>NW_027211615.1:22897500-23644166 GCF_022749685.1 Semicossyphus pulcher | reverse complement strand
CTGAAATGTTTACAGGCAAGGCTAACAAGCTAGCTGTGCATGCTAACATCTGTTTTGACATAAGCTTCTGTAACGTACGCACACAAGGCTAACTAGCTTAATAGCTACAGCAGTAACAACGCGTTACTTCCATGTTAACAAGGTTTTTATTAGCTGACTTTTGTTATTTTTTCTTTAGCCCTGTTAACATACAACCATAATTTGCCACTGTGTGGACATAGGTGCTATCAGAATTTAGGCTAATAGTTCTGTCCAGCTAAGCACACAAGCTAGTCCTCATCCTAATAACTTTCTCCCCTGTTAAGTTAAAGGGTTTTGAGTGTCAAGTTATGTAAGCTAAATGACCAAACATGGTCACGTTAGCAAGTAATACAGGATGAAGCTTTATCTTCAGGCTTTTAGCACTTTTAGATAAGATTATAAACGAGACCAGGTGGAGAGAACAAAAAGTCAGCTAAGGATGATGATGACGGTGATCAGCTGATTATGGCCCTTGCTATTTTAAGCACTAAACCAACCAGATTTAGCCTCCACTTCTGTCGACCAATCATCCTGCTGCTGTCAAATTTTAAAGCTGTTCTCTCTTCCGCAGACTGTTTGTCGCTTCAGCTTGATCACTGCGACCCTCCTCCATCGCCAATCCATCCCATCAGTGTCCAAGTCCAGCTCCTCAGTTCATCCTGCATCCTCCCTTCACCACCACCACCGATGTTTAAACTCCATCAGGGGGTGTCCTATCCTGCTCTCGGCCTCACTACCCCTTCGAGCACATTGGTCATTTCCAAACTTAAAAATAAATAATTGTTCACTCATAATGAAGTCTCCAGTCTAATGAAGGAACTGGTTTGAAGAAAGATGTTTGCTTTTGTTCACCCATGTCTGAAATCAACAACCCATCGATTTGGAATTTAAAGTCTCTAGGGTAAAGGTCAAGTTGCTCAACAACTGATAACAACTTTTCCATTTTTATTAATGATAAAAGGTGATACAACGAGTTCTACATTTTTTTCTTTCTCTCTGTAAATTCTTACTTTCTTTATCAACACATAACCAGAAGAGTCTCTTCTCAGGGGCTTGTATTCATGGTTAAGAGGGAAAACAGTCCACTGGCCTGGTGAAGACTCCTGTCTGCCAGAAAGCAATTTATCACTGCGGGGCAATTCGTTTCTCCTCCCTGAATCGTCCTCTAGAGATCAATGCATCTTCATCTGACCAGCTTCAAAAACCAGGTATGAAATGATGATTTATTGGATCTGGCTGAGGTCAGCTCGCATGAAGTCACGTCTGTTGTTTCCCCCTCAGCTGTAAATCCTCTTTACTTGGTAGATTACCTCAAGTAAGAGGAAAAGGTCTGAAATACACTTCAGATAAGTTGGTTGAACTGATAATTATGGATTTTTCAAAGGAAAAACATGTTTCACAGCTCAAACTGACTAATATTTCTGTGGATGGTTTATTGGGTTGTTGATCCATATCAGTGACTTAACAAGTACCTCTCCAGGTCAGCATGGTTTCTGGCTTTAAAAAATGATTTTCCAGGATTTCCTCTGTTTTGGAACAAAAAATTCTAACCAGCTGGAGGCTGATGGACACTTTAACAGCTTTGAAGCTCCTCTTTCAGGAGAGAAATTCCGGGTGAAATGGTCCGATGATAAATTAGAATGATAAATTCTCAGCTAAAATGTGGTGGTAATAGTTGTGGAATTTAAAAATAGATTCCTTTTCTCAAGGCCGCATTTGTCAGTTTGGGAAGTCTAACACTGGAATGATTAATTTACTGCTTAAACAAGATAAGAAGGATACGTCATGCTCTGTTCCATACTTTCCTTGTTGTCTACAAATCCCATGAAAAGGTCAAAAAGCAATTCAAGATGTGCAACTGCTGAAAAACATTAATAAAAACCTACAATGCCACTGTGTGTCAGGCAGTGGGCCTTAGGCTGTGTGTAGAGGTGTTAGAAAACCAACGGCAGGTTTGTAAATGCGTCCGATTCAGCCTTAAATGCTGGATCGCGTATTGGCATATACATAAGTTTATGAAATGACCTGATAGTGTCACGGTTTGTTGTTCCCAAAAAGGTGAGGACCCAGATGCAGACTTATATGATTTAATAAAACAAAAATCCAATTGAAGATCCAACAAAAACAGGCAAAGACACAAGGAGCCGGGTAATCCAAAATCCTA
The DNA here is from genome assembly GCF_022749685.1 of Semicossyphus pulcher. Classification (NCBI taxonomy): domain Eukaryota; kingdom Metazoa; phylum Chordata; class Actinopteri; order Labriformes; family Labridae; genus Semicossyphus; species Semicossyphus pulcher. The sequence goes on along the minus strand of NW_027211615.1, from coordinate 23,641,981 downwards.
AACGATACATTGGCAAACACAGGAAGACACGCGTAAGGTTTTAACAGACAAAGACAAAGACAATGTACCAGCCACGAGACAGGGGAGCACAAAGACTAAATAAACTTAGGAGGTGAGGCTCATCAGACACAGGTGAGACAATCAAGGGGCAGGTGAAAACAATCAGGGCAGGGCACATAATCAAACAAGCAGGAAACACAAAGGCAGGAAGTGGACCAACACGAGAGACAAGGTGACAAAGTAAAACAGGAAATGATCTAACCAAAGACACAAGTGAAATACTAAACAAGACTTAATACAGACAAGAACACAGAATAAACTAAATACAAAACTAAACGATGAAAACTTGTGACAAGGTAAAAGAAATAATAACTGAAAACCGAAATACAAGACGAAACCAGAACTAAACTAGAAACTCATGACAGATAGCGTGTTAAAGCTCCTGTGATGAGTTTTTCACTGGTTATGAAATAGACTGAAATTAATTCTGATGTCTCTCTATGAGCTACAAAAGACAACCAGACCACCAGCGACATTATTGATTATTTCTATATAGTTATTTCTAATGCCTGAAGCCGCTGGTGGGGGGTAGGTGTCAGACGAAGCGATTAACTGCACGCTGCCTTTGTTTACATTTTACTGCAAGCAGCATTACGCAAACAAACCAATTAATATGTTATTTTTCCAGTGGTAGATAGTTAAAAACAGTGAACTTTTAGGTTATCGCTGCACTGATCAATATCTATAGCCCCTTAGCCAGTTCGGGATAATTACGCCTCTGTTACGGGAGCGGAATGGTGGGGCAAAGTCGTTGGAAGCCTCTGATCCAGCATTGGCGGTAGTAAAAGGGGCGTAACAGAGGCGAAACGGCGTCAGTGTAAACAGCGGAGCCGGCAGGGCGGTGTGTCTGTATGTGAAGCATACGTTATACGTGTTTTAAACCCCCCTCACGTTTTGCTTCTGCAACGGCTGTGTAAAAACACCTTGCTTGGTTCAATGTTACGGACCTGTGGCTGAACCACACTGTAAAAAGCGCTACTATTCAATGAGCCTTTTCATAACAATGGAGGAGGGATGGGAAAAAAAAAGACTAAACAACAGTACTTACCAAAAACTCATTAACCCACCCAGACCACTGGTTCTGTACTCTCTTCCCAAGTGCAGCTTTCCCTTCCGCTGGAGAAAGTAGCATTACATTGACGCTTGTCCTTGTGTGGATATTCTGTCTCTTCCAACCAGACATAAGCAAAGCCTCTCGACTGAAAAACACTGCACCTCCAAAGCACAACATCCATCAATTGGATATTTTCAAAGGAGATCCTGGCGTTTTCAGCTGACAAAATATACAGGCCCGAAGGCCTTTCCCTTAAATTAAACTAGGTATTTAAATACTTCCAGTGAGGACGGGTTTGGGGCTGAGTGGCCCGATGTTTTGGCTCATGCATCATAAATACAATGTTCATTATTATAGTAATAACAAGACACTAAAAACAAAGTTTTTTCCGAGACCTTTCCTCACTCTGCGTGCTTTGTTTAGACTACAAGATTTCCCAGAATGCAGTGGTAAAAAAATAGTGTCCAATAATATCTGCAGTACGTTTAAGCCGGGCCTTCGATTGTAACGTGTTTAAATGACTCATTTTTAACCAGTGTGGTTAGAGTGCTAATGGCTTTTACGGTTATACTTGGAAAAAAATGTTGCTTATAATTTGTAAAAATGTGAAAGACATTTATTTTCAATGTGTGAAGACATTCTCCAGCAAACATTCGTACATAATCTTTGTTTATGCTTTAATTCTCGTAATAACTTGTGACAAAAACACACACACACACACACACACACACACACACACAAACGTGTATCAACATGTGACTTGTTCTTTTTCAGACCTCAGGATGAAATGGTTGCATCGCTCAGCTTCATAACATTGTCATCTTTTACCGACTTTCCTGACTGGAAAACTACTCAAAGGCTTCGAGGTGCCCCCAGCTGTAAATACAGATCTGTTAAGCTATAAAACAGTAGCCAAAAAAAAAATCACAGATATCCTTGAACAAAAGTCCTCTATGGGAGGCAGGAAATGAAGCGAGAAAGGATGAGAGAAAATATGTCAGACGACTTTAAACGGAACAGACAGCAAACCAAATCTCAGCCAGTAAAAATGAAATCAAACTGCCGCCAGAAGAGTGATTTTCTTGGAAGTATTGGAATGATAACGGAGGAGACAGTGAAGTAAAAGTCCTGTTGAATGGATCTGTTTGTGCAGGCTGACTTGTTTACCGCAGCTTCATGTAGAGCTTAAAAAAACGGTGAATGAGAACTTCTGTGAGGCCGCTCGCAGGACGCAGGTCAAACCTCACATATCCATATGGAAATTCAATTTGTCCGTCGCCTCCCCAGCACAGATCCAACACCCAGGAAGACCTCACACAGGTCGCATCGCTAACTCTACCTTCGGGGCTCCACAGAGAGGTTCTGATCCGGTTCTGGAGAGGGTTTGAAATTTGATGGACTTGACACAGAAGGGGTTTTCAGACCTGAGCAGGAGGTCCGGACCTACAAGTACGTACAAATACACGTCCCTGGCTGTCGGCTCCTGGCAGAACGTACAGGAACCGCTGCTGGATGTGGGCTCTGAATCGATGCTGCGAAGCCAAAGAAACCTGAACGCGGGGAAGGTTGTGTTTAGTTTGGTTTGCAAATGAAAAGCTGCACACTCACTGTACCTGGAAGGGGAAACAGGAGTGATGTATCATGACAAGTGAGGGCGATGGTGATTGATTTATCAGCTGTAGAGATGCTTTGTGTAGAGTCAAACATACTCTGCTGGATGATGCTCATGTCTTTCACCGCCATCTCTCTGGCTTCATCATTTCCTTCTCTGGCCCTCTTTTTCAGTTCATGCTCTTCCCAATTACTCACTGATTCTCGCTCTCTTCTCTTACAAAAAGGGAGTATAGCAGTCTGAAATCAAGGAACAAAAAACAAACCCAAAATCTGTCATATCTCATTCACCGGCCAATTATCCGATTTCCACTTCAGGAACTTTCAATGAACCAGAAACAATTACAGAAACTGCAACTTGTACTTGCTCTGCAAACGGACAAACCAAGGCCAAAGCTGAGTTCGGGTTAGGGCTACCACCAATAGTGAAGGTCCTGTGAGGTAGCACTTTCGGATAACCCTAGCTGATTGGTCAAACACGAAACTCACTGGCTGGTTTGTAATTATTGTCAGTGTTAAGATAAGGACAGATGTTGTCGTGTACTGTCTTTAAAAACAAAGCAATGTGGCTTTCTAAGTAGATAGAGTATAACCTGGTCACATTGTGGCATTTGCAACGATAATCACCCAGAACAATACAAAGATTGTCTTCTTGTTTCCTGGATCGATAGTTGTTTTTTAGTCATTTTCCCAAATGTTCCCCAGTTTATTTGGCTCCATAGTTTCCCTAACATTTTTGGTTGAAAAGAGATATTAAATCTGCTGGCTCTGCTTCTGTTCTTTGTTCTCATAAGTTTCTGGTTCTTATCATTCGTCGCCCTTTTTCCAAAAGTGACTGTAGGTTTAACTTTGGTTCCTTTGAGTGAGAGGAAAGAACGAAATGATTTGCCCTTTTCTTGGGAGGTACTCTTTACCTTTCACCAGGCTCCCTGAATAGACACTTTGCCGGAGAGCATTGAAAGTCCAATGGTCTCTCTATCCATCCATCCATCCATCCATCATCTACATCACTTATCCTGTTTAGGGTCGCAGGAGTATCCCAGCTGTCATTGTGCGAGAGGCAGGTTACACCTTAGACCAGGGGTGGGCAATCCTGCTCCTGGAGGGCTACCTTCCTGCATGTTTTAGGTTTCTCCGCACTCTAACACACCTGATTCTAATGTTTTGCTCGTTACCAATCCCCTGAGACGCTTCAGTTGGTTGATAACGAGCAGATCATTCAAATCAGGTGTGTTAGAGTACGGAGAAACCTAAAACATGCAGGAAGGTGGCCCTCCAGGAGCAGGATTGCCCACCCCTGCCTTAGACTGATCGCCTGTCAATCATAGGGCTGACACATAGAGACACAACCTCTCACACTTACGGGCACATTGGAGTCACCAATGAACCTAACGAGCACGCCTTTGGACTGTGGGAGGAAGCCCGAGTACCCGGGCTGAACCCACCTTCTACCAGTGAGGCAACCGTGTTCTTATCCATTTATTCATCAATTCCTATGACATTCATTCATTAATCTTTGTCACATGTAACTCTCTGAATCTGGCTTACATGATGTTAAAGACGACTGGGATTAACCAAAGAAAGGCGGACATGATAGTATATAAAGTAAGCCCTGTACATACTGTACGGTACACTGTTAACCTCATGAGTCCTCATTTTCCTGGAGCACATGGAATAGTTTGGTGCCAAACATGTACACCATGGCCAGAACTTAAATCTTCATTTACTGGTTGAGATTAATAAGTATTTAGAATGAACGACAGCTTGTCCTAAAATATGAATGAATATGATGCACTGTATGTTATATTACCTGCAGGTGGCTCTCACATGAACAGGATAATCCAACCTGCAGAGGAACGTGCTCCTGGCTTCAATGTCATGCATTATTTTGAATATCTGCACGGTTCTTCTTGAATTATCCGTTACATATATACATGACATTCTATGTATCCCCTCGGGCCACGTTTATAGGCTTCTATTTCACCGAAGCAAGTTTTACTTTAGAGGTCAATTAATTTACCGGGTATGCACATAAATGGCTCATTATTATAAGGATCTGAGATCCGGGGGGAGGCGTCTGTGAGATGGTATTCAGCAGTAACCTCACTCACACACTATCAGGTCTGTCCTCCGCAGGCTGAATGTCGGGCGGGTAAATCCCATCTCACACACTGACTCAGATGCACAGGCCCCTCTCTCTCTCTGCAGCTCATGGAAAGTATTTTGCTAACCTTCAGCAACTGTTTTAAGTAAACACCTATTTCCAGTCAAGATTGCAAAGCAGGTTTTCACATCTCACAACGCTCGTTCTGTGCTTATCGACAGGATGCCGAATGCAAACAAGCCGCATTTCAGACTCACTCAGGTGGTTTGGAGTAATTCACGTGTAAATATACAGTGTGGACTGGTGCAGCCTGCTGTAGATGAATGAGTCAGCAAGGAAGATGCATCAAGTGCTCACTGTATAGCACCATATTTCATTCATGGCCTTCTGTAAATGGAAGAGTAGGACAGGGATTTAAGTCAGTGGTTCCCAACGTCTTTCTGGAGAAGCACTGGGGTTGAGAAATGACTTCACTTAACTTGCAGCCTTTATTCATCTTATTTGATGTGCACCCACTTTGGACATGTTATCAGTGGTTATTGCTAATATTAGACCGCTTAGACAGTGTCTGTGTCTACCAGTTGGCCAGAAGGTGCATAACTATCTGCTTTTATCAACATATCAACAGCATACATAACAGCAACATATAGCAAGGGCTACATGGTGATATAGTGGTTAGTGCTGTTGCCTCACTAGAAGGTTCCGACGGCCAATAAGATATCAGTAACAGCCAATCAGCAGTGAAAGCTGTGCATGCAGAGTGCTCACACACACGGCGGAGAGGAGAAAAAGTTCATTTCTTTGCAAATTTTATTTAACTTTGTTTTATTCACTTAATAAAACTTCAGGAAGTTATTTATTTATTTATTTAAATGTTCAGTTAACTTTATAAGAGATGCTGCCGACCCTGGGACCTCCCTGCGCTTTTTGTTTGTTTGTTTAATAAACATATGCTTAAAGGCATTTAAACAAAGTTCAGTGTTGGAGTTTGTATTATTCAAAATTTTGACGCCAATATTTTCACTTTTACCGCAAATGAATATCGGCTCCAGATATCGGTTATCGGCCTCCTTGACTACTAATAATCGGTATTGCATGTTCTCCCTGTGCATGCGTGGGTCCCCGCGGGTACTCCAGCTTCCTCCCACAGTCCAAAGACATGCTCGTTAGATTCTAAAGTGACCCGTAGCTGTGAACGTGAGCGTGAAAGGTTGTCTGTCCAGGTGTAACCCCGCCTCTCGCCCAATGACAGCTGGGATTGGCTACTCAGATTTGTCTTGCGACATCATGGAGAGTCAGACCAAAGATGTACTTAATTTGGACTTCCAGTGAGCTCCAGCTGTCCGGGTGATGAGCTAATAAATTCACTCTGTGCGGGACAGTCCATGAACTCATTGTGCTGGATCACTTTACAATGTCAGATATAAAAACTGACAGCATTGTGTGTTTATGAATGACATCCTGTGATGCCTATTGTTCTGCAGACAACTCTCAGAGAACTCGGCTCTCTCAGACAGACCGTGACATTAAACAGAGCTTTGAAAAGTTGCTCAAACTTTGTTCATTTTCAACCACCGTCTTCTGCAGCTGAGACTGTTTAGGCGGTAAAAGGACAACGTGTTGATTTCATAACCGCATCTCATTTCAGTAAACGTCTTACTCCATGTGTTATCGGTCCAATTCATGCAGCATTAACTGATCTTTTGCTATGACTAAGCAGGGTCCCTGTGGGGAGGAGATGAAGACAGGGATGACAACGAAAGGTTGCAAAACGGCAACTCATCCAAGTGAATCAAACACAAAGGCGAAGCTGGGAATGTTTAATTCAACATCTGGAGTCTATTTATCATTTTCTTATTTATGGTGATTATTGCAGTGGGAGGAGAGGTGAATAACCTCCATGATATGCAGCCAGACTGACAAAACTAAGCTTTTTTTTCACCAGTTGTTTTCAGTCACACATTTAAAGTGTTTTGTGTGAGGAGACTTTGGTTGTCCTGAAGGCCGTTTCCTTTTTGGAGAACATTCTCAGCCCGTCCTTGAACGTCTCTCTCTATGAAAGATGTGTTATCCAGCAGCGGAGGAGAGCAGGCTTTCTCTCGTTTTCATCTCGTCTGCAGGGCAAACGTGACATGTGGAAGCTGCATGCTTTTGTGAGGCCGTTTTGTTTAGCACACAGAGGAGCTGTTGAACGAAGCAAGATTTTCAAATTGCAGTAAAATTTATTTTTCCTTAGTTGGCGTACATAAAGGTGTGCCAAAACACAGAGGCAAAGTTAAGGACTAGTTTATGACAGCTAAAAAGGTGGAGGTGGAGACCAAAATAAAGCTAAAAGCAGGGTAAATATTGGATTTACTTTCATCCCAAAATTCAAGTGAATACTAACCTTGCTCCAAATCTCGACTAACTGTTAACAAGGTCAACATATCAACTAATATGTCATTGTAGTGATTGCAGCTTGTTCTGCTGCTTCTCTGGCCTGGCAATGCAAATGCTGCAAATGTACACAAGTCATTGAACCTCTTGGTATTTTTAGTGGTGTGATTAAAAGATCAAAATGCTTCTTGAAGCTACAAATAATCAGAGCTAACAAATGTGTGACATTAGCTGTAGGCTGCTAGGCTAGGTAGCTCGCTCATGTGGCTTCTAGTTCAATGATACATGTTATATATAATATATACAAACGCCTGTCATTTGTTTATAATGTTAACTACAGTTGGGTTTGTTAAATACTGACGTTATTGCAAATTCAGAACGTGCAATGGCAGCCATCTTGGTTGTTTGTTAAAATGCCTCAAAGGCCTACAGCCATGTTATTAAACCCCGTAACACCAGATAATTTGTCGCCACAACCTGATTCAAGCCAAATGGAAATCTTATAGGAGGTGGACCACTTGCATCTGACAAAGCAAACAAATAATTAGCTTATTGGATTGTTTGGTTACCTGGCTTCTGCCCCCAAGTGTCAATAAATTAATAATTACAGCTTTACCTGAATACTTGGACATTTTGGGACATATATTTGCTGTCTTGTTGGACGTTAAATAAGGAGGAGACTCGTCCTCACCGTGAGGTTGACAAGAAAACAGCGGACACCAAGCAAATCAGTGCCTCTGGCTTAGAAGCAATCATAACTAACGAGACTTAATTGAGACGTGAGTGCTGGTAAGCAGATTTTGTAACCCTTTGAAACAGCCAGGCGAGCTGCCTTTAGTCATCGGCTAAGCTAAGCTAACCAGCAGCTGCGAGTAGCCTCATATTAAAGGTACCAACACAAAGGGAGGTATTCATCTTATCTAACTCTTGGCATGTGTTTCCCTAAAAAACTATAAATACTACTACTACTATAAATGTGTAATTTGTACACAGCACCATATGGATGCATAAATCTCTAAACGGACAGCATCAGGGTTTCTCCTACACGTTTTAAGCACGCTCTAAAGGTATCTGTCGTATATTTCTAGATAAAAAGACACATGTTGGGCGTTTTGATGGAGATAAGTGCAGGGACCTTGGTGGTTTAAATACTTTATCTCCATAGAGAATTTATGATGTGTGGACTGGATGAGATCCTCCTTAACTGTAACAGCCACTCTGATCCTCCCCGTATCTCTCCGAGTAATAAATTCTTCCCGACCTTTCCCTTTCCCCCACATGGCAGGGTTCAAACATCTTCAGGCTTGAGGATTTCCATGCATCTGTTCTGTCTCTGCATCCACTAAATTATACCCATCTTCATCTTAAAACAATAGGATGAGGAGCGGGCCTCATAAAGTTAAGGGCTCATTCACCCCCCCCAAAGTCTTCCTAATGGGAACCTGCTGTGTGTTCAAAGACGAGGATACAGAGCCCCGGCCGGGCAGATTCTTCAGGAAAGCCCGGACTTAACTATCAAAAGACGGCAGCAGGGGCGAGTAGGTGTCATCGCTATTGTCTCATCAACATGGGATCAGGACGCAGCCACTGAAAAACAAGGAGGAAGAAAGGTCTCAAGCGTCTGACCAAAACATCTTCCTCTCGGGTTTACGAGGCCGAGGAGGGAGATCGGAGGGAGTGGGGAGTCATGTGGGCGCAAACTTGCTTTGATCGGCGTCGCCACCCTGGCTTTGAAATGTTTAACACGTGGAAAACACCGTTCCTCATCAAAAGAGTGCCCGAGAGTGGAGAGAACACAGGAGGCACTGTAGGTAAGAGGAAAAAGACTGTCACAGAGTGGATGGGAGGGGTCAAGTAGGCAAGCTTAAAGTGCATACAGTGTCCCTTTATGACCAAAAACACTCACTTTGACTTTATACAAGGGATAAGGTCTGACGAGGTGTGCACTATCAGGCATTTATTAACTGTTGCTTTTGCAGAGTCCATTATTGCTGATAATGGACACCTATTACCAATTATTACCAATTAGCAAAGAAATGAAATAAGGCTGGTAGGTTATGTTTTTATGCCTGAGGGTCTGACTAATACCTGAAAAATCATTACCATCCACCAATTGGACACCCTGCAGCCAATCAGAATTGAATATACCCCCACACTATGGTATAGAAAGTGGGAAAAGAAAATGGCCTTGCTTTTTCTCACATAGTGTAAGTAACGCCAGTGGCGCCCAAAAAACTTTTGCTTGAACCTTGATTAATTCAAAAGTAGGCCAAATACTTAAAGTGAATACCTGTTGAACATAATTTAATCTGACAAGCATGTATTACACGTTTGCCTCGCAGTCAGTACAATGTGACTACCACATACCGGAGTCGCACCCAACCAAACGCACTTCCGAACTCTTCGACCTCAGCGAAATCCACGGCAGCGTCATCAAAACCATGCTGCATGTCCCCGCTGTCAGTCCACCATTTTATTTCCAGCTTTAAATAGCATGAAGGATCTGCTAAAGCAGAGGTCTGTCTGGGAGGACTGTTAAAGGCTTTACTGCTAATAAAAACCAATATGGAGCTCATATAGACTCCTGGTTCCTGGAATTTACATGCAGTAGATGGACCTCCGGGCAGCTAAAGACACGGCCAGTGATAGCCACAGGGCGGCTGTAAACTCTGCACGTTGATTCTACATGTACCGGAGCAACCTGCAGACCCGAGCATGTCACATGGTTCTCTTAAGTGTTTTTTTTTTTTTTTCATTTCAACTTCTGACCTTTTCTGAAGTATTTTTTCTGTGCACATTATATAGGCGAAAAGAAAAGATACTGATATTAGTATTTGAAATTGTATCTACAACACTGAGAGTAAAACATTGGTATCAGTTTTTAGTGTTAATGCCTCAGTGTCATAAAACCATTTTCCACCAACAGTAGCTTCGACAGAGCGAAACTGAAAGACAGGACATGTTTCGTAAAGACTATATGTGTATTTTGCTTTCCAAAACATCTGATTGTAACACCAATCTTCTAAAGGTTGTCACTAATCAAATCACAGCAATTATAGAAAGTATCTAACCGCAGTTAAAGACTTTAAAAAGGCAGAGGCAATCACAGCATCAACATGAAAAACAACACTTAAAGTGATAATCTCGAGGATTTTAATTCCAAGCGGCGCCCAGTTAGTGAAGCGTTTTCCATCACCCAGCAATGGTTGGTCTGCCAGAGAGGGTAGGCGGAGCTAAGCGGCTGCTTTTCCGGTCTCTGCAAGTTTTGAGAGTAAACAGTAATCTACTATGGCTGAACAAACAAAGAAAAGATGGATGACTACAGATACAACTTCAAAAATAAGTGAAAAAACTCGAAGCTCAGATGAAGTCAAACAGTCTAAAAAGGAAAGCGACCGTCAGCGAGGAAAATCAAGAGTTACAACCGGAGCCAACCGTGGACGCCACACATGCAACACTGTCTGGATATCTGGGAAGTGTGCTCCCGCAATTACAGTTAATGACCATAGGTGCCGCCAAAGAGAAGGAAACTGAAATCTTCGACTTTTCCTTTATTGTTTGTTGCAAAAGTAACTCAGCACAGAAAGGAGAAAACAGTCCAGCTTTCCCTTGTTCTGGACAAACCACTGCTGGGTGATGTACAACAATCTTGACTCAGGACGCTGGTTTAGCTCAGTGGTTTAGGCGAGTGCCCCGTGCATAGAGGCTCGGCCCTCGACACAGCGGTCCCAGGTTCGACTCCGATCCTCAACCCTTTGCTGCAGGTCATCCCCACTCTCTCTTTCCATATTTCTGACTCTATCCACTGTCCTATCCAATGAAAGCAAAGGCCAAAAAAATACAATCTTCACTCGACACCTAATTCATACTGTAATACCAAAGAATACTGTAAACTGGAGGGCTTTAATTAGTGGGCCACAGGCTGGATTACCATGTGTTCTTATTTAGTGACTTACCGGACATCTATTTCTTTTATGATAACTTTTATGACAAATATAACACTTAAAATAACCACTTGAAATGATCTTAATCTTTGGTCTTCTCCCATGTTGATGGTGAAGTTGAAAGAGTTCATTGTAAATCTTCTCTGAGGCAATGTTGCGTGTTTCCGTTTGGTTTTGTTTGTATCTCACGATCACGCAGATGACACAACAACACGTTCCTGCCAGATGCAGAGTGTGGTAATGCAGATGTGTGCTGCATTAAACAACAAGTCAAACAGGTGAAACAAGATGAAAGGATAAGACTATTTCTGGTTAAAAAGGTGAACCAGAGGGAAAGTTGCCCGTTACATAATATCTGCATGATTTCCCTCACGTTCCTGCTGTGCTTCTGATCGACAGTAACAAGCCAGGAGACGTGGCAATGGACCAACAACGGGTGGGCAAGGAGAAGACTGCTAGCAGATGGCAGATGCATTTTGTATTTGATCTTAATCCAACCATCCAAATATCTCAAGAGAAAGTAACTAAAGAAAATATCTGGATCTGTTTCTTCTTTTTAAAGATTCTGCTGTGTGAGAATGTTTCCCTTCAATCAAACGTGTGAGCGGGCAGATTCTGAAGCTGCCTTTGGAATGAGTCATTTGTACGACAGACTTCCGAATAAAACTGATTCATCAGTGTAAAAAAAGTTCCAGGCATCCGTCTTCGGTGTAATTTCCCAGGAGTTAAGCTGGTTACACGCCTGAGGAAGCATCCTTTAACTGCCTTCAGGGGAAAGCGCTCCTCATGCCACATCTGACACCTCGTCTGTAAGTGTGGAAATCTCTGTTGGCGTTTCGGTTTTTGTGTCTGAATCAGCTGACGGGAATGTGATGCCCTGCTGGAGCACAAACAGGAATGTACCGGCTAAACTCTGCGTGTGGTTCACCTGTGAACACGTGCTTTCTCAATGGTGCTCAAGTGTTAACTGTCAATAGAGACCCAATAAACCGAGAGAGTGGCTCCATATACGGCACTCTCACAGTTTATGGGTTTTCACAGAAGCCTGATCTTGATTAATGGAATAAACACTTTTCAGCTGCACACAACATTTTCATTGTTGGGAGATTCAGTTTGAACCTGCTGGCTTTGAACCTCCTGAATGTATATGTCCACTGGGATTTGGCATGTGAAGCTCAACTGTTAATAACTTGTTTGATAGGCCGTTAATAAGTTACTAACTTTTGGGTTAAGGACTCCCTTCCTAGCAGGTCATTTATAGTACAGGGCTCTTTAGTCTCTCAACTTCTAACCCATCGATTCCACAGGATCCGTCTCCGTCGCGTTCCGTGTGCGCCGCGACCTCCAGAGTCGATCGCGCCCATTCAAGTCAATGATAGTGATTCCACAGCACGTTCCGGCGCGTCCCAGAAGCGTGTCTCTGCTCTGCTCTGCTAAAGATCCGCACCAGGTCTATTTTTGACGGAGGCTGCTTCAAACACGCGTCAAGCTGAACAGAGCAGATCGTTCCAAACAGGAAGTCACACATGAAAGCAGCATACAGCATCCGGTCATTTCAAAATAAAACACCATGTTCAGACCGGTATAGACTCCCGTTTTTTCCGTTTATTTTAAGATCAACACACTGAAATCTCGAAAAAAGATTTTTTTTCTTTTAATTAAGTAGTGTACTCAGCCATGGTAGAAGCACAAAAATCACAGAATGATCTCCAAATGAGCAGATAATCAACCTCGGAGGTGCAAACTGAACTGCTGTTTGCGTAACTTCTCAATTCTCGTGCGATAATGTAGTTCTCCCGCGATCTTGTGATCTCGCGAATCCAGCTGCTTGGGCCAGCGCTCCGCTGCGCTGCGGACCAGACACGCTTCCTGTGGGCGAGGGCTCGCGCCGTTGACGGACCAGAAACGCGGCGGATCCTGTGGGATCGAGGGGTTATACACTATCAATTTTGCTGCATTTTAACATGTGACTAACAAAGAGTAATTATAACATCAGTTATACGGCTGCACAATAATCGTAATTTCATCGTTATCACAATATGAGCATTTGCAATAAACACATCGCAAAAGTCTGAATTTATCGCAATAAATAATGAAAATGATTTTATGTAAACAGGCCATGTTTTCTCACTCAGCATGTTAAACATGTTACCTATCGGATGGAGCCCTGGGTATAATGGTGATGCTTTCAAACCAGTGTGAAGCAAAAGCTAGCCATAAGCTACCCTCAGATTAATTGGTGTCAATTTAGTTGCGAAAAAAAAAAAAGTTTTTATTTTTTTAACGTTTTATTTTGAAGGGACATGTTGCAACACAGATATTATAATATATACAGTATAATATTATAATATTTTAATTTATCGCTTCAAATCGTTAATCGCGTTAAGTGGTTACAGGGTTTGTTTTACTCTACAGTGTATGAGGACCGCTCGAGTGCCAACATTCTTTCTGCTACAACAAAGAGGGAGACAATATACTACTAGAGGTTTGTTCACGTTCCTCTCCTTTTTTGGTGTCGCTTCTGACCTTATATGGACAGGAAGGTTTATTTCCTTCAGTCATCCGGTTAGCTGTGCTGCGGCATGAGAGCAGAGTCGGTGTCAGCAAACAAACAAACACGCAGCGCTGAGAGGAAGACATCAATTATGTGACAGCTGGCTGAGAGAGGCCGCACAGTGCGTGTGACCGATATGCAGCATGAGGCTGATACTGCCCTTATTATTACGTAATAGATGTCAGTTTCTGACCACAGGAGCTGAAGGGCATGACGCTTTGTTTGTGTGCAGAATGATGCAAAGGGTCATGGGAAAAATTGCTATTTGATTTAGGCTCATGTCCAACAAAATGGTGTCGTCTCACAGTTAGACAGTTCGAGTCCTGGTTCAGAGAAAGTGGGCCTTTCTGTGTGGAGTTGCATGTTCTCCTGATGCATGAATGGGTTCCCTCCAGGTTCTCCAGCGTCCTCCCACAGTCCAAAGGCATGCTCATTAGGTTAAGTGGTGACTCTAAATTGCCCGAAGGTGTGAGTGCGAGCGATTGACTGGCGATCAGTCCAGGGTGTACCTGACCTCTCTTCCAATGACAGCTGGTAATGGCTCCAGCCCTCTATCGTGTTTTATCTCTCATAGAGGGCATTTTACCTGCATTTACACCACTTGAGCAGTGTTATTTAATACTTACATAAAATAAACCCAAACTTGTATAATCCCAATTTTTTATCATGTCGACAGAATTCCAGGAATGCCCACAGACAGGAGCTGCAGGAGGTGACCAAAGACACACAGGGAAGCTGGCCAGGCTCAACCAGAACCACAGAGTGACTATTGTTCCCTCTGGCAGTGATCCCAGCTGCTGCCTCTCACTCCCCATGCTGTTGGAGCAGACGGTTCTTATTTAGAAGTGAGAGTAACCCCCCCCCAAGTGATGATCTCAGTTATTATTAATTATCACATCAGCTCAGAAATACAGAATGACCGTACAAAACAGATAATTTAGCAGACCTCCTATAACCACCAAGAAGAGACACAAGATGTTCTTCCCTAAGACAGTTGTACACAACACAACTCAAAACATATTCATGATTTGATTTACTTTTCAAATAAAAAGGACCATATAGTATGTATTAGTTTTAACACTCCTTTGCTGACAGCCCACAAATTCAGCCCAAAACAAAAGCTTCATTTTAACAAGAGGATACCTCAGCTAACTCACCGAGGGGGAAATCTGCCTCTAAAAACACGGCAGAAAATAAAGGACTCCAAGAAGGGCAGATGGGAAATCTGTAACTCATCTGAAATCTGAAATAAGAAACATGGAGGAGACATGGCTTCCTATCGATGATGATGCTGGCACCGTTAGCTGATCAGCAGATAGCAGCAGGGAATCACAGGTTAGCAGGCCTTAGAGTCGAGGTGAAATGATGAATGTCATTTTAATCCTTTCAGATCACATCCCCGGTAATATTGTGCATCTATTTGACAAAATAGGCCAAAAAAATACAGAAAATCCATTTCTTCGTGTTCTTGTATCAAAATCCGATCATTTTTTCTTTCGGCAAAACTATATTTCACACGTGCTCACGTAAGTTAGCACCAAACAATTTCAACCAATCAATCTGCAACATTTAGCCGCAGAGCACCAAGAACGCTCGGTCAGTTAGCTAGCTACTGCGCTGTGGAGAACGTCTGTCTACGCCCACTTCTCAACCATCAAATCAAATCCCTCTAATGATATGTCCCGCCTGCACGTCCTGTTTCACCCGGAAATACGTCACGATACGGAAGCAGGATACATACGAAATGCCGTTTCAGCTTCGACTTTAAATCTGACCTTTCCTAATGCTAACGTCAAATTTTGTTTATGATTAGACAGAATTAGACCCTCCTAGGCTTGTGTTTGCTGGTACAGCTGCAGACTGATACAGAGGCACTGGTATATGGGCCACTTAAAGGGCCACTTCACCAATCTTTATCTTTATTTCTAGACACGGTGGTCCACTGCATCTGACTGACTGTCATGAAAGGGTGTTCAAATATTCACGTCATATTCAGGACTGTAGTGACTCTGAATATGGCCTCCTTATAACAGTGTTTTGTATTCAACTCACCATCTATGGACTGAGCGTGTCTTGCCAGCTCTTGAAGCATCACTTCCTCTGCCAATCATCTCCATGTGGCAGGAAACCAACGTTTCCTGTTTATACGGTTATCATCGAAATGTGCCACAAGAACAAAAACACGTCAAACTCCCAATCATACTGTCAGAAGATAATGTTTGGATGATGACCGAGGGTTTCATAACAGCATTAGGCAAGATGAATGTCTGCCCATGATGGGCGGTGCCAAACTGTTTAGACTGAAGCGAAACTTTATTTTGTGTTAATTACGTTCTGGCAGCAGAGAAATATTGATAGCTGGAAAAACACACCTTATTCATGTTCTTGGATGTAAAACAAATGCTCACACTCACATAAACAGACATTATTCAAACCCATTAAATCAAGCTGTGGAAACTGGACCACACAATGCATCAACTTCACTCGCTGATTCTTTCTTTTCAGGCCTTCTGACTTTGGTCAAATAAACGAAACGAAGAGTTCAGGCAATAAAATGATGTAACATTGTAACTAACAATGCACATCCATGTTAGCAAACATGAAGCAGTATAAGCAAGCATGTTCACAATAACAATATTACTGTAGCATGACAATGTTTAGAAGGTAGATCGTTCACCCAGGTTCACTAAGTCTACCATCATAGTGAAGCATTAGCATGCTAACATTTAATAATAATAATACATTTTAATTATAAAGCGCTTTAAAAGGTACTCAAAGACACTTTACATGTAAAAACAACATAGCAAAGACATTAAAAGCAATATACAGTATAAAACAATAAAGGTGCAATTAAACACACGGTCACAGATTAAAAGCAGATTTAAAAAGGTGGGTTTTGAGTCCAGTTTTGAAAGAGGGGAGTGAGGGATGGGGGAGGGAGTTCCAGAGGGAGGGGGCAGCAATAGAGAAGGCCCTGTCCCCCCAGGTCCGGTGCTTGGATCTGGTGGGAGGAGTGAGGAAGTTGCTGTTGGCGGATCTGAGGTCGCAAGTGGGAGTGTATTGGTGAAGGAGAAGGGGGGGCTAGATTGTGGAGGGCCTTGTAGGTGATGAGGAGGATTTTAAATTGGATTCTTTGTTGAATGGGGTGCCAGTGGAGGTTCTGAAGGACTGGGGTGATATGATCTCTGGTGCGGGTGTGGGTGAGAAGACAAGCGGCAGAGTTTTGAATGTATTGTAGTTTATTGGGGATTTTGGAGGAGGTGCCGTAGAGGACGCCGTTGCAGTAGTCCAGTCGTGAGGTGATGAATGCGTGAATGAGTGTTTCAGCTGCTGAGAACGAAAGGGAGGGGCGAAGACGGGCAATGTTTCTGAGATGGAAAAAGGCCGTTTTTGAGATGTGGTTGACGTGACGTTGAAATGAGAGGCGTGATCGAAGATGACACCAAGGGCTAAATGGCGTTACACTCAAAGTAAAGCTTGAATGGTGGGAATGTCATCAGGCTAATCTGGCAGGTTTTCTGCCACTCAACACCAACTGTTTTACTTGTTCACTTAAAATGAACCAAGCAGTTTGAGTATCTAAACCTAACCAATGGTAGTTCACTGTGTTAACCACTTGTCTGTGGCAAGAAAAAAGAGGAAGAGCCCGCACACTTGCTCACAAGCACAAAAGGTTTAACAGGATAACGTTTTGAGGCAATGATCTTCTTCAGGTGATAGTTTTTAGAACTATCACCTGAAGAAGTCTATGAAAGTTTTTGCAGCATTGAGCTAGTGTGCGGGCTCTTCCTGTTTTTCTCGCTGCTTTTTTTTTTTGATTGCCCTGCACCTACGTGATGTGTGTATAACAACCCTTCTTCAACCGATGAAGGTCACCTGATGATCACTTCATCCATTCCTGCATGTCCAAAACTCATGATGAAATGCAACAGTGTTTTAAAGTTTAAAATGTGTAGATGCTCTCTGGTGTGACTGTCTTGTCATGAACTGTCGAGGTCAAAGCACTGCCTACAAACCCCCTGTCCTTAAACTATCTGAAAAACAACTCGGCCTGTAGCGAAGATTCCACACAGGTCTCTGCAGTAACTTCTGTTTACTCAGATGACGGAGTCCTGCACAATCTAATCATCCCTTCAGAGAGATGCAGCTCCCTGCGTTTACTCAGTCTGCTCCTCCTCTCTCTGTTCCTTTGATCTTCTCTTCAGTCAGTGAGTAAAACTGTTTTGGTAGCAGCAGTCAGTCGGCCTCCTCCGTCCCTGCGAGAGAGACGACTGATCCTCCTTAATTCATCACGTGCAGCGAGGAAAATCTCCAGGTAGTAAGCAGAGCCACGTTTTGGGCCCGAGACGTACGAGCAGCTTATTTCCTTTCACTTCGACAGACGCTGACGATCTCAAGAGTTTGTCCAGCGCGGACCTTTCCATCGCCTCGTCAGCGAGGGGCAGCCAAGTGCAGAGACTGGAAATCAGACCAATCGGGAGAGAGCGCGAAGGGTCCTGCCAACTTCTGCACAGCCTCAACGCAGGTTCGCGAAAAAGAAAGCAGACCTTCTTGTTCTCACGCAGAGGAGACGAGGCCGGGGTTCAGGGCGGGAGGAAACCAGTGGAAATCCAATTTGAGGACATTTTGTGTGAAACAGAGGAAAACAGGACAAATGTGGAGAGTCAACAAGCTCACACACACTTAGAGTAAAAGCAGACATGTGAGCACACACACACTACTGTGTGAAAGCGATATTGTTACATTAATACAAACTGACAAATTAAAAAGTGGCAGCTAAATTGTTTTTCAGCTTCTGTTTGTGACTTTTAGCATTAAAAAATGAACTAAATCTACAGAATAAATTTTTTCTACTCACTCAAAATAAAACATCTGTGAACATACTCTAGGCTGTTCTGTCATTTGTCAATGAAATTATATCGGGAAAATTAATAATTAGTATATCAGTGATGTTTCTTGAAGGGTGGGTTGTGGCATTAGTGCCTCATCTCTTCTTTTCATCCATGAGACTAAATTCAGGGGCCGCGTCCGTCTTAACCTGCGTCATTCGTAGCCTGTGTGGACGCTAAAGCCGAACTGATATGCGACAGCAGCTGTTCCCACCCTTACCCTTACGTAACAAAGCGCCGTTCCGGTCGCCTAGCAACAGGAATCTAGCTGACTAACTACCTATCATAACTAACGTCACGTACTTTAACCTGTTATTTCAAAGATAACGTAGACCCCTTTAATATTTTAAACATTAGTATTGCTAGCTATTTGATTGAGTTGAAACCAAAAACTTTGACAATTTAAAGTGTATTCCTTGGCCGCTTAAGAATCCGCCATGTCATTTCAAACTGGCACGCAATCAATCTCAGGATACGTTGTGGCCACGAAGGATGCACCCAATGGATCCTTCGTGACCCGGAAAAAGAGGACGGGTTTGTCGACCACATCTGAAGAAGCCTTCGCCGTGCGGCTGTGACAAACTCGGCCTTGAAATGCGTCCTTCAAAGGATGCAGCCCCTGAATTGGGACACAGCTTCCTTTAACACTGGAAGTCACTCGAGTTGATTTGGTTAAAATCTCACATCAACTCTTTTCACTGGTGCTCAGCTTTCTACCACCAAAATAACGTCCAGCTTGAAGAGAATCCGATATTGTGCAGCAGTTTTAGCTTGCTGCTGCTGTGATTGAATCCCTTCATACGTGCGTCATGCTGTTGGAACAGTTTTGTGGCTGCTAGCGTCAGCGTAACGGCCACAACTACGTCACCACTGACCAAGCCATCAGATCCATTTGAAATCAGCTGATTTATTAAAAACAACAAAGAGAGTCAGGTACAGTTTGTACACAAAAAGTCTCACACACAGATAAGTGAGCCCAAAAGTGGCAGACTCAAGTACCCTTTGTGACCTCGTACACACTGTTTGTCTTGTCATACGCTCTTATCTCCTGCCTGTGTTGTTTGGCAGTCCTCTCGTCAGCACACATGTTGCAGAGCCCAGCCCGCTCTGCACGCTCCTCCACAGTCACCCGCTCGGCCACCCACTGCACCGACAAACAATCCAGACTCTGTCAGAGGCTGCCAGCAGCGTGGCAGCTTCCTGCTCTGGGCTGCGTAAAGTAAAACCCACAGCTAATTATCACAGCGTGAGGAAGTCAACGTGTTTACCTGTTTTTAAAGTAATAAAGACTTTTTAAACTGTCTGGGATCAAAGGGAGACGAAGCTGAAGGACTGCAGTGGTTGTTTTGTGATGTGGTCCAATGTTCAATACCGATAACGTGTTGTCAGTGATATTTAAAAGTCAGTGCAGCCTTTAGAGGATTATTCTGGTGACGATATATTTTGTTATAGAAAAGTAGACTTTACTATTCCTCTAATTCTAGACAACTCTCTCCTGTGACAGTGACCTTAACCTCGACATATAGTGTCAGGCTGCCATTAATACACACTAGGGCTCAAAATCCACGACTGAAATTAGTCCCCAGTCAATGCCCTGTTACTTTAAATGTTTTACATAAAAATAAACTATATGTTGTGGTATTTGGCCACTATATGTGCGGACAGTTTTCTTGAGTTGAAATGAATCGGCTGAGCGTCACAAAAAGGCAGGGACATCAGAAAGAGAATGAGTAACACATTGTTGGTTTAAGGATTTGAATATGATCTCTTTACTATAAATCAAACCAAAAATTGTTACACATTCTGCAGCTATGGATGCCCATTAGCAGTCATTTGTCGCTGAGTTTCAGCCCACATAACTGTAAATCTAACGTTTAGTCTCCTTTAAACTCAGTTTTAGTGTCCTGAGCAAAATGTTGTTTTTGTTACCTTGCCAACTGCTTCTTTCTAGATAGTCTCTAATTTGGAATATCTGATGTCCATACTATGCAGGGCTGCAAAAAGGTGCAGTGGTTAGTGCTGTTGCATCACAGCTAAAAGTTTTGTGGTTCGAATCCCGGTTCCGACAAAGTGGGCCTTTCTGTGTGGAGTTTGCATGTTCTCCCTGTGCATGCGTGGGTTCCCTCCGGGTACTCCGGCTTCCTCCCACAGTCCAAAGACATGCTCGTTAGGTTCATTGGTGACTCTAAATTGCCCGTAGGTGTGAAGGTTGTCTGTCAGGATAAGCGGTGTAGATAATGGATGGATGGATGTCGTGTTCAACCAAACCATAAGCTAAAAGATGCTAATGAGGGAGCGCAGAGGAGGGGGCAAATTGTCTGAGGGGTTCGTCTTCATATTGTTTATGTTATACATGCATATGAAGTAGTGGAGCCACATGTAAGATAAAAGGATTCAATAGCATTTCTGTTAGATTTCAAACTACATTAAAAACAACCTTCCTCTACACTGTACGGTTTGAATGCCCACACAACAAGAATGATGGAGTACACCTGCCACTGCAACATTTCTGAGCCATAAAACTGAAATCTTTCAAAGGTTCTCTTCCTTCGCATTTGATCTCGAGCCAAAGACGTCTCTTACAAAAGAGGATTTATGCAGCTCCTTCGTGTGCCCTCTGATTCCCTCCTGCTCTCACCGTCTCACTCCACATCAGACACTCTGCAGACTTTCACGCAGCGGCTGCCCGTGATCCAAGGCATCCTGGTCTGGCACATTCGCTGTGAGCTGTTTTACCTGGGGCTGTTTCTCAGAAGATTCAATCCTCCAGATGGAGAGCGATGACATGAAGGTTTCAGATGGAGGACGGGGGCCGAGGAGCACTGTGTTACGTAATATTTATATCATTGTGTTGCTTACTTTGCACCCCGTTGCAACAGATTCCCAGCTGATTCAGAAAGTGTTCCCACTTCTTCAGCTAAATCAACAATGTTTAAACCCTGTGCAGTTTCATTCAAAAACATTGTCATAAAACAAGTACAGTATGTTCACTGATGAGCTCTATTGTGCAACAAAAGTGCCACTTTGCAGGTTTCTGTACTTTCTATCACCTCGTACAAACTGTTTGTCTGGACGCGCTCTTTATCTCCTGCCTGCATTGTTTTCTCTCGTATCATTTCAGTCCAATCTCACCGATATGCTGCTAATAAATCTTTATTTCATAAGCACCTTTAAAAAGAATCTGGCCAGGTAGAACCTATTTTGTGTGAACATGAAGTTATGAAAAATTACCAGTGTTGTGACCAAGTCATTTTTGCTCAAGTCCCAAGCAAGTCTCGAGTCATTTTTTCTTGGGCAAGTCAAGTCACAGGTTATGTCAAGTCGAGTCGAGTCCTTAGTTAAGGCAAGTCAAGTCCCGAGTCAAGTCACTTTTTTTCCACCCAAGATGCAGCACTCTTACCTGTAGTATCCGGTCTTTATAAAGAGAAAAGACGAGGTATTAGTAGCTCATCTAATAATGATATTATTGGCCAATTTATATAACCTGTTCAAAAAGTCTGACAATGAATCGTATCTGTATTATCTTGGCACAGACGCAGCCATGATGATGGTCTGCTCTGAGACCGTATTGAGTAGTAACGAGTACGAATGATGAGGCTTCTATTTGGGGGCTTTGATGTTGCGTGTTGCCAGAGCGAGGAGTTTGACTGACAGCCAGACCTCCACTCATGACAATCACATACAGGGGAGCTTTTTGAGTCGTCCAATCATGACTCCCAGTTTGCGCTACGTACATACTTGATAGTTAGACAGAAAGTTGACAACATTGAATTTGATCATTTTATATTTAACAGCTAACATTCAAACTTATGAACACACGCAAGTCATCCAAGTCATCGTGCCTCAAGTCAAGTCTCAAGTCATTTATTTTTTGTCGCAAGTCATGAAAACAGTGACTTGAGTCGACTCGAGTCCAAGTCACCGAGTCTCGAGTCAACATCTCTGTAAATTATTAACATAAAGAATATGATTAACAAATGTAAACTTTTTTTCTGTTTTTTTCTGTTATCAGCTTCAACAACAAACAGACTTTGGAATAAGCGGAAGAAAGACCACAAGTTGCTGTCAGCAGACTGTTTAAATGAAAAGTTAGGGCCGAGCTTAAAAATGTAAACTAGCGTCTTTAGATGCTATGTCCTCGTGGTTCTGTTACTGTGTGGATGATCTGCTGAAATTTAAAGTGTTAATTTTACCTGAAGCAAACAGGTAAAAACGAAGAAGAGGGAGACCAGGGTCACGTTTTGACTAAAAGTAATAATTTTTTATTGACTGGACTAAAATGTTTTGAGTTGTCATCCACTTAAACTAGACTTAAACTTTAAAGGCTAAAAATGACTAAAATGTGACTGCTAAGCATTTTCATCTGAAGACAAAGACTAAATCTAAAATAGCTGCCAAAATTAACACTGACTGTAAGTTTCCGACATCAAAATTACACTTTTAAAGATTTATTGAAAGATAAAAACATTTCTGATTGCAATGCAATTAACCATGGAGTTTGATGGTTAAATCACAGGCTAGCAAGCAGGGCTTATAGCAGTTTTAAATGCACCCTGTTGATGACGTGCAGTAGCGGTATGTTATTGTTATTTTCTCCTGTGTAGCTCTGCCATTATATAATTGATCTAGTCTACATTTTTCTCTATTGTCAGAGTCTCTTTTTTTGCCTTTATTATATAGGATAGCTGAAGAGAGACAGGAAATGTGGGGAGGAGGGAGCGGGGGGATGACATGCACCAAATGATCAGGAGTCGAACCTGCGACCTGCAACGAGGATTGTAGCCTCCGTACACGAGGCGCCTGCTCTACCAACTGAGCTAAACCAGCACCCTGTCAAAGTCATTCTTTACACTTACACTGTGTTCCCACAGCAGGAGTTATAGTTGTTGACAAATGCAATAATAAACACAAACACAACTGTTTTACATTAAGTTAATTCAAAAATAGTTAATAAGTGGTTTAAGTGTTACATATTGGAATAAACTGGACATAATTGTGGTGGAAATTAACCCCAATCTCACAACATTTAACCCTCTAATTATCACTTCATAACTGCGTTAATGGCGGAACTACAAACTGTGCTGCTGTGGTCATAAAAAGCCAAAGCTCCCGCCGTGTGTCCATCGCCGAGAGGAGAACAGTGGCATTCACAGGAGCCAGATGTGCAGGAACATCGCGTGGGCTCTGCACAAACAACAAACTTTTGGAAAGCAAAGTCTAAATAACACACGGTATGTGAGCCTCAAACTCAAATAAGTCTGTTCCTTTCTCCTCTCACTGTTTCTGGTATTTTAATAGAACATTTGTAAACGACAGCTGTGTTTGTGTTAGAGAAAATGTTAATCTAGCATGAAAATATTTCCTCATCTTGATAATCGGAGTGATAAAGTGCTTTTAACAAAAAATGATCCTCGGGGTATTTACATGGACATTGTAAACATATAAATCTATTTTAGTAAAGCTTATCACATTTTACAAAATATCTTTGAAGCCTCAATCCCAGTACAAGTCTGCCAATTTGATTTTGCATCTTAAAAGAGTCGCAAGCAAATGTATTCTTCAAACAACAAAGTCATGCCCTGCACACCAGGATTCTGCTCCAGACAGAGAAAAGAGAAGTGGCTGTTACCAAACATCGTAAACAGTGTGAGCAGTGCAGACAGAGTGGGAACGGGAGGTGCTAGAAAGCATCAAATTAGAAACAAATGGTCCTGAACGTTAAGAAGGAAAATCACATTAAAGCTGTCCAGCCTTTGCGACGCATTGGGGAGCGGATTGAGACGTAAGCTGATGATCTGCAAATTTGCCAGAAATAAGTTTCCGTATGGAAAAAATTATGTAACATATCCTCATTCTCTTGTTTTCTGTGGGGCTATAGTGAAAAGGAGAGGGGCTGCGTGGTGCTCCAGGGCCTGCACATCCCCTCGTCTGCTCAGACACAAAAACAGTTGAAGAAAAGGTTTCAGATAAGGACACAAATCTGTCTCTTTTAATTTCCTCTCATCTTCTCAAATCATTTTCATGTACAACACAACTACAAACAAGACTAGGTCAAAACCTAGTATGTTGCTGACCGCATCAGGTCAATGTGCGCTTTTTGCTGGTGACACAGGTGAGGACAGCAGACAATATCCAGAGCCATATAGACAGAGAGTCACGTCAGTGGAGGTCCAATATGCTCCATGATCGCTATTGGGATGTGGCAACTCTCTCTCTATACGGCTCTAAAAGTACCGTCACTTACTCGCCCAGTCAGTCAGTCACATACAGACCCATGTGTAGGGCTGACCCCGGTGGTCAGCCGGTAATGAAAACACTCACAGAGACACAACCTAAAGAGAGACCGAAGGAGAAGCTGTAGCCTCAGACAGATGGAAATGCAAAGATGAATGCCTGATTATCCTCTGACGGTGCAAAGTGAAAATAATTAAAAGGTCTAATTATTTTCCTTCAGTAAAGCTGAACGGGAATTCATTGGAAGGCATTCAACGGAATCTGTTACAGCACTAAGTTAGTCAGAAGAAAGCAGTGATATAGTATCACTGTGCACTCAATGTTCACATAACAGCGGGGGTGGGAATTGCAGAGTAACGATACGATACGTGACCCACGATAACGATAATATCACGATACAGCGATTCTGTGATAATTGATATATTGCAAGACATCACAATCACAATATCTGATTAACTTTGTCTTCGGCCAATTAATTTCCCATCACGTTACCCTCATTTATGTCATTAGCACCTCCGCAAGGAGTCATGAACAATAATTATTGTATTGCACAGGTCAGGACGCCGATATATTGCGGTGACAATATTTTGTTCCACCCCTACATTACAGCATATCATAACAAGGCAAAAAGTAGTCTTCAAACAGCCTTTAGATAATATAGATGTATATGAAAGTAATAATCTCAAAGAGTTCCTGTTTCATGAATGTCTGTTAACTCACTTGAACACAACTGACATCAAGACCCACTAATGAATTGCTTACACTATATACTATATAGCACTTTTCTAGTCTTGCGAACAATCAAGGCACTTTTATAACACGTCACTTTAGAGGCTGCTACGTTTAGTGCCCATCTGTCAATCAGTAATAATGACATTCACAACACGATGGCTATACCACCACCAGGAGCAATTTGGGGTTCAGTGTCTTGCCCAAGCACACTGTAGCACATGAAGGGGATTGAACCACCAACCTTCTGATTGGGAGACGACCGACTCCACCACTGAGCCACAATCACGTTTTCCATAACATAGAAGTGTTAGGTCCGCCAGAGAAGCTAAAACTCTAGCTCACGCTACCAACCTCACTAACGGTCTCTTTAATTCCCAGCCTGTTCACTCACATTGCTGTCCTTTGCATTGCCATCAGGTTCATTTAAACTGTAATGAATGTTAGACTATGAACCAGTATGTACTTTTATTCAGTAAAAACAAAGTGTTAGATAGTAAAGGTCTCAGGAGAGATCATTAACTGTTCGCTTTCATGTATTCGTTATTGACATCACAGAAATGTCACCCATGGGCCAACTGCTAAACGACTGACGTGACACAGGTGACAGTCTGGAACTCTGGGAAATGAGGTCCAAAAACAAGCCTGCAACTATCACTTATCATCACAGGTGTCACCAAGAGGAAAACAAAGTGTAGATACCTGAAAATGTAACATGAAGTCATGGATCACCAAGTTAAACTTTATGATTTTGACCTCTGACCTTCTCGTCAAAGGAGGATCCATTATGTTTCTAGGAAGACTACTATCTGGCCGGCAGCCCTGGATCTCTGCCTCATACTTTCCACAGATGTGAGCTGTTGGCTCGCTCGGTCCTGAAAATAATTGAACATAAAATGATGATCATGTTTCCACATGCACGGCTCGCTCCGGCCTGATGGACACTTTGGTTTGTACCCCATAAGAGAGCCGACTTCCACTGCAGTGACCCTGACATTACAAAAGCCACGAGGATGTGGAAATGATTACTTTCATTTGATTGTTTTAAAATTCACACAAAGAGACAAACATGAAGCACACACACACAGTCATGTGGTTAATTATTGGATAATGAGACAGAATGTGTCAGACAATAACTGACATGTTTGCTTTGATTTTTGGAATGCATAAACGCATGTCGGATTTGTTCTCTTCATGTAGAGATAATTGTAAGTAACAAATTATGAGTAATACTTGGCAGCAGGTTAAGTGCAATTAGTAATTTAAAAACGTTTAAAGCTGTTTAAAGTGCTTTGCAGATATGATCATCCACATACTGACTCCATAAAGAATGGCCTTGGCTATATTCAGCCATATTTTCATGTATCATAAAGGGTGACATGCTAAGTTAGGTTCATAATATTCAAAGTTGTCTGGTTTGGGTTTACCTTGTTATAAAAAAATAGCATACATAACAAGATTTAAAAAATGAAGGGTACAAAAACACGTTTTTTGAAACAAAGCCCACACTATTTTCAAAGAACGGGTTATGTAAACACAAATATAACAAATAGAATAAAACAATAAAAGCTTAAAATGAAACACAGATTTATTGCATGAAGTAAATAACAGCAAACAACTTAGCTTCCTTTGTGTGTCTATGCCCAGCTGCAGCCTTTTTAAATAACCTTTACGTAACCAGGTACAATCTCATTTACAAGGAAGACCAGGACAGCTGCATCAGGTTTACTCGCTCCTTCCTCCAGGAGAACAGGGAGTACCACAACAGCCTGGCCTGTGATTGATGTTCAGGCTGACTCTTTGTCAGCAAACACACGTGTATGAGCCATGTATGAGCTGACAGGAAAAGCAGAGAGGTTGCCGCAGAACCCACCAGGAGACTGGGAGCAAACTGGTATGTTTGTTACCCATCAACAAACAACTCTAAATAATAATGTTGTAGCATGATGCACCATGGTAAATAGTTCTTATTTAGATTTTTAAAAAGCAATGCAAGGTAAGGTAGCTTATTTTTTGGCCTTTTTGCCTTCATTGATAGACAGGACAGTGGATAGTGTTGGAAACGGGAAGAAAGATTGGGGATGACATGCGAAAAGGGGCTGTGGGTGGAAGTCACACCACATCGTGGACTATAGCCTCTGTACGTGGGCTGCTGATTTAACTGCTGAGCTAAACCGGTGCTTCAAGGGCAGCTTAATTTGTTAAGCACATTTAGAACATAGAGGTTATCCAAAGTGCTTTACATGGGCAAAGACATGGCAAAGAAAAGCATCAAGTAAAAACAATAAGCAATTAAAAACACATAAAATATATTTATATAGAATGATATAAAACAATATCAATCATTAAAATTAAGATTATAAAAACAGGAGTATTGTGAGCCTGTCTTGACATGAGACCCCTGTATCTTAATATTAATTTCAGTTTTTAAGTTATTGCCTTGATGTGACTGCTGAGGCTCAGATTTGAGTCATTTAAAATACCAAGGTTTCTGACTTGGGTTTTTGTCTTCATAGCTTTGTAATCAAGCTAAGCAGTAACTTCTTTTTCCTTCTTGTTGCTAAATAGTGATTTCTGTCTTGTCTTCTTTTAATCAAACAAAATCCAGTGCTTAAAGTCGAGCTGAAACGGCATTTCGTATGTATCCTGCTTCCGTATCGTGACGTATTTCCGAGTGAAACAGGACGTGCAGGAGGGACATATCATTAGAGGGATTTGATTTGATCGTTGAGAAGTGGGCGTAGACAGACGTTCTCCACAGCGCAGTAGCTAGCTAACTGACCGAGCGTTCTCGGTGCTCTGCGGCTAAATGTTGCAGATTGATTGGTTGAAATTGTTTGGTGCTAACTTACGTAAGCACGCGTGAAATTTAGTTTTACCGGAAGAAAAAATGATCGGATTTTGATATAAGAATACGAAGAAATTGATTTTCTGTAGTTTTTTTCAGTCTATATTGTCAAATAGATGCACAATATTACCGGGGATGTGATCTGAAAGGATTAAAATGACATTTTTCATTTCACCTCGACTTTAACTTACTCCAAACATTTATAGAGAGATTCTTCTTCACCTGGTGAGTGTCATCTGCCTAGCTTTTGATAAGTATTGTTATTGTCATGTAAGGTTTGACCTACAGGGAACATGTAGAGGTTGAATTATTGTGGTCCACGAATTGAACCCTGGCGTACTCCTTATTTCAGTGTGATCTGCTCAGATTTATGGTCAGCGCTAGAAACAATGTAAATATGATCTCAACCAACTGACTATGTGTGCCAGATAATACCACAAACAGTGTATCAGAAAATACTTTATGTTCCACAGAATAAGGATGTTTTACCTGAATCAGTATTAGGATGACTATCAACACATTGAACAGTGCTTTCACAGTGTTTTTTTGCAAACTAATTAAAATCTTACAAAAGGCCATTGATGGGTTTAATTAGAGCAACTTCCTCTTTAATATTTCCAATTGTTGCAGGAAATACAATAGCAGTATATGCAATATTTGCTGTGTTTGCACATTCGTGATGGAAAGAGAACACATTCCTATTCCAAAACTGGAATTATACGAGGATTCCCTGTCGATAACACTGTGAACAATTAGTTGATCAATTATTAGTTGTTTAAGTGAAGTAACTAGACACAGACTGTCAGGCTACAAGTAAATGCAAAGGCTCAAATAAAACATTAAAAGGTTTAGTGGGGTCTTTATCCGCAGTGCTTTAGGACTTATGTTATTTAAATTATTCATGGTCCTGGTCATCACAAAAGGCTAAAATCCTTTGGAACAAAAGTGGACTACTTTTTGGATTAGTATTACACAGCTCACATTGCTGGATCCCTTCACAGTTTTAATCTCGTTATCCAATTAAAAATCAAACCTAATTCAATTTTCTGCATTGTTATAAAATTAAATCTTAATAAGCCACAGACAGATCTGAAACGGTAAGTGGATGTCTCCGCTGAGGAAGTCCAGAGTGTTTTATAACTCTGTGGATAAGTCAGAGTGCTGACTGTGCCTGGAGCCTCCACTCCGCTCAGACACAGCCTCCCTGGATCAAAGGCATACTTGTCCAATCTGGGCAGTAATACAGTGATTTTCTCCAGCTCCTGTGATGCATTAGAACCATTATGTAACAACACTTTAGACCGCTTAAGGGAATTTCACCCAGTTCTTGAGCCACGGCATCTTATGCTTCCTTTGGGATCTCATTTAAGCCTAATTGACAGAAGCAGCCAAGGTAGATTTGAGCTCCCTGAAGAACAAATATTAAAATCGTGGAGGGGATATTAAGATAAAAGAAGTTTTTATGATATTCCGATCTAAAAATTGGACCTCCACCCCTTGGAAACCCTGAAAAGTCCCTGAGAACATACGTTTTAAAAACACCAGGCTTAATTTGTCATGTTATGTTGCACTGCTGGTTAACGTTATTTTAGCTCTTGGGCAAAAT
The DNA here is from genome assembly GCF_022749685.1 of Semicossyphus pulcher. NCBI lineage: Eukaryota > Metazoa > Chordata > Actinopteri > Labriformes > Labridae > Semicossyphus > Semicossyphus pulcher. The sequence continues at coordinate 23,611,972 of NW_027211615.1, read as the reverse complement.
CTACTGAGCACATATCTGGGGCAAAGCTGCTCCGTTAGATCTCCATTGGTATGCCTTGACAAAGCAGTTACCCCTCAGACACAATAATAACCTCAGAGCAATTAGGCTGCATCTGATAGTAAGCAAGTACGTCTTATCTGCCTCCAAGCACTCTGCACTCAGGCCACGATCAAGGAAGAATGCTTCCGAGTCGACGAAACTGCAGAACTGCTATGTAAAGAAAGGAAGCCAGACTCCTCCATTGTGCATCTAAGATAACAGGCCATCTATGTGACCCCCTTTTCCTGCTGCTGACCTTCATAATTGTTGGTATAAGACTGACTGACAGGTTGTAACTCGATGCAGATGCTTGGTGCTAGTAACTTCTTCTACTGCAACCCTAAAAACAAACTCTAAATTCCAGATTGCAAATCTTTAATCGTACACCGTGGCCAGACAGATGCATCACGTCAGCATTCATGCAGCACTACTGTAACCGTCTATCCCAGCTCCATCCATTGCACACTTCAAACATTGATTAAAGAGAATGTCAGGTAAGGGGTTGCTGCACTTAGATTTCATCAGTGTGGTTTTTTCTTTAAGAGATATTTTGATAGGCCTGTATTTAATAGGACAGATGAAGACAGACAGGAAATGTGGGGTAGTAGACAGTAGGGGATGACGATGACAGGGCACCAAATAATCAGCAGACCAGGAGTTGAACCTGCGGTCAGTGCGTCGAGGACTGTGGCCTCTGTATATGGGTCACCTGCTCCACCACTCTAAATAGGCATCTCATACTTTAAACTACATTTCATAGCCAAAGGCTGCTGTTGTCAAAAGCAATTTGACTCCTGCACACAGTCCAACAACTTTCTAATCATTGTTTCATTTTTTCCACAACATAAAATTTCATTACAATAATGTGAAAGATGTTATAATAACTTACTACTACCACTTCACAGAAGAGCTTTAAGATGTGTTCAATTTCAACATGCAGTAAAGGTTCACTTCTCTTAATTTGCACAAACTGGAATGTTAGACTGTCTTTGCAATTCACGTCTGATTAGCCTAAACAGTGTATTCATCAATTAGTCCATTTAAAACATAATAAGCAACTATTTGATAATCATTTGTTTTTGGCAACATGTAAGGGGAAAAAATGCAAAACATAAAGTATGGTGGTCAAGCGTCTTTCCAGTGTAACAAACTGAATATTTCTGATCTCTGAACTACTTCAATTCAAAAGAGACTAAACAAACGTGTTTTTTAAAATGTATTTTGGACCAAAAGATTAATTGGTTAATCTGTATAGTAACCAAAATGAACAGAACAGTTATTAACTTTTTTAATACTTTCATCAAATGTATTGTTGATATCAAGCTACAGCCATGTAAGCACCAGCTATGTGGTTTGTGATACAGACAATACCCTTAAGACTTACTAGGAATTCAAACACTGGGTACACTGGAACGCTATAGAGGTACACTTTTCGATCCCTGTCACTTTGCATCCACTTCTCCACTGACTTTGTTTGCATCTAAAATCTGCATCTCGGGGCGCTGGTTTAGTTCAGTTGGTAGAGCAGGCGCCCCATTTACAGAGGCTACAGTCCTCGCCGCACTGATCGCAGGCTCGACTCCCGGTCTGCCGATCATTTGGTGCATGTCATCCACCACTCTCCATTCCCAACATTTCCTGTCTATCTTCAGCTGTCCTGTCAATTAAAGGCAAAAGCCAAAAAAAATCATCTTTAAAAAAAACAACATTCTGCATCACGTTCACTCAGAACGCGCCCGGAGCAGAATCTTTCTGACACAGTTGGGAAAATCGTCAGTTCCAGGCTCGTCTGCCTCAAAACAACATTCCTTCTGAAGGAAACGTTTTTCTTTCCTTTCACACATTCGTCTTCCTTTCTGAACAGGAGATGAATGTGAGACAGAACAACCAAAACAACCGTGAGAGGAACAATCAAATAAGAAATAATACTTTTGTTGTGGAAAGGACATTTCGTAGTTTTGGACTAAACTGCTTCAATCAATTACCACTTCAGAGAGGAAAGGAAGAAGAAACCCAGACACCCAGCAGAGGCACAGACAGATTATAAATCACTTAATTGTATCCAGAAATGAGACGCTCCTTCTGCAACGGCATCACGCCGCTTTTCCACTGCAGCTTCACCCGCCCGGCAGTTCGTTCCACTTCAAAACACGACGGGCGAGATGATGGAGGAGAGCTGCGTCAAAACGAGGAGGGCTCATGGAAAAACTTTAAGACAAACGTCAAGATTGCGCTTAGATTTCCGTGAACTATGACATTCAGGATTAGACGCTGTCTACACTTCATGTTTCCTCTGGATTTGTGGGTTTTAAAACTGACGTGTTAAAAGAATAAAAGCTACAGAATATTCTGCATCGTATTTCCATTTAAGGCCGGTGGAAATCTGGCTTTAAATAGATTAAATGCAGAGTCTCAGGAAGCATCCAAAAAGTATGAGTGAAAAATATCATTTATTGAGTTCAACTGGTTACTGAAGGTTGAAATGCCTTGGTATCCATATCATAGTTAGAAGCTAGCATACTTATTCGACGTTAGCCAAGATGCCCCTTTTTGTTAGCTAGTGCTTCATATGACGTAGATAAACTCCCCACACTGACGCTGAACACCGGCAGACAAAAAAAGACAACTACGGTCAACCATGAACACCTGCTGCCGTCCATTCTTAGCCATAGCAAGAGGCTAACGCTAGGTGCAAACAATATGCTGCCTTGTTAGTTTTGCCTAGGTTTTTGTTCATCTAATTAGATGTGTTGTTGTATAATAAATACTCAAGCGCAACCCAAACCAATGACTGTATATATAGATGGACAACGCGTCTCCATCTGCTCCCATTATACGGAATTGATGCCAAAATAGCCCCCTGTTATAGGCGCTGCCATCTTGCGATGGTGACGTCATATGGAGCCAGAGTCTGCACAGTAGAGATCAGCGAGTGGATCAGCCGTAGCCACTTCCCCTAACCCAAACAAACACTTAACTTACCGAAAAAACAGCAAGGATCCCGCACGCCGGCGTGTTTAACTGCATAATAGCTTCTCTGTGTTGTTCTGAGGTTAACGTTCACAGGTATGGAAACTTCAAGGACTGTAGTGATTGTTTTAATTACGTTTCCACTCACGGATCGTCCTCCGCTCTGCTCACCCGTAACTGATTGGCTGCAGGAGCCGAATTTGTCAACAGAGCTATCAATCATCATTTTGACAGCACCAAATAACTAATTAAAAATAAACTTCTCAAAAAAATGAACACTTGGACATAAATCATCATGATAAGAACTAGCTATCATGACAGAAACCATGTTTGAGAAAAATGTATTGGGCTTGTATTTTGATTTTATAGTTTGACTCATGTCCCATCTGTTAACATGGAGGAGGCGGGCTTTATGACCTATACTGCAACCAGTCAGCAGGGGGCGCCCAAAATGTTTTGGCTTCACTTTTAGGAAGCTGTCATGTCATCCATCTTTTTATACAGTCTATGATTCAAACCCAATATCGGAAAAGGGTTAACAGAAACTTCCATGACAATATTTCAGTTTTGGAATGAGAAGGATTAACTACTATTACCGCACTGGTCCTAATATCAGATGTTTTTTCCCCCCTTGAAATACATCTGAAAAAGTCATCTTATGTCCGGGGTCTAGACTTTTAAATGCCAATATACGTTCACAACAGTAGACGGTGCTACTTATCTGTAAAGCGAGTGTACCCCTCATGACTGAGGCCAGCCATCACTCGCAACTACAGTGCCAGGGGACTGAAAGATTGAGAGTCTGGAACAAATGACTTAAAAACAGGCCAAGTTAACCAACACCTGAGGCGGAGTTATGATGCCAATTTTAGGATAATGGTTATTAATGCAGACAACTGTCAAACAGCCAAGAAATACAGTGTCACAGAGTGTAATCTGTGCCCAAACAGATCGTCGTAAAAATGCTAATGTCTTACCTGACAGATGGTAACAGTGAAAATCGTACCGTGGCCGTCAGAGCGACTAAGAGATTGACAGGAGAGTGAGAGTCAGGACCGGAAATTAGATATTTAAAACCTTAAAACCCTACCTTTAAAAAAGGTAAAATAAAATTGTTTTCTTTATAAAAACAAATTTGGTGTTCAAAAAAAAATTGTCTTGACAAGGGGGGTCGTCTTATAATCAGGGTCGTCTTGTATTCGGACCAATATGCCATGTACATGAACCCTAATATTATGTAGACAGTGGACTGTTGCGGTTTTGGGTTTCTAGTGACTTTTGGCGTCACCTACGAAACTTTTGATCATGTTGCTGTTTGTTTATTGGCTCGTGTAGTGGGAAAGATTCGAGGTATGCAAGTCAGAGTTTGGATTCCTTCGGGAGTGATGACAGCCCAGATGCAGTCAAATCCAAGTAAGCCTTAGCTGTGTGCGACTCCAGACAGAAGCTTGGAGTGCGACAGTGGATCAGGGAAAGCTCAGTGACAGTGGTGACAGTGAGGCAGAGGAACACAGACAGAGCCAGGCGGCTTTTCATCTGCTGGAGATTCTCCGCTATTCCCATGAGTATCATTCTCTCAGCGGAAAATTGAAACATTCACAAACACAGACAACCCGCCCAAGTATTCAAAATTGGTAAAGGTCTGAAAAGAAGTCTAATACTCTACATGGATTGATGTAAAAAGATCCATGTGCGCCACATAATATTTAGGAGGCAGCGTGGACAGTGGGAAGCATAACATGTCTTCTAAGGTGAACAGGTGCTGGTCTGCTGTCGTCTTTTTTTTTTTTTTACTGTTAATCATAAAACGAAGCAGCATGATGTGCGCACGTGTGGTTCAAGCTCAAAACAAAACCTTAAAGCGGGGAGGTGAAATCATGACAGCTGTGTTCTGGCTCATTTGTTTGCTTTCAGGGGATTCTGACTCCATGCAGATTTGGGCTCAAGATGAGAGTGTGAATTTATATTTGAAATGCAGGAATTTAAATTTCTGTAAGGGTCAGAGGAAAACAAAGTTACGCAACAGCGTTTTCCATCTTCTGTTGGCACGCTTTCAAAGCTGCTCGTTCACCGACCTCCAGCACGAGACGGTGGAAATGTCGGAGGATTGCCAAGAACATTCTAGTGATAAAAAATGAAGCGGCCAGGAACGGTTCCTTTGACTTCTAAGAATCACAGTCCTGACGTAGAATTCATCAATCTTTGGATGACATGACAGTAAAACCATTGGCATGACTGTGGGGAAAACATGTCTTAGAGTTTTTATCATCTGTGAAGTGAGCTATTGTTGCAAAATACATACTGATCATAGTTTTTTACAACTTCATTTCACGAAAGAATGAAACGTTTTAGTTGCTGCTGGTGGATGAGAGTAGGTGTTTAGCCTACTTCAATTACCATCACTTATAGGGCAAGCATGGTCTCCATCTAGATTGATAAAAACACCGCACACTAATGCTAGAAATACAACGGCAGCTGGGGGTGGGATGGTATCATAATTGCATGATCAGTGCCCACTGCTTAAGTTTTCAGACACGCAGTTGACAAAGTTTCTGTCTGACTCCATCTGCTTTATCAGTTCAACAAGAATAACTCCATCTTTAAGTTAGGACGGGTTCACACCAACCTTGTTTAGTCTGATTGAACCGAACCCTGGAGTGTTTGTCCCCTCGGTGCAGTTCGTTTAGGTGGAGTGAACGCCGGAATCAAACTCTGGTGCGGACCAAACAACCGGATCATGGTCCGCTAGAAAAGAGGGTCTCGGACTTAGAGCAGAACCTTATAAAGGAAGCAAACCATAAAACTGTGCATTGCAGTGTTTACGGGTGCTGACATCTGCAGAGACATGCAGCGAGATGAGATACATGCTCGTGGAAACGCATGAACACACGGATGTATTCAAACTGTTAAGTGAAATGGAACTGATCGAACTGTGGAACGGTGTCGGTTACAAGTAAAAAACTCCGACATCAGAACTTTAAAGTCAGATCATGTTGAGTGTGATTGATCAGTGTGCTCTCTCGCTTTGTTTACTTCAAAGAGTTTTACCACGTGGAAATTCTGACCAATCAGAGAGCAGTTTCCCGGCGCATCAAAACTTTTGGTCCGCTGGTGAAAGCTGCCGTGTGAACACAAACCAAACTCAAAGCAAAATGCAACTTTGTAACAATTTGGTCTTTGGTTCGGACCACACAGACTTTAGGTGTGAATGCGCCCTTAGTGTCATCTCTTAGCAAGACAAAAATACTGCACTTCCATTATTTACATCACTATGTTGCACTAAAGTTGTCCATAAAGACAAAAAATGTGTACATTAATAGCAGTAAATGTCGTAAAGCAAGAAGCTGGTTTTAATTGTTATTTTCATCACGGGGTGGAACATGGGTGGTACTTGTGCGACAGTCTGATTGTGGCCTTCCACTTTTGAGTGCCACCTGCCTTTAGGAAATGAGTTATACTGTTGGAAGATGAGTGGCGTTCCACTGAGGGAATCGGCATGCCACTACCCCTTAGTGGCATACCATTGGCCACTTGTCGATCTTGCCGTCACTCAAGCTTTCTGAAAAGTTGTTTTTGTTGACGATTGGATGGCAAATTAATGATGTATTAAGGTGATAGGCGTGGTTTCCTGAACTATTGAAAAGAGCAGAGACACTATAGAGGGCTTAACTGAAGCCAGATTCAGCAAGACAGATTCCAGAGGAGAGAGGACATCATTCGATGACAACATTATTAGTAAATGAAATAATCACAAATCCACCTCACTTGTATTTTGTATGGATTGCAAGTAAGTCGAGGTAAGGATAGTATTTTTGAAATACAATGACCAGAACCACAGAAGAGTCTATTGGCTAATGGACTGGTCAAGAAAATGTTGAATACTTACCCAAGGAACATGTTCGATCTTGGCAGAAAGACAGATAAAGGGTGCTAAATGAGAATCTAATATGACTTAGAGAAGTTGGTGGAGCAGAGGATAGCTAGAAGGAGACATCAGTGATTTATCTGACATATTGTGCTTTGTTGCAATCTATCAGCTGTCATCAGGTGACATTTTTGACTCTGAAGACGGCGGCCAATATTCAGGATAACCGACCAAAAAATTCCTTGTCTGTGCTCTGATCAATGTTCACAATCTGACTAGCAGCTTCCAACCTGAGAATTGTGTAGGAGACGAGAGATCACACAACATGCCTGACTTGTCGTGCCTCTTAATGCTAATTAGTACATCATGTTCAAAGACAGCCAACATAAGATGCCCCGAGCGATCGACAGCGTGCAAAGAGATGATGTAGGAGCTTCACCTCATTATAGCCTTTAATCTCACAGAAGCTGCAGGAGATATTAAATCTGAGAAGTATGTGAGCCCTGAGGTGTGGATTCTTCTGTAGTCGTAACTCCAACGAGGAACATCATAGTGTGACAAGCTTCACAGAAACGCCCAGAGCAAGAGGAAATCAAAGACAAGCAGAGACTTAAGACTGAAACAGCTAATGATTTTTGAGTGAAAACTAAGACACGCTTATTATGGTGAGAGTGAAGCTGTCACGGACGCGATCCGACAGGCCCGACCTTCCAGTATCGACTGACGGAGATTTGTCAGACATCACGTGGCTGCTTTACATCCCTGACTAATGACTTTTTGCTGCTACTTGTCAGAGATCTGTTGAAATGTTTTGCTCAGAGCATTAAGACATGATGTGTTGACAGTCAAGATGAATAAAACACTATGTCCTGCTGTACCTGGATACCAATAGCCTAGAGGATTTTAAGCCAGCATCTCACCTACAGCTGTTTTGATGTGTTCAGACTGTTACTTGACAGGTTAACACAATTATTGCTAAGCATGTTTGTGTTAGTTTAAGGTCACATTGTCCAGGTACAAGTAGCTTAAAACTGGTTCCATTTCCTAAACTAAATGTGATGAACTAATTCTAAATCTTATTAACCCAATGGAGTGTCAAATTGACTCAAAAATGGACACCAAATTTGATTTGGTTTTGATTGGGGTCTTACCCTCAAATTCCACAGGATCCGTCTCCGGCACGTTCCGTGTGCGCCATGACCTCTAGAGTCAATCGCGCCCGTTCAAGTCGATGCTCGTGATTTCACAGCACGCACCGCGGTCTGTCTCGGGCGTGTCCCAGAAGCGTCTCTCCGCTCTGCTCCGCTAAAGATACGCGCCAAGTCTATTTTTGACGGAGGCCGCTGCAAGCACGCGTCAAGCTGAACAGAGCAGATAGTTCCAAACAGGAAGTCAGACAAGAATACAGCATACAGCATCCAGTCATGTCAAAATAAAACACTATGTACAGACTGACTTTTTTTCTGTTTTTATAACAACAACACACTGAAATCTTAAAAAAACAACACTTTTAATTAAGTAGTGTACTCAGCCATGGTAGAAGCACAAAAATCACGTAACGATCTCCAAATGAGCAGATAATCAACCTCGGAAGTGCAAACTGAACTGTTGTTTGTGTGTTGCTCTGTTTAACGTCGCGTGATTTCGCTGTTTGGGCGCTTGAGCGCTCCACTGCGCTGCGGATCAGACAGGCTTCCTGTGGCCGAGGGCTCGCACCGCCTGACGGACCAGAACCACCGCACAGACAGAACGCGCCAGACACGTATCCTGTGGGATCCAGGCGTTACCGAAGTACATTTGTAATATGACTTAGTGCCAAAACTAAAATAAAAATCTTAACATATCTGCTTCAAAGAAAATATCAATTTACTAAAATATACAAGTTAACCTTAAACATTTAGAGGGGTGCTAGTTTAGCTCAGTAGATAAAGCAGGCGCCCCATGCACAGAGGTAAAGTCCTTGATGCATCGGCCTTGGGTTTGACTGACTCACAGCCCTTTTATGCTTTAATGCTGTTTCCTGTTGCTCTTTACTTTCCTATCAAAGTGGAAACAAGTTGTGGAAACAAAGTGGAAAACTACACACACATATAATTACCTTTAAAGTGCACAATGTTAATCGTTAGTTATTTACACATTCAGAAGTTACAGAGCAACACAAGCATTCATTTTGAGTTGTGTTTTTGGCCACCTGACTAATAGGTCCAACATTCATTGACATTTAGCTCTGGTTTGGTCTCCACCAACTCCATAGGAATATAACAAGCTTTTTAGATACTAAACATTTTACTGTGCTCACCTTGTCTGTGCTGTGTTTGGTGTTTGGCAGATTAAAGTAGATTATGAGAGATTCTTTAATGAAAACAGCTTCATGCTGTGCGTGAAATCTACGCTATAAGAGGATGGGTGGAGATGGATTAAAACAATAAAGTTTCAGCTGAACATAAAGATTAACACTTTTAAAAGCAACACTGAAGTTTGACGTCTTCATTTAAGCCAATTGTGGTAAAGTTTTAATAAGCAGTGCTCACACAGGCTGTTTACAAAAGAAATCCTTATATATGAATTAATTGAACTAAAGCTGTTACTTAAATCTTATTGGTGGGTTGAGTGTAATATAGACAAAAACGCTACTTTCAGATGTTTTTACACTGAGCTCAGATGAAGATTAATGATGTGCTGGTGGAGAATTGGGGGGTTTTGGAGCGCAATTACTCTCTGGAACAAAAGGGAGGGAGTGTTTGATACCTTAGACTGCGGGCGAGGGTGGATTTGCTGCCGTGTTTACAAGTTTTGTTGACAGAGTTTTGCAATTTGTAATGTGAGGTTGGAGATCTTTTGGCTTGTAAAAAATCCCACATAATGTGAGCAGGACTTCCCCTTTGGTAATTTTGCCCTTACATAAGATTAAATGACAACAACGAGTACAAGAACATCACTTCTTGTCACGTAAAATATTCAGTATTGCAGAATAGCATGAGATAAAAATATAGCTAAAATGAAGCATGTTTAAAAAGTAACCACTGATGTCATATTCGCTGTCCCAAGTTGACAACCCACGTTGACACTGACTCACACACAGCGGTGATAAGGTGCGAGCTGTCGCTTTCTTTCAATGCACAGTCAAAACACTGTTATGTCTGGTGTGTGAGTCTCACGAGGGAGACAGGAATGCAGTCGGGGGCTATTTTGAGATTTTAAAAGGAGCACAGAGGTTTTGCGAGGTCTGACCCGGAGAAAGTGTGACGTAACACTCTGTCAATATTGGGAGGCCCGCTCTTCTTGTGTGAATGACCGCGTCTGACTGCTCAGTTTAAGGAGATCCCTCTCTCTGCATGCACTTGTAGAAAGAACGCAACGCAAACACATTTTTATGACTTTGTTTGTGAGTCACTGAGTGCCTTTAGTTTGAATCTAAACACAAACTGTAAACAGTAAAGTGCAGCTTTCCTGAGAAACATAGTTAGGACTTCAAAAAAACAACAAAAGAATGAGTAACAAATAGTTTCCCACACGGAAGAAATATTTGTTTATGTGTTCACGTGTGTCTGTACATTTGCAGACTGACAGAAGGCAAACTGTGCTAACAATCCCTCATTCATCCGTTCAGCAGCCACACAGAGAAAGTCGCTCTGGCTGCTCCTTCGTTTATGTCACTGTTTGGCTCAATGCTTTGTTCAAACATCGAGCATGTAGTTATATTATCAGAAGTTCACTAATGAGCTACCCTGGGACGGCATGAGGGTGTGGGCCACCCTGCCTCTCAGTACCCTGGCACACTGCGGCCGTCATCATGCTGTCACAAACTGCCCTGCACTCATCAGTCATAAAATATAAAGAGAGAACAGAGAACATGGCAGCCTGTTGTGATGCATGATTTAGTTTTAGCTTCTGGAGGAAGTCGGTTCCTCGAACGTGGAAAACCCCACATTAATGAGGCGTGATTGCAGAATTTATGATAATTGGTTTTCAGTATCCACCCAACACATGCTGACCTTTGACCTCTGAAAGTTCAAGTTGTAAAGGGAGCAGCCAATCACGTACTCACATAGAGTTTTGGTTGCAAAGTTTCGTCTCATTTAATTCACCAAAGCAGAGGAGTCAAGCAGGACCAAGTGTTGACGTTGTAAATGTTTAAGAACCAAGGCTATGATGGGACTTTGTTTTAAACATGCATGTACCCGTTCTGCTGGTTATTTTAATGATATTGTTTCAGGACGTTATCTCTTTCAAATCGTGCACCACAGCTGTTATTTGTATCTGGTTCATTTCAGGTCACTCATCATTAACACTGTCAGAATTTGCTTGTTAGATAAAAAGAAGGAGACCTGACCAATCACTGTATTTTATGCTGCTAATGCTGCAAACTGCAGACACACACAGAACAACCGGTTTAATTTGCTCTGATGCAATATTTGTATCAGACTTTTTATTACAAAATCATTATCTATTTATCGTAACTGGTTTTCATTGCGTATTGTGTATTCATTGTGTATAATAGTGTGTCAAAGAGAGATTTCTACATGTCGTGAATAATGTTAATTTTTGAGAGGATTGACTCTCAGGCAGGATCTGACTGGGAACAAAATTCGGTCCTGGCAATTTTCGTCTGGACCGGCCCCATTTTTCTCCAACATACGCAACACAACATGGGGGGGGGGGGTTAATACGGGACGATCCGACTTGAGGGAGAGACGGTGGGAGTCAGAGAGAGATGATCCAGAGTGTGATCTACACGCAGTTTAGCGGAAATTATAACAATGTAATTAAGCAGTGTGCAGTTTATAATCATGAGCGAGGACACAGATCTGTGAGTGCCCCTGCCCCTGACTTAATAGGGTCACGATCGCTCCCGTATTTCCGCGCCCAATCTTTATAAAGAATTAAATATATCTTCACAAGCCAGGTCCATGGCTCCAGCGGAGTTGGGCTACTTCTGAGGACCGAAGAGCAGACCGTTCAAATTAGCGCTCCAGTGTGATCGTATCCCTTTCAGAATCCAGCCTAAAACTGTGGTGTCTTTTTGGAGTAGTGGGCCATGGCTGGCAAGTCGACTTTTTTCTCCCACAATCCCCCCCCACACACACATTTTTGGCTAGGCTGACTAGGTCTGGCATTTTTCCAGAGTTTCCAGACTGCCAGTCCGAGCCTGCTCTCAGGTCAAGGGCTAGCAGTAAGTTAGCTAAACCTAGCATAAAGTTAGCGAGCCTAGCTCTGTCCAAAGGTGACAAAATCTACCATCAAGCACCTCTAAAGCTCTCCATTTAATCTGTCATATCTCATTTGTTTAAACCTCACATAACTGAGGTGTTAAACATCAAAAAACTTTATGGTTTTATGGGATTCTAACAAGACACCGAGATGTCCATGCTCCTGGCCATTGATAGTTCAGGACTCCTTGTTAACCGCAGGTTGTCAAGGACAGAGTCAGGTGAGCTGTTTCCTACTTGTTCTAAGTCTGTATTTTCGACTAACAAACTGCTCACAAAAGCCTATCTAAAAAAAATGTGCTACTACATTTCTACTAAGAGAGTTGTAGCATTCATTACTCTCTTATCTAGCGCTATCTGACGCTAATTAGCAAGCTTGTAAATTGGTGCCAGACTGTTTAGCTGTACAATCAGAGTGTTGTAATTCTGCTGCTAGCCTTCTGCTGCTAGCCTTCTGCTGCTAGCCTTCTCTCCCAGCTGCACTTAAAATGTAAAAAATACCAGATTACATTCATATTGAAACTACGGGTAGAGATCGACTTTAAATAAAGGATGAGAACTCGGATTGCCTGAGACTGGTTTTCTTTGGACACGCTTCTGGTTTGACTGAGCCACAGAAGCTGCTGGATGGAGAATGAATTAGCCTTTTGGCTGCTCTGGAGGCTTAACAATGATCCAACCGCTCCAGCTTTCTGGGCCCAGATCACACAGTCACTGAAATCCCAGTGGCTTCTCACAGCAGGCCATAAAATACACGGCAAGATAAAGAAAAAACAGGCAAGATTTACTGCTGTTTTTTCTTTAAATCATCCTTTAAATGTATCACTTGCAATGCATGTAGTCACACTGCAGGTGGGTATAAATCAGAGGACTTTTAGCAGGTCCTCAGAGCGTGTCAGTCTCTGCAGGAAAGCAATTATGTAACATCATGGCCTACGATGCAGAAATCAATATAAATATAGACAGACAGGCTGTGGATGTGAGGAAGTGTGGACTGTGGACTCCTCTGAGGTCGGTGAGGAGACATCCTCCCCTCCACCCTCAGGTTGTACTGTCCCTCCAGCATCTGCTCCTCATTCCCCAGAGCACAGGGCCTCTCAGTGGGAGGGAAAGTCACTTATATGTGAGCCTGTCTCCGAGCAAGAAGCTTTACAGAGATATATCTTTGAAACGGGCAGAAAACAAAACTATGGAAGGCTTGGTGAAATTCTGCCCAAAGGAAAAGGATTCGAAAGGTTCTAGTTTGAAATTGGTTTGGTGCACGACGGAGGATCAATAATGGAGAATAGCTGGATTAACCAGGAAGTAGACTGTAGCTTTGCCCTTTTGCTCGGCATTGGTATGTCTCATTCTGTTTCTGTGCTGCCTTTGGGAATCTGAGTTGCAACATAGAGCAACAATGAGATCAGAGAAATATGCATCATGTATGTATGAAGAATAAAGAAATAGACAACTAATATTATGTTAAAACTGATGTTATAAAGTCAAGACAAGACTTTACATTCATCAGTGCAAAAACAATATAAATCTCTCTGGAGAAAGAGGCCCTCTTGAAGCTGGATATGGTGCCACCAGGCCTTGCTGCCAATGTGTTGCAGTGGCCATTTGTGGTATTGCAATGACAAAATCCCCACCAGCCCCAAAACCATTTCCCCACATACCACAGCTATATAAAGCCGCTTTCCCACTGGTCAAAAAACCCACTAACACCCGCTAACACTCAGCTTTTTTGCTTAATAAGAAAGGCTACTCTGCAGTACTAACCCTGTTTCTTGCACGTTGGTGACGCAGCAGAAAAGAGACAGAAAGGAGTATACTCCAGTGGCAATGGGAACGGAGACAATCAGCATTTATAAGTGGATCTGCCCGGGTCTGAAAAACCCGCGTCAACGCGCTAATTTCGGTGAGAAAGGGGTATAAGAGACGTCTTTGAAGCTGCCAACACGACACGCAAAACTTCAAAGCTTTCCCAAAGCCTCGTCAAGATTTCTTACAATCTGCATGACCGCGATAGAAAGTAGCGTCTGTGGGCAGAGCCAGCAGAAGAAACAGCATCTTTTTAGACCGTTTTGATTCTAATGACAGGCGGCCATCTTTGTGTTCAGTTTCCAGTTATTTTAATACACACAGCATTGCTTTGCACAGAGTATGTTCCTCCATGTGTTAGCCATCACCAACAGCTGACTTAAATACCTGCAATTAACAGTCCTCATTGGCTGCCTGCGCTGCACGTGCACCAGAGGCTGCTGGGTAACAACCTGTGAACTGCCAGGGAGTTAAATTACCATCACAGAGGCGATTATTCATTCTGCAGTTATGCAGCTTTGCCAGCATGCACGGTCCCATTATCCTGTTGTATCGTCTATTGTGTTAGTTATAGTTAATTATTTCCAATTGCTTGTTAATGTGCAGGTAGTGGCCTCATTTAAACCTCTTTAGAAACCACATAAAAAAACAGCTAGGAGTTCTACTAAAATCTGAATGTAAGCGTGGCCTCTGCGTGTAAAACTATAATACTGAGTGGAAATCCGGCCACACATCTCGCCAGCTTCAAACTGTGATCCAAACAGTGTTTTGTTTGTTCTGGACATGATGCAGGGGATGCAGAGGCTGATTCCAAACTGACATCACGACGGGATAATCACAGACGGCAGCGCCTTTTAAAGATGTCTTTGATGCTCAGTGGAGACGCTAACCACACAAACACACACGTAGCTTCTGCGAACAGGATACGTGGAACCTCCTCTTTACTCAATGAATGCAGTGTGTTCCCCCAAAACTAAACGAAATGAGGCGACATCTGGTTAGTCTCAGAAGTGTGTCCACCACAAACACATCACTCGTTATGTAATATTTACACCCTGTGATAGATTACATAACAATCACCTTCTTACTTAAGATACATTTTAAAGACTTAATAGCTTGTTTATTGTGTAACACGGTAACGTGTGGACACTCTATACCTTTGTTTAAAGCGCCTGATCTACACGCTCTGAACCCTCTGAATTATTGGCACAGCATTAAATGCACTCTGTTTAATGGATGACTTGGCTAAGTTGTTGCACCTGGCATTGGATCATTCCTTATAGATGTTAAATTAATCTTTCTCATGGAGAGGCTTTTAAACTACAGGCCCGGTTTATATTATGAATAAATGTATAAGCTCGCTCTCCAACATCAGGACTTCAGCAGCATGATGTGTTAAGATGGCACAAGCGCCGTTTTAAAATCAAAACAGGACAAAAGTTACGCAAGTAAAGCTGTAGTTCAAGGATAGAGGAGAGGAGGATGATATAATATGGACAGTTACGCAAGTCATTCATTAAATAGTGGAATCGGTTTTTATCTATTTTCTCAATCACTGGAATTCCTGGGCTGCAGAGAGTTATTGTTGGGTTAAATTTCTGGCTGTTAGCCGCAGACGAGCATGAAAGTCAGAACTGAAGAGCTAACAGCAGCTTCCCTCTACACTTATTCTGTGATTAAAGCTAATTAAAAGACACTAACTCATGGATGGAAACTCTGAGAGTGAAATATAAAAGAGCCAATTTAATCCTCTGCCAGTTCGTAAAACTGGATTTACATGACCACATTTGAGCGGGAACATACATCCAAAACATACTGTTAGGTCAGTGCTAATGAAAAAGGCCAGTGGAAACTCATCAGGTCAACATCACTGACAGTTAAAGCTGAGCTTTAGAGACTCAGTAGAAGCAGAACTGGCTCATACAGACTGAGACTGGAATCTTTTGGTTGTTAAAGGTCAAAGCGAGGCATATAGAAGGATGTTTAGGATGTGATGACAAAATGTTTTAAATGAACTTCTTTGGTCATTTGGGTTCCATGTCTGCAGTGCAAAATTGAAATGAAACTTTTTACATGTTTTATAGAAGAGACAATGTAGGAACAGTTTACCGTACAAGTGGAATAGACCTTAAAGATATAATGCCGAAGATTTTCATTCATATAAATGTCTGTTAAGTCACTATCTATCGCCCAATGAGGTAACACAATGGTGATTGAGCCTACGGCCCACTGATGAAAGCCTTTGTATTTGCAGTATAACAGACTGGCTGTCTGTGGCGACTTTTCCTGAAAAAATCACAAGCGGCGCCCAGTTAGTGACGCGTTTTCCATCAGCCAGCAGTGGTTGGTCTGCCAGAGAGGGTAGGCGGAGCTAAGCGGCTGCTTTTCTGGTCTCTGCAAGCGTTGCGAGAAAACAGTAATCTACTATGGCTGAACAAACAAAGAAAAGATCGATGACTACAGATATAACTTCAAAAATAGTTCGTCAGCGAGGAAAATCAAGAGTTACAACCGGAGCCAACCGTTGATCTCGGATGGACACACCCGCAATTGCCTTTTATCGCCATTAGGTGTCGCCAAATAGAACAAAACTGAGAACTTTGAGATTATATCTTTGAGAGACTCAGATGTTTATGAGTTTGCGTGTTGCCTTACAGTAGGGGTGTGCATCTCTCCCTCAGAACCTAGATACATGAGTTACAATATGAATCACATACGATATATTTAAAATCATAAAGATTTGGTGCGATTCGCTGGATAAAAGGCAATATGATCATTCTCTTTATATTCAAAGGAAGACCAGGGAATCCCAATATATTTTGGAACTATAAGGCACAGGGAGGGAAAAAAGGAAGACGAATGTATCATTTCAGAATCACATGGCATTGGTTTTTTTTACTTTTCCAATAGACAAAGTAAAAAAAAACACGTGCCACTGTTTTACACAAAGAACTCTGCACTAATGTTAATCTACTTAAGAAATAAAAAGTTGACCTTTGACCTTTTATGACGGTTGAAGAAGCAGCAAAGCATTAGTCAACCGATTTTTACTTTTCAAACTGACCTGTTCACCTTAAAGTAAAAACACATGTGCGATTCATATGTGTGAATTGTTACAAACCTACTTAACAGCCTTCAGTGTTGTGTTGTGCAGCTGCAGCTCAAGTTGTACACAGTCACCTCCGCACAGAGGTTTATCCTGGATAATCTGTCAAAAGAATTTATGAAGTTTCCTTCAGGCAAAGCTGTGACGGGGAAATGGTTTTTAGACAGAACAGCTCCCGGACATTAATGTAGAGTAGAAAACATTTTACATCTATTACTCTGCATATCAGTTTAGTTAAACTGTATTTTTGAACATAACTAATATGAGTGTTTATCCTCTAACTCTATCACAACCTCTGAACGTAATAAAAAGCTGAATTTAGAAGAAAGGAAAGTTATACAACTTGTCTGTGTGCTCAAAGGAAATTCATCTGAACACACCTGAAACTGAAGCCGGCCTCAGGGACCGCCACGACAAGTTTTATGATTTTACCAAATATATCATAGACTCAATATCTGTCACTGTGTAGTTTTCGGTTACATTCTTCTTTAACCTGTTTTGCTCAAATATACAATAAAAACACCAACCTGAACTTGGCATGGCTGTGTAAATTCCTCTGCTACCGGGTGTAAATCCCTCAGAAGTGTGAGCGAAACCAGCTGCAATACAGAAGATAGAGAAATGAAGGCTGACAGATTTAAAGGTTCAAAGATTTCTTTTTTTTTTAACTACATATTTGATTAAAATAAAAGTATTTCAAGCAGCTGCCAGTATTGGTATCACCTTGTGAGGATTCCTGAAAGTCTTATCATACTTGTGCTTCCACTATGCTCAGATCTAAATTAATCATCAGATTTTATAAAAATACGGCGTGCACTTTGAGGCGGAGAACAAAAGAGAGCAAACACTGCCCGTTAACGGCTCCCGCACTGGTAGCTGTTTTGGTTTTGATGGGATCACACTGGGAGTGTTGAAAAGCACACATTCCACCACATTTCCTCATCTGAAAGCTAATCATGGGGCTGCTGTGATTTGTTCTGCGCCGGGTGTTATTAGCTTTATCTGCAGCCGGCCTGCCACTGAAATATGCTGCTCCTCAGTGCCTCCGAGACTTCATTTACAGATAGGATCTAGACTAACTTAACCCTGCAGTCTGCAGCCTGAACTTCATACCAACAGCAGGGCAAGTGAGGCTAACTATAGTGTCCTTGGAGTCCTCAAAGTGAGACCGATAGCTAACAGTTGAAAGACCTCCAATAAGTTTAGGAACTCTTACCTAAAGATGGTCAGACACATAAAAAGATGACTTTAAGATTTATAAAAAATCTCAAAACCAATGTAAGAGCTGGTTAAAAAACACACACGCACAAAAAAAATGTTAATTGGAGTACAGCTAGCTTACTTATTAACATTGCTAATAATTTATTTAGCTAGTTATTTAAGTCAAAAACGTATTTATACACAAACTATATCTAAACATTACAATATACCTGCAGAAACTGACCTTATGCCTCAACGCTGGGCGCTTATACACGAAACACGTCACTCCTTGACCGTTTATTCCAACGTTTTTCCTCACTCGCGTTACAGTTAAGATCGACAGGAAGTCATTTGAGCGTCGTTTCAAAATAAAAGCGTAATTTGTCAAAAACAGGAAATAAGACATTATAGGCTTAAGCCAGTGGAAAAAGGCCAAATAAAAGCAGCACTATTGCAGTTTAAGAAGAAATCTGTTATCTAGAGCTAAAATACAAAAACAAGGCACATTTTTTAATATTTATTGGATCAATTGTCTCTGTTAAACTTCAACATAGCACAAAATGCATACTAAATATATATATAAAATAAAAGAGATAATAACGCATAATGTAAGGCGTCAATTTATAAAAACTTAAATATACTGCTAGCAAATCAGCTCACAGCTCTGCTAGCTATCAACAAATTTTACGTGTTAAGCAAACAAAAGCAATTATATTCTGCCTCTACCTCTTAATATCCAAGAAGTTGAAAACAGAGCGCGCTACTTACAAATAGTTTCCAAGGGAATAATGTGGAAAGATAATTTTCAGTAGGAGAAGCAGTAGCAGAGGGAAATGTACTGCTCATACAATATTGCTGTTTAATAACCAGAAGGGGGCACTGTCCTACACAAACGTTAGCTGAACAGCTTGATACTTAAAGAGCTGAATGCTAACGTGTGGCTAGCTGCGGACAGGGTCATTTTCACGGCTGGACAGTTATGTAAGACAGACTTTCATAAACTCTTTAAAGGATTTCTTTAACAGTAGCAGAAGAGGCAAGTCCCTCATGAAAGTGCATTACGGTGTGAAATAAAGGACTATGACTACATTTATGGTGCTATATATAGTCACAGGTGGCTAACTTAAATGCTCCAACAGCTGGTTAGCTCGCTGGGCTTCTTTCCTGTCTGGCCAGTTTACTCAGACACACATAAACACCAGCCATAGAGGCCTTGAACTAAGAGATGCTATTTAGGCCAAAGAAAATGTTGCAACAACAAACCTCCAGCAGCACTTTGACCTTCCAATCCAGCTAATCTTTCCAAGCTACTTCACCGCAGATTAAGTGAAACTAGCAATACTTGTCTGGTTAACAGATGTTTATTTGTGGAAAAAGTTTTTATCATCTGGTGTTTTTGTTTTTCACACTATGATAAATCACATTTTGCGCAGCATGCAAACCTCAAACCTCAGCCGGCAGTATATTCTGTGCGCTGCCTTTGCTGTCTTTGATGGCCGGCTGTTAAAAAGGAAGATGAAAGCGTGTGGCAGGGGAAATAATTTTGATGTGGTGAAAAATATTTGTGTTCTGCGCTGGTGTAACCACCAGAGAATCATTGGAGGTTGTACCAGCGAAGTGCTTTCAATTACAGTGAATGTGTGACAGATAGCGTGAGCAGGAAAGCTGTGCTGTCTTCCATCGCAGTGAGGGGTGTTAACCTTCATTTAATGTAATTAGGAAGAGGAGATGTCTATCTTTTGTATTTTTATAGAATGATTTTGTTGTATGCACCTGAGCAGTCACAAAAGCTTTCTCATATAAATCCTCACAGGTGCGTCGTGTTGCATTAACTTAAAAAAGTTAGCACCACATTAAAGCAGCCACCACAGGAATCTCAAATTTGATGACCTCGCCGATCCTTTGGTTCCATCGGGTGTTTTTGATTACCGCTGCAGAGATCATGAGTCATTATCTGCAATCTGTGCGAGACAGAAAGTGATTTGCATGGTGGATATTTTGGTTGCAACAACGTTCAGAAGACAAAGGAGCCTTTGCTTTGCAGTTGTGGAATTTATTAACTGTGGGCAGAGATAGCGAAGCTTTTTGGCTAACGTGCAGCGATTATATGATCCCGAAAGACAACAAATTTACTGATGCGCAGCAACTTAACACAGAGGGTCTGTTTATTCTGTCAACATGTTGTGAATAATGTTGTGCGGACCGTAACGCACGCTTAGGAAGACTTTACAGAACATGTATTTATGTTTGTACCAATAAATCTATGCACAGATTTTCAAAATAAATCTCTCAAATTCAGTCTTTTTACTGCCAATTTTTCTTGCATGTTTGTCGCTGCACAATTCTTCTTCGGTAAAATGGAATAAATAGAAGAAAAGCAAGTCAAATGAATCTACCAACGGACATAATGATGGGTCTATTATCCTGCATGTGTTTTGCCATTTCTTTGGAGTTGTCAGCAAATATGAAAGATTGCTGAACAGCACAAAAGAGTCACAAAACAGAAGGAGGTCGCTGTTTTCGTGCTGCTAACAAGTAGCAACATTCTTTTTGTGTCTGGAAAACGTGCAAGAGGAAGAATATTTACTGTGTTTTTTTTACTTAGCAATAAAAATACTGTGGGGAAACTGACTGTCTCCTTTCATTTGAGCAGATTTATTTAAGCTTTGGTCATATAAAACGGTAGAAATGCTGCAGTATGCTAGAATTTGAAAGCATTCAAATGAATTAAAGTCTCAGAAACATGTTAACCAAAGTTTAAACCAGGCTAGGAGGCTACATGGGGAGTAACTACAAGCATCATACACAAACCACAAGCAGAACAAGCAGAAACAGTAAGTAAACAGTAATCTACTATGGCTGAACAAACAAAGAAAAGATCGATGACTACAGATACAACTTCAAAAATAAGCGAAAATCCAAAGAAAAAAACAAATTCGACGCTCAGATGAAGCAAACAGTCTTAAAAGGAAAGCGACCATCAGCGAGGAAAATCAAGAGTTACAACCGGAGCCAACCGTGGACGTCACACATGCAGTACTGTCTGGATATCTGAGAAGTGCTCTCCCGCAATTACCATTTATCGCCATAGGTGGCGCCACAGAGACCGAAACTGAAATCTTCGAGATGATAACTTTAAATTTAGTTAAATTCATGTGAATTCTGAGACTGAGACTAACCATGTCCTTCTTCTTTCTAATGGATTTTGACCATTAAAACAAAATGTTTGGTAATGATTAGTCTGCATATACAAAGGATTGACGAGGGGTACAAACAAGTTTTACTATAGTTAATATAGAATCGTAAAAGAAAGAAGCACACAATCTGTTTTTGTATCTGCAGTTAAATTCCATAATGGTGAACCTCTCGTCTGGTGGTGGACCAATCAACTGTCAGGCAGACCAATGTTACCATCCACAGCTCTGTGCTTCTCTCATTGCTGAAGACCTTCCACCTCCATTTTGTGTTGTGACGAGAAGAAGACATCCCTCCTGCTTTCTGCGTCCTTCGGAAACTCCTGCAATTGCAAAAATGTAACACTAAACTGTTCAGCAGATGAGGACAAATAACCTTTTGAGTGCCGATCATGTTTTGGCCTTTTGGAACAATGTCTTTGCTATTCCCGCTGTGATCAATCTTCATCCTGAGTTGCGTCTCCTGTCAAATGTTTTCCCTTCCGGCCGAGAAGGTCGCGCTCTGTCTGCCGGCCCTCTGCGTGCCTCAGCCCCTTGACCTCAGACATGGACATGGTTTTAGTCCTCTCCTCCTCCCCACAGTTGATCCTTAGCTGGTAGAGTGTGGTTGTTATTTATGCTGTCACATGAATACATCTTGTTTGGGCACCCACAAAAAATAGACGGCACTTAATTTGATGGTAAAATGAATGTTAAACTTTACTGATTTTTCTTAGACTGAGTGACGAGGCGGGCCAACAGTATACGTTACAATCGGAGTAAAAGGCAGACACTTAGGTTTGGGAATGTCATTAATTTCCTGCCAATGTTTTCCCGGACTCGCTCAGATTTCTGTTCTGGAGTGAAACGTTTGGCCGAAGCCGTCTGAGTTGATGGAGGGCAGTCGCTAGCCACAGGGTCTCTTCTTTCCCATCAGACAGCAGCTGGAGGAGGATGACAGATACTCTCACATGGCTAATAAAATGTTGGAAAGCACTCAATTTCCTGTTAGTGATTTTTGTGAATGAAAGGATCCTACTGAGGCTTAGAGTTGTTTGGTCTGTAGTGAAATGTGGTAGGAGTGGGAATTAGATATATAGTTATATCAGTCAGTAATCAGAGACGGTATTTTTCTACGTGAATCTACGCACGTCTGTCCATGCAGCGTACATGTATGTAGTTTAATGCTGTTTGTGTAGAAGCCTTTGTGTAGTGCTTTCTTGTGCTAATTCTCAAAACAGATTACGTTCTGCTGGCTCTTATCTGCAAAGTCGACTTTACTCCTCCTCACAAGGAGAGTAACCAGAGCTGATAACACCCACCATAACGATCTTGCAGTGAAAATCAAGGGAAGCATTATGGACAAAATTAACGTTGCGTAAATAATCACATCAGCAAGTCAAAGCTGGTATATTTGGCTCTTTTCTAACTAATCAGTAGTTCCCCAAAAAATCCCATCGCTGGATTTTTCCATTAGAGTGCTGGGAGTAACATAACACTTAACATCTGCAAGTCAAGTAATCTGTTATCTGGTTACTTTTCCTTTTGTCACCACAAAAATGGAGAATCACAGAAGCATTGTTCCTGTTTCTCTTTCTGTTCTTGGAAGGTAGCTGTGTAGCAGAAGGTAAACCTACAGTTGTATCAGTGAGCATGCCACTAGCGAGATGGCTAAGATGACAACATTTCCTTTGTGGAAATATTTTCCTGTTATTTAGAATTTTTGGGCGAAAGTAACAAGAGCAACATCGCGGTGAAATGTAAGTTGTGTCCGGAGGATAAGTGCTTGACAGCTGTGAAGAGCTCTCCTGAAGTAGCATCTGCAGCTACTATCTGCAGCTACGCAACACTTGTGGGACTAAGAGCCCGTGTTGTAATGTTGTCATGGAAACAGCTGTGCCTTGCATCTGTCATTCCTGTTATTAGGCTGCAGAGTTACAGATTATGGGCCGTAAACGAGGCTATGCAATGACGTAGAGTCAATACATCCAAAGGTAGATGTACAGCAGGCTAAACGCAGTCCCGACACTATAACAGACGTGTAACAAGTCGCAACACGTTACTTTTCTCAGTAGGCAACGCAGTAACGTTACAAGTTACTTTTAAAAGTAACGTTACCGAACACTGCTCATTCCCAAACAACACAATAGGTTTAATAATCTGTAACTCTGCATTTTAAGAATATCGTCAATTGGCGAACCAGATAAAAACGTGACTACATGGTTAATGTTGTGAAAGGGTCACAGTTTGATTAGGTATAGGCACCAACAATTCCAGGTTAGGTTAAGGAAAAGATGCACAAGTTACATTAAAAAGCATATCCGTTTTCAGATGTTAAATGTGGAAGAGAAAAACATTCAGCATATTTGTGAAACCTCAGAAATACAAACAATGTGTTCGGAAACAGAATGTTAATCTGCCTTTGTTTACACGAAAACTGTAGAGGGTGCTTTAAGGTGGTGTGGGTGGTATTAACCTTTGATTTAGTGACGGCTCACTCAAATATAATCTCAGATAAAATATTTAAACACACATTCAATCCAACGAGCTGCGACACCACTGAGCTCCACTTTTGAAAGTTGTTCGTGTCCAAAGTAACTTACTCAACAATACTCTGTAGTGTGTATAAATGATTCCTTTAAATCGGTTGGTATATTTAACACGCTGTTCGGATCAAATGGAACCATGAAGTGTACAAACGAACTCTGTGGAGTGCAAATGCAGACAAACACGTGTTTACGCACACATTTTTGGCATAACTCCGTCTCCTGTCACAGCTCTCCTGGGATGGCAAACACTTCCATACGACCGTCTCACAGCTGAGCTCCTGTTCCAAACACATCCTCCGTCCCGTCACAACACGCCTCCTTCAATCAGCTCGCACTTCTCTCCCTCCTCTGCTCCTCAATGAGCCTTTATGGACCATTTGCACCACACAAAACCCACCTTTGTCCACCACAGACCCTCTTATGAAGACTCTATCCACTTGCATAGAAAGTCTTTGATGTTTGGATGTTTCCACTGGAATCGCGTAGTTTAGGGAAACCAAACAACTCTTCATGCGACAGGGGTCGAAGGTCATCTGCTGTTTTGTATATTATGTAACACAGGCTGTCAGCTGAGGAAAATAGATTAATCTAGATGAATTGAACATATGTTTAATCCCGGCAGCGATGGCTATGTAAAACTTCTGTTCAGGGTTTCACAGCAGCAGCTATATTGGATTTAACAAGCAAACTATGGAGTAGCCAAACACGGCTTTGAAGTTGCTTTTAATCAGCACCAATCCCCACTCAAAAGAAAGTATGAATTTGAAACTAACTGTGCTCAGTGAAACAACAAACAGCTTCCCTCCACTGTGAGACCCACCACAGTGAACACGTTTATTTTTATGTGTACTTGAAAACTAAGACTCTGTGGGGGGATCCGTAGGGCTGGAGGTGGAGGAGAAGAAGCCCAGAGGACACGCTCACAGATAAAACTGTCTCACAAAAACACTGCTTTGAATGACCTGGACCATCAATCTTTAATACCTAACGGCTACAACCTGTGCCAATATTGGTTTACAGTCTCTTTTTTAACGTGCAGGTGAAGGATCTAACTGTTTTCATGCACAGACTAGAGGAAGAACTTTAATTCTGACAGGAAGCAGCAGGATTAAGCTTCTGGAAACTGCGCACATTAACACTGCAAAACAAACTCACTGAAACATAACCCATCATGTAACTGATGCACCTCCTAATCACATCAAGCAGACATTTAACAACAGCTCTCTTACACGACTCTCTAGCTTGTTAGATGAAGGATTTTCTCCTGCAGACTTTGCACGGTTAGCGCAAAATTCCCCCTCTGTGGTACCTGATTGGATAACCGCTAGCATGCAAATGTAACCGTGATAATGGTGTGCAGCTATGATCTGTAAAAGAATTGCAAGACAATTATAAATGCAATATGGTGCAAGCTGCGGCCATTGTTCAGTTGATACAAAACAAGCATACAGCTAGCAGCAGTCACCTAAAACTTAAACTACAAGCGCTATGATACACAACGTTAATTCCTAATATAATTTAAACAGTGACATCAAGTCCTCATTGTGGAAGTTAGCCATAAAAAAACAAAAACAATCTGTTTTGTAACAGGCTGTACACTTGATTAATTCTGGAATTTTCCAGGATTGACTCACTTTTGGAGCCGGCCTCAAGTGGACATTTGGGGAACTGCATTTTTTTGGGACCTCCGCCTTGGCTTCCTTTGTCACTTCTGTGCAGAGCTCTGCAAAAAGGGAAACATAGTTATAGAGAAGGTTTTGCCCACGCTGACCCGTCCACTGGCGAAAGCACCTCCAATGGGCAGGCGAGCATCAGAACTGGACCACGGAGCGATGGAAGCAGGCGGCCTGGTCTGATGAATTTCTTTGACATCATGTGGATGGCCAGGTGCGTGTGCGTCGCTTACCTGGGGAAGACACGGCACCAGGATGCACTATGGGAAGAAGGTGAGCCGGCGGAGGCAGTGTGATGCTTTAGACAACGTTCTGCTGGGAAACCTCGGGTCCTGCCATTCATGTGGATGTTACTGACACGTACCACCTACATAAACATTGTTGCAGACCAAGTATCATGGAATCGGTACTCCCTAGTGGCCTCTTTCAGCAGGATAATGCGCCCTGCCACACTGCAAACATGCTTCAGGAATGGTTTGATGATCAAGACAATGAGTTCAAGGTGTTGACTTGGCCTCCAAACTCCCCAGATCTCAATCCAGTCGTGTATCTGTGGGATGTGCTTGACAAACAGTCCAATCCATGGAGGCCTCATCTCGCTACTTACAGGACTCAAAGAATCTGCTGCTAACATCTTGGTGCCAGATACCTCAGCACACCTTCAGAGGTCTAGTGGAGTCCATGCCTTGATGGGTCAGGGCTGTTTTGGTGGCAAAAAGGCGGACCTTCACAATATTAGGTGGTCATAATGTTATGGCTGATCAGTGTGCATCATCCTTTGTGTCCGTCTTCTTGAAGTCCTTCATCCACACCTGACCCTACATGTGCCGTACTGTACTGTACATGTGAGACAGTGACAGATAGAGGGAGGCAGAGGAACTGAGATAAAGACTGACTGTACAAGTTAATTAAAAACTCCATTCCAGGCATTACTGGGCTGTCGCAGTGGCGTGTCTTATGTAAGGCAGCACCTGGGATTCTTGGAGCATGCAAGAAATGCAGAATGTGATCAGGTGCTGCGAGGGCACCATGAGCGGTGAGGGGGGGCTGAATGACAAAGCAGGTTTACCTTGCGTTTTGGGGGCTTCACTGAAGTCAGTGTTTATGATATTAATTAACAGGTGGCCTAATTCTGGTTACAGACTGAATCTGTTGACCTATAAAATTCAGCCCTCAGTGCATTCTCATGGAAGCGAATCACATGCTCCATAAACACGTCGAGCTGAGACAGGTGAGGATTTAATATAACACAACTTTTGGCCCCTGTGGGGAAATAGGGTCACTGTGGTGGAAGAAATTCCTTTAGTATTTAATAAATGAGGGGATTATTATATCGGCCTTATGAAATGTATTCATTTCCTATGACCTTAATTTGGAAGAACTTTGTTTGCTTATTTAAAAAGGTTATAAAAGTAACCTTTTCTGCATTTGAATGTCTAAAAAGACCTTCAATATATATATATGGTTTATATATTGCAGAGTTGTGTACTTACATTATCCATTCTGGATGTAATTTTATTAAAATATCAGAATGTTTCAACCTTTCCTTTCATCCTGCATGACAAAAAGTTATTCATTCTAGGGCTGCACAATATTGGAAAAAAACTGACATTGCAATGATTTTTGTTCTGCGATATTTAGTGCAATTTCTAAAAATACAGAAAACTTGTTTTCATGTCAATAAGAAAAATTAACAGTCAGACTTTTTATTATTTGGTTCTTTTAAGTCTATTTTCTTCTACCAAAACAAACAAACTTTTACCACTCTTTGTTCAGCGACTCTGACACCCACGTGAAAAAGAGTGCGCAGGAGGAGCGACACATTTCTTATATTCAAATTATAACAGAGCTGAGGGCTGCAGTTGCGTTACTTATACGGTATGTCATATACTGTTTCTAACGGTGCTCAAATGTATGTTTAATTATCACGTATCCTACTTCCTGTTGATGTTGCAGTTGTTAAATGATATGTCGTTCAGTCCTAATAAATACCAGAAATACAGGAGATTCCAAAAGGTCAAAAATGCTGTTACTGCTGCTTTAGCCTAAAATCGCTTAAAGATAATGTTTGATGAAGCCAGTCTTCAGTGTGTGAATTTTTAGGGAGATTCAAGACATTTTTCAAATACAGTTTCACATTGTGTGTACAAAGCTGCTACAGGTCAAAATAATATAAAGTTTAAGCACAGTAGACCAAAGGCAAACGTATGTGTTTAGGACTTTATGGGTGATTTTAATTGGTGTACTTTTCCTTTATTTCTTTCTCCCTTTTGGTTTGCATTACGTTGCGAAGCTGCTTTTTCTCTCCTAGTCATCCAGTGCCTCATATGATGCATGAGAGAGAAGCTGTTTCCTCTTTGTTGCTGCTCAGATATCTAAGCCATGATGAATGAGGGAAAATGTCGGGAATTCTAATTCTTTGTAAACATGCAGGAAAATCCTATTGTTGTCAAATGTTTGAACTGCTACATTTCCCTTTTGATTCTGGATTAAATTTAATGCCGTCTCCAGACTCAGTCTGTGGACCGCACCGTGATGTCACTGAACAAAAATGAAACAACAAATGTTTGTCTTCTGTCCGACTCTTCTGTAAACTGTGGGGGCTTCTGTGGTCGGCTAATGCCGTAATAACAGGGGGAAAAAACATAACCACGGCAACCACAAAAAACATGGACACATAAAATGCATCACTCCATCACTCGCTGCGTCTGTCAGAGCTCCCTGCCTCTTCTTCTTTGTTTCTCTTTCTGTCATTCACAGCAGGAATCTGGACGTCTGGTTCATCCCTTTCAGCCAGAAGATCTAAGATTACAGCTGCTGCTGCGCCACAGACTGCCAGGGCAGAGAAGATGTAAAGCGTGGCTTGAAGCTCCTCGCCAGCTGTATAGCGTCTGAAAAGAAGATATTTGATGGATCTAAGACAATAAATTTGGAGGCCAAATAATTACGTGTCTTGGGATTGTGAGCAAACAAAACTCTCTCGCTCTCTGTGCTTGCTTATGATATTATCTTGAAGCTGGATTACAGGAGAACAATGTCCCTCTTTAGTCTGTCTAAATGGATAAAGCTGTGTTCTTTGTGTAACCCGGTGGACATCAAGCATAAAAGCTGCTCTCTTATAATCGCCCTATCAAAGCCCCTGAATGACAGAGGAGCCAGCAGACCTGCTCTGCTCCCACAGGAGGAGGTGTAGAGGCACTTTGAATGAGCGTGTGGGTGGCTGGGTATCGGTGTGGGTTTTGTTAATTGATAACTTGACCCCCCACAAAGACTCTAATTCCTGAAACACTTGCGGTTACGCAACAGGGCCCCCCGCTGCCACAACATTTCGTGACAAAGTTCACTCGCCTGTCAGCGTTTGTTTTAAACTCATGCTGAGGTCCCTGCTCTGAAAGTGAAACACTTCTCAGTCGTACTGAGTGGATGGTTGTACGATTACTTATTGCTTTGATTTTCCTCAGTATTTCTTTAACCATGTAGGCTGTTATTTTTATGCTAACTGCTCAAACCACTAAAATGTTCCAGGACAGACGCCTTAAGTCCAGTTTTAGTAGCTGCAAGTGGACATTTTGTTACAAAACGGATAAACGGTGACTCTACATCATATATTTGAATATTACGTATGTAGCAATGTGACACAATATGTCACTAACGTCATGATGCAGATTAGAAAGAAGTCAAAATGAAGCTTTGTCCGGTCTGTCCTCAAGAGGAGAAGAAAACTTTTAAAATGCTCACTTGTTGAACGGAGGTCGGATCGATCTGATGCATTCGAGGGAGTCGGGAAATCTGAACGCTGAACGACTTTTGTGACACAATGTCAAGGGAATTCATCAAGTTAAATTTTAGATCTAGAACAGATTGTTAGCTGTTAGCATTCAGATGACTGTTTATAGAGATTAATAAGAAGCTAAATCGTTGTCAGATCAGCCGGGATGGTATTACGGCGGATTATGCTCCTCACAGACTGTTCCCGCATACGCTACAGCCTGCTGATATGTGGTCAATATTACGCGGACTACAAGCGTAGTTCAAACAGAACACTTGCCTTCCCGGAAATCCACGTCCCTGCCTACATTGTAAATAGAGATTATGAATAAAAAGGCTGCATGCAGTGTGAAAGGGATTGCTAAAAGTGAACTCACAGACAATTGCCTCTCAATTCAGCCGTTCTTCACTGATTTTTTAGCCTCTTTTATCTCGTTTTGGTTTAACCCCACGCAAATTCCACTTCAACAAACTCTGTTTTCAAGACTGACAGCAAATGGGGGCAAAGAATGTCCAACATAATGGAACATTTAGCAGCTAAAGAGCCAGATATTTTGACAGGAGTTGTTGGAGACCAAAATCCAAAAAGAGCAACAGGTAAAGTAAAATTAGAACAAAAAGAACTGGCGCCTCAAAGTTCTGAAATTGGTGAGATTGGTCCATAGATGCAGGACTTTTTGCTCAACTAGTGTAGCTGGCAAGCTAACGATTAATGCGTTAACCAACTGAGGACATTGCAAAAGCGCTTTAAGCTAGCTAGCTGGCTGACTAGCTTGGTGACTTGGTTAGCAGGATTACAAAAAACCTATTGGCTGAATGTTTTTTAAACTTGGTGGACACCTGCAGCATGGGCCAAGGAAGAACCTGTACAATTTTGGAGCTGATCCAAATTCGACTTACAAACAAGGATCAGTTTTGACTAAAATGTAACACTGGTGTCGGGCAAATTGAACGGTGGGAGGCAGCAGAGTCTCAGGCACAGGCACAACCATATTTTAGCACAATTCTTATGGCTTTGGAAATGTATTGTGACATATTTAGTTGTTGAAAGAGTGGAATAAAGGCCATGACTGAGGTCTTAAATCTGCGAGTGCTTTAATTTCACTAGATTAAAAGTTAACGTAAAAGATTTACATTTAATTTCACCTCCACCGGTGAATCTGCCAAACATGGCTAATCCATCGATCCAATTAATTGTCCCATTTTAAATCTTGGTCTGAGCCAATTCAGTAACACGACTCCCAATGACTCCCAACACAAGTACAGAGCATCGTGTAACGGACTCTTCTCCACCTGATGCATAGACTGGGCCGAGCAGAAGCATGAATGGGCGCAGGTGGTCGGCTTGGCATCGCCACAATAGAACTCGTGTGGGTGGTCGGAGGAATTAGCAGCTGCACGGCTTGATCCCATTATGATAATATTATAGGAAGGTATTTCATTATGCAGTCTGTAATGAAGTGACCTCTGTACGTTTGCGAGTTTCTGCTTCAGTGTGGCTGACAGGAACTCTTGGCCTCTTTAGAAGACTCTGAAATGGTTTAACAGTGTTGAAAGAAAGAGGAAGTAGTCGGTCTAACCTCCTCTCCAACAGTTAACTCTGTTTTTCCCCCGGCTCTGAAAAGCTGTGGAGCCGCCGCCGTCGTCCCTAAGCACAACCTGTCATTGTGGTCCACATTTTCCCAAGGATTACTGTCACTGGCCTCTTCCTTTTGGCCAATCATGGCATCACTCACACTGTCCTTGATTACAGTGCCTGGCAGGTCAGCGTGGAGGTAATCGCTATTCACTTTCTAATCCCTATTCTCATATTTGACAGAAACAGAGGTCAGAGGATCTTCTCACCACCCATCACTCCTCTGGCTTCTCCTCACGTTCTTTCATTTCCGTCTGTTCTCTCTCCCATGCCGGTCAGCTGCACAACAGCTCCATTCTCCTGCCTGTCGCTCTCCGGGTTAAAAGCTCGAACAGGGCCATTAAGCGCTTTAATGACGCAGGGAGGCGTGAATGATTTCAAAGGGAAGCAGTGTCACCTCTGAGGCCTGTGAATGTTAATCACAGCTTGGAGGTATTAAAATCCCTCTGATGGCAATATTAAAGCTGAATCAAAGGTAAACTGAATTCTGACACGAAAACTCTTC
Source organism: Semicossyphus pulcher (assembly GCF_022749685.1). Lineage (NCBI taxonomy): Eukaryota > Metazoa > Chordata > Actinopteri > Labriformes > Labridae > Semicossyphus > Semicossyphus pulcher. Next base: position 23,580,472 of record NW_027211615.1, on the reverse strand, counting down.
GTGGGATCAAAAGCGTGCGGTCATGGGAGTTCAAATAAATGTTATCGAAGCTGTGATCTCGTTCCAGGTCTTCTGTTTCTCTGATTCAAACTCTATGAGACATGAAAAACTAACATATTAGGGAGCTTTGGAAAGCAGGACCAGCAGGATGTTATGTCTTGTGCATGTGAACCAGAGTGAATCAGCAGCAGCCGTTTAGAAACAACACTAACAAGTTACCAATTTATAAAGTACAACTTTTCAATCTCATACTATCCAACACATTGGAATAGTCCTGCAAAGACCACATGTTGTGATTAGCAAAACGTGCTGGTTACAGAGTCTTAAATGTAAAGAGCAATGATATGTTCAAAGCAGCACACCACACACTCACAGATTCATTCACCAACTGTCATGAACCGAGGACCAAGAGGAAGGACTCAAATGCAAACACACAGACGGGTGATCAAAATTCAGAAACGGTTTAATGCCAGGCACGGTTCTGTACACAGATGAGCCGTCAGATCAGGCAGAGGTATCAAAAACGTGAGGCGGTAGAAGGCAAGGTCAGGATCAGATCAGTAGTCAAAAACGAGAGCGAGGAAACAGAATGCTGGAACGCGACACAGAGGTACAAACGAACTGGCAACGAGACAGGAGAAGACGGGGGGTAAAATACACGAGGTAATGGGGCTGATGAGACACAGCTGGGGGGAGCACAATCAGAAATACCAGACATGAAACAGGAGGACACCAACAACCAGAGTCCGATTTTCACAACTAGAAATCTCGCAAAATCTCTTGTGGTCAAACGGGACTTTAGAGAGAACAAACATGGCGGATGACAAGCTGGCTATCATTTCGTTCTACGAGACAATCGGCCCATCCAGTCTCAGCAGGGTGTTCAACATGAGTCTGGTTCTGCTCGAGGCTTCTGCCTGTTAAAAGGACGTTTGCTGCTCATGGTGGATTAAGTTGGACTTTCGGACTTTTGTAGAATGTCTTGAGATAACTTTGGTTGTGATTTGGCGCTATATGAATCAAATTTGATTGATTGATTCCACAGCGTGCGTGCTTGGCTGTCACCGGGGTTCCTCCCACACAACAGGATATCGAATAATAAATATGGAAACTTGCTGAATATTTACAATTTGAAATCGCTGCAGTCACGAGGAGATCCGGGGAGGTAACATCACTCTTAACACACCTCACACCACAGGAACATCTGGAGAGATCATCTCTAGAACCACACATACTTTACCCAGATAACTGATTTGTAGGTCTGCATCGCACCTCTACTGTCTCATAGTTGTCATAAGAGAATTTTTAGGATTAACCTTATCTCTACACACTTAGTACAAGTACAAGCATCCACACACACACACACACACACACACACACACACACACACACACAGCTATCAGTGCAGCCTCTCAGACCTTCAGGAGGTCGGGAGGTGAAGAGGCAGTGATTGGTCTGTCAGCTCCCGCTCCTCTCTTCAAGGGCCGATACACCAAGTGCACCCCTGAGACAAAGTCCTCACAGCCTGAGACAGACGAGACGGATCTGTCTCCACACACACACGCTGTTATGTCAAGGACTCAGCCTGTAGCACTACTTAGGCCTGTGGCACCTGTTAATAGCTTCCTCCAGTAGCTCCTAATAACTCTCCAGCAGCTGGAAACACACACACACACACACACACACACACACATAAACATGCAAACACACATGCTGCACAGGCTCTTAGAAGTACACTCCAGGCACATGGACACAGCTGCTGTGCATGCTGCTGTATACAGTCGTCGTGCCCTGTAGACACACATTACTGACCGAGTTGTTTTGTTTTAAAGAAGCAGGCTTTTAAGGACTTTCGAGAAGGTTTAATAAATCTGCTCACTCAGAACCTGTGTTTTTTCTGACTGTTAACGGACACTGATTGTTTTATGGTAAACAAGGGACTCAAAGAACACAAATTCTGAGGGGACACCGGAAACTGTGTAAAAACGTGCGAGAGATCCCTTTAATCAATCACTCACCAAATGTTAAATTTACAAATCACATCAAAAGTGATCTCAGGACACTTTAGAGCAGATCTACATCGTACTCTTTGTTATACTATTTAGAGAGACCCAAGTTAATTCACCAATGTTTAGGTGCCTAGCAACAGTAGCAAGGACAAACTTCCTACTAACAGGCAGAAACCTCGAGAAGAACTGGACTTACGAGTGGACTGAAGTAAGTTATTAAGTTAAAGAAAGAAAGCAGCTAAACTATAAGATTGTTGTTCTGTAAATGATGTGCAACATTAGATTTATTATTAACACTGAGTGACTTTTCATTCTATTTTCGTGAAAGGCAAACAAACTAGATATCCTGCTTGCAGTCTCATAAATACGCATCTGCTACAAGTATCTCATACTTGACAAACTGACTTAAAATGAAATATAATTCATAAAGATTATTGTCATACACCCAAACATTTTATTGACATGTAAGAAGATGAAGTAGCTGCGCAGGTTTAGCTCAGCAGCTAAAACACGCGTCCCATACACAGAGGCTACAGTCCTTGATGTGGCGGCCCTGGGGCGCGACACCACACTCGCCACATTTGCCGCATGTCATCCGCACTCTTTCCTACCGTTCCCGACACTCTCCACTGTCGTCTTCAAATTAATAAATGTTACAATGTTTCAATTTCATTAAGCAGACGCTTTTGTCCAAAGGGACGAACATCTGAGAGTTAATACAACACCAGCAACGATCAAGACGGGAGGGAACGAAGTGCCAAAAAAACAGCTTCAAGTGTGATCGGACACTGGTGCCAACCAGCAGTGTATAGAGCGTTTTTTTTGTTTGTTCTTTTTAATAATAATAATCTTCACCAGCAACATCAACAAGATTAGTATAGTCATCATCATCATCCTGAATTAATAATAATAATAATAATAATAAAGGCAAAAGGCCAAAAAAAGTAGAAGTAAAAAGCTCTATTCAGGCATCCTAGTATGGGATGTGATGAATTTGGCTTCTTCCAAATCAATTAAAGATTAACTGATAACTCAACGAGTGTCAAACACAGTAAATAAATCTCACTGTCAAGATCCTCTGCATGTATCCTTTATTATTCGACTTTCTGTTATCACTTTAGCAGACACAGAGGCCTTCACACTCTCCCTCAGCTCCGGTTACTCTCTGTGGTTTGCCTGAAGTGAACCGTCTGCCCCGGCTCTGCATGGCAGCACAGGACGCCCGTTCAAAGGCTGCTAATCACGGCCCTAATGAGCCGCTTATCCTGCGTTATGTAATCTGCATATAAAGACTCAGATGTCAGGGAGGGGAAACAGTCATAATGGAGAGCAGACGGGGCAAAGGCAACAAACCTCGGATGTTTAACTGATGTTTGAGAGCGTGTGTGTGCGTGTGTTTGTGTGACTGCTTGGCAAATCTGGAACAGACAAATGTCCAGAGTTGTGTTCTCCCTGTTTAAATGTTGTGTTAGTGAATTTGACAGTTGGATTCTGTTTACAGTGAAATTATTGGGAAAACAGCTTAAAGCTAGAACAGCTTGTCTGTCCAGATGTTGTACTCTGTTGCACATATTCAGTGTCTCTATTTCTGACTCCTGAAGAAACACTTCAAATAACTCTACCAATGTCTGCTGATTGGCTTTTCGCCTTGTCCAGGGGTCTTCTACGTTAGCGAAAATGCTAATGGTTAAACATGTGTTGAACCGATCATGCATTGAGGTTAACTGTGCCAAAAGTTATGTGTCATGTGGCAGATCAGACTCTATTTCTACCCTTACCATTTATGAGAAACTTTGGGCAACCAATCACATTTGCTGTGACATGTATCAGAAGATCCTGGATAAGGTTAGAAAACACTTTTCCATCATGGTTATTTAAGCAATATCACATGAGAGGGAGTGACGATATTCAGTACAACATCACAACCTCGAGTGTGATATTGCTTTTATACAACAGTTGCACAAGCAGCATTCTCGTGCACTCTGTGTCTCCATGGTTACCACAGATCAGCTGTTTTTATCATGTACAATTATCCATTTGTTTTAATTGATCATCAACCAGTGAAATAAGAGTCTGCGGTGTGATTCAGAGGTACCAGCTTGATTAATGTAGACACACAGTATTCAGAACACCTGGCTGAGGCGGAGTGATACACAGAGTGAAAAGTCCCAGTGATGTTGTTCACTATATCAGCACTCATGGAATGCCTCTTGTCCAATCAGATTACTCGGTCTGAACTAACTGTTGTACAAGAGAAAACGAGGTTGACTTTTTGGTTGGAGGCAAACTGCCTGTGTCTCGGTCACACTATTTGTACGCCCAACCAACCGCTGTGACCTCCTTCTAACAACAATAAGCAACTTTCTCCCATTGGTATTGTTGATAGTCACCATTTGACCCAACCACAAGGACTAAGGAACATAAATGTAGGCAGAAGCAGGGTGTCAGGAATTCAACTTGTGCAGAATGTTTGACATGAAATCTACATCGTTCCTGCTGAATCAAGGTTTCACTGTCAGATTAAATCTTTTTAGCAGCTTGAAAGAGAGTCAGTCTAAGTGCTAATCATGGGAGCTTAACATGATGATGGCTCCATAAGTGAGTCATTCCCTATAGACCCCAAACCTAACAGCTAGACTAGGTCAAAACCTAGTATGTGGCTGACCGCATCGGGTCAATGTGCAGCAATGTGTTACAAGGACTGTCCTATTGAGGCCGATAACAACGTGTTTGAAAGCAGGTGCGCGCTGCGGACTTGGTGAGGACAGCAGAGGAGCAGCAGAGGACCAGCGCCACCTACTCCCCGAACAAAGTATCCAGAGCCATTTAGACAGAGAGTCGCGTCAGTGGAGATCCAATATGCTCCATGATCCGCCATTGCGATGTCAGTCAGTCAGTTACTCAGTCCGTCAGTCAGGCACATACAGACCCGTGTGTAGGCCTGGCCCTGGCGGTCAGCCAAAAATAAACAAGTTTCCAGCCTGGTACAGAAAACCACTTTGGTCTCTATAGCTCATATCATTATCCTGTAAAGTGGGTTTCATTTTCCCGATCCCTTAACTTTTATCTAAATTTAGGCTTAAAGTGATGATGTGATGTCTGCTAGGCTTCAACTCAGCTCTTTTAAGTCACTGGACTCTTCTTCTTGGGTATCAACCCAAGTAGACGGTGACGGTAGTAGGTGACGTCACAGTGGCTACATCCAGTTTTATATACAGTCTACGGTCATAAGATGCTCTTGTTGTCTCTTTTATTAAAATGGGAACCTCCAGCTTGAGGATATTTCCCAAAAACCATTCAACACTGGCGACAGCATACCAGCCAATAAAAGTAGGATTTAGGCTCAATAACGTTTATTGAATATCGATATCTAATCTTAATTGCCAGAACAAACCCAATTAGTCTAAGCTTTCAACATTTGCCTAATGTGCTTGAACTAATATTATTAAGCAGGCAGCGTGCCAGGCTTCATTCAGAACACTGGGGCATAAATAATAACTTGATTGAGCTTATAAAATCTGTCAAAAGCTGGTCAGGGCCTGTTTAGAGTAGGAAACCCCACGCCTGTGCTCAGACTGGACTACCTTTTGACCGCATGGCAGCTTCCCTTTAGAGTCCATGACCCCTCTTGTTCCCAACATGACAATCAGCACTATCTGGCCGCAGATCCTTGCAGCTGTTTTAATGATGGAAGTTTTGAACACGGTCCACCCTGATGTCATGTCCCCAACCTCCCCTCTAAAGCCCAAGACAAGTTTTCAAGAGGTGTAAGTAGGACAGATTAACACATTTGGGTCGGGTGAGTCTGGCAACATCCATTCATGTGTGATCCAACACACCATCAGACAGCGATCCCTCGGCAGCTCCACAGCTGCTTTTATTTGATTGTCCAGATCGTCAACCTTTGGCTCAGGGTTTCTTCTACATGCCAAACCCATACAGGGGTCAACAAGTCTGTTTCTATGGCCAAATTGGGCTCCATTGTAAAGTTGTTTCCATTGGAACAGCTGGCTTTGTGTGCAATGTTTTGCTAGTCTATATGCATCTTCACCTATAAACTACAAGACAACCAGGTTGCAAGATACTTGAATATCCATCAGGTTCCTCCTCTGTGCAGCTGAGCTGTCTGTAGTGTCTCAAGACGAAGGGCAGAACCTCTGTCAAACAGCACGACAGCAGACTGCAACACATGCCTTTTAAGTTGCGTAATTTCACATTGAATCATGTGCAGCCCAAAAGTGTTGCACATGTGCCAAAAAGAATTGCTCTACAAACATAAAAAAAACTGTAATGCAACCTCCTTATAAAATTACATTAACATCATTCTTGCAATCATTGTGTCCTCGTCTCACCTCCACTGGTCATACACTGTGCAGTCCAACCCCGTTCTCCTGTCCATAAGCACATCCCCGCTCTGGAGACATGCAGAATGGATGGCCTCATGTATGAAGTGGTATTACAGTTTATTAACTGGAAGCCCCCTCTGATACAAGACCCAGATTCAACATTCCTGCCTTTGATCTCGGTGCTAGTTTACCCCGACAATGCTATATGAGGAGGACGGGGAAAAACAACCCCGAAGTAATTATGGGAGAACTCATTTCTCCTGGCTTCCTGTTATTGAGAACATGCTGCAAATCGGCTGACGGCACGGTATCAGAGACATTAACAATGTTTCCTCTGACTGGGTGACTGCAGCTTTGATCTGCTGAGAAAAAGTCACACATGCTGGCAGATTTGCAAACGTCAAAGGCAAAAAAAAGGGTAGGGACATGCACGGACAAAACGGTCCGAGAGTCTAACCAGAAAGAAATGTGACCGACAATGAAACTTTGCTGTTAAGATGTTAGAGTTATCTGAATAAGTATTAACCGCCAAACTAGGCCTTATTGTTCTCTTTATTAATGAGCAACCTAGCAAGAAACTATCATTCCTATGTCCGTGTAAAAAAGGCGTTGCTAGAGGTTTGGCTACTGAGGCACCTCAAGAAGGGCTAGCTTGTGAACTACCGTAGCTTGCAAGCTAACTACTAACCCCCTTCCACACGAAACATGCTAGCCCATAGCTGCCCTTGTTTTTATGGCATGGGATGTCTTGAACATGATGTGCTTGGCGTTCGAGTTATGAAGTTACGAGAACGCCGCTGCTAAGCCACTCCAATATGGATGCTAAAAGACTTGCTAGCAAGCTTAGCGTTGCGTAATGACAGAGGAAAAAGACAAAGCCATTGGGAATATCAACATTTTCCTCAGGGGTATAGAAAACCTGGTACGACTAAAATTACTGTACATTAACTTACCATCCAACAAAAAAAAATCCACTTTCATGGTCTGCGCCATTTCTAATAACGTCAGTAAATTGGTCACAGCTCAAGTACTCTTAGCTTTCTGAAACTTACTCTCTTGCGTCGGTATGAACGCCACAAGAAGGGGACCTTCGCATAGACTCTTCTTATAAACGCAGTAAGCCAAGCCCCATTTGAAGGAACCACTACTTTGTCACAACAGCCTTTCAACCTTGCTAGCTTGCTATACTTTGGCAAGCTAGCAAGCTGCTATCTCATAACTTAAAAAGAATGGAGCCATGTGCACTCAGACAAATGCTAAAGGAACAATTCTCTTTACTGTTTTGACTCGCCTTTTTGCAGCGAGTAAGATAAGACGTTGAACTTCCAGCAGGCAGACTTTTTTCAAGCTTAGCATAAATGCAGGAAACAGCTAGCTTGGCTTCGTCCAAAACCCTATGAGCACTTTTTAAGCTCACTAATTAACATGTAAAGTCTCTGTTTTTTTAAGAGGTATTCTTTGGTATAAACATCAAGTGGCTTCAAGGATTTTAAAGTTAAATAACATCATGCGTAGTTATTTAATGTGGAATATAATAACCAAACATGCAAATCTTTAAATTCTCTACAACTGTTAAAATCGATGTGTACAGTGAGACTCTACTCTAAGTTTTGATGTTTTTGTGACGTGCTTGGTCACAGAGTCTATATATAGGCAATACTATAAAGTAATCTCTTCTACTGTTCATGGAAAGAACTGCGCCATGATGTGGTATTGAACCCCAAACAACGCAACCGAGATGGGGCTTAGACTCCAACATTTACTGCAGCTGGTAATCTGTGGCTGAAAGTTTAAATGGAAAATGATAGCTGCCACACAGAAATTAAGTGAAAAATAAAAGGAAAGGGCGCACCAAAATATTTATATTTAATCCAAAATTGATATGTTTGTGTATAACATTTCCCCAGAACCTGTGGTTTCCCGCTGCTCCCTGGAGCGAGTCAGAGACGATGATCCAATGCTGTAGCGGCACGCAAGCAGAAATTTAAATGAAAACACAATTATAGAAGTGGGATTCTCCACTATCATTAGTGGTGAGCGTCTGAAAGACAGCGACGGGCGCAGCACTGCATGCAGATTGACATTACAGAGCTCCACTATGAGTTGTAGCTGTAGAGTTTCTTATAGAACTTGGAGACTGTGTGGAGCTGCTTTGGTTTCAGTGTAAGCCGATCATCCCCAACATCCTGCAAATCAAAGAAAGGATGGACAAGAAAAATTAAAGAAGAATGCGAGACAAATTTGAAATCCCAAACTAGCCAAATTAAATAAGGCCTCCGTACCAGACCAAGTCTAAGAAAACAGAGTGCACTGGTGCAGCTGGGATCATCGCACAGCTTGGTGCAGTTTGCGGTGTACGAAGGCTGGGTGTCTGCTGAAGGGTGGCATCTCCAGGCACAACTCACTTTATTATCATTTTTATGATCTTACAACAGAAAACCACTAACAAGAATACCAGTAATCCAGAGCTCATTGTGGCTGCAGGTTTAGGGCAGGTACAGACACCACTGAGTCATAACAGTCATTACATAATTCCATGTAGTAACATCACACAACAGAGGTGGTTCGGTAAACATGGACACGTGCCGTAAATGTACTATTTGTCATCTGCAGCTGCAAGCATGCAATGCATCTTTTAAATGTATGTAGCACATTTTGTTATAGTTTATTATAATAGATCCCAGAGTTTTCTGACTGCAAGGTCTTAAATGCAAATACTTTCAGTTTATCTGCACTCGTCTATAACAGTTAACTGATTTATTGGGTCCTGAATTCAACAAGACATAAAAGGACGTCATCCTTGACTTTGGGAAACACCAATCAACATTTTTCACCTTTTTTCTGATATTTATTTCTATTTCTGTTTCTATCTGTCTTCTTGTAACCAAGCGATTTATCCAGGAAAATAACAGAGACAATGGACAGATACATTGCAAAGAGAGTAATTGTTATTTGCAGCCCTACTTAGGCCCCGTGTCCACGTAGCGCCCTTTTCAGAGCGCCAGCGTCTTTTCTGTGCGGCCGCTCCGAGCGCTTCGGGTTGAAAATCTCCAATCTTTCAGAAAGGCGCTGGTGTCGTCACCGCCGGTTTTTTATTTCAGGCAACCAATCAGATGAGGCGCCACTCGTCACCCTGGTTACCACCAAACATAGAGGAGCAACTGGCCGTTTCGGTCTACCCGGAGCTGTACATATGACACACAAACAGTATCACAATATAGACCGAGAAGCCCATTTTTGGACCAGGATCGGCCGGACACTAAATGTTGCTGGTAAGTGTTGTGCTTTTATCGCCCTAAGTGTTGTGTTAAACTCATTGTTGTCATAGACACACAACCCGTGTGGAGCTCTCTCATCGCACAAGCGCTTCATCCCAGCGCTGCCAGAAAAGGGTGCTAAGTGGACACAGAGCCTTAGAAATAAAAAAACAAGAAGACAGTGAAGACAGACATGAAACTATAAGTTAAACAGCAGTTGTCTATGACCCTGCATGTAAAATACAACTTTGATTCATGAATTCACTAATGCACAGATGCATACTGTATCAATTCAAGGTCTTTCTTTACTTCATCAGGTTGGGAATCTTCAGGAATCCCCAGGAAAGAAGCAGGAGAGTCATTCCCAGCAGGTAATATCAGGACTGAAGCTCTGGCCTTACGTCGGCCACTGATCTCTGATACTGTCTGCTGAGCTCTGCTCACGGGAGTCACACATACCACAAACAGTAGTCATCAACAATGAGCCTTCCTCCTCTCACTGTTCTCTCCCTCTCTGTCTCCAACTTTCTCTCTTTCCATCCCTGTTTTTCTCTCCTCCTCTAATTATTGGCCTGTTGTCAGCATAGCAATTTGCATAACAACTGTGAGGGCAAGTCCTGCTAACTTTCTCAGGGATTTAACGTGATTTCCAAATATATGACAAGCCTGAGAACCGAAATGAGTCATTTACATAAAGGAGGCGCAAAGCTATTTGCGTTCCAGCTCATGCTAAATTGACTGTATGCTTCAAAATAAGCTTCAACGTGGTGCAAAATGCTCAGTCACAGGGCCGGCAACGTGACGGCAGTGCTCGTGCGGCAGCGTGCACGTTTCATGACTAATGAAAAAAGGGAACAGAAAAGGAATGTTATAGAGATCTCTCCCAATTAAAACAATATTTAAATGGCATTTTGTATTAGTCACTTTTATCAGCAGTGGAAATAAGAGCACTAAACGATAAGTGCTGCTCTGCTCTCAGTGAATTTCCCATCGTCGATCCAAGTTAATTCCATATTTTCTCGGTTTAGCTCGGCTAGAAGGATGTGACTCAAACCCAATCCTTGAACCGCTGCTCGGAATAATTAGTCCCTTTATCCCACAAGTATGAAAAACAAAACCTCAGACTCGTTTATCCTCCTTCGGACAACTTTTGGTCAGCGTGTCCACTCCGATGACGTCTTCCTCCTTGTGCTTGTTTTGGATTATAAGGTGTGATTTTCTCTTTGGTTGGAGCTCTTTTCTCTTTTCAGCCACTGTGGCCGCCGCTGCGTATGTTAATTGTAGTTCTCGCAACTGTTTATTTCAAACCGCTGCAACTGCGGCTGAGCAAACATAAAATGCATCCTTTCCTGTGTGACAGATGTCCTAGATAGGCGGTCTAGACCAGCAATCTTTTTGTCAGACTTTTCTCTCAGTTGGCTGAATGTCTCCTAGGCTTGAGGTAAAATGTACTTCCTACAGCCCGTGTACTTTTGGGACAAACTAAGCCAAGCCATACTCAGTCAGCATCTCTTTGCTGATTCACTGCTCCATCCGAAACTGTGACTGCTTTCAGGGCATCCTCTAACTCAAGCCATGCGTGTCAGTTGCAAAAAAAGTGAAAGAGTCCAGCTGTATTTTGGCCAGGAAGGAGTCTGCGGTGAGGATCAGGGGGCACCGTTAAATGCTCCTAGCACCAGGTATTTCAGGGAGATCGACTCTGAACAAATGAGGGATGGTCCGTCTGTGTTCAGGTTCACTGAGTTCATCTTCACTGAACGTCTGGAGGAGCCTCAGACCCCCTGCAGACAAAACATCCCAAACAATGTAACAGTGTGGAGGGCTCAGGGCCGTATGTATGTTTTGCAAGTCTTTAAGCGTTTACAGTGATCATGTTTTATCACGAGTGGTGCACTTTATGACAACCTGCGGCTACTCAGTTTAATCCCTCCAAACCTTTGTTGCAATATTTGGCATTTTTAAGCGTCAGGATCTCAGGAAGATGTTTTAATGACAAGAAAGAGCTAGATATAATCTTCTCGTTTTAAAAAAAGGATAACCAAGTATTATTTGCTTCAACACTTCAGCAAGATGCACAGTTAGATCCTACATCTAGAGCTCTTCAGGTGGGTCATGGTTGGCTCGACTTTACAGCCATGCTAGCAGCTTTTTGAGGCTGTAAATAGCAGAGATGTGGACTTGAGACTTGGTGACTTGGACTTGAGTGAACTCGAGTCACTGCTTTGATGACTTGTGACTTGACAAAAAATAAATAACTTGAGACTCGACTTGACTTGAGGCATGATGACTCGGATGACTTTCGTGTGTTCATGAGTTTGAATGTTAGATGTTAAATATAAAATGATCAAATTCAATGATGTCAAGTTTCTGTCTAACTATCAAGTATGTATGCAGCACAAACTGGGAATCATGATTGGACGACTCAATAAGCTTGTCATGATTGGATGACTGGCTGTCAGTCAAACTCCTCGCTATGGCAACACGCAACATCAAAGCCCCAAATAGAAGCCTCATCAGTCGTACTCGTTACTACTCAATACGGTCTCAGAGCAGACCATCATCATGGCTGCGTCTGTGCCAAGATAATACAGATACAATTCATTGTAATACTTTTTGAACAGGTTATATAAATTGGCCAATAATATCATTATTAGACATGTTACTAACACCTTGTAATTTCTCTTTATAAAGACCAGATACTACAGGTAAGAGTGCTGCATCTTGGGTGGGAAAAAAGTGACTTGACTCGGGACTTGACTTGACTTGCCCAAGAAAAAATGACTCGAGACTTGCTAGGGACTTGAGCAAAGATGACAGAGGTAAATAGGCACAACATTCCTTTGAGCTTAATGCTAACGTAGGGATGCTAACATGTGCATTGTAACAAACTTAGTTTAGCATAGAATAGAGTGGATATTTAAATAAATTGTAAGTGAAGCTGTATATGGTAAGTTTTGAAGAAAGATTTAACGAGTCATGGGATCAAAAGGAGTCATTAATATGCATCTTCTCTGCACCCGTTCAGATACGATTGTCCCGAAACGAAATATTATCAGCAATCCATGATATTGCTGTAAGGATATTTCTCTAAAACCTGCTGGAGGTGCTTGAAAACATCTTGGTCTCATCAAAGTACTACTCATCTGAAGATTGTGAACGTGTAAAACAACCCCTGGTTCTGTTTGGGAGTCACCAACAGTGGACCCTTTGACATGTGTTCTGGAATGCACCTATAGGCTGCAAACGTCTCCACAATTCTGTCTGTTTGGGACTTTTTGATTCGTATCTCGGATTTTTTTCATCTAATCTGTAAAGTGATATAGAACGATGGGGACTTCCATCCTCTGACATGAAGACGGTTTCAAAGATTCCCTGGGACACATTTTACGAGCATCTTTCATTCAGGGACAATCTCAGACGGCAGACATTCTTTACATTCCTGCTCCCTCCCAGTAAACACCAGTTGGGTGTTCAGAGTGGTGTACCATTCCTGCTTTCTCTGACAGCACCCTCACGCATCCCATGAGTCATCTGTCCATAGTGTGTCTGGGCCACTGTGTCTTCCATGCGCCGCTCTGAATACAAATCCACGCAAGAGACTGGAGCTGGACACATGTGAGCCACATGAGTTTTATTCCTTTGCTCCATCTTCCTGGCGTTATTTCAGCCTGTTGTCTAAGGACAGTTACACAATTGTCTTCTCATTTTATGTAATCACTTCTCTTGTGAAAAGCCACAGGAGGCTCCTAAATATTTGCTTTTGCAGAGAAGTCTCTCTTGCATTGGTCCATCCTTTTGCTACACCTACAGACAGTAAATCATACGCAGCATTCTTCAGAAGTCGGACCATATGTAAGTCCTTCAACGTTGGCACATTCCTCAAAATTGAGTCTTTACATGCTCCATCACTGTGACAAAATACTGCATACCTGTGGGGCTTCACCTGGGGTGTAAATGGCAGGCTGGAGAGAAATAGACTTACCTGCACAAAACAAGGCTGAAGTAAATCAGTGTAGTAAATCAGTGGGGTTAAGTGGTTTTGCACGACTTCTATGGCCAAAGCAACGTACGAACCCCTCTGCTGCTCGGGGCAATTCTTGTTTTTATTGGAGTAAAGTTAATCAGAACTTTCTGGATCTTATTTTTTGTATCCCTTTGTGTTGTGTTCTTCCGTGAGAAAGAATATAATCACTATCAATTTAGAAAATTCCTCTGAAACAAGTGTGCCTGTAAAATAGTACCACATTTTTGGACAGAAAAGTGGAAAACAAAGTAAGATAATAATATGGTCCAGTAGCAGAAAGTGATAGCAATATATCAGAGATAGTTTTGAGAGCTGGGTGATTAATATAGATGAATAATACATAGAGGCTTGTGGATTCATTTTTCCACCAATTTAATCATCTCAAACATTTCCCATTTGACATTTCCACCCTTATGACAGACAAGTAGGATTGAGCTGTGTCCCGAAATGCCATGTGAAGATGTCCAAAGTGAAATATGGTCACCGACAATGTATGTCGTTCAGGGCAAAGGTGGTGGTGTTGTTTGCCTGGGGGATGAGGGGGCTGACGGGTAACTTTTATTTTAGCTGCATAGCTGTACAGAAAGAAATGCAGGAGCTTAAGTATGACAGGCAGTAAACTCTACAAGCTGAGTCTCAAAAGGACCACAACATGGTATGGTATGATATTGTATGGTATGATATGGTATGGTATGGTATTATATGGTATCATATCGTATGATATCAGCATGGTATCATATGATATTGTTTGGTATCGTATGGTATTATATTGTATGGTATGATATTGTTTGGTATCGTATGGTATTATATTGTATGGTATGATATGATATGGTATGGTATGTTATTGTACGGTATGATATCGTATGATATGGTATGGTATGTTATTGTATGGTATGATATCGTATGGTATGATATCATATCGTATGATATCGTATGCTATGATATCGTATGGTATGATATCGTATGGTTTGGTGTGATATCGTATGGTGTGATATCATATGGTATGATATCGTATGGTTTGGTGTGATATCGTATGGTATGATATCGTATGGTATGATATCGTATGGTTTGGTGTGATATCGTATGGTATGATATCATATGCTATGATATCATACGGTATGATATCATGTGGTATGGTATTGCACGGTATGATATCGTATGGTGTGATATCATATGGTATGTTATTGCACGGTATGATATCGTATGTTATGATATATGGTATGATATCGTATGGTATGTTATTGCACGGTATGATATCGTATGGTTAGCATGGTATGGTATGGTATGGTATGATATTGTACGGTATGATATTGTATGGCATGGTATCGATTGATATTGTATGGTATGGTATGGTATGGCATCATATCGTAACAAACGTCACTTACCTTTGAATTACAATGGCTGTCCAAAAATAAATGTCATTCATTAAAATGGTTACAATGGACCCAACATTTATGTACAGACACCTGCGCTTTTCCTCCAATGACAAGACAAATGCTTTTTCTGTCGAAAAGAATGTAAACTGCTCCCCCATAGAGGCTGACAACGGTCATAGGTCAAAGATAATGATAGATAATTTGATTGTTTCCATGCCTCCAGTCATAACCAGAGACTTCATTTGCACTCTGTTTCCCATTCCTGCTTGGTCTTACAGTTCAAAACATCTATAAACCAAATGATCTTGGTTTAACTGCATGTGCAAAAGCTCAGGATTTCTTCAGGAATTACTCATGTCCTTGAGCAGATTCTTATTTTGATGCCAAAACCTTTATGGTTCTTTGAACTGTGCAGATGGTGTCCTCAGCCAATTAATGTGAAACTGAGTTCATTGCATAATGCACTGACTTTGAAATCATTTCCTTGTGGAGCATATTTTATGGCAGAACAGGCCAAAGCCAAGGTCAAATTATATGAGTTCATTCATGTTTATTTGCAGAGTTTGTCAATTTTATGTCAAAATGGAGAACAATCCACCGCAAATTACCAATAACCTGTTTGTAATCTGTTTTTATTACAAATAAAATATGTTTGTTTAAATAATGATGCCTTGATAAATAAGACTAACTCTGAGGCCTTTTGATATCCCCAGGTGCCCTAATAAAAATCACGCTGAATGATGAGAAGGTACAAACAATGGATTCCAGAGAAACCCTCCTTATCATTAAAAACAAGCAGCACAGCTGGAGCACATGTGTTGGTTATATAATAAGGTATCTATCTGTTAAGGTATTGCTGGTTTGCTCTTCAAAGCCAAGTAGTGCAACAGAGATGCTGATTCAAGATGTTGGAGTTGGGCAGAGGACAGTTTTTAAGCAGAAAGGGCAGTGGCCCCATGGCTGAGGACATGACCTGGCAGTTTGGACACGTAGTATTTTTTTAGATGGTTCAATAAAAGAAAGGAAAAGGAGAAACTCAACCCATATTGTACTGTTGCCTCGTGGCCCTGATCAGATCGTGCAGGGTGAAAGCTGTGTCAGCACAAAAAGGCACATGGATGAATGGGAAGACCGCTCTGTTCGCCTTTCTTATTCAAATAACCTTAAACTTAATACACATGTCAGTCAATCCTGTTTTTGTTGCACAGCAGACAATCAAATGCATTCATTCCTATCCATCCATTTTCAATACCGTATCCTGTACAGGGTCGCGGTAAGGGCTGGAGCCTATCCCAGGTGTCATTGGGCAAGAGGCGGGCTACACCCTGGACAGTCAATCACAGGGCTGACACACAGAGACAGACAACCTTTCGTGCTCACATTCACACATTGGGGCAATTTAGAGTCACCAATGAACATAACGAGCATGTCTTTGGACTGTGGGACAAAGCCGGAGTACCCAGAGAACATGCAAACTCCACACAGAAAGGCCCACTGTCCGAACTAGTTAGAACTGTTAGGCAACAGCCCTAACCACTGCCCCACCAACACAGCCCATTCATTCCTATTTAGTAATTAAATACAAAAAAAGGCGTCAGCTAATGTCATGTGAATGACTGGTGTGATTTTCCACCACCAGTTCCAAAAATGCATTTTCAATGGAGAATGGACATTATGCACAAATCAATTACTGAACATATAAACATCGAATTGTTCTAACAAGAAGTGCGGACCATAAATAATCTCAAAAATTGGATATGACAAAATCAGCAAGCTCGAAAAAATATAGCCACCAACTGTGCCCCAAAAAAGTCCCCAAAACTGCAGTTCCTTGAATGGCCACTTGAGGCTTGCCCCAAAAGCGAGTAAATCCCCATAGACTGCTATGTTAAAATGCCCAGCTTTTTACAGCATAGATAAATATGTTTACAGCCTAGTGCAAAAAAACTGTTTTGGTCATTATTTCCTCATTTGTAACAACTGTGAGGGGGTTGAATTTTCAATATCAAGGCTTAAAGCTTTTCATTGCTAAGAGTGTGGCCAGTTTGGGTGGCAGGTGAGTGCCAGTAGGTGCGCTAGTCACTTCCAGTAATTTAAGTCGTTGAACATGACCTCTACGATATCGAATGGCAAGTCCAAATATGGTCCAAAGAGGACCAAAATGCCAAACCTGAGGCTTCAAAAATGGTAGTTCACAAACCAGTGTGTTCCATCACAGTGGCTAAGTCCACTTAAAGAGTCTATGACTGACTCCCAATCCAGGGGCTGCAGGCTTCGAAGGGGACGGTCCACGGAGGATGCTCCATTCATAGCCTGCGTAGACCGTTACAGCCGAACTGAAATGAGACGGTCTGGTCTACCCTTGCGTCACCAAACTCCGCTCCTGTCGCCTATCAACAGGTAGCTAGCAGGCTAACTAGCTAGCATAACAAACGTTGCGTAACTTAATTAGTGTAACACTTGCTATTCAATTGAGTTGAAACCAAAAACGTTTACATTTTAAAGTGTATTCCTCGGTCGTTTAAAAGTCCACCATTGCGTTTGAATTAGCGTGCAATGCATATCGGGATACGACGGACCGTGAAGGATCCATCGGAAGCATCCTTCGTGGCCGGGGAAACGAAGGACAAATTTGTCGGCTGCATGTGAAGGAGCCTTCGAATTGGGACAGCCTTCGACGCGCTGCTGTGACGCAATCGGCCTTCAAATACGGCCTTCGAAGGCTGCAGCCGCTGGATTGGGACACAGTTTAAGACTTGAAATCATGGGATTAGCCTCTAACTTTTAAACTGTCTGCCACATCAAAGTGATCACTAAACATCAACATTTGAAGTCTCACCAGAACTTTGATTTGATTTTGATTAAACTTGATGGCGTACACTCTGACTGACCTTCCTGTACCTGCACACAGTGCTGGATATGTTGGGCAGATGCACGCTAAATAGAAGCATATTGGACCTACTTTTTGGTTTGTGGACTCATTTCCTGCGAATAACAACTACTTTTGAACAGATGACCACCCAGGTATAATACAATGCCAAATTCCTCTCTGTATTATACTTTTCAAACTTGCACAAGTAGATTTGTGCCGTTAATTCTCCCCCTCCCCCTCAAAAAATAAGCTGCAAACCGAGGGTGGGCCTTTATTACATAAAGAATAAAGAAAGCCCTTGTATCGGCTGTTTTGGAGTATTTCTTTTCCTAAGGGACCACCATAATAAAAAAAAAACCTCAGTGTGAAACATCCACAAAATTGGAAGTTTAAAGCTCAGGTCAGATTTCTATCTCCAGGTCTCAGAGGAGGTAACTTAATCCTTTCTACGCACCTCACTTTAAGCCAAATCCCTCCGTAGATGCTGGTGAAAAACAAGACACTATTAACCATGAAGTTTCAAGATGTGCTATCTTCCCCTCAGGACTGTGTTAATAATCATATCTCAGCAGGTTTTCCTCTCCTCCCAGTCAACTAGCATTCCTTAGCTGTGACCGTGACAGACTTTCACAGAGATCAGGACGTCTCCCCGGGGGCCGAACACAGCTCCAACCCAAAAAAACACCAGGCATGGCTTTTACTGATGCAGGGAGGAAGATAGTTGATAAGGGCCTTATCTGAGGTGTATCAAAACAGCAGACACCTGCAGGAGGTATGAATTTAGGATTCAAATGGCTCCATGCAGCGGGATGGGAGAGGAAGGAGGAGGATAGAGGTGAATGTACTGACTTAGAGTGCAAGGGAAGGTCATAGCCTGCACAAACACACACTGCAAGAAAGGTGGAAAGACAGGGGGATGATGTGCAATGGAACTGGAACAGTAGTATTCACATACAAACTTGACAGGGTAGATCTGACTGAATGCAACAGACTGCATCAAAGTTACAACTGAAACACCACTCAGCTCTTTCTGTTGACAGGAAACTATAAATATCTCACTGAGGACACTCATCCTTCATGACATCTCGGCGCTTATCATATCACACTTGTTGTGTTGGTACGTTCTGAAACATGTTATCAAAGGTACAAGAAAACGATACGATTCTGCTGTGAGAGCATCGTCCTTGTAAAAGCTCAGGGTTATTTCCTCTGAAGAAGAGAAACTGAATAAGGAGCCTCCTTCATATTTGACAATAATAAATATCTAAGTAAGAATAAGTATCTGTCTGGAAAGACATGAAAAATGTTTGTTTTTTTGGCTAACTACTTTTTAATTTGAGGCCATTTCTGACCACTACTTTACAGGGTTATGTAAATTTACAATGTCTATCCTGTCATTAGAGATGTGCAGCATATGTTCCTTCCTGATAGCGATATTTGAAGTTATGAATCTCCTCACAAAGAATACTGATCTGATAATAGTGCAATTTCATACAAACATAAATAGTGTTTTTTTTACAGTGTAAAATGTACCCAAATTACATTGACATTTGCTGGTGCCGATTAATGTTACATTCTCTGTTAACACAACACAGTTGTTGTTTTTTATTGTCCCATGATCATTAACCTGGAATCAGTTCTTTGCTGCTCTTAAAGATGGGGTATTATGCTGTTTCACATTATAAGACATAAATATAATGTTACAATGTTGGATGTCCAGACTAAACGTGGGTGGAGTTTCAAATCTGTAGGTCAAAGTATGTTGGCGTAATCCCCAGGCTTCTCAGTTTGTGACATCACAAAGTGCAGCCTCAGCAGGCTTCGGAGAGCTGGCCAGTCAGAAGAAAGTGGGCGGGGTTTCTTAAAGGGACAGAGCTGACTGAGTCGTTCCAGGCAGAGGCTGTATGAGGGCCTGCACAGAGCACCAGTGTGAGAAAAATGAGGAGTCTTTTATAACTGTAAATTATGCTAATCTACTCCACGGGTATCACAGAAGTTTGAAATTAGCATAATACCACCCCTCCCTTGAAACAGTAGTTACAGGTGACCGCCATCATAACTCCATGGTGGCAGCACACTGACACTTCTTGGAAACTGTGCAGGCTTTCGATTTGGAGCCGCAGAGAAGAACTTGAAGATGCTGATACTGACAGTTTAAGCTGTATCTGAAGCATTCCCAACACTGATATCGCTATCGGAACAACTGTGCTTTACATCATCACATGAGATATCAACAGACAGCTCTGTTTCAACTCATTCTGCCTGCTTATCACTGCAGGTCGAGTTATTCCAACTCTATTGTTTCTCCTCAGGAGAGATTATGGTCTGTTTATTTTCACGTCTCCATGGAGAAAGACAAAAATGACACAGATTAGAGGAACTCAAATATTACCAGAGGAAGATATCAGTCTTCAGTGTTTCCAAACACGTCACATTAGCCTAATGTCAGGGACAATAGCCGGTCTCCAGATATTTACTTTGAGAGTCTGAATTGTAATAGTAACCAAAATCGAAGTATGCAAAAATAAAAACCTTAAATTTGGCTTATTGTGACAGGAAAACGTGACAAAATGTAAGATCTGCAGGCCTGAGATGATCGTGTGTGATGGGGAAGTTTCTGTTTGAGTTTGAAATCAATCGAAGGCCATGTAAAGAGCCTCCAAAAGCACAAACAGATAATAACTTGGAACATTTAATCAGATACCTTCATGTTTCCTGTCAGCTTCCTTCCTTATATTCCAGATTTATTCACCATATTTACTTTGGTATTCATTCTAACATCTGAGCGCGTAACAGTGTCGAGCTGCACCGTTATTTCACGAGGGTCCAAACCTGCTACTTCAAGTTCTGTAACTCCATTTCACATGATGTCTCCGAAGAGAGCCTGCTTTAAGAATTATAGTGCTCATGGGTGTGATGCATTCACTTCCTTTGACAGCTGACTCCCCCGTTATGACAAATAACAAACCTTAAATCACCTTTTCATTGGCTGCACAGCTAAAAATAACTTCCTGCCCGGTTAAGGAGGCCTGACAAAAAAAAAAAAAGGCAACGGGGGAGTCTGTCAGAAACAAACACAACCTGCACCCTGTGTCACACCCTGCGGATCAAAGAGGAACACTTGACTGCTATTGTGCCGTAAATCCTGTTGATATCCACACAAACACGACCCCTGTGACTCCAGCAGGGAGGGCCATAAAAAAAACCTCCGCAGACGTTTCCATTCAGGACTCTGCGGCTGCCGGGGGCCGAGCCAGCGCAGCATGAGGAGTGATTATTTTGCAGCTATTTCTCAGGTCACCGACGCAGAGGAGGTGGGATTGGTGGGACGCCAAAGAGGCCTGCAGAGAATTGTGCACGGTTGTTTTGTGAGCTCTTAGGTAATTCTGCAGGATATTAAATAAACTGTGGAGTTGTGCAAAACGGGGAGGACGTGCCAAACCTTTGTCTCGACAATGAGCAGAGGAGACATGTCAACTACTGCTCCCTGAATTAAACCAAGTCCAGTTGCCTTTTGGATCAAGCTTAGAAATACATCTGACTTGTTGATTAATGATAAGGAAGTGGCTGAAACCAAACATGGATACAACACAAGCAACGATCAAGACAGGGTGTTCATGAAAGAGCTGGGTCTTTAGCTTCTTCTTAGAGGTGAAAGGGACTCTGCGAACCGAATGTAGTTTGTTAGCTCGTTTCACCACCTGGGGACTTCTGAGGAGAAGAGTCTAGTTAGTGACTTAGGGCCCTGTTGTGATGGGAGCACCAGTCGCCTTTTATTGGCAGAGGGAGGGAGTGTAGACCTGGATGAGGGCGTTCAAGTTGGTTTTGTAAGCGAGCAACAGGGTTTTGAATTCGATGCGAGCGGCGACTGGGAGCCAGTGGAGGGATATGTGTTGACTGAAGACCAGTCGCGCTGCTGCGTTCTGGTTTGAATGTGCATGCAGGAAGGCCTGCCAGTAGGGAGCTGCAGTAGTCAATGCGTGATATCACGAGAGCCGGTACCAGCAGTTGTGTTGCATGCTCTGACAGGGTCTGATCTTCCTGATGTTGTACTTACTCAATTTTAAATTAAACCAACTTATAATGGATATAGTGTTGTTTAACTTACCAATGATGTGGACGCTTGCAAGATACTTACACAGGAATCTTCTGATCTCTAAGGTCTTACATCAGGGCCAGTGCAGGAAGTCAGAGATCTGCAGGTGACAGCAACGATGTTTTCCTCACCAAAGGAAACCCAACCACTCTTCAGCTAAAGTTTATTTGCTACAATCTTTCTCCAACCTTAACCAAACTGTTGCAATATGCAGACACCTCAGAAAGTGACCCTCAAATTCCACAGGATCCGTCTTCGGTGCATTCCGTGTGCGGTGCGACCTCTGGAGTCGATCGCGTCCATTAAAGTCAATGATAGTGATTCCACAGCACGCGCCGTGGTCTATTTTTGGACACGGATCCTGTGGGATCCAGGCGTAAGAATTAAACGTGGTCAGGGGTTTTCAGGGGCGGTTACATTATCTTTGGGTGTTTATCTGCTGCATCCTCTGTTTTATCAAGCAACACAGACTCAGGGACTTATTCAAGACTTACTGAAGTTCCTGTGTGTGTGTGACTGCGTGTGAGAGGACTGGTTGGTAGAAACGCAAAATATGAATCCACGAAAAAACTATTAAAATCCCACGATTCAAAAAAATGTTTTTAAACCTGGACTTACACGCAGCATAAAAAGGCTCAGTGGGTAAATCTAACCACCTCTGCCGTATCACAGCACAGTTAATAGCTGTTGGTCCCTTTGATCCATGATACCTGCCGGTCTGCCCCAAATGTGTGCCAGCTAAGTAGCTACAGTAACATTCCCCTCTCAGGAGCTATTACAGTGACAAGAGAGATTAATGATTGTGGATGGTTGTGTTTGGTCACAGACATTCCTCTGGGTGGTTTCCAAGAGCGAAGATTCAAAAATGGGCAAAATGCCGAGAAAAACTGAGGAGAAAGTTGAAAAAGCAGTTCAATGAAGTACCGTCCTTCTGAAAGCCTGAAGAGATCCTCTGCTCATCTTGTAAAGTCGTGAAAAAATGTTGCTCATAACCACGCCAACGCCGGCAGAGATTGATGACTTTCTGATTGGTTGTTCTTGTTTCATCAGAGCGGTATCAGAGCTGCTCCACCCAGCTATAATGACTTTCCTCAGGAATGTGATCCCGACAAGAGAAACAACACGCCGACAACTTCATGACAAAAGGCGTTTACATCTCTTAATGCATGTTTCTCTGCAGCAGCACTTTGTTTAACAAACCGCCGTCTCGCTGAGGTCAGCGTGACGTCCGTTATCACGTTTTTATGACAGTTGGGCGAAGCAGCGGCCAAGAAGTCATTATCAACATGATTAAACGACTGATCTTTAATGAATATGGTTCAAGAAGTGGATGTTGTAAGACGCAGAATACTTGCAGGCCTGCTTGTGAGAACTAACAGGCTTTTCTTCTAGTGAGGGCAAACAAACAACTAATGTAAGATATATCACTTCCTGTCCAGCTATTTTTCCCCGGGCAACCAACCAAACCAAACAAGTGTTTAAAACAGTAAATGTGGAAGCTGATGGTTCAACTAAAGTGGAATCTTATCAAACAAAACAAACAAATCTTTGCAGGGCAACCAAAAGGAGCAGGAGCTACACTGATGGTCTTGGTCAATGACTGTATATTAAGAAGGACGATGCGTCTCCATCTGCGAAATTGATGCCAAAATACCCCCTGTGACGGGTGCTGCCATCTTGTGATGGTGACGTCATTTGGAGCCAGAGTCTGCGCAGTAGAGAGCAGGTGGGCGGAGTCACAGTAGCCACTTCCGCTAACCAAAACACACACTTAACTTACTGAAAAAACAGCAAAAATCCCGCTTGCTGGCGTGTTTAACAGCAGAACAGCTTCTTGTGTTGGTCTGAGGTTAACGTTCACAGATGTGGAAACTTCAATGACTGTAGTGATTGTTTTAGTTACGTCTCCTCTCACCGTTCCTCCTCCACTCTGCTAATCCGGAACAGATCGGCTGCAGGAGCCGTATTGGTCAACAGAGCTGTCAATCATCCTTTTGACAGCATCAAATAACTAAATAAAAAAAAAACTTGTCAGAAAAATGAGCACTTGGATGTAAATGAGCATGATAAGAACTAACTATAATGACAGAAACCATGTTTGAGAAACATTTATTTGTCGTGTATTTTGATTTTATAGTTTGACTCATGTCCCATCTGTTAACATGGAGGAGGCGGGCTTTATGACCTATACTGCAGCCAGTCAGCAGGGGGCGATAGAGAGGGTTTGGGGGTCGCTTATTTGCTAACCACTTCCAGGGTTGTGTCCTGTGACTTTTAATGCGAGAAAAAAAGAGCAAAATACAACTTTTTATCTACGGCAACAGCGTAAATGTATCGCAGCTTTGGAAAGATAACCGTGTTGCTCGTGAACTTCATAAGAAAACATTTAAAATAAGACATTGATCATAACGTTGCTCCAAAAAATCCAATCAACAACTTTTGTTTGTTTTTACGTCATACTGTTTTGTATCGGTCTATGTTGGAGGCATTTGGGTGTCAGGTGTGACTCAATCAGGTGTTGTTTACGTGGCTCATTGGTCAAAAGGAAGTAGTTTCGGAACGATCAATTCTTTTGAACTGCTCTTATGTACGACCAAAGGGAACTTGAGTTGTAATTAAGGGATGTTCGTTTAAGCGTTTGGACCCAAATTTTACTACCTGACCTAAATAACTTTGTTCCACTGCAACCCAGTTGGTGGCGGTACAGTAATGTGCCTCCTTGCTTGTTCGCTAACAGCCAATAATCAAGACAAGAAGAAGTCCACTCCTCACAGAATGAAGCTCAGTTTCAGGGTAGAAACTAGCGAAACACCAAACACAACAGTAAAAAGAAGAGAGAGAAATAAAACTCTGAGCCATAAGATCCGGCCTCCTCAAAGAGCCATCGTTATCAGGGCACAAGAAGATCAGTGAAGTCAGGAATAAAAACAACCATCCAACCAACAGACAGCAAAGATGTCTCTGTTCTGAAAAGCTCCATGTTTTGTCCTCCTCAGCTAACTCTCTCAGCAGCTGGTCAAACAGCCGTGTTCTTGTTGTGGTGCAGGAGCACAAGTGTGACACGAAATAATAACCTTTTGCTGGTTCCACTCGTCTGAACTCCTGACCTCCAGGGGGGGCAGACCGGCCTGCAGAGATGTAGGGACAGGCTGAAAGACAGGGGGTGCATGTGAGACAGGTGGTGGTGTTTGTGCTTCACACGAGAGGTCAGAGCGGCTGAGTCACGACTGAGGAGTACGACGAGAACCAGAAAGGGTTACAGCTCCTGTTTTTCTTGCATTTTTTAACGTCAAAAGAACTTAATAATTTAAAGCATTTATGAGACTCGGTATGTCCTAAAACATGAGCAGCTGTCACTTCTTACTGCTTCATAGTCGTGTAAGTACTCGTAAAAGCAGCGCATCAACAGAAACATCCATTCTGGTGTCACAACACGTCCTCAGGAGGGGTCGCAGAGGATGAAAGTGAAAGGTCAACTAGCCCGACATGTTTTCAGTGACCCTGATGCGTTAAGGAGCTTAAAACTGGGCCACTGACAACAACATCCACGGGAATCACTCGTGCATGCTCAAGAGGGAATATAACTGTTGACAGTGTTAGCTGTTAAAGCTAATATCCTGCAGGGAGAGAAATAAGAGGACTAAAAATTATGATGAATAACTGGATAAAAATGCTAAATATGAACACTGTATATTATTGTCTAATGTTGAGATCCCCTTTATTTTACAGGGCAGCTGAAGAGAGGCAGGAAGTGTGGGGAGGAGAGAGTGTGGGATGATCACAGACCGGGATTTGTGCCTGCGCTCAGAGCGTCAAGGACTGTAGCCTCTGTATATGGAGCACCTGCTCTATGAGCTAAACTAGCGCCCCAGCGTCGGGAGACTTCAGACAGCTCATTTTGCCCAACAAGTTTTATTATTCTAAATGATATAAAATTAAGAACAGCAGTAAATTCTGACATTTGAGAAACTGGGTCCAGGAAATATTCTGTTTGGAAATGTATTCATTTATTTCTTCTATTGTATTTTATTCTGTCCAGACGTTTTGATCCTACCTCATGTGTTTCCTCATTATAAATACATGACAGCATTTCCTTACTTGCGTCTGTTTCCTGCTTTATTTATTACATTATTTTCTTGCACGGATTGTGGGGTGGGGGTGATTATATTGTTTTGATTGATTGCACTTTGTGTTACTGTTGTATGAACTATGCATGTACACAAATACAATCTGATTGGTTGATTAAAAAAGGAAAGAAATGTGATTCAAAGCTTAATCCAAAAGACAACAGGACTTGGTTGAAGTTCTTGAAGAAGCGTCGCCTCATATGAAAGACTCCTTCAGATCTAAACTGAGAGAAATGTGGACATTTGTTGTCAGTTACTGCAGCCTTTCTGGTTTTTATCAGGGCTGTCAAAATAATTAATTCAGATTATTTAATCACAGAAAAAATGTGTAAAATGAACTCAGATTAATCCCATGACCTCATATGTCACTGAGGAAACATGCACAGCAGCTTTGCCAACATGTTGGAAGCAGACAGCACAATGTTACTTTTACTGAAGAGTGTTTGAAGGCCTCTGCCTATATTTTATTGGACAGTGGATACAGTCAGAAATATGGGAAGAGAGAGAGAGGGGATGACCTGAAGATATTTAGGCCGAGGGCTGGAGTCAAACCTGGGACGCTGTGTCGAGGACTGTGCCTCTTTACATGGGTCGCACGCTTTAACCTCTGAGCTAAACTGGCCCCTTGGCTTTTACTTTATATTTTTTTATCCATCTGAGA
The DNA here is from genome assembly GCF_022749685.1 of Semicossyphus pulcher. Taxonomy (NCBI): domain Eukaryota; kingdom Metazoa; phylum Chordata; class Actinopteri; order Labriformes; family Labridae; genus Semicossyphus; species Semicossyphus pulcher. The sequence continues at coordinate 23,553,704 of NW_027211615.1, read as the reverse complement.
CGATATCGACATCTGCGATCGATTACTAAGCGACGATCTCCCCCGCTCCCTAAGCTGACACAAGTAGAGTCTACACACACTGTGCAGAGACACACTGAAGGGAATAAAGGTGGGTGAGCAGATTAAAGTAGTTTGTGATCATCGCTTAAATTAGGTGACGAATAAAGTACAAGTAAATGAAGACATAACAAATAACCAGCATCATGCAGACTGAGCTGTAAACACTGAGACGTTTGGACCAGCAGAGAAAAAGCAGAGCTTTGATTTACACTGTGAGGTTCACTGAGTTCAAGCTCACACTGTGTTTTCACAAACCTTAAGAAAAGACAAGGGCTGGGTGTGTGTGTGTCAACGCTTCACCCTATCTGTGTGAGCGTGTGTCCTTTCCTTCGGGGTCACAGCTCCCGTGTTCCCCTGCAGCCGCTCCCCCCCCTCCCCGCCTGTATCCTGCTGTAGCTCGGCAACCTCATCAACAGAGCGGCTCGGGCAGGCCTGGTTTGTATCAGCTGTGAGTCCTGAGAGGAGGGACACGATGAGATATTTAGGGAATCATTTAGAGCATTTCCTGAAAAATATTTGGCTATTAAGAAGGAACAAAATGCCTCATTTGGCCAAATCGAGCAGCTGTTTGTTGGTGTCTTTTAGGGACATTACAGTAAAAGCATTCCACTGATGTTGATGAACTATGTGAAAGGTCGGGTACAGAACCAGTTTATTATTTCCTGTGGCATTTTTTTATACAAACACTGTCCCACTAAGTGAAACATGAAGACGTTAAATCAAACTTCACTGATCCAGGATTAAGTGAGAGATAAACATCGATGTGTGATGTGGATGAAAGCTCACGGAAGAATTGTCTGCAGACTTTGAGTTACGTTTGATTTGTAAAGAGTAATGCATTAGTTGCTTTTATCAATTATTGTATTGTTAGTCAAATTATATATGATTTGTTTTGATAAGTTTTTGAGTCCTAAGATACATAAATAAGTAAACATTTTGACGTCTGGCTCCCTCGTTTCAGTCGTGTATTTTTTTTGAATGGGGTTTCCAAAGGTTTCAAATAAGGTACCTCTTTTCTCTTTGCTGATTTTGTCATGTAGATGCTTAAAGGAGCAATTCCTGTAAAGAGCCACTGTCAGTCAAAGCTGGTGTTCTCTGTAATCAATAGAAGCAATAATATTTGAAACTGGCGCCATAGCTGTGGAGAAAGTTGTACAAACAGCTCGTGGCTTCACCCATTCTACATTCCTACAACACCCAGCATGCACTGCGCCCCTCCCTCTGAAAGGAACGGCCCAGCGAGAGATGCTGGATGTCTCAGAGCGGTACATGGATGGATCTTCAGGTCTGCAGTCTACATTTCAAACCTGACGATTTTGAACGAGACATGACATCGGAGGCTGGTGTCCTAGATTGAGGAATGGTAGTTTAGCAAGCTCCCTGGCCTCCGCCAGATGACGCGTTTCACGTAGTCTGGTGGAGGTTTTCCAGGGCCCATTGGAGAAGCGGATAGCGTCCTCCAAAGGCACAGAGCGAAATAGCATTTGTTTTCCTACCATAATGGCTTTAGCTCCCCGTAATAGCATGATAGGTCTGAGATTGAAAATCAGTGAACTGGCCCTTTAAGTGGTGGTTTTTAACAAAAATCTTACCCTGCTTTCTTTAGCCGTCTGTATCACTCGCTTTAAATATTAACCCTTGAAAATGTAAACAAAGGCAGCGTGCAGTTTAACTCTTCGTCTGACACCTACCCCCCCCCCCCCGCCCCGCCAGCAGGTTCAGGCATTAAAAATAGCTATATTGAAATAATCAATCTTGTCGCTGATGGTCTGGTTTGCTTTTGTAGCTCATATAAAGTCATCAGAATTAATTTCAGTCTGTTTCATAACCAGCAAAAAACTCCTCACAGGAGCTTTAAGAAATGTTCACGCTCGATTTTATGACATAAAAACACCAGTAAATACCCTATTAGCTCTTTACTTTTGGTGATTGTCTTTACGCTTCATAAGTGAAAAGGTTGTTCTTCATTTTTGTAGATTATCTTGCTAACCAAACAATGCTAGAGAAATATGTCATCCCTGCAGCACTCAATGTGGACTTCATTAACGAGCTTTTGGGCTAAAAAAGATCAAACTGAACAGCATTGAATGCTTGTTACGCGTACAGTGGTGAAGGTGGACTGTGAGTATGCAGAGCACTGCAAAAGCAGCTCTGGAGGTCATGGAGTTTCCAAAAACTCAATGTAAAGAGAAACTTCCTTTCCTTTATAGTTAAAGCTTTTTACATGAGGTCAAGATTTTTCCGTACACTGAAAAGGCATTATCACACTTCCCCTCCGCCGTCATCCGAAGGCAGTTTGGTAAATGTAATACGTTTACAGGCCTTTAAATAAGCCGGTGCAGGTTTCTCTGACTGCTATGAGAGACCTCAGATGAATCCTTTTACCTTAAGCCTGGACGTCAGCCAACATGACAGGGTTTGTTTGATTTAATTGTCAGCCACAGATGTGAAAAAGAATAACTGCTTCCAACACCTGTCAGAATCTTTAAAGGTGTCCTCACAGAGCCCTGCGCTCGCTTTCCGTGCTTTCCGTTCTATTCGGGACAAAAACAACAACTTTGTTTGAAACACGTCCCCGATATCGAGCTCAGTGTTAATGCTGCAGCCGGAGGGTAAAAAGCCAAACATAAGAACTACAAATGAGGAGGCTTTAAGTAAACACTTCACTGGATGTCTGCGTGACAGACATTTGAACATGTGTTTTGTCAGACAGATTTAGTAAACAAAGGATTTCTGCCTCTGAGAGCAAACACACGGAGAGGTTCTCAGCCTCACATAAGCCTCCAGTGAAGATGTTAGCCTGCAGAACATGCACACATGACCTCTGTCCCTCTGAATCTTCAGTCGCACTGACAACATGAAGTAACACGACAGTCAGGATGTGGCCTCCAGCTGGCAAACACCGACTTATTGAATGGAGGGGGACAGTTTGCACGGACGGTTAACAAAGTAGAAATACAGCAACGGAATAAAAGCTGAGTCATGTGGGAGTTTTTTTTCTACACGTTATAATATATTGTGTTTCATACAGCAGCTAGGTCCGACCAAGTAATCTGATTGGATAAGAGGCATTCCATGAGTGCTGATATAGAGAACAACATCACTGGGACTTTTCACTCTGCGTATCACTCCGCCTCAGCTAGGTGTTCTTCACTGGCTGATGATAAATTAAAACAAGCAGATAAATGTACATGATGAAAACAGCTGATCTGTGGTGACCTGGAGACACTGAGTGCAGGAGAAGGTTTGGGTTGCTCGGCAACAACAGTCCAGTTTCAGTTAAGTTGTGGACCTAGTTGAGTTGGAGGAGCAAAAAATAATCTGTTGTTGATTATTAACATTTACTTCTATTTGCCGCTTGTGTAACTGTTGTATAAAAGCAATATCACACTGGAGGTTGTCATGTTGTATCTAATACAAATGGTATATGGACAGTATTTGTATGGCGCTTTTCTTGTCTTGCGACCACTCGAAGCGCTTTAACACTACATGCCACATTCACCCATTCACACACTAATGGCAAAGGCTCCAATCAGATCTATGTCCATTCATGTCTGATGGCTCTGCCACCGGGACCAATTAGGGGTTCAGTGTGTTGCCCAAGGACACTTCGATGTGACTGTAGCAGCCAGGGATCGCACCACCAACCTTCTGATTGAGAGATGACCGACTCTACCGCTGAGCCACAGCCGCCCTCAATGTCTGATATCAGCACTTCTGTGATTACAAGCCCGACCAATCACAGCAGCTGTTCGTCCCTCGACAATTAATTCAGTTCACTTCAATGTTTCAGCTACATGACAGACTTTGTCGTTTGGGTGCTCATGTGTCAGCTGACTTTTCTGCCATGTCAAAGTTTTGAGGAGTGACTGCAAAATATGTTACAGCCAAATTCATCAGGCACTTCCTGAAGTATCATGCCAAAGACCAAGACCAGTTGTTATTCCAGTTGCTGGTGCATCATTTATTTCTGAATTTAGTTATTAAATTACAGCTCAGTAAATCGATCAAAGACGCATAATGTTTGAGTCGAGCCTGATGTTGAGCTGCACATGAAACAATGATCCCAGTCACACGCTGAGGCATGAAGCTTATTAAAATGACAACAGGTATCTGATCACTTGGTCAGCCAGTCCGGATGTGACTGAGAAATCACTGCATCCACATTAATAATAGGTTACATGTCCAAGATGTTCTGCACCCACTCGTTACTCATGGATAGCAACTGTCTCAAAATGCTCACACTCTGACTCATAACGTGTGAGGACAGTAAAAGCAGTATTAGTCATTTGTTTAAGTGCCTTAAATGACCTGGGGACATAAAAGTGTCGACTTCCTCTTGTCAATCTGGAACAAACAAACGAAACAACACGTGCACAAAGAGCGTGTGACTTTGACATGGTTCACAGCCCGTTTCCCGCCAACACTCGTGATTTACCAAGTATTTTCTTTTCACCCAAACTAAGATCTTTACATTCTTGTGCCTAAAACAAACGAGACATCAGAAAGCAGTCATATGAACGAACAGCTCTGGACGGAGAACTAAAGGAGGTATTGTGTTGTTTACTTTTGGTCGGACCGACCGACTGGGACACTAATGTCTTTGAAAGAGCGGCTCCTGAGGTAGCAGGTGGGAGGAGGATCCGCTGGAGCGTCAGTTGTTCGCTCAGGCACTAAATAGTCGCTGAAAGATGTCTCACTCTGAGGCTCTTAACTTGGCGGTTGTGACCCCTCAGGGGAGGTCACGCAGGGGTCAGGGGAACAGTTGTAAAAAATGAAATGTGTTAGAGATGACACAATTAAGGGAATTAAGGGAATCTAATTCATGGAAAGCTGTTTGTTACCAAAGTCAAATTAGTTTTACAAGAAGTCAAACTGATTTTCAAGATAAAAAAATTAAAAAGCAGAGAATTGAATAATAAAAAAAAGGTTTAAAATCATAAAATTCAATTTAAATGTGAATAAAAATATCAAATAAAACCAAAATGGCTTGTAAATCTTGAAAACTGCAGGTAAAGCAGTGAACATGATCTCAGTCACCGCCCTCGTCAGACTGGGTTCAATGCTCGCTGTGCAGCTGAAGCATAAGATTTGAATGCAATACAATTGAGGTGTGCTGCATGTCCCTCAGTAAAACCATTACACCTGATGTAAACAACCCGAGGATGAGAAGGTGTGCGGTGCCCGTAGCTGCAGGTTGTGTGCAAACAAGCCCTCACTGCGCGGCTATTTGTTGAGTCTTTGCGTGTCACTGCCAGGTCCCGGTCCACGCCCATTCTCCGTAACTGCTGGCATCTCAGACACTCATCTAATTGTGTGTTGCTCGGTTTTGGCTGCGCAGGTCTGAACCCATCCTCCCTTTTGTCAGAGCCCCACGTGTCTCTGCTTCAACACAGACTTTCTCTCTTTTTTTTTTTACCTCTCTTTGGGAAACAGCTTCAGGGACAGAACAACATTTAATCGTGCAGGAAAAACAGAGTCAAAGTTGTTCCTAAACAAAGCCGCCTCACTGTGCTGCTTCTGAACGTGACCGCTCCATCAGAATCAGCTTTGTGAAAACATCCCTGATGAGCTCAGATTTGCTTTCACTGATGACGCAGGACAAGGAGGGCTATTGTCGAGCCCTCTTGTTGTGTTGAGTGAGCGGAGAGGCAATCAGGGTGAATTTCTGTGCGGCTCTTGGACAGATTAACAGGCCCGGCATATGGAACAAAGCTCCGAGGATATTTATGTACGCTTTAGAGGTATGTCAGGAATGTGGACGTGGCAGGTGACCTCTCTATATCTCCCAACGAGGCCGGCTTGACAGTTGTTTATTGCCGCTTTTCGCTCAGGTCACCACAGCTTGTGTTTGTTTACAGGAGGAATGTGTGTGGAGCCGTAAAGGACGACCACTGTTTGGAATACCACGAAAATTATGTCTATGTCTATATATCTTGTTTTTAAAGGTCTGAACATGTGACGCTTGTGTCCGTCCGTAAGAAGTGGGGAAGCTTATTCATTCTGAGGAAGAAACATGGAACTGATCAGTCAATATTATCAATCTGGGCCCATCACATATACATATTAGTATAAGTGTATATGTGTCTGATATGACTGCAGGCATGTGAGCTCATGTGGGTGCAACATCCTCATAGGCAGGTCTATTTTCTTCCAGCTCCACACTTCTTCACACCGGCTGCCACATCGCTAAACAACTGATTTTTTCCCCGCTCTGAAAACGTTTTCGGCCCCTTCTTCATGCAGCTTCAGTTGTTAGATGAGTAACTCAACAACTATCAGGTGGATTGCTGGGAAATTTGGTTCAGACTTTAATGTTGCCCAGAGGATGAACCTTAATGACTGTGGTGATCCTCTTACCTTCACTTTAGCGCCATCATCAGGTCATTTTAGTTTGTTTAATTTGTTTGTTTATGACCAAAAACTAGGGATGCACAATATTATCGGCACTTTATCGGTGATGATGTTAGCATTTAGCTCAAAGCCCTGCAGTGTCTAAGAACAGCCTCATACAGCTGCTGGCAGTTGCTTGGAGTCTCCCGACTCTCCCGAGTTAGGGCCCGATCAGACAGAGCGCGTTTTGCAGGCTGTAAAAACGCGAGGTGCACCGCACTGCCTTTTTTGTTGAAGCCTACGGTTAAAAAAAGAGCAGCTCGCTGCGCCTTTTTTTTTTTACTGTTGTTAAGGCAACCACCGAATCATTAGCTGTCATTAACCTAACAGTTATATTGTCTACTGACAGAAGGCCTGCCTCTCCTTTCATCCGATTGGACAATCAGAAAAAATGGCAATGATGTCGACCGCCCCCAGCTGCTAAAATGCGTTCTGTCTGATCGGGCCCTTAGGATGTCTTTCTTCCAAGTGGAAGGTGAAGACAACATGGACGCTACAATCAGATGATGTGTTATGTATCGGCTGCAATCTCGTACCATGACGTCTGACGTGCAACAAGTGAAGTTAAAAAACAAAAATGTTTGACCACGGAGCCAACATTTACTTTAGTCTGTCTTGTTTTGTGTAATTTGACATCAAGTCTGTCATTATGGTAAGTCATGCTTCTCAGATTTTCCAAGTTGTTCCAGTTTGAAATGTTTCCGATTATTCCAGCCCCACGTGAACGCAGGAAAAAAGTGATTTATCTTCCCCGTCAGCAGTGATGGTGTCTTTCTGATCCGACACAGAAAACTGCGAATGTTAAACAGCATCTCCTCCTCGGGGATCGAAGGCTTGTGGATAAAACGTACCACTGTACTTGATTAAAAGAGCATGTGTCCCCGATGTAAAATTACTTCAGTGTATATTGAAACAAACTGACAGGCAGACTTATTAAAAGAGGTTTAATGCCGACACTGCTGCCACTGTTAGGAGCAGTAAACAGCTGTATAACAGCTGCTGCGACATTGTTAATGGTCAGTACAGGCCTCTGTTTTAATTCCACCAAATTTGGGGAAAATATTCACTGGAGACGCCATTAGAATTAAATAGAATCGGCAGTTACGCTCTCAGCAGCAATTATATCAGATGATTCAGAACACCAAACGTCTTTTTTCCCCGACCCGCTGAGCTCTGGAATGCAAATTACATTGTCCATGGAAGCCCATGAAAAGAAGCTGGCACACCGTGACCTCCTAATAGGCTGAAGATGGAACTGGATCAAATGTACATTCCTAGACACTATTAGATATTTAGAAATCACAGAATGGCTGCGCCTGTGGCAACCAATGTACTTTTCCCGTACCCAGGACCCGGCTAATGGTCCTGGCTCAGGCCCAGTAATGTCATGGGTGAACACACCAATGAGTCGTTTATTAGGAATTAGTGGGAGCAGGGAGGGTGCTCCGTGAAAGAGGCGCTCAGGTGGTCATCCGTGCGTCTGCTTCGCAGGAAAATGGATTTTTGAGCTCAAGAATGCATCAGATCGAATGTCATCTGTCTCACATGGACCTGAAAGTGCAAACGGTCACTGTATTATTCACAAAACGAGTGTTTCAAACCAAAACGTTTCATTCTTTACAACAAAAAAGACATGGTTTTAGTCTGCTAATGCAAGCGAGTGTCTGAGTGTCCCTGGGCTTAATTTGGCCACAGAAGCTCCGTGTTTGTGTGCTTTGTGCTGGATAATTGCCGTAAAGAAGCCGGGGGGGTTGGTGCTGTGTGTCTGTCTGTCTGTCTGGGTGTTGTGCACTGAGCAAACACCAGTAATCTCTCGTGGGAGTGTGTGACCTCAGGCAGAGTCTCACACAGCCGAACAACAAACACACACTTCAGCACCTGTGCACAGCTCCTTCAGCGGGATCACTCGGCTGTTGGACTATTTTCTTAATAATACGATTACTTTTCTGATTCATCGATTTATTATGTTAATAACATTTTAAAAAATAGGAAAAATACATGCCCAAGGTGCGTCTCCACACTGCTTGTTTTCTTCAGCGATCCAAAACCCCAAAGAATTACGTAAAAGATAGAAAAGCATCGTCTGCATACGTGGAAGTCTTCACAATTGGTACGGACATACAGTCTGTAGTTAGGGCTCTGTGCAGATCCTTACTGGTATGGGCAGAAGATTAAAGTGATGTTTATGTGGAAAGTATATTTTGGGCTTTAAACATCTAAACCATTATTATAACGACATCTTCAAATAGCTTCTTTTGTTGAACACAACGTCAGACCCAAAGATACAACAATATAAAGAAGTTAAGGCATCGTCTGCATACATGGAACTCCAGACGCTTCTGGTACAAGAAGTGATCAATGTAGGGGCTGTTTTCAGTCCCCCCTGACATGGGCAGATAAAGAAATGGTTTATATGACAGCGTATTAGGGTAGAAAAACTAAATGGAGTGGTAAATTTGCCAGAAAAAAATGGCAAATCTGCAAAAATAAACTAATAAATTTATGAGATTATAAAGTCAGAAATGTGCGAGAAACAAAAACCAGGTAATTATTGTTTAAAGTAGCTTGTATATTTTTTTATCCGTATGCAAGGTCTGTTTACTTTCAGTAGCCGTCATGAGTGTGGCTCTAAAAGGTTCCTGCAAACACTCATTTGCCAGGTTATTTTCGCAAATGTATGACTTTGTAATCTCGTAAATTTGCTAGTTATATTCTAGATCGATCGATCGATAGATACTTTATAGATGCCGAGGGAAATGTAGGCATACAGTAGCTTACAAGACATATGACATCACACATCTGTCAACCCCCCCCCCTTAAGCCCGCAAGAAAATAATAAAATTGGCAAAAATTAAAATAAAGGCAATTAAAATTACAATTGCAACATTGAGTAGTGGCTGTATGGAGGTAGCGCAAATTTAAACATGATAAGCAAAATTAGTGCAAAAACAGTACGGTGCAAATGTGCATACAGATTTATAACCATTCATAAGTGAGCATTAACGTGATGAGTTTCCGACAAATTTGCCATTTTTTTCTGGCACAGTGACCCTAATACGCAGACGTAAAATTGGGCTTTAAAAAAATCTCAAAATGACACCTCTAAATTGCTTCTTTTGAAAGACAAATGGTGCAAAATTCAAAGATACTCAATTTATAGATCAGAGAAAAGCATGCAATTTTATATACAAAATATATGTATATAATTTCCTGACAAAATGAACTAAGAGAAAATTGTGACTGCTCTCCTGCTGGCTCTGACTCGCCACTCTGCCTTCATTAAGAATCTCCAATCTGTGATGTTGACGGAGAAAAGAAGAGCTAATGCCGAGTTCATGCCACTTTGAATTTACTGTAAATATGAGCCGCTGACTTGGAAACATTCCCCATGTCATCCTCCTTGTAGTTATTGCAAGCAGGGCGTGGGAATAACTTTGGCAGGCTGCGATCCCTTCCAGCTGTAGTCCCAGGTTGTAGACGTGTGACAACACAGGCGGCCGATGCATGAGAAAATGAAGGCCTCCAGCTAGCTGAAACGTGAGGTCATTCGGTTCCTGCTCTAGTTTTAAATGGACGAGAACATTACTGCCATAAGTAAGTGGACAAATGACCACACTGTCAGCTTACTGTGCAGGAATCTGTTGTCCATCGTTTCCTGCATCCTTGAACTAAAAGATTGAAAGCAATTAAATGTTCTGTTTCTCACAGACAGCATGACGCACCTTCAAGTGTCCTCCAGATGACAGGAAATCTGACTTTGAAAGCTGATTAGGGCTAAGTTCTGTCAAACCTGACAATTAAATGGAAACATTTCATCGCTTATCATTCCAGCCTTGAATCATCCGCTTACTAACGTCTCATCACTGAAACATGTTGGATGATTTAGCAGAGACCTGGGTCAGGACCTGTCGTGACGCTGCAGCTGATGGATAGAGAGGTGTTATGGAAAGTTTTGCTACCTGTCATTAAATGTTTCTACATGTTAACTGGACTCATGAACACATGATTGGGTTGTGATTGTACATGAATGTGCAAGTAAATACCACATTCATTTTCTTGTTGTTAATTCTTTCCTCGTTACTAATCTCCTTCTCTTAGTCATCTTATTGCTCCTCACCTGGTGTGTCATTTCTTATCTTTGTTTTTCCTCTCCCCTTTTTTCTCCATCATCTTCTTGTGCTTGTCTTGTCTCCTGCCCTCTTCTCTCCTTATTCTCTTTCCTTCCTTCTCCAGTCAGGGCCCAATTTCTGTTCTCTCCATGTTTCCCGACTTCTCACATCATTTCCTTGTTTTCCCTGTCCAATCATTTTTCTTCCACTTGTTCTCATTATCTTTCCTTTTTTTCCTCCTGCCTCTCTTCTTTGCTCATTACTCCTCTCCTTTGATTTCCTTGTCTCATCTCCCCTCCTTGTTTGTCCTTTCCTCTCCTCATTAGTCCGTCTGTCCTTGTTTCAGGTATTTCCAATGCCTCCCTTCCCTGCTTCTCCTTTCCTCTTTTTCTTCTATCACTCCTTTCTTCCTTTTATTTATCCTCTCTTCTACTTGCATTTCCTCTTGGCTCACCTGTACTCTCCTGGCCTGGTAACTGTGCTTCTTTCCTTATTCCTCCTCTCCCTGTATTTCCCATACTTCCTTGTCTTTACTTTCTATCCCTTGTTTCTTCTTGCTTGTTTCCTTGTTCCTTCTCTCTCTTCTCATCTCCTTAACTTTTTCCTCCTCTCCATTTTTTCCTTCTCTCATTTCCTTCTTGCACCTGTTTCTTCTCCTCTCCTCCGTTTGGCCATGAAGCAACACCAACAGTCTGTAGTGAATGTGTGTGGCAGTCTGAATGCATTTGGCCAAATTCGCTCTTGATCTCTTGTTTATATTTTGTCCTGCCAAAAACAGCTCTTCTTTTCTGCACATGTGCTTTCTTCTTCTACGTCTGAGTTGAGAAAATAACAGCCAAGCACTAACATGAGCTCGGACAGGTTTCCAAATTGTGCATCCCTCAAACAAAAGTCGGCCTATTTGCTCACATGGGTTACAATCTTCCTAAACCGACAGATTTTTATTGTGACGTATTTGCATGTTACACTGAAGTCATCTGTGCTGGCACCTGAGGCACTGACAGTGTACCCTCCACAGGCTGAAACAAGCTACCTGCAGCCCCCATCATGAGTCCTGATCTCAGACGGAGAGTCGCAGGCACCAGAGGAGTCATCTCAGCTCTGACCTCAGGACCCCTCAGGGTACAGCCTCCATCCCCAGACGTCTCAGCTGCATCACAGGGAAACCTGCACACATGTCTGTTAAAGTCATGGGTCTGACTCCTGTCACATAAAGCATGAGTCCAATGCAGTGAGTAGATAAATTAAATGGTAAATGGACTGTACTTATATAGTGCTTTTCTAGTCTTTGCGACCACTCAAAGCTGGTTTTACTCTACATGTCACATTCACTAATTCACACACACATTCACACACTGATGGCAGAGGCTGCTATGTAAAGTGCCCAGCAGTCATTCTCAATCAGTCATCACATTCAGCAATTTGGGGTGCCCAAGGACACTTCAACATGTAGCCTGAGAGAGCTGGGGATTGAACCTCCGACCTTCCGATTGAAAGACGACCGACTCTACCACTGAGCCACAGCCACCCCAAATCACACGGCAGTATACAGACAGAAGAGCTCGTGTTATTCTGTCAGTGAACAGAGAAAGGTAAAATTACTAATCTGTCAAAGGTGGATCTGTCTACTGACACACGGTCACAACACACAGCAGGGGAGAGGGGACAGTTACGATACCATACGATTCAAAGATGGTACAATACGATACGGTTTATTACAATACGATACAATATGATACAGTATGATATGATACTATAAGGTACGATATGATGCAGTATAATACGATACGATACGATACGATATAATATGGTACGATACGATATGATGCGATACATTACTATATGATACGGTACGATACGATACGATATGGTACAGTACGCTACGGTACGATACGATACACTTCATTGTCCCTTTGGGGAAATTTGTCTTGGACTTAAATACTGCAAAGATTTAACTTCCTCCACTAATAAATAAAAAACAGCAGGAACAAAAAAAATCAACATGTAAACAGGGAAGCACATACCACTGACATCACAAACGACATGTATTGCGTGTTGCCCATATTGCACATGTTGAATTAAATACACAATGATAAGTGAAAGAGATAAGAACACAGGCCTCTACAGCCTCAATGAACATTAATGAAAGTTTTGATTGAGGTAGGCACCAATGAGTTTTTAATATTAATAATATAATAATAAACTTTCACATTTGTTTCTCTTTTGTAATCTGTCTTTGTACTGTATGTCTCTATTGTTATAGTGCTGGCAGATGAAGTAGTAGGGGGTTAAACATGACTGTATCCTCTGTAACAGGGTTTCTCTAATGGGTGAGTACGCATACTGCAGGGGTACTTAGGATTAAAAAAATATATAATAAATAAATATGAGTCATGAGTAATTCCTCAATTAATTCAAGTTCAAGAAAAACAAAAAGCTAATGAAAGTTTGATGAACAATAACTTCTTTGATACCTGACGATCAAGATTGCAGATCATCAGAAACATTTAAAACGTCATTGAAATGAGCAGCAGAAGGTCAAGTGGCAGAAATGGTTTCCGTCTGAGTCAACACTGTTTATATCTGACATATATTTTTAGGAATGCTTCAGTAGAATTACACTTCACTTAAGAGAAACAAATTAACAAAATAAATCTTGTAGTTTACAGGAAGGAGCTTCCTCCTTATTTACCACATGGCAACATGAATGTATTTGCTGACTAACAGAGGTTTACTTAATCACTATAAACACTTCAGGGAGTGTTTGGATTAGATGATCTGAACACATTAAATTTGTAACAACAGCTCCTGAAACACATGCAACAACATACTAGGACAAAATTGCCAAACAGCTGAAGCAATACGGAAGAGCTGCCTTCACTAACCTGCTCTTAGAGCTTCATAACCGATGACTTAATTGCCTATAATTCTACTACATGTTTTATCTCGGTGCTGTTTGTTTTCAGATATTTAAAATAGAGTTTTAATCACTACTTTTTGTGCATAATCCCAACAAAAACAACGAAATGCTGAGTGTCAGGCCAGGAGTGCTGCAGCGCTACCATCTGCCGCCTCAGGCCTCCTCTAGTGAGCTCAAGTCGGCTCCTAGCGGTTGGAGATAGAACTGCAGGCAGCTGAGGCTCATACTGAAACTGATTACTGAAACCCTGACTGTTTGACGTGACAAAAATACTCTACAGTGAAGAGAAATATGTGGCATATTTAAGGATATATAACAAAAGTAAAACTATAAATATACCATAAAGAGCTAATATAGTGTTTAAGGAACATTTTAAACATAAAACTGTATTATTTGAAATATGCTCCAACAAGTCACGAGTATTGACAGGATGTTATACACGTAAAATAACTTGTGATGTGCATTATAGGCCACATGCACGGTGCATAAGAGGAATATTGCAGCAACTAAAACACATAGAGGAACTACAAAAATACAAGATTTGAGTGATTTTGCAATACATAGACACTTCTGTGCTCTCATAAAAAATATTGCAGTACTCAGAAGTGTGCTTAAGGGAATCCCTGAGACAGAATTACGCGTCTGAGGACTGATGGATGAACGCTGTTTAGAGGAAACACTGGCCCATTAAAAGTCTGAGCGCAACACACTGAAGTCTCTCTCTCTCTCTCTCTCTCTCTCTCTCTCTCTCTCTCTCTCTCTCTAAGCTCGTCCCTTTTTCTCCCCTCTCCCTGATTGGACGAGGCTACTTCTTAGGAATGGCATCAAACTATTTAAATAGCACTTTGTCCCCCTCGGCTTAAAAGGGAGATTTTTTGAGCTGCCGATAACAGCAAGGAGAAGTTTTCAATCAACAGGAAGAGTAAAGACGAACTATTTTATTAGTTTCCCTTTTTGCACGGTGGAACTTTTTTCTATTAAATAAATCGCCGTAAATCTATTTCTGAGGATTATTGCTGGATTTCTACACTATTTTCTGGATTTTATTGCGTTTGCTCTGCTGTTTTTGGTTAAGCAGGTGAGTTATTCTATTTCTAAAGAACTGTTCCTGCAGCTGCACCGGCTGAAGTGACTGTGCCTTTAATTTGTTTCAACCTGTTGCACGCTGACTTTGTTTCACACTGACATAAATGCTGTAAATGTTTAGATTGTTGCATTTGTTTGTCGTCATGTGTCGCAGGCAGCAGGTTGCTGTGTCACCATGAAGTTGACAGGGATATTTTTGCTCTTGATGCTTTGGACCTGCGAGAGTGCCAGAGTCGCAGGTGAGTTTGGCGCAACTGAAATGAAGCTTTAACTTTTCAATATTCGTTCCTTTCTTTTTTTTAGTATAGGATCTTTATAATAAGAGTTTAAAAAAAGTTTTAAAAAAGTTCGCTGTGTCATGAAAGTGAAAACAAAAGAGATCCGGTCCAGTGCCAGACAAAGGCTGACTGCTTGTTATTATTCCCCCGCAGAGTCTCGAGATGACAATAGCGTGTATGACTTGTTTGAGCTCGTCCAAGTCCCGAAGAAGAACCACGGGGTCACCCTGGTGAAAGGAGACGACCCGTACAGCCCCGCCTACAAGATCCTCAACCCGGACCTGATCCCCCCGGTCCCCGAGAGCGCCTTTAGGGACCTGATCGATTCCATCCACGCCGAGAGGGGATTCCTCCTCCTGCTCAACTTCAAGCAGTTCAAACGCACCAGGGGAAGCCTCCTGACCGTGGAGAAGCAGGACGGCTCCGGACCCGTGTTTGAGATCGTTTCCAACGGCAAGGCGAACACCTTGGACATAGTTTTCTCCACCGAGAACAAGCAGCAGGTGGTTTCCATCGAAGATGTGGATCTGGCTACGGGCCACTGGCAGAATATCACGCTGTTCGTGCAGGAGGACCGCGCGCAGCTGTACGCGGGATGCGAGGAGGTGAACAACGCCGAGCTGGATGCGCCCATCCAGAGCATCCTGACGCTGGAGACCCCGGCCAGCGCGCGCCTCAGGATTGGCAAGGGAGCCGTGAAGGACAGGTTCATGGTGAGAGCTCGACTGTTATAGACTGGAGAGTTATTCACTCTTTTTAATGTCAGCCGGGTTTTTTATTTCTGTTTAGATGCGCAATTATGTCCAACTGCGTAAACACCTACACATTGCAGGACTGAATAGTTTTATTAATGCTTTTATAGATGCAATAATAAGCGGTTTAAGTTACAGACGCTGCAGATTAAAGTCTAAACCTAACATTGATCGTTGCAGGGAGTCCTACAAAACGTGCGGTTCGTCTTTGGAACCACACTGGATGCCATCCTGCGCAACAAAGGATGCCAAAGCAGTAAGTAATCAGACGCCTTGTGTGTTTACTCGTCACTCAGCTGCTTCATATGCAGCCAAGACCTTATCAAAGAAATGTGTACACACTTAAATTGTGTGCTGATTTCTACATAAATCCCTCCCTGGGAGACTGTTTACCACTTGTAAAACAGGAATGCCAGTTTACAAATATCTCCGGGTACTGTGGTCGTTAAGAATGTTCTCTGGGCTGTGCAGTATCAGCTTATTACTTTTCATAATGCTTCACAGCAGCGTGGGGTGTGTTGCTTACTTATTAATATGAGGATGAGTGTGCAGACATATTTGATTGATGGTGCTGTTCTTCCTTCAGCCATCACGACTGACACGATGATCCTGGAGAACCTGAACGGCTCGTCAGCCATCAGGACAGAGTACACCGGACATAAGACTAAAGGTAAACACTGCTGCATGTGGCTCTGGCATGTTGTGGACCTCATTATAACCTGCTGTACTGGCTCATGCTGTACTGGCCAAATTTACGTTGACCTCTGTCCTTGTGTTTTTGCCCTGGTGTAGACATACAGATGGTCTGTGGCTTCTCCTGTGAGGACCTGGTCAGCATGTTTAAGGAGCTGAAGAGCCTTGGTGTCGTGGTCAAGGAGCTGTCCGGCAAACTCCGCCAGCTGGTAAGGAGGAAAGCTGCCAGACAGTCTGCTGCCTGTCTGCCTTAGTGTGTTGTTTTTCCAGACGTGTTCGAGCTCTTACCATCCCCTCCTGAGTACAGCTGTCCAGTATAATAACATTAGACACATACTGTGTATTCAGCTGAGGAGATATGCTACAGTATGTCTTGCATGTCAGTGAAGTTTTGGAAAGTAAAAGCACATTTATTGTTAATCATATTTGGTTAAGAATGAGTGCGAGCGTCTGTACGGATTATGGAACACAGTCCACAGGCAGAGCAGTTCTGTCAAGGTAACAACAGTCATTAAACAATATCTTTCTCTTTCTCCTTCTTGCCCCCAGACGGATGAAAACAAGCTGATCAACAGCCGCATCGGCATTCACAGCGGCGTCTGCATCCACAACGGCGTGGTGCACAAGAACAGAGAGGAGTGGACCATCGACGACTGCACCGAGTGCACTTGTCAGGTGAGGTGATCTCCGGCGTGGAAACTGTGCCTTAAGTACGCGTGTGAGGGGATGCACTCGATGCTCTTGACTTGTTGTACACACACTTGGTCAGTAATTAGCAGCGTGTAGGTCTGGCTGAAGGCCAACAGCCTTTACTGCTGTAATGAGAGGTCTGCTATAAACTTGAGTACGGCCTAAGGGGATTCGACCAGACTCTGACTGATGTATTGCTATAATTAAGGGAGACCTTGGCTCTGAGAAGTGTAAAGAACTATCTTCCCTGCCTCAAACTTGGCAGGAAAGATCCCTGAATTTCACAGATAGGCATAATTCCTGATTTCCTCTCCGTTGTCTTTTCTTTCCTGTCAGTGATCAGATCCAGGAGGGAGAACTAAGCACGCACAATAGAGGCAGTTGGCTTTACTTTTTGGGGGTTCGGTGTCGAGTCCAGCCCCACACTTAAAACCAACATCCATTATTAGGGCTTTGGCCTCATTCCCACTCTACCCTGACCCGGTGGGCAGGCTGTTGTCTGCAGGGGTCTCCGTTCTCAGCCAGAATTCAGTTTTTTTTTCTTTGGCATGGTAGATCTGATGCTGAGCAGAGAATTTAACGAGTTGGTTGCACGGACACGGTCTAAGATTTGAATAAAAAGAATTACTCTGAAAAACACAGCAACATTCAGCTGTACACCGGTAACACGGTTCTGCGGTGTCTTAATTCTATTTGGGAATATTTAACACCTGGACATGATTTGCAAGCAAACCAATCCAACATTTATGTAACATCCACATATTTGTGCATATGTTAAACCATATATTTGATCTCTGTGCTTTTGCAGAACTCTGCTACTGTGTGTCGCAAGATTTCCTGCCCCCTGATGCCCTGCTCTAATGCTACCGTTCCTGACGGAGAGTGCTGCCCGACCTGCGGAACATGTAAGCATTTCTCTTTTATAAGCATTGTTAGAACGTGCACAGCTTTAGCAAAGTACACCATAATTACAGTTATGTAAACATGCACTATAAGCTACTGTAAGTCGCCCCTGAAGCTGGATATACATTTCAACTAACAGACCGAGCATTCAGACACTGCCCGATGCACTGAAAGAGCCGTTATAAGTTATTTGCCTTATAAAACACGAAGCCACAAATATTTCCCGAGATGTAAAAGATTCTATTCAAGAGAAAAAACACTGTAATTTTAGAGACGATTTAACTGCAATAACTTCCAAATAAATGAAAGGGTGCTTATGTGTTTGGAACACTGGCGCTTTGTGCTCCAAAGCATCTTTGAAAACTTCAAGTTGAAATGGCTGCAATTTGCCAAATTGGTTAAAGTTGAATGGAAAATGGGCTGGCTTTTTAGTGAGGCCATCTTCCACATGAAAAGAAGTGACATGTTCTTCATACCTATGCGGGGCTGGCTGTCATGCTGCTCTGAAACCTAAATAAACAGGGGAGCCACTTGTTGAAGTCATTACACACCCAGGGCCATGTTTGCAAAATCTGTTTCCTCTTTAAGAAAACTTAAGCCAGTGGGGCATCCCAATGTATCCTGTGGACAGTGGCTCTTTCTGTTTCCCCAGCTTCACCCAGAGTGTTAGTCTCTACCCTTCCTCGCAACAGAGGGCCTTCTCTTTATCCAGCTACAGCAAGTCCCAGCTAAATCCACACGATTAGCCCTCCGCTTTAAGAGCTTTCCTTCCTCATTTAGGCTTGGGGGTGTTTGCGAGGGGGTGCTGTCTCGCTGGAATAGCTCTTTTATTGTCTCCCTCTTCCCCTTTCGCTCATATTCTCTCCCTCTCCCTCCTACTCAGTGAGCGACTATGCAGATGGCGGCTGGTCGCCGTGGTCTGAATGGACCCATTGTTCCGTGTCATGTGGGCGGGGCATCCAGCAGCGTGGGCGCTCTTGCGACCGTATCAATAACAACTGTGAGGGTACCTCTGTGCAGACCCGCGACTGCTACCTCCAGGAGTGTGACAAGCGCTGTGAGTTAACACAACATCCTTTCACCCATCAGCCAAACACAAACAAATGAGTAGACCTTGTTAAGCATTGGAGTTTTGCCAGCATGTCATCATTGTGTGCTAAAGTATATGTGCTTATAGAGTGGCATTGGTCCAGCCCTTTGCCTCCTGAATAACTGACCTCTGACCTTTCTTTGCCGCCTTCAGTCAAGCAGGACGGCAACTGGAGTCATTGGTCACCCTGGTCATCCTGCTCCGTCACCTGTGGTGCTGGTGTCATCACCCGTATCCGCCTTTGTAACTCCCCCACCCCTCAGCTTGGAGGCAAGGACTGTGCGGGAGAGGGCCGACAGACCGAGAAGTGTCAGAAGTCTCCATGCCCAAGTAAGTCCAACCACTGGATATTTACTCTCTGGTTTCGTTCATGTGTTATTTACAGCATGGATAGAAATTAATCATGTTTTTTCTCCCTTAGTCAATGGCAACTGGGGACCCTGGTCACCATGGGATAGCTGCACCGTCACCTGTGGAGGTGGCAACCAGATTCGTAAACGCCTGTGCAATGACCCTGCACCAAAATACGATGGAAAAGAGTGCATCGGTGATGCCAAAGAGGGACAGTTGTGCAACAAAAAAGCCTGCCCAATTGGTGAGCATTTTAATCACTTATATAACTCTGACAGATGTTTCTGCGTGACTTTGAACATCTTGTTTTTTCTGTTTTAAATTAACAGCTGACTTATGCCAACCTTTTTTCTGTCAATGGTTTTATTTATTAAGTTATATTATTATGTAATGAGGCCTTCCTTCACAATGAGATCATTGCTGGAATGGGATTTACTTGATTACAAACAGGTTACATCTGAATGATATCTTCGATCCTTCAGATGGTTTGATATTAAGCCAGCGTTGCTGTTTTCAGATGGATGCCTGTCAAACCCCTGCTTTGCTGGAGCTAAGTGCACCAGTTTCCCTGATGGTTCTTGGAAGTGTGGAAAGTGTCCTGCTGGCTACACTGGCAACGGTATCAAGTGTAAAGATGTTGATGAGGTAAAGATTCCTTTGACGTTGTTCTACAATAGCGTTACCTAGAAACATAGTTTGATTCTCTACCAAGTATCCATTTCATAATCTCAATGGTGGCTCTTTTCTTCCTTAAATCAGTGCAAGGAGGTCCCGGATGCTTGCTTTGAGTTTAATGGCGTGCACCGCTGCGAAAACACAGATCCTGGCTACAACTGTCTGCCCTGCCCTCCTCGCTACTCAGGACCCCAGCCGTTCGGTAGAGGTGTGGAGCAGGCTACTGCTAAGAAACAGGCAAGTACACTTTTTTAGCTTGGCAGCCAGTAAGAGAACAGAGAGTAGAGAAAACAGGGATTGTTTGTTGTACAGTATTATTCACTTGTGTCTCCCTGCATAGACATCGTGATAAAAGTATGCCTTTGTAGGATCAGAATGTCATGAATTTGGACTATGCACAGTGCGATTACTGATCATTCCAACTATGCATCCCTCTTCATTCTCCAGGTGTGCACGCCCCGTAATCCCTGCCTGGATGGTAGCCATGACTGCAACAAAAACGCCCGCTGTAACTACCTTGGGCACTTTGCAGATCCAATGTACCGCTGTGAGTGCAAGCCCGGCTATGCTGGCAACGGTCACATCTGTGGAGAAGACACAGATCTGGATGGATGGCCCAACTCTGACTTGGTTTGTGTGGAGAATGCCACTTACCACTGCAAAAAGGTATGTAGTGAGCTTTGATGGGATAAAAGTTCCATGAGCACAGTAACTTATAAATCATTTAAATTTAGAAATTCAATATGTTTGTTGTAATCTCTGACTGTTCTTTCTGTTATTCAGGACAACTGCCCCAACCTCCCTAACTCTGGGCAGGAAGATTACGATAAGGACGGCATTGGAGATGCTTGTGACAGCGATGATGACAATGACAGCATTCCTGACGACAGGGTAAGTGAAACTCTCCAGATAGCGCCATGAAAGCGAACAGGGAATTCTGTATGTTCTACGACTGTAAGTTTTGCATTCATCATTCATGCTGCCTTGTAAGACGGCAGGTGGAGTGGGGGAAGGGGAAGCGAGGCTCAGCAGGAAAGCAAATGTTTCTCCCCAACCTGAGCCAAAACCTCAAATTCCAACTCTGGGGCACAGCCCTGAAGGAGCTGCACTGTGCGTTTGCTAATCCCAACATTAGATTTTGGACAGGACCTAAAAATAAAGCTCCTTTTCATTCCGCATCACTCCCTCCCTGAACTGTTCAAGCTCAGATGGAAAATGGCAAGCATTGCACGTGGAAACCCATCCTCAACTTTTTCTCTTCCCGTTTGTCTTTCTCTTTTTTGGAACAGGACAACTGTCCATTCGTGTACAACCCAAGGCAGTATGACTACGACCGTGACGATGTGGGTGACCGCTGTGACAACTGCCCATACAACAGTAACCCAGACCAGACAGACACGGACAACAACGGAGAGGGAGATGCGTGCGCTGTGGACATCGATGGAGATGGTGAGAGTTATTAAAGACAACCCTCTGGGAATCTACATTTACATGTCTGTACTAAAGTTAGGTTATGCTGACTCAATGTTCATATCAAATCTTTCTATTCATTTCCCAGGCATACTAAATGAGAAGGACAACTGCCCCTATGTGTACAATGTCGACCAGAGAGACACAGATCTGGACGGAGTGGGAGACATGTGCGACAACTGCCCACTGGAACATAATCCTGATCAGGTGCGTGTACTCACGTACAGACACACCTCCCTTTCCCACTTCCTTCCACCTCACCCAACCACAATAATCCACAGTCATCTCCCTGCCCTCCTCTATAGCTCAGCATATATCTGTCTTTCAATTGAGACGGAGCCTCAGCGATTAGCCCTGTGTAGCTTTCTAAGCTGTATCACGCAATGTAAAGGTGGAGTAAATCCTGCATGCAGCTCAAGGGCACATCAGTTCAATAAGGCATGGTGGGGGGCTAGGGGTCTTTTCAATGGCCCATTGACGTTAGCTGGCTAATGTGAGGGAAGAGGCCCCGAGCTGGATATTACTGAGGAATGGGCTGGCCCCGGGCTGTGTGCATGCCCTGTCTGCACACCACGGGCCTGCTCAGTCCACCTGTGCCATGCTACACTGGGAGATAGGAATGTGTTGAACAACGGGACTTAGGAAAGGGATGGGGGAAGGAGGGGTGAGTCTAGTTTACACTGATTTGGTCTTCAAAGAGTGAAGTGCATGCTGCGATTAAAGGCCAAAAGAGACAATTCCATAGATGGAGCAATTTCACTTGCTGTTCCAAAGACTTAGCTTGAAAACCTCTTCGAAAGTTGTGGTCTTATGGATATCTTTGATAGTAGAAGTTTTGATTATACGCATATTCTCACATCCCATCTCTGCTCCAACAGTTATTCTCCTGCCATTCATCCCCCTTGCCCATAGTCCTTCTCAGTGCTGTAGGGTTTGTCTAGTCCTGCTAATTGAATTGCGCAACAAGGAGTGAGAGGACAGTTCTTAGACAAATTGAACTCCAGCTTCACAAAGGCACAGGCATTTCAGCCTGAGGGAAGTTCTTCATGAAAGCAAGAGAATATAGGTGAAACTGGGGTAGCAAGAAATACTGTGGTGAAAGAAAATGAAGCTGTTGGAGTGATATCATGTTCTAATACTTCATAGTCCTCCACAAAAATAACAATACCAAAACTTTGTAACATTGCAGGTTGATTCAGATGATGACCGTGTGGGAGACAAGTGTGACAGCAACCAGGACATCGATGAAGATGGACACCAGAACAACCTAGACAACTGCCCGTACATCCCCAACGCCAACCAGGCCGACCATGATAAAGATGGCAAGGGAGACGCCTGTGACCATGATGATGACAACGATGGTATTCCTGATGACAAGGACAACTGCAGACTGGCCTTCAACCCTGACCAACTGGACTCTGATGGTGAGCAAAATTCGCCTTGCTTCATTCTCAAAGGAGACAGTTTCCTTCAAAGTCCCCAAATGGTTCCAAAGCAGCAGTGCGCTAAGAAACAGCTCACACCATGTCTAAAACCTTATTATCTTTAATGAATACATAACTTGTGTTTACCAGGTGATGGTCGTGGAGATGCTTGCAAAGACGACTTTGACCAAGACAACGTGCCCGACATCTATGACGTGTGTCCGGAGAACTTTGACATTAGTGAGACAGACTTCCGCAAGTTCCAGATGGTTCCTCTGGACCCCAAAGGCACTTCTCAGATTGATCCTAACTGGGTCGTCCGCCATCAGGGCAAAGAGCTGGTTCAGACTGTCAACTGCGACCCTGGCATTGCTGTTGGTAAGTAAAAAGAATGTGCTTTGACTTTATAGACCACACATTCAATATTTAAGCATGTTAAGTGATTATCACATTGACACTCTTGCCTCTAATTTATCCTTTAGGTTACCATGAGTTCAATTCAGTGGACTTCAGTGGAACCTTCTTCATCAACACCGAGAGGGATGACGATTACGCCGGCTTTGTGTTCGGCTACCAGTCCAGCTCCAGGTTCTATGTAGTGATGTGGAAGCAGATTACGCAGACGTACTGGTCGAATAAACCCACCAAGGCGCAGGGCTACTCTGGCCTGTCCATTAAAGTGGTTAACTCCACCACTGGCCCAGGAGAGCACCTAAGGAACGCCCTCTGGCACACAGGGAATACCCCAGGACAGGTAAGAGATCTGGTACATTTTTGGAGGTTCTCTCCCTGGAGGATTTTAATATAGGGATGTGTAAAAACATGTCTGTTTATTTCCATGCTTCAGGTCCGCACTCTCTGGCACGACCCTAAGAATGTTGGATGGAAAGACTTCACTGCCTACAGATGGCATCTGATTCACAGGCCGCGAACAGGACTCATCAGGTGGGTAGAGGATATGAAGTAGTCCACATAGAAGTTTACTCTTATCAAGGGTTTGCCATCAAAGTCCCAAGCTTTAGACCTAACCAGGTTTTTCTTTATGTCCACAGAGTTGTGATGTACGAGGGCAAGAAGATCATGGCTGATTCTGGTAGCATCTATGACAAGACATACGCAGGCGGCAGGCTAGGTCTTTTTGTCTTCTCACAAGAGATGGTATACTTCTCAGACCTCAAGTATGAATGCAGAGGTAAGGATTCACGTTAAATTGTGATTGTAAAAACATCTTCCCACAGAGCATTTGATTAGCTGCTCTTATCCCAGAGGAGTATATTCTAAAGTCCTTTCTTGTTTCTTTCTTCTAACAGATGTCTAAATGCACGGCGCAGGAAGCTCTGAGGAATGCACCTTTTTTGTAAAAAGTATGAACTTGTGTTTTCTGATGCAAAGTCCAGGGACCGATATATCTCCGCAACCCTTTCTTCTGCGGTACGCACACTTGGACGGGGCGAAGGGCATGTGGGCAGCCTCAGGGTAGCTTGAAGCAGGTTCGGACAGAGCACCGGCCTGTTGACTACCGGTTGAGCATCAGAGAGCCCCTTCTCCTCCATCCTTATCATCCATGAGAGCAGAGAGAGCTCTGGAAAATAGACAACAAGCCCTCTACCTTTGCCAGTCGGACACAAACACCTTTATATCCCTGCTTTCTTGCTCTCTGAAAGACCTCATTCATCTCTGTGCGGGAACGGCTCCCCATAGATACTATGCACTTCCAAGCCTTTACATCTCTCTCTCTCTCTTTTATCTAACTTCTTCAGCCTTTGTGCCTTTCCACCTTACCTTCTGAATGGACATCCCAAAGAAAAAGAACTGATGAAATATTCCTTTTGCTTTACCAGATCTGCCAGGATGTAGATTCTGAATGATAGAACTTTTGAGGACTCAAAGGATGAAGACAGCAGTAACATTTTTTGTTTAGAAATCTTTGTTGTTGAGGACTCCAGAAAACTTGGGTGTGCAACAAGGTAGAACTAAGGAGAACGTTATGTTGTGGATGTTGGTGTTCATGAGTGTTCAGTACGTGAAAGACCGGCCATGACAGGAACAAGGAAGTGCTTTTACCTATCTACCTAAGAATCTCACTAGAGCACAACAATAAAAAAGAGAACAAATTTAACTTTAGGTTAGCCATCTTTTGAACCTACAAGTATCATGGGCTTTGTCTGTGTTGTCTCGATAACTAAACAACTCTCAGGGTGAGACGGAAGTAGCGACCTCTCCAAGTCAACAATAATGATACTTTCACAGGAAAGTGCTCGAGTCGGCGATCTCAGAGCCAGTACTCGCTCCAAAATACCCTCCATCTTGTGTCAAAATCAATGAAGAGATTTATCTCCCTCAGCTTTTGAGGATTTCAAATTTATGTAAATACATGTAATTTATTGACTCTTGCCTACAATGTAGGCAGCAAAAGAAATTTGAATGCTTTGAAAAAGTACAAAAAAAAAATCCATCCAATGTCACGGTGAAAACTGACCGATGATCAGGTGTAGCCCGGTATCGGTCGATAATGCATGCTCTTGTCAGTGTCTTATCATCTCCTGCTGTAAAAAGTGAAATAGGTATTCTTCAGATAGCGCTATTTAGCATGACATGTATGTGACTCGTGTGCCTTTTTTTCAGAGAGAGATGAAAAACAAAGGAAATCTTTGATGTACAAATATTACCTCATTGCTGTTGTATAATTTGAACAAACAAAAACACAACCTAAGTACTTTTTCATATTCTTTTGAAATGATGGACATTTTAGTGCTACTGTAGCATGAGCTGTAAATAGTACGACATTTCATATCTTACAACACAACAATCTCCCGATCCCGTGATCCTCCCCAGCGAGATTTACAGAACAATGGGAGATTTCTTTTTTTATGAATAATTTTGCTTTATCATGTCAATGCTGGTTTTAGCAGGTAAATTATTCTTCTGTTTTGTCGTAGCTGTTTGTGAGAGGTTGATTTGTGTGTGTGCGTGTGTGTAGATAAATGCTATTTAAATAATTTATCAGGATTTGTCGCCTTACCAAAGGGCACTTGTCCGTCTGTATAAACGGTTTGCACACTGACGTGAGGATGTTCTGTTCTTTATCGTTTTTACCTTCTTTGTTATTGTGTATCAATGTTACCATTATTTTTGTACAATTAGTTTTGCTTGTCTGTAAACATTTTCTTAGTTGTACAAAGCGAAAATGCTGTTTTTATTCATAGCGATTATTTTGTTACATACTTCAAGACAATAAATAGTTGTTAAAATTCTCAAGCACGTGTGCGCTTTTGTTTGTCTTCTTCCTCCAGGTTTAAGTGCATTTCTGATCAAGTGAAGATCTTGCTTAGATGATGTGGAACATGTTTTACATTAGAACAAACTTCGATGACTAAGACTCGACTTGCTTTAAGCCTCTTCCAACCGGGACAAATCACAAAAGACGACCGGCTTTCATTATGTCTGCTGCCTCACAGTCAACATGATTGCCCAGTTTCCCCGGGGCACAAACAGAGTTGTACTTAAGGCCTTTCTCTCTGCACACATCGTCTCTGTGATGAAGGCCACATGAGGAATGTGACACAGACGTCTGCTCCTCAGCTTGATCTGACTGGCCTGTCTGATCTTTGCTGACCTCTGCAACCTCTGAAACAGCTCTGAGAGCAAATATTAGACCTACACAAGCCTTGACATTGGCTGAAAAGAGGCACTTGTGGACAAAATAGCAGGAAAACAACAGAAACACCACAAGCTGTGACTTCATATGTGTAGTTCATGAACACAACTCTAACAAATCAACAAAGATTGAGCATTCTGTTGCTGATAAGTCCGCCTTTAAAAGTGCTTAATATATGGCACAACTTTCTCACACTTGAACATCAGCAGATCTGTTATCTTTTGCTTTTGTGCAGTAAACATTTTCTGTGAGGGCAGATCTGTAACATTTTGGACAGCCCAGTGTTTTTGGCATATCCAGATTCCATGCAGACTGATGTTAAGAAAGACTGGACAGCAAAAACACATTCAATTTGATTTTTGTAAATCATATCCAAGCCATGTTTGGAGGTCTTAAGATACATTTTCTCTGACACTCCAATTAGATTTTCCAAGTGTTGTTTGCGTAGCTTGCAAGGGGACATAACGACAGCGTCATGTCCATGCATACCACCTTCCTCTGTTGCAGAGTTTGTCACCGCCACTTGACAGCGCGATCGTTTGCAGAGCGAGATGATGGATCTCAGTTGCAAAAGTTGCATCATCGGCGTACATTATCACTGAGGCCTATGTCATTGCATCTGTAACCCATGCAGACAGGTCGGCATGTCTGGAATCACAAACCAAATCTGATCACTTTTAAAAACATGCAGACAGTCTGTCTTAAAGATCTGATTTGAGAGTCTGAAAAAGCGTTTTGGTGATACGCATCATCTGACTACAATTCTTGTCTCAACTGTAGTCTTTGACAAGTTTTTGTCTTGAGGTTTCTGACTTCTTGTTCTTCAGATCATGGTAGAAGTTTGAATGGGTCCAAAAGTTAAGAAAACCATGTGAAACAGACCTGTGGACTCTTTGGGACATTTTCTACCAAAATAACCCAACCTGATAAAAACAACCTCATGTACCCAAACATATGGTCCAACCGAACAGTCGAAACTATGATTACTAAAACTGGAATCAGCTGAATGTGGCATCAATTAGCGAGTAACAAAAAGTGTTCAAAACAGCAGCAACAAAACACATTTTTACTGTTCTTCACACTTTCCTGAGACCGATGACAACACAACAGGATTCTATCTAACTGAGATAAACTGAATATATAGCGGAGGCCCAACTCATGTCCAAACCAGTCTCAAACCAGATGGACCTATGTGGACACCTGCTTAAACTGGTTGCTCTGTGCAGTGGTGCCTTTTGTCATAGCTTAGATTTTCTGGTGAGTTTTAAGTTCCTGAGACCTTCTTTGGCAGTTTAGTCACGGTGGCTACATCTCTGCTCATGCTTAAAACCAAGCTCTTCTTCAGTTTAATCGAAAAAAAGAAAAGGAAAACAGTTTTCTGTGTGCCAGGGCTTCTTTTTCTGGAGCTTGAAAACACAGAGGGCGCTTTTTGAGTGCATTAAAGGCTTGTCCAACTCCTTTTTGCTTGTTAAATGGTGCTTAGGACCCTTGATCATCCATAGGTGTGTTTTGGGCGTATCAAATAATCAGAGCGCCATCTCTCATCTTACATTCTCTGAATGAGTGGAAGAGCAAACCCTAACCCCCCTAGGTTGGAGCATCTTACTTTCTGAACAAGGCACTGTTTAAATAGTAGGAAAACACTGTGCCTTTAACTTTAGACCAGGTCTTTGTTGGTCAGTGGTGTAATTATTTCGGTTTCTCAGAATAGCAATGCGGCAACAAACCTCATCTAAAGATCAACACGTCCATTGGCGCACCAATGGGCGTTAATACATATGCTACTTACACAACATAGGCACTGGGTGTTCTATGCCTGTGGGAAACTATCACTGACAGTTGCGCTTTGTGCCGGGTGTGAGATGGAGCACATAGAGTGTTAAGACGTCTTAGGTAAGAGCTATTTGTGAAGCGAGTCCGGGATGACTCACTGTCAAATGACAGAGAAGCAGCTCTAAGACATTGTTAATCCAGGAGGTCAAATATAAACTCATCCTTATTAATTACGACAGGCTGGCACGAGTTATAAACAATCATTACAATGTGGCAACACTGAAGGCTAGACGTCTTAATGCCAGCTGCAGCTCTCACACGTCCCTGCCAGCTGTCTACAAACACCCACATGTTTACTATCAGGCCCTTTTCAGGCTGCATGTCAGGATGCGAGTCATGCCCCTTTGAGAATCTCCACTGGGTTAAAGAAAAGTCTTTCCTTACCCAGACAATGTTTAACATGATTTGTCTTCTGTTTAAGTCACGAGATGATTTTTGGAAGCCTTTGACACTTTATTTCTAACTTCGTCCTCATTACAATTAGATGCATTTCTGTAAGACACCCTGATGGTGAATCATAACGGTAACCACAGGGTGTTTTGTTGCCCACTCTTAGATTTTCCCAGCAAAGAAACTTCAGACTGGCAGCCTTCCGGTTGCAGGACATGACCGTGATTACTTGCCACACACACACACTCCACAAATAATGAAAGACCACAGCAGAAAAAAGGCCCACCCAATTACCTCCAGCACCTTTAATGGGTCTGCAAAGAGCACCTTTTGCAGTAAAAGGATATAAACATTAGCCTTGAAGTGCAGAGTGCTGATGAATGGAACAAAGACCATCCACCCTGGAGTTACAACGGCTTTATTTAGCTCCTGTAATCCACCCGTGGAAGTGGAGAGACTGCGCTCCATGTGCAGAACCCGCCGCCGCACTTGGCCTCAAACCACAATCTTCAAACCTGCGACGCTACATTTGATCCGGCCTCCCTCCCTCTTTAGTCCGTCATTCAACACCTTTGTGCTTCATGCCGCTGTGTATTGAGGT
This sequence comes from Semicossyphus pulcher, assembly GCF_022749685.1. NCBI lineage: Eukaryota > Metazoa > Chordata > Actinopteri > Labriformes > Labridae > Semicossyphus > Semicossyphus pulcher. The sequence goes on along the minus strand of NW_027211615.1, from coordinate 23,524,328 downwards.
GTTGAAGTGTTATGTTAAGATGGAGGACCCCCTACTGAATACTGCGGCATTCACCCACCATGCACGTCTGTGCGAACAGGAGCTGCAGGAGGCCACCTGTGCACACAGTATTTCAGACTAAGAATAAAATAACATTTTCTTCAACAATAAAGACTCGGTGAAAATAAGTCTGGAGTGTGGTTTAGTCATGAGATTTTCTCCCCATTATAGTATTAGTTGGGTGTGTAGGGTGGGATCAAAATAAAACCCTAATGACACCTGCACTCTACTGTTTCAAAGAGAAAACAGCTGCAGGCACCAGAATGGTTAAAATCAGCACTTTAATTACTCCGGCGGTTATGTAACATCGACAGTCATCTGCGCTTTACGGTTTTACACACGCTTGGCTTTGCTTTTACTACAGAGCTCCGTATACGAGAGGCTAAAAGCAGCTGAAGCATCCATATGAAGAAACCAAGCTCATGGTGCCGCAGTAAATAAAAGGCAAAAGATCTTATTTTGGTCGGACGTGTTGCTATAAACTCTTTTGCTACTTTAAGGAGACTTTCTGGTTTCATTTATAGGGCTGTATTTTTACGATTAATCATATATATTAATTATAATCATTCAGATTTTATTTGTACAGAACATACAAAACGATACAGGATACTTTGTATCTAATAAAGCAATAACTAAAAACAGGAAGTGGGGAAACACTCATTAATTTAACTTTAAGAAACACCACAGACACAATTAGAAACTCTAACTCTTCCTTCCCTGCAACTACATTTAGAAGGATAACAGACTAAAATACATTAATGGAAAGATCAATAAATAAAATACTGCGAGTGATTTCAACAGTTTATTTATAATCAGTTGTAGAACAGTTAGTTCTGACCAAGTGATCTGATTGGATAAGAGGCATTCCATGAGTGCTGATGTAGAGAACAACAACCACTTGGACTTTTCACTCTGTGTATCACTCCGCCTCAGCCAGGTGTTCTGAATACTGTTAATTAACATTACAGCAGACCGTGTCTGTCTACATTAATCAAGCTGGTCCCTCTGAATCACACAGCAGACTCTTATGTCACTGGTTGATGATAAATTAAAACAGACATACATGATAAAAACAACTGATCTGTGAGGAGAATGTTTGCGTTGCTAGGCAACAACAGTGCAGCTTCAGTTAAGTTGTGAACTAGTTGAGTTGTTTGTCACTTTTACTCACTTTTTGCAGCTTGTATAAATATATAATATCACACTGGAGGTCGTGAGGCTGCTCTTTAACTCAGATGGACGTCTCTTTGGACAAAAGCATCCGCTAAATGAAAGTGTAACAATGTAACCGCTGTGATAATCTACGGCCCGATCACAGCAGTGCTGATATAGCATCACTCCCTCTCATGTGATATTGCTTAATTAATGTGTATCACAAAGATTTATCATCTAATCACTTCATTGTCTGAAGGTTTCATCACAAGTCATGTGGGTATAAAAGTGTCTAAACGTCTGTGCTGCAGCCCTGCCTTTGATGGTTGCCAATAAAGCTTTATTTTAGGAGTTAAAATGGATCAATTTATTCACTTATGACTCATTTATCTAGGTCAAAGAAGCCATGCCAATTTTGAGAAGTTATAAAACTCAACTATCGTACTTCCCTCGAGGCAACACGACAGACCCAAATATTTACTTCTGGAGTTTAATGAGTTTTAAAACAAACAGAAAGTGACCTAACTGTGTCATCGCCACATTAACACTTTCTGTTATTCCCTTCTGTCAGCCCTCGTTAAATAATTCCCCCATAGAGAACAATGCGGTTTCTGTCATTCTGTGTATGTTGGCAGACGCAATGCAATTCCTGACTGGGATGTGCTACGACCTCTGACCCCTGAGCTTGCAGCACCTGGGGAGCTCAAACAGTGAACAGTGAATATTTTGATGGAAAAAGGCGACCTTAACACCTTTCAAAGATAAGTGATGTGTAAAAAAAACATGTCCAACATTATTGTAAGGATGTCATAAATCTTTGCTCCCGTGTTGGAATGCCTGTCGGGCATTAAAAAGAAGAAAACAAATAGGTGAAAAACTGTTCTCAAGTGTGTGGTATGAGAAACATGCATTGAATTCTAATCACAGACAGAGACGTGTCACACATGTTTGCTCGCATCTTGAACCGTGTCCCATCTGCTCGCTGTGTTCTTTGTGCGTGTTTGTTTTTCCTCCGTCCTCTTCTGGACACAAGTGAGGCAGAGCAAGTGTTTGAATGGTGAAAAGATAAATGTTCCAAAACAACCCAAAGAGGACCACGTTGGCAACATTCGGATCTGTGACCAGAATTCCATTATTAAGGAAATTCATCCTTGTTCCCAATGTTTTATTTCTTTGAGACGAACGCCAAATGCCTGCTTTTACTCTGCAGTGTGGAAATGCCAAGCACATGCTCCGAGACTTAATATATAAGTGTTCCACTATCCAGGTTAACCACAATGAGATAGAATCTCTTTTACATGTGGGGCTGGTTATTAAAAATGTTGAAACATAAAAAGTATCAAATACAAAGCGCTAATGCAGGTTTCCAAGTAGGGCAGCCTGCTTCCAAAGAATAGAATATAAAACAGCTTCCCTCATCTCCGTGTTTTTTTCGTTCTTTAACTTATTTGTAAAAATAATAAATAAATAAATGAAATGACCCAATTTTTTTCTCCTAATATTGCGTTTTTTCTAACTTCACTTGCTTTGACAACTTTTGTCAAGCTTCCAAAATCACAAGGTATGCTTCTACTGTGTGTAAGAGTCGGCTATACTGCCTGTATTTGGCATTTTGGCGACTTTGTTTTTAGGAGCCAGGGGCCGGATTCACAAACTAAACTAAAACTTAGGAAGATTCGTGAGAAGTTCTTCAGAATGTTCTTAAGAGCAATTCACTGTCATTTTCTTAAGAACAGTCTTATTTCATATGAACTTCTCAGATGAGATGAGCTATGTAAGTTAGGCGTGTCATTATTGACTATAAAGGACCGAAATGTTATTTCAATTTATTAATATAAGCATGGGCATCAGCAATATATTACAGCTTATAACTATAAAAATAATATTAACAATATTTATCTGTCCGTTGATTCATAATAGAACAAAAACCTATGAATGAATAGGTCGCTTTAAGTACAGGAAAATATTCAAACATTAGTTACTGGCTTTGGTTAAAGGCCCTTTAAATGTCAGCGGTCACATTTGCTAGCTTAACTTTAGTAGATATGAGATGTACACCAAAAACAATAGTGACATGCTAACATTCTGAATAAATGTTTAACTAAGTGAACCTAGTAAAACTGAAATTCAGTGAATTGATCGTCTAAAATATGTTTAAAGTCGAGGTGAAATTAAAAATGTCATTTTAATCCTTTTAGATCACATCCACGGTAATCTTGTGCATCTATTTGACAATATAGGTTTAAAAAAAACCTGGAAAAAACAATTCTTAGTATTCTTATATCAAAATCCGATCATTTTTTCTTCCAGTAAAACTAAATTTCACGCGTGAAATCCCTCTAATGATATGTCCCGCCTGCACGTCCTGTTTCACTCGGAAATACGTCACGATACGGAAGCTAGGTACTCCTGAAATGCCGTTTCAGCTCGACTTTAAATTAATGAATGTAGAGGCTGGCCTTTCACTGTCACAATTTTTAAGACACATGTAGGGTCATCTTAAAGTTGTGAAGAAACTTAAGAAGAAATTTAAGAACTTTGCTTTCAAGAATCTCATGTATTCTTACGTTTTTTACTTATGAAGAAACATAAGAAGAAAGTTAGGGGTAAAAAACAAGAACTTTATTTAGGAAAATTAATTTGTCTTAACTTTTTTCTTCATACTAAAGTTACGAAGAAAACAGCACTCAAGAAGATTTTTTCCCCCTAAGAATGCTTTGTGATTCCGGCCCCAGGAGTGGGCTTACTTGGACAACAGCAAACTGCTACATAACAGGGCCCTTCAGTATTCATAACTATGAGCCTCAATAATTTTAATGGACGAGTTATATAGAAATCCAGCTTCTGTACACTTGTCATTAATGGAGAAATTGGCTGTAAACAAGTTTAACATGGGGCTCTATGGGGATTGCCTCGCATTTGGAGCCAGCCTCAAGTGGTCATTTGGGGAAATGCAGTTTATGGCACTGCTGTGTTTGCTGTATTTATTTTTTAGCTCCAAAGTTTATTGCTTGGTTTGCACATAAATTACAGGCAATGTTCTGCAGGTTCTCCTAACAGTGCTACTTTTAAACTTTTTAAATGGATATTTACTTCTGTTCAAGAGACATTTCTGCAAGTTTCAACAAAGCACCTTGTAACTACAACAAACATTTTTGTTCTCATATAACACTATACATAAGAGGTTGAATGTCCTATACAGACAACAGAAGCAAAGAAAGACCCCAGACACGATTAGTGTGCTATTCATTAACCAAGCTGGCAGCAGATGAGAGAAGACGGGCAGACTGAAGGAAGAAGCAATGGCTTTTAATTTCCTGAAGGGAGCACGCCCTGCTACTCCTCTGCAGCTTCTGTTTATCCGATGGCCTATAATTCCTCCTGGCCTCGGCCTTGTGTCGAGTTACAGACTCGGCTTCAAACACTCAGCATCCCTGCCACAGCAAAGACAGTTCGTGCCCCTATAGTATACCTCTGCTATCTGTACCAGCATGACTCACCTGCACATTAATGTCACGGTGGAATCACAGGCCCTAATGACCACAATATTCAGGGGACCAGCTGTGGAGGAGGAACAGCACTTCAAAGTAAGTGTAAAGAACATATCAGACTCAAAACAACCATAGTACACACGTGGGCATGGCTACCAAGGCACGGTTAGCAACTACAAAGTAAAGACAACAAGCAAACAAACTTCAGACGTGTTGGGCTTTTCTGACACCAGCTGTTGTTGTTACAATGCACTGCAGTCAGGCCATAAATCAGTTTACCAAGATCCTTACAGAAATTTAAATGGTTATTTGAGATACTGTATTTCACATAGTGCGAGTGAAGCTGACTGTTAGCTGGTGCTACAATGGTTTGACTGCATCTTTGATGTATCCAGGGCTCCCTCTCAAATGTTCGCATGCGCATGTGAATGTAGTCTATTTATTGCCATGTTCATATCGTGATGACAATTAAATTGCGATTAATCATGCAGCTCTAATGGCTTGCCATGAATTTTGATATTAAAGGAGCAGTTCTCCCCTGGAAAAAGCCACTGTCAGTCAAAGCTGGTGTTCTCTGTAATCGATAGAAGCAATGATATTTGAAATTGGCGCCATAGCTGTGTAGAAAGTTGTACAAACAGCTCGTGGTTTCGCCCATTCTACATTCCTACAACACCCAGCGTGCATTGCGCCCCTCCCTCCGAAAGGAACGGCCCAGCGAGAGACGCCGGAGTGAAATACAATTGTTTCCCAGTCAAGGACATTGATCGCTGCAGGCAACGGCTCAGAGCGGTACAGAATCTGAAATACGACGAGAATATACCGGTGGGTCGTCTAAAAAATCTTCAGGTCTGCAGTCTACATTTCAAACCTGACGATTCTGAACGAGACATGACATCGGAGGCGGGCTTCATGGACTGAGGAAATGTAATTAAGAAAGCTCCCTGGCCTCCGCCAGATGACACGTTTTACGTAGTCTGGCGGAGGTTTTCCAGGGCCCACAGGAGAAGCAGATAGCGTCCTCCAAAGGCACAGAGCCAAATTGCATTTTTTTCCTACCATAATGGCATTAGCTCCTCATAATAGCATGACAGGACTGAGGTTGAAAATCGGCGAACCGGCCCTTTAATGTCCAAGTGAAGATTACATGTAATAACTTAATCCCTAAACATTTTATAGCGCCTAATGAAAAACAAAAGAAGTAAAGATCTTCAGGTTAAAAATATCAACTTTGAAGATAAATATCAGCATAACTATTATTAACAACATCAGCATGTGTTTGAGCTGTCTCTCAGTGCTGAGCGTGACAGGAACACAGATGGCTCTAAAGTTGGCTTCAGGACAGAGACTGTGGCCTGAGAGTGGACATGATGTCTTCTGTTTGAAGACTCACAGCGATGACTGACTACCCAGAGGAAGTCAAGTATTTCCTGTGCGTCGTGGACCACAAATCGACCTCCCCCCACTCTCCACACAGAGGTGTGAAATATTAGAGATAGTTGTGGGGGACAGATTTCCGCACGGACGCTAGACTTCCCTGCGGGCCGGAGTTGCGTGAGAGAGACGGATGTAAACAGCCGAGATAGAGACACCTGTGTTTCGTTTATGCGTCTCTATGAGGATAAAATCTGATATTAGTTGAGATTTATTTAAATTGACATATGTTGTGACGTTGCAATTCGGCTAAAGCTCGCTGGCTTACATATTAAGTAGGTCTTTAAAGTCAAGACTGACCCAGTAACCCACTTTGGTTGCAGTTATTGATGCCAATTTCATTGTTTTTAAGGGCTCAGCCTCTGGGCTTTATAAAACAGCAAGACATGCAACTACTTTCTAGAGCTACTGGAGGGTCAGCTCTGTAAAACTGTGCAAGTATATTTTATCTAGTGTCAAAGAATTTTAATCAGTTCTTGTTTTGTTTTTGTCCAAATCTGTGATGCCATGGATCTTTTATTGTGGTCTCGGTTATAATTCTTGGGATTATTTGTCAATCAGGTTTCTATATGGGCTTTCTTTGCAGAGAAAATTTACTTGCGTGTAGACTAACATATCAGCAGTTTCACACACACTGAACATTCTCACCCATGCTTGAAGTTCTGCTTTTCAAACACTTGACAAGAGATAAAAGTTTGGCGTGAGCGTGTTTGTGGCAGAGCCGAGCCAGGAAAGAGACAGACCAACGAGAAACAGAGAGACGGGCAAACCTCCAGCCTCAAGCTCTCGCCATGCTGTGACAAGATTTATAAAAGTGAATGATTTGGGCTACAGGGTCAAGCCAGAACCAAGGTTTTTACCCAGTTGGCAAAAGCCTCCGGAGTGCCTGTGCCGGGCTGTGTGACAGCTGAAAGTGGGGAGTCGATAAGGGAGGGGGAAACTGTAAATCAAGCCATCTTTACAAGTAGGTGCCAATATGTCAGTGGGCATGAGGAATTGGAGAAAAACTCAACTGAGACACACTTTTTGGAAAGTCAAGGAGCTATTCATGCCGTATTTATATTTATATACCATCAGCTTCCAAGTAGTATTTTACTCAGAACTACCTGTGATAGAAGTGTGTGTGGTAGACCTGCACAACTCCAACCTGTTAGCTGCTCCGACGCCCTGCAGACGTTGGTTTACAACCTGCTCTGCTGCCGTCCACTGTGATTGGCTCTTTGGCTGACAGGGCTGTCATTAGCCCAGCAGGAGAGACGCTCTGTGGTGAACTGGGGCAGGGCGTACACTTGTACTCACTCTGACTGAGTTGATACCCACCAGTCAGCCATAAAATTCTAACCACTGACAGGTGAAGTGATTAAGATTATCTCGTTACAATAGAACCTGTCAGTGGGTGGGACATGTTAGGCAGCAAGTGAACATTTTGTCCTCGAAGTTGACGTGTTGAAAGCAGGAAAAATGGGCAAGTGTACGGATGTGAGCGACTTTGACAATGGCCAAATTGTGATGGCGAGACGACCCCGGCTCTTAGAATAGAATAGATAAACCTTTATTGATCCCACAATGGGGACATTTTTAGTGTTACACCGCAGCAAATGGGAAACAGAGATTCACCCGCCTTTCCTCTTAACGATGTCCTTCGTCCTGTCTGCCCGCATCAGCTGAAATCCATGTTGCATCCGGTGTTGGCTCCGTTAGCCAGGTCTCCGTAAACAGCATGAAGCTACATTCCCGATATTCCCTCTGGTGCCGTGTCAACGCCACTAACTCGTCCATCTTATTGGAAAGAGATCTTACATTTACATTCCCGGTGATGACTCAGGGGTTTATAGCAGTTTGTAGCGGCTGAACCAGGCTGCAACTAGAGCGGCGCCATCGTGGAAGTCGCTCCAATGCAGCGGATAGGTCAGTACCTTCCAAAAGTGGTCCAACAAAGGAGTTTATTGTTTTGATTTGACAGGGCTTACTCTTTTTTTCAAGATTATTTTTTGAGCTTTTGCCTTTATTGTACAGGATGGCTGAAGAGAGACAGGAAATGTGGGGAGTAGAGAGTGGAGGGTGACATGCGCCAAATGATCGACAAACCGGGCGTTGAGCCTGCAATCAGTGCGTTGAGATGTGTTAGCCTCTGTACATGGGGCGCTTGCTTTACCAACAGAGCTAAACCAGTGCCCGTTATAGGCTTTTTCTAATCACATCAACTGCCTTGAACAACCACAGTATTTACTAACAAGACTAGGTCAAAACCTAGTGTGTGGCTGACCGCATCAGGTCGATGTGCGCTTTTGTGGGCAATGTGTTACAAGGACTGTCCTTATGAGGCCGATGACAATGTGTTTGAAAGCAGGTGCTCGCTGCGGACGTAGGTGAGGACAGCGGACTAGCAGCGGAGGAGCAGCCCTGCCTACTCCCCGAACAAAGTATCCAGAGCCGTACAGACAGAGAGTCACATCAGTGGAGGTCCAATATGCTCCATGATCCGCCATTAGGATGTCACAACTCTCTCTCTCTACGGCTGTTAAGGTACCGTCACTCAGTCACATTCAGACCCATGTGTAGGGCCGACCCCGGCGGTCAGCCAAAAATGAACTGCCCCGCTTTAAGGACATTCACTGGCAGTTGCTAAAGGAGAAGCAGAAGTAGCTGCTTTACCACAGCAGGTCTGTCTCTACACAGAAAGAACGCATCCTAGATTGGAAAATGAACGGATCCTGAATTTAGGACCAGTGCACTTTATGATGCAACTACAATTACAAACCCATACAGCTACGCATGCATTGTAAGGATACACACAAACAGGAATCCTTTCAGGCACTGGCCTGTGATCTCGCACAGGTACTGTATCCCTTTGATAGTGAAGGTCAGATTTGGTACCACACAGATCTAATGGCAAATCTGTGTTCACCGGCAGCATTCCTCCACCAAAAAAGCTCCACTTACAAACCTTCGCTGTGATTGGCCTCTGAAATATTCAGGTCCAGTGCTTTGCCGAGCGCAGCTACTCAGAGGAAGGTATTCTTCTCACCTTACTGGGTCAGTGGCATTGCTTTACTGGGCAGACCACCTGGGACCGTTTCAAGTGTGAGTGGGAAATACCTATTTAAAGGTTACAGGGAGATGGTAACACTGGATCTAATGTCAGGGTAAACACGATGGATTTAAAGGTTTAATAGGTATGATGGGATTTTCACATGAAGGATAGAGCTTTATGAAAAGGATGTTAATAAAAGAGCAACATTTTGGATGTTTTTTGGTCGCTCATTCCTGCAACTGTAGCGATGAGAAACGTGAGGTCGCGGTGTCGGGTTCCCTCCAGACCCATTTTGTGTCCTCGATCGGTGGCGCGAGACAAAAGGAGCACAGAAACCAGAGCTGGAGGTAGTGCTGCACTTTTGCCGTGAATCAGGAGAAGAATGGAGTCCTTTCTCTGTCCGGCCTGCTTGGCTGTACTGTACACCTCGGAGAAGCACTCAGCACCGAGGGGAGATGGGTTGTCTTGATAATGGACACACACACACACACACATACACACTACTTGCCAGAACCTGAGAGAGGGAGGGTTTGAGGCGTTTTATTTTGGTGTGAATTCACCTGCTTGTTGAGTCACTACAGTCACGTTTGTTCAGTGGAAGCACAAGCTTTGTCCTCTGCTGCCTTTTGTGGGAAAAAAACAGACTTTTCATCACTCTTTTTTTGTCATTTTCCAGCGTTAGGGAGTCCTGGCACAAATACAGCACTCAAAGTCCTCGTAGCATTTGATAGCTTCTTGTTTCTGTTCTCTCTTTTCACACAAACACACACACAATGAAATCACTGAGAGAAACTGGCACACGCATTGTACTCGAAACCCAGAAGAAAGTCCTGCGCTGCATCGTGAGGATCCCATGAGGTCCACGCAGTCTAAACAATGGCTCCTCCATCAAAGGAGCTTCAGCCACAAATCAGTCAAAACAAAGATGAGAAATTGCATAGTGAGTGTTCAGCCAGGGGAGAGAAAGCCAAGTGCTCAGTCACAAAGAAAAACAGAGAATCCTCCTGGGAGCTGCCTTGGAGGACTGCAGTGTGACTCAGGTCTCAGCAGATACTCAAAGAGGGGATGATAGACCACACCTTTTAGTGCTGTCTCCGTCTATCCGGCCTGTTGTGTAATTGTATATTTCTATCAAAGACACCTGCCCACATTCCTGTTTCCGTCTACCTTAACATTAAAGAGATGGACAAGGAAGGACAGTCTGTATCAGGAGATCCATATGTGAACTGCTTACATAATTGGGAATGTGAGGAATGTTCAAATATCAAGCTGGATTTATGTCCACCTGTTGAAAGGAGACACAGGTTAAAAACAATGGAGCTCTTATCCAAACATCGACTGCATACTTGTTATTCTGTTTGTATCACCTCCTATATAACTGAAAACACTGCCAGGTCAGTAACTGCATAAACTCAGTACTCTATTGTACAGCAACTGAATGTCATTTGCATAATTTCAGGGAGTATATTGAATACATACATTTGGCTACTGCTGAAGCAATCTCGGATCACATCAGCTATAGTCTGATGACGATACAGCCTCTGGGGACAGCGGTGAACATGCCTGTGCAGCCAGCGGTTAGCGATAAACAGGCACAGACTTCCTTTTCCGCGTGCTGCATTGTTTACAGAAAAAGAAACCGATTTTCTTGTGATTGATTTTAATTAACGGGTCATAAGTTTTGCCGAAATTTCAACATCGTGATGCAGATTAGTAAGAAGTAAAAGTGAAGCTTTGTCAGGTCTGTCCTCAAGAGGAGAAGAAAACTACTTTTAAAATGCTCGTTTGTTGAACGGCGGTCGGATCGATCATTCCTGATGCATTCAAGGAAGTCAGGAAATCTGAACGCTGAACGGCTTTTGTGACACAACAACAAGGGAATTTATCTCAAGTTGAATTTTAGATCAAGAACAGATTGTCTGTTTATAGAGATTAATAAGGTCAGATGACTCTGATGGGAGCCTGGATATCATTATGGCGCATTACGTTCCGCCTACTTTTGCTCTCCTCACGGACTGTTTTTCCTGCATACGCCGCCGCCTGCTGACACGTGATTGGTCAATACTACTCAAACAACAAGCGTAGTACAAACGGAAACCAGAACACTTGCCATCCCTAAAATCCACGTCCCTGCCTACAGATTCTACATTTCTCTGTAAGATCTGTGAATAGAGATGAAGCAATTAGGACATCAATCATTTATCAAGAGGCCAAAGTTAGCTCTTCATTAGTAAATAACATGTGGTTTTCTGTCATTAAAGACTAACAAGCTTTAGCCGTTTATCCGTATGAGATGCTTTATTGGTTTTGGGAACAGTGACAGTTGGTTACATGATGTTATCTTTGCAGGCAACAGAGTCCAATTGTTTTAAAGTTGGATATATTGTTGCCTGAATGGATGTCTTCACATACTGTACAGCACAATGTTGCACACAGAGCACTGCAGGAGGAAAAAAAAAAAGCATGGCTGGCTGTTAACTTTACAGAAGAAGTCTGAATTTGTAAAAAGGTTGGTAAAAACATTGAATGAAGCGGTTTATCATTAAAATCAGTGTTTCTTCACAATCTTTAGAGAGATTAGGGAACTGCAAGCAGAGCTGTCGCTAACACTAGCTCACCAGCTGACTGAAATCCGTCATTAGGGTTAATAATATACTTAAAAACAACTATGATGTGACAAACTGTGACAAATGGCAAACTTTGATATGTGACGTCATACGACGGCTTTTATTGTTTCATCTGCGAAATGCCACAAATATTCTGTAAATCTTCTGGGCCTTGTAAACTTGCCGTTTGTAATTTAATAAGAGAAATGGAGCATTTAATGTGGGGTGTAGCCATAACATCCACTTTATGATCTGGTTCGTGCAGCCTCTGGGCCTCAGTGATTAAGCAGTTTCCTCTCAGACTGCACGATGCTCTACCCGCCCTGCATACTGTTACCTGTTGATCTGTTGCTACCTTTAACATCACAATAAGAGCGGCCTTTAACAAGGACATAGCAGTGCAGACAGAAGACTTTCACAAAGCGATAAAGTCTGTTTTCCTGCAGATTTCCTAAAGCTTGTGATTACTGAGCTAATTACTAACATTCCTCGGAGCACTTACAGGCTACTGCTCAGAGCGTGGCAGCTTACGAGAACAGTGGGCTCCTTATACAGTACTGTAGCCAGACATATGCACACAGACAATATGCTGTTCTGTCTCATAAGACCTTTCTTAATGAAGCATGTATGGTTTATAAAAGAAAGAATGCAGCAGACAGAAACTCATTTCAGGGGTCCCAAAAGCACGATGCACTTTTAAAATTGCATAAAGCACGATTATTATGTAAAAATACCTGAAACAAAAAGAAGGAGAACAGAGTCAAAGCTGTGTCTACATCAACACACAGAGACAACAGCTTGTACAGTTTGCACAAGCCCACTGCTGAACCATATTAGGCTCTCTTATACCCTCGGTGTAATGAGACTCATCCCTATTTTTGGTAAAAGCATCATCACTATGTTGGGTTATTAAACATGACCATGCTGAGTGAAGTTTACTTACATTATTTGATTCTCCCTATATGTATTCCACTGCAGCGCTGCACTGTCTAACCTACTGCATAGAGCCTGACCCATATATCTGTCTGCTGGTATTATCGGGGCCAATATGGGCCTATCAAAGATACACCTGTATATGTGTATGAAACTTTTTTTACAGAACAAATAATGAAGAAAACATCTCGTAGTTTGTCCAACAAAGTCTGCAGAACACACAGCAGAGCATCACAGCTGAGCAGACAGTTAGACACTAGAATTGGTTGACAATATACAATTATGAGGCATAATCAATAATAAAAGTATTGTTTAAAGGGCCAGTTCGCCAATTTTCAACCTCAGTCCTATCATGCTATTATGGGGAGCTAATGCCATTATGGTAAAACATTTCGTCCTGTGCTTTTGGAGGACGCTATCCACTTCTCCAATGGGCCAGGGAGCTCGCTAAACTACACCTCCTCAATCTAGGGCGCCTGTCTCCGATGTCATGTCTCGTTCAAAATCGTCAGGTTTGAAATGTAGACTGCAGACCTGAAGATTTTTTAGACGATCCACCGGTATGTTCTTGTTGTTTTTCGGATTCTGTACCGCTCTGAGCCGTTGCCTGCAGCGATCAATGTCCTTGACTGGAGAACGATAGTATTTAACTCCAGCGTCTCTCGCTGGGCCGTTCCTTTCAGAGGGAGGGGCGCAATGCATGCTGGGTGTTGTAGGAATGTAGAATGGGTGAAACCACGAGCTGTTTGTTCAACTTTCTCCACAGCTATGGCGCCAATTTCAAATATTATTGCTTGTCTCGATTACAGAGAACAGCAGCTTTGACTGACAGCATCTTTTTCCAGGGTACAATTGCTCCTTTTAGAAAGCAGCACTTTGAATGTCTTTGCATGGTGACATCTTTGAAAAATTGCTGCACAATTCTCCTAGACAAGATTTATTTTAATTTCAACTCAAAATTTCACTTTATTTGTTGCCATGTCGGTAATAAGGGAATTTCAGTGAATTTTTTTAGCTCTAAAATCTTAAAAGTCTCTTATCGGTCAGGCTCTGAAATTGTATGTTGGTCATGAGAAAGTACAGTTGGCAGCTACGAAGGCGCTGCTGCCCGTCTCACTACCGACCACTGATGACAAAATTCAGCAAAGATACAGAGACTACAAGGAACAGCTCAAAGGAAGGCCACTTCTCTCTATCCAAGGTGGTGCCCTCATCGTCTCTATGGGAAATCTCAATGGAAAACATTTTTTAAAGGGACTGAATTTACACTGAACAAAAATATAAACGCAACACTTTTGTTTTTGCTCCCATTTTTCATGAGCTGAACTCAAAGATCTAATACTTTTTTTTTGTACACAAAAGGCCTATTTCTCTCAAATATTGTTCACAAATTTGTCTAAATCTGTGTTAGTGAGCACTTCTCCTTTGTCGAGATAATCCATCCACCTCACAGGTGTGGCACGTCAAGATGCTGATTAGACAGCATGATTATTGCACAGGTGTGCCTTAGGCTGGCCATAATAAAAGGCCACTCCAAAATGTACAGTTTTATCACACAGCACAATGCCACAGATGTCGCAAGTTTTGAGTGAGCGTGCAATTGGCATTGGAATGTCCACCAGAGCTGTGGCCCGTGAAATGAATGTTAATTTCTCTACCATAAGCCGTCTCCAAAGGCGTTTCAGAGAATTTGGCAGTACATCCAAGGACTACTTTTAACTATTTTGCAGAGATATTGAATTGCATTACTGTTCCAAACGACACACCACAAGCGATGATTTCACTGTTATGGTGATATGTTACCAAATTCCTGCATAAGAGCGTATTGTGGTTGGTCCCGAAATGTAAAGTCAGCAGTGAATATCACACCAATTTTACGTTTTATTAAAGTAGCAAACTTGAATGTCTGCATTGTCCTTATAGGATCCTGATGCTAGTTTTTATCCTCAATGATCACAGCCATTAGCTAAAGCAAATAACGACAATTTGAAGGGACACACTATTGTACAATTATTATTCATGACATAAACCACCACAGATTTATGTCACCACCATACATCAACACAACACTTCTTACAGTTGAAGCATATCGCTCTTGATGGGATGTCTTACTAATTATATCCATATAAAATGATAAGACTTGCGGCCTTTCTGCTCCTTAGTTGACGTCATCCATCACAGTCGTCTGGATAAAGCCTCACCATTGATGGCCGTGTAAATTCAGCTAAGGGTTCGGCAAATTTAAATTACGACAGGGAAATGCAACCGCTGTAAAAGCATTACCTAATCGTTTCCATCATGTAAAAATATAGGACCATAACATTTCCTGTCAGTGAGTCTGAATTTGTAGTAAAAACAATTTCATTAATAATCCAATTCTACACAATACACACAAAACACTGGCTGCTTTCCCGTTCACAGGAAACAGACACGGTGACCTACTTCAGCAGCGTCGTGTCGGCAGACTGTAAATGACAGGGTAGCATCGGTACAAACCTACGATGGGTTGTAATGGTACAATCCCCAGCAGTGTCTTTCATCTACTGTACACTTTGGTGTTAGAGTCATCAAACGGCTCACTAGTAGAAACAAAAAATCTTTGACCTTCATTTTAAAGAGCCACTAAGCTGTTTCAGCTGTCATCTGCTGCTTGAGCCGGACGGCCCTTCGTAATTACATGGAGCCTCTGAGGGTTTACGGCCACGTGTGGAGGCCAGGTAAGACAGTCAGGGGGTGATGAAGAGGAACTTTTAGAAAATAAGTGCTAGGAGGAGATGATATTTAGGTGGCGTGTTGCTGTGAACAATTACGTTGAATCAGATTTCCTTAAACGGTCAATTGATGGTCAATCAAGAAAGAAACATTTTGCAGTAGTTTTTATAGCATACCCATCTGCAAAAATGTCTGCATGACCCTACAAGCAAAGAGACAGAGGAGCTATTTTAAAGTTAAGTACCATACACAACATAATTTGTAATATTGTTTAGGCCTTTATCTTATAACTACAGTGATCACAAGATACTATTCATCAGGATCTGGGCGGCTTACCACCTCAGCTTTATCATTTTCTTGGCGACTCTTATCTTTCAAAGACCGGGCATTATTCGCCTCAGTTGTGGCATGAAGAAGTTTAGGTAAGATGTTATTTAAAACTATATAATCAAAAAAATCCAAAGCAGTCTTATAAATTTAAGTCAAAAAGTAAAGTAAATTGGTGGCCAAGATGATGCCGGAAAATCAGAGGTAGCCGTCATGCCGCCTCTGTCATTTTACGTTGGACCAAGCAACGCCAACATAAAGCCACCACAGTGTGTGTTTACATAGCGTTGCAAAGGCAAAACGTACATGAGGTGTACAAAAAAAAGCGTGTGCTTCACCTACACAAAAACTGTTCAACAATGACCCCCTGTTCCGCCTCTGTTCCGCCCTCTGATGCCGACTCAAAGGCGGAATGACTTCACGCTACGATTCCCTTTCTGTGTGTTTTACATAGAAGAAGGTAGACAGCGGCGTAATAATCCTGCCTTGAACTGGCAGTGGATAAATAAGGGGCTTCTGTGTTACCTTGAAATATGACACTTTGTCCTTTTGGATTTTCCCAATCCACTGACTTTTAAAATGCTAATCAAACAGGACAACATCATAACGTCAAATGAGTTTCCAACCTGGAGTGTGACGTCAGAGGAAAATGGCCACCGTGTGAATATGGTGCTCTGCAGCCCTTGACTTCAGTATTTGTGTTTTTCCTAAAGGCTTAGAAAACATTAGTATCTGTCATAGACTGGCACTAAGATGAAAGCTTTGAGAAAGACTGCAAGTAAAGAAAATAAAAATGGCTCAAAAAAAACTCTTAGTAAAAAAAGTGTGTGCATAGGCAACAACTTCTGCATTCATTCCAACGACTGTACCAAAACACAAATATGTATTTCCTATTTGTATCCCTGTAACTCCTGTAATTACATCATATAACATTCAAAGTGTTCTGCTCCGTTACCAGCATGTGTTTATGGGGTTATCTACGTGGTAATTTAGGGATTAAAGAGTTTTAGGATGCCGACCACAAAAAGGCATTGCTCTCATTTCTCCATCTCCTCAAAGTATGCGTGTCGCCCGTACTTTCACAACCAAAGACTTCACAGTGCATTAAAATGCGCCGCTAGTCAGCATCTCAACTAATGAAGCTATTTAAAGCACACCGCCTGATGAGTGTTACAGGAGTGTAACCATCACGTCTGTAAACTTGTCCAAAGAAATTAGACTGAAATGTGCCTGCAGGCTTAACGAGGCCGTGGAATTAGATCTAATCCACCGCAGCCATCGTGGTTTGTGATTAGCAGAGTGGAAATCATTCATTTAAACCTGCCGCTGGTTTGTTCGTGTGACGCTTCATCCGCAGCTGAGCAGCCATGTCTGGAGGGGACTGGGTGGTTTCAGTGGACCACAAATGAGCTTGATGGGGGTTGTTAGAGCTCAAAACCAAACAGCTGTCGGTCAGAAGTGTGTGGTCCCAGACATACAGTGTATGTAAGAGAGAGTAAATTTAGGAACTAATCTAACAACTACTTCCTAATGTGTCTGTATGAGGTCCAAACTGTTGTAATTCATTGTTGCTACACATGCTAACACTGAAATCCCTTCACGAGCCACAGCAAAGTAAGTATGTAACGCTGCATGGGGAAGAAAGTTGGGGAAGAAACTTTTATGATAAGCTTATAATTAAGTATTTTAGCTGTTCTACGTATTTTACTCTATTACCACAAGGATTGGGAGCAGCCAGGCTGTAGGAAGTAGTAGCCAGCTGGAGAAAACTTTGTGTTTAAACCGTAAAAGCCAAAATTTGTTGAGCCCCATCATCATGATAACATTTTTTTTAAAGGAGACGGGTTGTTAGTGTACTTATTAATCGAAAGTACTTTAGTTAAATCCAAAATAATAGAATAAAGTAGTCCGCTCTATCATCTGCAGGTCATTCCAGAAATTACTCAGTTGAGAATTCAGGTAAGGCTGCATATTGGCGCAGTGGTTAGCGCCGTCACCTCAAAGCTAGACGGTTGCTGGTTTGAATCCTGGTTCAGACGAAGCGGGCCTTTCAGTGTGGAGTTTGCATGTTCTCCCCGTGCATACGTGGGTTCTCTCCGGGTACTCCGGCTTCCTCCCACAGTCCAAAGACATGCTTGTTAGGCTCATGGGTGACTCTAAATTGTCTGTAGGTGTGAGTGTGAAAGGTAGTCTCTCTCTATGTGTCAGCCCCGTGACTGACTGGTGATCAGTCCAGGGTGTACCCCACCTCTAGCCCAGTGACAGCTGTGATTGGCTCCAGCCCCCCCGCGACCCTGAACAGGATAAGTTGTATAAATAATGGAGAATTCGGGTAAATCTTAGAAAGACAAGTGACTTCTTCTTCTTCTCTTTCCTCCAATGACCTATAATAAATCTAAAGGGTATGTTCCTCATTTTGAGTTGCAAGCCCTTTTCTACAAACTTGTCTCTCAGCCTTAAAACCTTTGTTTAATTTTGGCTGCTTCTCTTTACATTTGTTGAGTGGAAAGTTGTGAAAATTAAATAAATAATACCAATGATGGATTATGCTTACACCTTTGTCAGCAGCACGTCTCCAAGACTTTAACATGTTAGTAAATGTTATAAATTTGAGTCATGAGTTGTTGTTGTTTAATATAAAGCTCTACAACTAAGCACTGGGGGGGCTTATTCTCCTTAACACCTCTTCAAAGAGTTGAAGAGATATTCTCCCTGTTTGACATGTTTCTGTCTGCACACGACACCCCTGTGCGTCAGTCAACAGTGCCCTCTGAGCAGGGTCACCACGCTACATCAGCTCCTACTTATCTCCTTGTGCCTCACTGCACAGAGACAATTCCCCTGCAGTGGACGGCTGAGGTTGATGTCTTTTATTCTAACGCAGATGGGAATTTATAAGATGCCAGTGCTGCCATTAATTGTCACGGGCTTTTTAGTGGAACACTTAACATCTGTGTTGGACTTGTTTATCCGAAAATAAGGTTTTTTTTTAAAATTGAAGGGAGGTGGACCGTGACATTTTTTGGAAGATGGATGACTTGGGATGCTGTACAGCTGGGGGACCAATAGAATACAGGGTGGTTAGTAGAAGATAGAGTAGGAGACAGGGAGGCAATATTAGAAAAGTGGGAAAGTTGTTTCTATGTTAAGGACTCTTGCCAGGAAAATCCAGAGGAGCACATTTAGGCGTATTCCCTGGTGCGTACTGGTTCTTCAGCTCCTCTACAGTGCCAACAGTGTGCAAAACAAAGCACAGAACGTTGTGTCCTATCCTACCAAATGGGAATGTGACCAGAATTCAAGGGGAAACAAAGGTAAACATCATTAGGCTTTGGTTATGTTGGCGAATGTTTGCTTGCTTTCCAATGAGGACAAATTACTAGCTGGCTAACACAACGCATAACATCAGCTAATTCATCCAGACTCCTGGAACTCGCAAATGGGCGAGCTTTCCGTTTGCAAATTTAGCTAGGTTAAAAAGCAACCAATGTAAGGTAATTTACAGCTTGGCAGATGGCTAACCTAAGCTTGCTTGCTTTTTGGCTAACGTTATTGCTAGCAAACTACTATAGTAGTGGATATGCCTGTTGCAGTGGTTCCAAAAATGTCTTCACCAACAAAAGTGGCAAATTGACTGCTAACAATATGAGCATTGTTGGTTTTAGCCAACAAAAAATATGTTGAGTACAAAGCAAAGTGTATAACATGTTGCATGTTCATCCCAATTAGTCTCTTGATTGTCCTGTCACTGTTTAAGCCGTTGCCTAGGATGCTGACTCACACCTTCAGACACCAACAGAATGCAGCTCACCTATTGGCCACTGGAATCATTAACCACAGACTTTCCTGAAAGCTCCCCATAGCACCTTTAATTATCAACATCGCCAACATAGATACAGCCGCTGATGAGTTCAGCAGGTTCACAAAACAATTCTACATATCAAATGAAAAACCAAATCAGAGCTGACAGCTGTTAAAGAGAAATTTCCCCCGAAGACCTCCTCTTCCATTTAATGCTGGAGTCATGCAGAGCGCAATATTTGTTTTTTACTGTGAGCTGTAAAATTTGTGCATCGGTCCTGTTGTGAACTTGTTTGAGCCTCAGCATGTGAGGACATAACAGCATCTAAGTTTCCCCTCTGCTATTCACATTAGTTTGAGTTTAATGGAGTTGCTGCTGCCCCGCCAACTCTCTGGACGCTCCTGAGGAAACCCCTCTCGGTTGGCTACTGGACAGCCTGGATGCAATTAAAGTCCAATATGAGAGAGAGAGAGAGAGAGAGAGAGAGAGAGAGAGAGGCGTTTCGACCTTCCCAGTATAACCAGGCTGCGGCTGCAGAGGCCAGATGTGATCCTGCTCGGCCTGGGCCGGGTCTGGCCCAAACCACTTGGCTATTAATGGGGGTGAATGCCACAGCTCCAGGGTGTTCCAAGTGGGAAAGGGTGCTGATAGAAATCACAGAGACCACATCCCCCCTCAAGGTAGAGGTTAACCTGATTGGTTTTACACACAATATTTAAAGCTTATACACATAACACTGAAGCTAAACATGGACAAAACACATAGCTTGGGAACATATCCAAGCTAACGTTTCAACCTGTGTCAATAGGGGTTCCTTTCTTGGGGTGAAACAAACCTGAGTTCTTTTTCTGGTACAGTTCTTGTGTTTTCATCAGTTCCTCGAATGTTTCAGAGATATTTTTGCATAATTTTAAAGATATAATAAGTAGGATTTTCCTAGAAAAATCAAATCAATCAAAACTTTTACAAATATATTATAAATCATCACTTATGAGCCTCTATACACGTGTGTTGGTGAGTGTGTGTGTAGACCCTTGTCTCGGCATCTATTCTGTTGTTTTGCTTTGCACGGGACTCTTTCAGGAGGGGCGCTGTTGTGGTTCCCTGAGCCAATCACAGCGTACAGGTGAGTGTGGGAGCGGTTCAAATTAGCAACTGGCCCCCATTCAGACCGGCGAACATGGCAAAAGAGCGATGCAGAGTTGGCCTTCTTTCTGTTGGACAGGTTGGTGCCTCAAACCGGGTAGGACAAGCTAACAGGTGGTTAGCATGCTAGCATAAAGCTAACCGGTGGTTAACATGCTGACACAAAGCTACCGGCAGTTAGCATGCTAGCCCAATGGTAACCGCCAGTTAGCATGCTAGTCCAAAGGTAACCGGCAGTAAGCATGCTAGCGCAAAGGTAACCGTGATGCTGTCGGTGTTAGCTCAGCAGGGTGGGCGTTTTCTCGCACGAGAGAGTGAGGAAGGTGACGAAGAGCCCAGGAGGAGGGGCCCAGTTTGAATGTGTTGTTGACAAAATGCAGGAGAAATCCTACTTATTATACCTATAATCTATGCTTTTATTTTGAAGGCTCCCTGATCAAACCTTGTGTCAAATAACTATAAACTCCAGCACAATGCCATCCATGAGGTACTTTCTGAGTATGAATCCAAACGCCTGATCTGCAGTAGGAAATGACGTGGCTTTTGTTTGTCTAAAACATAACCCTCTTTGTTGGTAGATTAAGGCCTTTGTTCAGGCTGCACTCGCACTGGGAACTCATTTTGACAGAGGAAACAAGCAAACACCTCATTGCCACTTGCACATGTCATATCAAGGGATCAGATCAGGGCGAGACCTGACCAAAAGTGGTTTACATCGCTTCATTGCACAGACTCTCAGTTGAGTGAGGTGATTACAGTCTGCTTTCCTTTACCGGGAAGTCTCACAACACCCACCCAGTGAAGATTAACGACGGGATCAACACGATTAGCTACTGTGGTAACTCAAGTAAATCAGATTGTGTCCCTGAAGCATGCAAATACATTCACTAAACAAAGGGTCATTTTAAAAGTACAAGTATTCATGTCGTAAACAAGGACCTCATGTCTTATAGGCAGGAACTGAAGTGCCTTCTGGGGCAGAGATTTTCATAACTTTGTTGGCATTTTAACCCTGTTATATAAAGCGATCATCTGCTATTTAGAGACTGACATGCCTTTCTTACATATAGCCATGAGGGCCTGTGTCCACTAACGGCGTCTTTTGCGCTGGCAGTGCCCACAACCTCAATTTCAGAGCGCTTCTCACCTGCACTTACTGTTGCTAGTTTTCTCGAGGCACTTCTGCTTCCCTTGATAGTGACTGTTAAGTCTATTTTATGCTTCATATTTATCCTTTTATTCACGTTTTACAATGATAAAGTTAAAAAAAAATATCACCGCCAGGATTAGTTTCTCCTCCACCATTTTTGTTGCCAAAGTTGATATAGAAAGTCCCGCCCCTTCCCGATTTTGATTGGCTGGTAAGGGAGGAGTGACATTGAAGTGCGCTGCGGTCTTGCGACAAAAAAACAGCTGACAACGAGGGTGTTTTTGCGCTTAGGATGCTGAGCGCTGAACTGCATTGGTTTTGTAGAGAAAATAGGCAGTGCCAGCGCAAAAAAAAAACGCTGTAAGTGGACACAGGCCCTAAATGCCACTAGTTCAACTGTTTAAGGACAAGACTTAAGGAAAGACTGTGTTCAGAGTACTCGTTTTAGATGTTGTATAGAGTTTTTATAATTTTTTTATAATACATGTCAACATAAATTGCTGCTACACGTTAAAAGTTTACATTTCTAGACGTGACGTAGTGATTTGACTTCTATGTATTAATATCTGGGCAGATCTAAACAGCCACTGATAAAGTTTACAGGAAGACAATGCTAGAGACCGAACAGGCAGTATGGAGACCGGAGGGCGTAAGAGTGACTCACACACTAAACTAAAGTGAGTGACTTGAGATATGCTCCCACTGTGCTTTGAGATCTAGATGACTCATCAAAAAGTCCCTTATTCATCAGATGTCTGACTTCTGCAGTTTCGTTTAATGATTTCCTCTGATTCAGCCGATACACCCTCTACCATAAAACATTGCAGGAAGCGCTGTATTTGGAGTCACAAACCAAATTGATACAGCATGCAAAACTTTTGCAAACAAGAAAACCTTTGTCAAGTAACTTGTTGGTGAACTTACTACAGAGTTAGATAATGTTTAGCTTTAAAGTAGCTTAACAATTTTTAAAAAGTAGCTTTTTAAGCAAAAAGGAGAACAGATACCGTTTTCACTTGCTTGTCAGATTGAGACAAAAATTTCACGTGTTTCCACAACATCCTTTGTATGTAGTATCTGAAAGAGGATCATCAGGACTCTTTGTGGTACCCAACAAACCTCAATGCAAAGGATTCCCATACAACACATGAAAACTCACAAACGTCAGTATATGGAGAAATCAGGCCTCTAATCGTCCTTTGTCACCCGCAGACATTCCTGATGTTCACCCCTGGTAACAAGGACTTAGGGAAGCGCTGAGATTTTGTTTGACAGCCGTGTCACTGAGCTTAGTGCTTCTCAGGGCGGGGCCGGCCGCCTCTCATGGGGGACCCCCTATGGACTGTGTTTGGGTGCAGAGGGGGAGGCCGGGGTGAGCGAATATCACAACACAATGTAGTCCAGCATCCAGAGGACTCAAAAAAGGTCCTTCTGCAGAACATCAAAACAAGGTAACGAATTTGATTCATGAGCTAGCCCTTTCTCACTTTGAGCCGATGTTGACAGCTGAAAGACATATTTACAAAGCTGCGCCACAACTCTGAAATAAAATAAATGCATCTCTTTATCAGTTCACTCTTTCAAAGTCTACTGGTTCAAGTTCAAAAGGCCCAAGCAGATTTGACCTGTCAAAAACAGTGGGTTAGCTAAATCAAATCAAATTTTATTTTGTATAGCTCCAAATCATAACCAAAGTTATCTCGAGACACTGTACAGAAAGAGCAGGTCTAGACCGTACTCTTTCTTATTGAAAGAGAGACCCAACATGAATCACCAGGAGCAGCACTTAGCAACATACGGCACATTGGCAAGGAAACACTTCCTTTGAACAGGCAGAAACCTCAAGCAGGACCAGACTCATGTTGAACAGCCATCTGCCTCGACCGGATGGGCCGAAAAGTGGGATAGAAGGAGATGCAGGATAGAGACAGGCAAAGAGAGCAACAACAACATATGTGCTTGTTACAACAATAACAGATAATACTGATGGTTATGATGCCAATAACAGTGGTACACAAGCGTAAAGATTAGCAAGAACAGCAAAGTCATGATGAAAGGCTGATAATTGGCTCATATTTTTATCTACTCACATTATTTGTTCTTGCTATGAGTGCAAACTGCACAAGGAAGATCTCAATCAAGAAAACAGGTTTTGTAGCTTTGTGAGATTTTTGAGATTTTAAAATCCAGATATATTTATGTAGGGATGAGACAGTGTAGTAATTTATTGCACTGAACTCAAAATAAGTTGATCTTGGTGAACTTTCTTTATCGGGACAATCATTAGTTGGGATAATCAAGAATGTCCTTATATAATTGGCCTTAAAAGCTACAGAACAGTAGGGGTGTAACGATACGTCAATCTGGATCAATATATCGATTCAATGACGAAATTCCCACTGTATGAGCATGGACACACACACACGTTTAAAGACTGTGTCAGCAATCACTGATGTCTCCGCAGTCGGTGCAGTAAACAAGTCCGGGCATGTCTCCCTCACGGCCATGTTTCAGGGGCATGTGTGGAGTCATGCTGCGTTCAGGTGCGCTCAGAAACGTGACAGCTAGCGCATCCCCCTGCACAATAAACGACAACAATGCTCAGCAGTGTGTTTGCTTTTTTTGTTTGTTTTATTTGTTTTGGGTTTTTTTAAAGAATGGATTTTTATTTTATGTTTGTTAATTTCATGTTCTTCAGAGTTCAGGAATACATTTTGTGAAACCACATTTTTGCTGCTTATTGTGAGCTAATTGTGTTAATGGGCATGTCGTCTCATGTCGATCGCAAGCCCTTGAATTGAATTGAATCGAAATCGTATCGTGGCAGACTTTGTGATATCGGCA
Source organism: Semicossyphus pulcher (assembly GCF_022749685.1). NCBI lineage: Eukaryota > Metazoa > Chordata > Actinopteri > Labriformes > Labridae > Semicossyphus > Semicossyphus pulcher. The sequence continues at coordinate 23,499,658 of NW_027211615.1, read as the reverse complement.
AATATCGTATTGTTGTTCAAAGAATGATGAAACTTACGATTTACACCCCTACAGAACAGTCCGACATTAATGATGTTATGTATGCCCTATTTATGGTTTATGATGACCTTATTTGAGATAGTTTGACTGGAGTACTTTCAAGAGTGAGATGTTTTTCTGCCTTAATAATGTTGCAAATACACAGACACAAAGGAACCTTATATACCGGTCCAGAGAAGCAGCCCTAAAGCAGTTGTTAATGTTGCAAACTTGCCCGGAAAGATGAGATGTGTGCAGATGTTTTTGAGGATGCCGCCCACAACTCAAACCAGCTGTGATGTGGTGAATTTGTTTCCAAAATGAATGTTGCACATTAAACATGTAAAACTGAAAAGACATTAAGTCTTGGCAGGTTAGTCAGCTTCGATCCAATACTGATAAAACAAGAATGTAAATTCCCAAAACAGAACGTCTAAAGTTGTTCAAAGTGAAATGTAAACTCTGCCCCTCGACTAAATATGAAAATATCTGGTCAGCACGTTTCCCTAAAAACCCAAACAGCTGTGCTGCAAATCCCAACGTATCAACAAGTCAGCAAAAACTATGCTGAGGTCTTTGATGCCACTTTTATGGAGTTGGTGCAGTAATTGCCCATTTTCAGAATAAAGCAGGTTTGATCCTTTGATTATAGACGGGGCTCTAAAACGAGCACAGAGGTTCCTGACCCAAAATAGCCAAGTCTAACTCTGGATACACTCTGGCCAGCAGAGGGCTGTTTCATGTTATTCTGCATTTGGCTATTCCTGTCACTTCTCCACAGGGTTCAGATAAACACTTCCATTCAACAAACCAGAAAGCATAGTTAGGCGACCGCGATTATAGCCTTGGGAGTGTCATAAAAATATCTGCGCTGAGAGAGGGGGCGTCCTGACAGCCACAGTTTCTCTTCCTTCTTTCTATTTTGCATGTTTCCAACAACTTTCCCCTCCCTGGCTTGCTGACCTGTAAGGTGAACTGTTCCTGCACGTGCGGAGAGTTTCCCTTCGACTCAAAGAAGGTCTCCTCAGACAGCCCGGCTCCCTCATGCCTTGGCCTCATAATTCTAAGAGCAAAGAAGCTATATTTATTCTGCATACTGAATGTGACCCTTATGCACGCTCTCGAGCACTGCCACTTATGTTTGCATGACACTGAGTGGAAAATGTATAGTTTGTGTGCACGAAATACACAGCAGGAAACAATATAAACATTATACTTAACTCTGGCACAAGTACAATAAAACATGTCCATTTTATATCCAAAAACAGTCTCCGTAACATGTGACCTACTCTGCAGTCCTAGATAGAATCTTGACACATGAAAAAACTCCCTCTGAGAGGACAAATCCAACATTTCATGGCGTAACAGGGGACAAATTGTGAGAAGAAATATGCCTGCAGTTTGTAGATCCAAGTGTGCAGCTGAGGTTGCCAGATCCTGGAGGAAAAACAATGGGAAGCGGCTGAGTAGTGAATGTGGTCGGCGGCAGAGAAGCCGCCCCTGTCCTTTAATGTGGCTCCTAGCTGTCTCATTGGCCGCCAGCTCCCGGCTGATTTACACCACAGCAGCAATTCACAACCCAAACAAACCCCAGACAACTAATTATGTCAGGTTGACTCTGTCGGCTTATCGTAGAAGCAAAACAGAAGAGAAAATGTGGCCCGCAAAGGCCGACATCTCCAGACAATATGATGATGGAGCCACAGGGATGTTTGTTGTGGCCTCGTGGATTTACTTTAATACAGTCCCTAAGCCCAGGGAGGTCCGGGGAGGCTGTATATCTACAGCCCTCTGTCATTCATATTGTACATTTCCCTAAAAAATACATGTATCTTGTGGTTCTATGCATTAAAAAACCCTACATCTTGAAATTCTGTTGCTGCAATAATGTTATGATAACATTATACGTTTCCTCTGTTTTAGGTTTAACATGTACCCTCTAATATTAGGACAAATCAATGTAAAAACACCATCAAAACAAAGCAGTCAGATACAGAAAACCCACATTAAAAAGTGACAACCTATCATTACTGAAGTCTAGACATGTTGCAAACACAAGCTGGTGGTTTCAATTTGACATTTTGTACCTGCAATAATCCAGTGACCACAGAGGAATGTAGGCTGAGGACTGGCCAAGACATTCAGCAGCCATTAGTGAAATCATACCAAAGAATGGTACATTGTGCAGTGCCACAGTCGACATGTGAGACGAGTCTAAATTTATTATGTCTAAACATGCTAAATAAGACCAAATAGATAGAAGGCCAGAAGGCTCATAATCGTCTGCAGTGACAGGTAGAGCATTACCTAAACGTCATGGTAACAATAACAACGTGGTAAACATGAAGATGTTGAGGTCTGGTTAGGTTTGGTTTGGTTGGTAACGATTCTCAATGTGTCCAAACGACCAGCAAGGAAACTCATTTTTAAGCTTGTGTAACATCATCCATCCCGGGCTTTGGTAATGTGAACCGTAATTGGGAGACCTGTGTGTTCTAAAGGGTAAATTCAACTTCACCTTATTTGTAGTTTGTCGCAATCTGTTGCAAACTAGTGTGAAGAATGGTTGTAACGTTACATAAACATTTGCTTTATTTACTTGGTGTTGCATGGAGATAGGACAGGGCAGAAGAAGGAGCAGGGTAGATATGGAGCCTGAACCCCCAGGTGGACGGCTTGGGGCGGAGAAGGAACCCTTAGTCAGATGCCTAAGGTGCAGGGCAGGGTCTACGACTGAGCAGCTCTGGAGGCCTGGTAGGAGAATGAACAGATTGGTGGAGCAGCTCTGTAGGATGACCACCGATGTTGGCAGGGCCCTTCTGGGGCACACCAAGGTAAAATTAGGATCCAGCAAAGGTTTTTATTTGATTAACTGACCAATGAAAACTTGACTAGGACTTTTCTCACTGACCTTCATTTGCATTTAAATACATTTCAACCACAACTCAACTTTTTCTTTTGGTCTGACACAGTAAGTAAACCCCAGTCTCCTGTGTAAATGTTCTGTATAAGTACAAAGAACCTTAATGTAAAAGGCCCACAAACACTTATGTTGGTTAACCGGCCATACCAGACAGGCAGTCCAAAGCTGGCAGAAAAATCCAGGGGTCAAGCATGACAGTAGGGCTGGATGGCTTCATATCTATGCTAAAGATGACAATCGATATTGGCTATCTAATGTAATAATAAATGTAATAATAATAACACCTGAATCAGCTGAAAAAGCAGTGCATTCATTCTGACAAACTAGCCTGTAGACATCTTAAAATCCCTTAGACTATGTAACAGAGACCTTTTGATCTTTGCTGCCCATTATACGTTTAGCTAATTGATATTAGCATTCAATAACTTGAGGTTCTTTGACTCTACTGAGTTTAAGTTCAACAGGTTGGGTTATTTCCCTCTAAGGAAAGCTTTTCACAATAAGTCCAGTCTGGTTTCACCCGAGCCTGATCTGTATTCAGCCTGCAGTCTAGAAGCATGACTCTCTGAGTCCTCGTGTCTGGCTCTGTGTCCTTCCTGCATCACTTTGGCCCTCTTCAGTCCACCTCTCGCCTGCTATAAAAAGGTTCTTTTTACTGCATACTTTCCTATACACTCCTGGCCTAGAGGTTTACAAGCTTCTCAGTCTTTCAGGCACCACTGAGCCATTTTCGGAGCATCCAAACTTTTTCCTCCGAAATGAGAATAAAAAAGTATGAAGGAAGATTATGACCAGGTCTGAAGATAACTCTCTTTTATTTATGTCCGTTCATAATAACACCTCAAAAAACAGGATCATTTTGTATCTACACTGGATAATGTTCACCTCAGCCTGTTTCTTTCCAAATGAAATGGGAAACGCAGAGCCAGCACTGCAGCTTACGGATACTCAACTAAAAAGAGCACACAAGCATTTAATATGATGCAGATTGCTCTGCCTATCTGAAAGAGATGGGAACAGTCAGGCTCGCTTCTAACAGGAACTTTGGGTATTTCCTTCTGTCTTTGCTCCTTTGGAGGCAGAAATAATCATATCTTCTGTCCTTGGTCATGTATGAACCAGAGCAAGCATAGGTGGTCCATGTGGTCCCTCATCATACAGGCCTAAAACAGAAAATTCTCTCAATCCAAGGCAAGCAGACTAGACCGATATCTGATATGCCGATATTTTCCAACCCTTTTTGCCGACTGCCGATTTCAATACCGATATATTAGGCACATGTTATTTTCCACCTAATTGCAGAGAACATCAAGTCTCCCTGTAGTGGAATTGATATCATGCCTTCTCTTATTGTTGTGGCTCAAAACTGCCATACCGCAGACATCTTGCACCCTTCTTCACGCGTGAAGGAAGAGGCGTAGTGCAGGCAGTGCGCGCGCACACTCGCGCCGAGCTCATGTCGTAGCATTACCTCAAGCTTTTTTAGGAAATCAAAGGCAGAATTAAGTGTTGTTTTATCGGCGGAAAATATCGGCAGGAAAATGACATATCTGTCAATGCCGATATGTCATTTTCGAGCCTGCGGATACCGATAACGTGCGGATAATATCGTGCATCCCTACAGCAGACTAATTATTGTTTCTTACTTTTAAAAACATGATCAAGTTTTGTAATTACAAGTGATGCACGATTACTCATCATCATGACAGTGAGAGAAGAAACCGTCAGGGCTTTAATTCAAAGAGAGGTTTCCATCAGTGGCAAAAGAAACACTCTGGATTCAAACAGTATTGTATGAAAGACAATCTGATCACAAGCATAAACATACACATGTTTCTGTCTGTGTGTAATGTGCTGATTAATGACTCATAACTGCCTTATTGTGGCTTCTGCGGGTGCTACTGAGCATATTCCAGTTTCGTCTGACTCACTTGTTTAGTTTAAACTAATTCTGCTACACTTTCCTTCTTACATTAATCTCTGAAACAACCTAAAAAAAGACGTTCTTAAATGGTTTTGGAAGTCTACTTACATTCTACAATTTCATAATTGTGATCTTCAGGGAAAATCCTGGTGAAGTAAACTTTGAAAAGCACGTGTTTCAATCATTCGCGTGGGCCAAAACAGAAGTTTTAACAAGGCAGATTCACGTAAAGATGTTTGATTTAAACAAATGCAAACCAAAGAGCAGTCTGGGGGAAATATAGTCCATCTTTGTTCGGACTCAGGCAAACACAGAAGCACTGGATAAACATCTTTTAGAAACTTGAAAGCGGGCCATGTTGCTTTCTTCGAGTCCCAAACAACTGACACAAACACTATTTTTCAGATTCCTTTTGTTTAGGCTGGAGACTTCAACGGTCTTGACAATCTGGCGGGCATTACGAAGGAGATGTTTGCAATGTTTTGGCTATTTTTGGTTGACATGCATGCCAAGGCTTTTGGTGTGCGTGGTGAAACGTTCTTTTAACAGAGCCTCACTGTGCTGACAGAGCTGGGACCGAAACATAACAGATGATTAGCTCAATCAAAGTGAAACAGTAAAAAGATGAAAGGTTGGGCATTACATTTAACTATTTAAGCGTTTCTATGACTAATTCTGAAAGCATTAGCTCTTTGTTTACATGCAGGGACATTGTGGGAACTGGCTTGTAAATGGACGCTGGTTCAGTGTGACTGTTTGTGGTTATTTTTACAATCCCGGCTGCTTGCCAAGTTTGAACAATGTTGATATATCTCCTCCTAAAAATACAGTCAGAATCATAAATACCTGTAGAGACCTATTTCGAGGAATTCCCCGCAGCTCATTCAGGTCCGACTTCCCTCTAAAAATACCTGCCTGCCTTGTAAACAACCAACTGTCCCGTTAAAAGTTGAGGATCCCTCACTTCTAAATCTGCTTTGCGTTGGGTAAGGCTGTAAATCTCGACGTACAGTAAAGATTGTGGACACGGCGTAAATCTTTCGCTCCTTTTTGCCTTGTGGCCTTTGAATGGGGCGCAGTGTTTCAGGCACACCTGCTCACCTTTCCCAGCCTGCTCAGCCCTGGGACATGGATGAGCTGAGGCGGAGATGAGAGGGGAGGCCTTGGGACAGCTTGGAAAGGGGGCAATGACCCTGCATACCCTGCAAGACGTTACGGCAAAGCCTCCAGCTCTGTACTTTGTGAAGCGCTGGTCGCGGTTGTCGGTCGTGTGCGAGGGCGTTGTCACGTGCTTAGGAAAGATTCATGACCGGTGGATTTCTGAGCGGTGCATGCTGGCTTGTTTTCGCACAGAAAGCCACACAGCTTGCAGTTTGCAAAAGTTTAAATAAACAGAATATATAGTCAAATGTAGCCTTGCAGTGTGCATTCACTAATGCACTGCCATGTGACTGCAGTCACTTTTTCTGACTTCCAATGAAAGGGAAAAACTTCTTGTGTACTTACTCGCTCTGAAAACCACTAACAACCTCTCTTACTGTGCAGCTGTATGTACACAGAACATGCCGTATTAGCCTCAGCATGTCTAACATTAGCACGCGACGACTCAGCAGACAAAATAAACCAAGCAAAATGTAACTTTTGAAGGTATATTTAGACCAAGCGTGTAATTGTCTTGTAAATTTGCTAGTGCTGTCGCGACATTATAACCACAAAGAGCTCGATCTATATTCTGTTTGTGTTGAAACTTGCCTGCAAAATTATAATAACATAGTGCAAAAAGAGGAGGTGGAAAAAGATTTACATATTTTGAAGCATGCTCAGACTGGGCGAGTATTGAAGTACAGATGATTGGCTTAACTAATGCTAACCAGGCAACGTGAGCGGTAGGCAGGCGTCTGCTTTTCATTAGCACCAGCTTGCTAACTGGCAAGTGCAGCCGGCGCAGGCTTTCCAGATGTGCCTGTCCTTGTATGATCCTCAGCTCTGCTCGGAGATCTCACCTCGGGGCTGCAAACCGAGACGAGGAAACACACACAGCAAGGGAGCCGGCTCAGCCAGCCAGCCAGCCGGCCAGCCAGCCTCACAGAGAGCTGAATGTGTGCAGGAAGCTGGGCAGACTGAGGGAAGCTGCTCTGCAGAGGGTATGCCACGTTAGCACCACATCTCTGCAGTCAATGACTGGCAACGGTGCCCGAGGAGACGCCAGGCTTGTTTTTTCACAGCAGCTTTTCTATCAGCTTTTTTTGTTAATGGCTGCAGTGGGCTAAAATTAGAGAGGAAACATAGATGGCCTTCTTCACTCTTCCTCTTCACAGCCTGACCTTTGACCTGTTCTGACACTACTTTTTTGTTTTATATAACTTCTAAAACCATGATTGGGGTGATTTAAAAAACGTGTAATAATGAAGTTTGACGCGCAGAGTGCTCACGATTCTCTTCGATTCTAAAGGTCACGATTCCCGATTCACAATCAATGCTCTATTTGTTACAAAAGGAAACTGTAAAACTCCTATTTTGTATGTTTTTCAAAACAATCACACAATGTTGCTCGACAGCTCTTGGAGACATCGATTCTCAGCTTGTGTGTGGTCACTCGCGTTTGTATACGAGACTCGAGCTGCCAGGCATCCATGATGTAGTGAGCAGTGAATGTTACGAATGACCGGGGGCCTCGAGAGGTCCACGTATATGTGAGCGTTGTTCAGGGCTTTTCCGATACATTACCAATGCCAAGAGCTAGCTAATGTTGGCAGCGCTACTGACTAGCCAGGACTGACACACTCTGTGTACAAAGGAAGCCGGAGATTATTTTTCTTCTCTCGGTTTACTGGTGGATCGTAAAGAACTTTAAGGTGCCACCTGGAAGCCGGAAACGGTGCACGGCAAACGATGCATGCAGCGGGTTTGGCTGATGTCGAACATTTACTTATGATGAAAAAAACGTTGATGAAAATCTATTGTGGGAAGTTTTAGAACGATTCAGGATTGTGGAAATTAAGAATTGCGATTCTGACATGAATCCATTGTTTTCAGCACCCCTATATATTATGATATATATAGATAGCAGCCTTTTCAGCACCATCATTAAGTGGCATTGGTGCAAAATGACTACTTTGACTCAAATCGGTGTCATATCGGTCACCCTATATGAGTCATGCTCTTAATCATTAAACTAGAAAATTCGTTTTTTCTGCTGACAAACCTTCTGGGGCTTCAGACAACGACTTCATTTTCAGTTTAATTATTCCAAAGAAAATAAATTAACTTATTAAATATCTGATTAGAAGACATTTGGGTGGTCTGGATGCTATAAAATCTCTTATCCTACTGAACTAAACGTTCAGCTCTGAGAGCAGATGTGATTGATTCCAGCATGAGTCAGATCACCCAGTGCGGCTTCACGGCTCACCAAATCAATAACTCTCAACAACAATGCGAGAGCATAAAACCAGAAGTACATGCAGCCTTTTATTCTCCCGACGGCGGTGTTTGGGAATCGAGTCTGTCGGTAATGTGAAAAAGTTGTGAAAGGAATGTATCATCAATACAAAGACACCAGCTGTTGGCAGAGCTGCTCTGTAACCCAGTGACACCCAGTGCCACTGAGGCACAGCTCATGTAAATCACACATGTCACATATCATCTTTGAACTTGAATCAAAGATAAATTAGTGAATAAATTCTTTCACTTAACTGAAAATTGTACTTTTAGAAATGAAAACTACTAAAAAAATCCAGAAGCAATCTGTTTAAAAGCAAATCGTACTCAGGCAGAAAACAGCATGTGTCCTAGCGACAAAAATAGTGGACACTTGGATGATGTCTGTACTCGGTGTGCTCTCTTGACTTTGAATGAATAACAAATGGATCCGCCAGGCAGTGACGAACACTGGCTCCGCAACAAAACTCTTCATAACAGACTTTTCATGTTTGTCCAAAGCAGCGGGATCACACTCGCTATTAATGCCATACGGCCAATTTACTGCGAGGACAAACACACATCTGACCGTCAAATCTGTCCCATTTTTTGAATCTTGGCCGCGGTCGAATTAGGTCGCCTTGCTTCCTGTTTGCTGCCCAGGCAGGCCGGGACAAAGTGACATTATTAGCAGACAGAGGAAGAGAGCAGCGAGGTTGCCCTGCACAGTGGGCCAATCAGAGGTGATAATGTGTCGCCATCACTTCCACTAAAGCTAATAAAGGCCTGGTATTTATGAAGAAATCCTGACGCTGGGTCTGTCAGGGGATATCGCACCCTTTTAAAGGTAGAGGAGAGAACTCGAAAATATAGATGAGAAAAGGTCACAGCCGGTCTTTTCCCAGTTCCTTCTCGACAGTCCCATTCCCATTTTCTAAAGTCCACCATGCCCTTGGACTTTCCCTCCTATCTTCATACACACCTGTTCCCTGTTCTAATCAGTCCACCCCCCTGCTCACCTGTCTCCACCTCTTAAAAACACCTCAGTCCATATATAACGGACTATACAGTTCATCTTCATCACCCTGCCATGTTCCTCTGATTTGCTCTCTTAGTTTAAGTTTTACTTTTGGATTTCGTACCTGAATACTGGGCCTGTTGGCCTGCGTAACAGCCTGTCTGCTTGTCTGTACAGCCGCTTTCCCACTGGTCAAAATACCCACTAACACCCGAATTTTTTTGCTTAATGGGAAAGGTTACAATCGGCATTCAGACCCGGGTCAAATGACTCTGCAGTAAACCGGCATTGATGGGAACCCAAAACCCATGACGACATGCTAATCTCCGCCCCCTTTCCGGCGCGATGCTATGCTCAGTCAGGAACTCCTCGTCATCTCAGCGACAAATTCTGCCCGTCTCCATCCGAGCAGCGCTCACCATCTTTCCAAATTTGTTGCCACCGAGTTTAATAAACAGACTGAACGAGTAATAGATATAATAAAGACCTAACCACCGTAACATCTTCACTATTTACTAGCCCTGTTTCGGGCACGTGTGTGACATCAGACGATGACGCAGCAGAAAAGAGACTGAAAGCGGTATACTCCACTGGAAATGGGAAAAGAGACAATCGGCATCTATAAGCAGCTCTTCCCGGGTCTGAATAACCCCCATCAACGTGTATATTTCAATGGGAAAGAGGTATACGTGATCTTATTCACAATAAATTGCAAAAGTTTGCCAGTAATCTGCGCTTGGGTCCAACCAATCTTGACGTAAATCTATGAACCAATAACAAAAAGGAAGTAAGGACAGTCACAGTAAAGAAGTACGGATCTGCTTCTTCCCTGGTTAAAGGTCATACTTTCAAACAGGTGGACATAAAAACATAAACTGAGAATTTAACTACAACTCCCAAAGGGAAACATCCAATCAAAAAGCTTTAAATTAAGTTTCAAGGGCCACTAACAACTGGAACAAGTTATTTTCAGCTTTGGGGTCAATTTCAGACAAATACAAAATGATGGTAGTGTGTGTGGATCCAGACTGACCGGGTCTTGTAGGGTAAAGAAGCCTTCTGCCATATCAAATTGGCAAATAAAATAATTTTCCAAGCTGCAATAATTCAAATGTCTAAGCATAAAACTGAGTGAGGAATAATAGTTCATGTACCAGCAGCTCTTTATTGGATGCAGGTTTAGTTTCCTTTCGGCATGTAACTGGAGCTTTGCATAACTGGCTAATCCGTGCTTTGCGCTCTAAATGACTTCAGGTGATCGTTCAGTTCCGGGGTAATTCCCTGGCACATAATCTGAGCAGATTTCACCTCATGTGACTCGAGATTTGACCCAATTTATTTTGTCATGCTAAGCTTTCTGAACGTGAAGGACCTCCGGCTATAAGACTTCCACATCTGTTTCTGTATACTCCTAAACTTTCATGTTTTGGGGTTGTCATTGGTAGTTGTTTTGTGCTGTATTGTGATACCAGAGAAACAATGCAGTTTCCTTGGAAGGAGAACTGGGTCTCAGTGCAGATATTTGGTGGCAATATATCGGATAACAATTACAATACCTGGACTTGCTGTGGAGAAAATTGACCAAATCCAAACAGGATAGAGTTTCTAATGTTAGACAAAAGTACTATGACTTCCTAAAACTGCTTTCACACAGCGGAAAAATACTAATACAATTGCAGTTGGGGTCAAGGCTTCTATGAATTGACATTATTACCACACAGCAGTGGTACTCAATTGGTCTAGCCCCAGGACACACCACCACCTCCTAAATGATGAATCGCGAACAGAAATAAACCCAAAAAGTGCAACATAAATGCAGCTCCTGTCGGGCTCATCAAGTTTCAAGGATGTAAATGTAACTGTAGCTGTGATTACCCAATCAGTGGGTACATGGAGAGTGAATAAACTACACTACTGCACGCACGTCAAAGGATATGTTCTTTGAAATAAAAGCGTAGCAAAGACTTTTGGCCACAAGTTTTTTTTTCCAAGCACCCACTGAAAACAGCTTTGTCCAGACCCATCAGTTGAGAACCAGGGTCGTAAAGGATGTGGACTTTGGTTTATACAGCAATTATTGTTTAATGTAGTCTAGTTAGCCACACATGCTAAATATGTAGCTTATGTTAGTGAAGGTTCTCAGTCATCCAAGTCATGGTAATTGGAAGCTTAATCAAAAAGGCAAATGGACTTAGTTCAAGTTCTTGAAGATGTTTCACCTCTCATCCGAAACACTTCTTCAGTTCTAATCTGACTGGTGGACGGAGCTAGAAATATGATTGGTTATTATTATTCTAAGGTGTGAAAATTACATATCGGCCGATGTGTCATTTTTCTTGCCGATATTGCCCGCTGATAAAACAACACTTTAATTTTGCCTGAATGCTCGATGATGCCCTAAAACAGCTTGACATAATGCTACAACTGCCTGCGCAAAGTTATCAACAATATACAAATAAAGACTAAAAAGTCACAGATACTCGAACCAATGAATAGAAGTTAAACAACTTTCACAACTCTTAACTAGCTAACAGTTAGCTCACGTTCTCGTCATTTTACTGGACTTAACAACATCAAATGGAAATACACACGCGGCTAAAGCCGACGCTAACTGAGTGTAACATAAACATCAGTGCAAAACTAACTTACATATTCATGGACGCACACAAGATAAAAAGTGTCCGTCTGCGATCACTGATGTCTCCGTAGTAGGTGCAGTAAACAAGTCCGGGCATGTCTCCCTCACTGCAGCGTTTCAGAGGGGTGCTGCATTCAGGTGCACTCAGAAACTTGAGAGATCAGACACGTGACCTTTTGAACAACGCCTCTTCCGTCAGAAGGGTGCAGGATGTCTGCGGTATGGCAGTTTTCGGCCACTACAATAAGAGTAGGCATGATATCAATTCCACTACAGGGAGACTTGATGTTCTCTGCAATTAGGTGGAAAAAAACATGTGTCTGGTATATCGGTATCGGAATAGGCAATCAGCAAAGGGACTTATAGTCAAACTTCTCATTTGTCCAGGAGTGGCTGAGTCTGAAACTGTGTCCATGCTCACAAAGTTTCTGAGCAACACCAGACACGGATGCCGCCTGTCATCTACTCCCCACTTCTATTTAAGACTGCACAAGCCAACCAGCCATTATCATATGATGTCTCCATGAAATCATGCACTGCTCAGACTCCCTGTGAGCCTCTGTGGGTGATCGCGCCACTTATTACCGAGCACAAAACCACATAGGTCACAATTTCAGTCTGAATGTTTCAAAAAGGCTCTCTGGGATTCTGCGATGGTTCCTGGTTTCATGTCTTCCAGTGACACAGACAAACTGTGTTCATAAAAGACCACACAAACACAAACAGCGAGCGATCCGCTGACATCTGCAGACGGATGCCAAGTTGAGAGTGAAAGCAGATGGAGACTGATATGATGAAAACAATTACAGCATCACGTCATAAATATTTAGGTCAAGAATAGCGTATTGACATGTGTGACATAATCAAGTCAAGGTTTTTAGTAATTCTCACACTTTTTCTTACCACAGTCAAACAAACACGATGCCTTTCTGTGTGTAGAGTTATAACTCAAACTGACATCAGTGCCACCCAGAAAAACAGTTCTTACATGACTGCTGATGCTTTGTGTTCATTTAACTCAATGACAGTTTTAAGCCACAAGAGTGATTGACTGTTTTTTGAGACAAGCACTTAAAGCAGAATGACAGCTTCAGGGCCGGTGTCCACTTGCGGCGTTTTTTGCGCTGGCAGTGCCCACAACCTAAATTTCAGAGCGCTACTGACCGCCACTAACTGTTGCTAGGTTACGTAAGTTGTCTGGCAGCACTTCCACTTCCATTGGTGGTGACTGGTTAGTCTGTTTCAAACTGCTCTGTATGCGTAATATTTGCTTTTATTCAATGAAATTTTACAAAGAAAACGTAAAAACAATGTAAAGGAATCTTGTCCTGGAATTAGAAGCAGCTTTAGACATGGAAATTGTACCCTCGAAAAACCGAAACGATACGCTTCTCCTCCGTCATTGTTGTTGACAAAGATGATATCTGAAGTCCCGCCCCTTCTTGATTTTGATTGGTTGGTAAGGGAGAAGTGACGAGCGTGGCGGTGTTCCAAAAGTTGAACTATTTTCAACTGAGAGCGCTGTGAGCGCAGCGACAAAAAACAGCTGACGCAGAGGGCGTTTTTGGCGCTGCCAGCACAAAAAAACGCCGTTTGTGGACACAGGCCTTAATGTTCAATGGAAACTCATCAGTGAGATAAAGTGAAGGAGTAAAAGAAATGTAACGATTAGCTCAAAATTGTCTGTATACTATGAGAAAATTATTGGACCCATGATCAATATCTAGGACATATCTAGACATTAACACGGATCACTTATTTCCTTTACTATATTGTGAACTTGTTGTGAAATATCAATATGTTATTTCTCAGATCTCAGACTGACATCTTCATACTGCTTTTTTTTGTCAAACAAAAAATTTTAAACCCAAAAATTAATCATCCATTTTTAAAAATCTTAACAGGAACTAAACCAATCTTTCAGTCTGGAAACAAAGAAAGTTTGAATTAGTGCTTGATTAAAGACTTAAAGCATTACATTATAAGAATATGAGCTGAAACAATAAGCCAATTAATTAATTAGTCTCACATTAATCAGGATAATCAGCAATAATCAGCAGAAATTTGAAACTTTTCTTGGTTCACAATTCCCAAATATGAAGATTTTATGTTTTATATAACCAGGAGAAAATATTCTCCTCATCAATCAATAATGAAAATAATTATTAGTTGTAGCTATGGATTCGCAATATTGGATTTTTTTCCCTCACACCTAATTGCAGAGATCATCAACTCTCTTCTGTATTGGAATTAGCGTACACTATAATGGTGATACTCTTATCACATTTGTTACAACGGTCGGGGTGACGGGTCTTGAGATGGTTAATCAAGTTTGTAGTGTTGAAAGACTTTGCCTTGGCTCCTCCTCGCATCACCGAAGCTGAGCAGTCATTGCAAATAGCAGTTTTGCTTTCTATTTCGGACACTTTGAAAAACTTCCACACCACGGACATTTTGGCTTCTAACTCTCTCATGCTGCAGGTAGACACACGTGACGTCATCACGCTGCGCCGCGCAGGTCTTCTTCGCGCCAGGGACATTGCGCCGAGGTCACGCATTTAATCAAGTATGCAGCAGCCCATTATTTTATCGGTTAATTATATCGGCGGATATCGGCGTGTTGGCCGATATCCGATAGTTATTTTTTAGCCAATATCGGCCGATCGCGATAACGTGCCGATAATATCGTGCATCCCTAGTTGTAGCCCTTATGAAAATTGTGATAGGAAATTTTTACTACCAACATGGGCAGACAAAGATTTCTCTGGGTTATTTGAACCTCTCCAAAAACATACAGGATATAAATGTCTCTTAAATGTACATGGGTATATTGTAAACTGGCAGTTGGTTGTAAACCCTAAACGCAGCTTATGATTAGACATCATAACCGGCACTTTGATGGTGTGCAGAAATACAGCGAGGACTGGCCAATAACAGGGCTTGCAATCTATGTGGGTCACTGTGGGGTTTGACTGTGGCTGCGGGACTGTGAGGGAATGAGTGGAAGTGGAGGGGCTGACTGTCGTTCCACCAGCCAAGCCACAGCTGGCCAGATTACAAGAGTCTGGATTAGAGGCCCGGGGTTGGGGTAGGGACGTGGATCTCATTGATGTAGTAAATGAAACACACGCAGAGGCAAGACATCATGAAAGCATCAATGTCACAATCGACACCGATCTGAGACCGCCAAGGCGTTATATTGTGTTTAGTTACGAAACTAGGTCATTTAGTTCTTTGAATTGTGTTGAAGCCACTTTTTTGAGGCATGAATGTAAAAGATGTGACTTGAGCAGGTGTCTTTCCTCTCAGTCATGCCTTACAAGCCATAAGGGCAGAAAATAAAGGGATATAGGCTATATCCCTGGAGTAACGGTGTAAAGAAAACAACATTTGTATCTTGGATGGATAATAGCTTCTCGTAAAGCAGAATTAGTAAAAATGGCAGACTAAGAACAGTCTGCACACTGAGCCTGCAGACGTTGCTGGCAGGCCATGAAAAGCTGCAATATGAAAAACAGCATGAGCTTTACGACTGTACTTATTATCTTTTTATCAAAATAATAACTGAGCTAAGAGCGGTCACAGACAAACAAGAAAGACTCACCACCGCTAACATAGACACCCTATGTCTTGTTCCAATTTATATTAAGCTAAAGATATTGTACAAATCATTTCAAAGCAAAAAAATACATTTCAAACAAATATTATGTGCAGAAAAGATAGTGTAAAACAAATAAAAGCAAATTTCAGCCATCTAACATATGACTGAAAAATTATTCTTTATGTCCTTAAGGAGCCTAGCACTTCCTGCTAGCAACACCAAACCATAAGCAGCAGAGGTCGGCAGGTGACAAAAGACTGTATGCAACAAAGAGTAATGCTGTCTAATAGGGCTGTTTCTTATTTTCTTACTCACACCTGGGTTGAAAAGTTTATATTTACTGATCAAATGTACAGTCTATGAACGCAACAGACTGTCATGTGATCCAGCAGATGGCGCTCTAAATATTCACATTATGCTTCACCCCTTCCATGCCCTATTGACCTATCAGTTAAATAATATTACCTTGTTTCCTTTGAAAATAGGGACAATAGCAAGCAGCTGCAAAGCATCCAAAATTCTTTCAAGTGTATTGTGTTTTATTTCAAATTTGTTTGATCTTTACTTTTCAAAAACACTGACAGCCCTGCTATCTATGGTGAAGCACCGGAGCCTGACATTTTACCATTCCAACAAAAAGCCTCTCCAACTTACTCCGTCTTACTGCCAGAAATCCACCACCAAGTAAACTGAGATTGATGAATATAAGACCAGACACTCACATGGTATGAAGCAGCAAATGAAAAATGACAGCCATGCAGCATATTCTTCTTAACTTCAGAATTAATTCACAAAAAAGCATTTTGAAAATAGTGTATACATTAGGGATGCAGGATATAATCGGCACATTTATCGGTATCTGCAGATTGTGGCTTGAAAATGACATATCTGCATTTTTTTTGCAGATATTTTCCCACCATAAGACGTTGCCTGCATGCTTGATAATTCCCTAAAGAAGCTTGACGAAATGCAATGACATTAACTCGGCACGAGTGTGTGCACGCACTGCCTGCACCACGCCTCTTTCATTAAGTGTGTTGAAGGGTGCAAAGTGTCTGCGGTATGGCAGTTTTTATGCCACTACAAAAAGAAAAGGCATGATATCAATTCCACTATAGGGGAGACTTGATGCCTAACATAATGGTGTCAAAATCGGCAAATAGGAAAATATACTATTCCCTAGTATACATTGATAAACAGCAGATAATCATTGCATATGAGTTTCAGCAGTTAGTACACAATTATAGTACAGAAGCCTAATTTCTATCAATTCAATAAGTCTGATAAGTGTTATTCTGAATATAACATGGGAGGAGTTAATGTTCCTTGCCTAGTTTCCCATGTACCAATACAACAAAAAAAGTATTGCCTGTATGTAAATTAACTGTGTGCAACACAACTGTTCACGTTTAGTCCTGTAAAGATAACTATACATTTAAAACAGTAACATTCAAACACTAGAGCACCAACTGACATATGAGGGGATAGGAAACCTTCCAAAACAATAGCAACAACCCAGCGGCTTCCATACAAACCCAAGCAATGCACATGAGATGATAATGAGCTTCAACCATAAGCCAACAAGCAAAAGTGGACTCACAACAACACATGGTAGCACAGACAACAAATACTTATCTTGTTGAGGTGAAGCAGTAGTCCTTTATCTCAGCATAAAGTAAGTTAAATCCTTGAGAAAGATTCACAATTGAAAAGGACGGCTGAATTCTGGTTTAAAATGCCCACAGACAAGACAAACGTTTAAACATGGCGCCACCATCACTGTAAACACAAAACGCAGTTGACGTTCTTTAAGCCCCTCCCCTTAGTTACCGTTGCTACACCTGCCAACGTTCCATTCAAGAACAGCTAAGTTGCAGTGCACAGCGATGCTGGCAGGAGATTTACTTTAAAAACCTTCAGTTAATTTCTAAAACGATGGATTTAATTCATGAATGAGGCTAAATATTAAGCAGACATCTTATTTATAGCTTCAACCATCAATTTATTAATTAAATATGAGTTACTTTCAAATGCAGCTGTACTGTAGCTAGTTAGCTGATTAACAATAGCTTTAAGTTCCTTATCTCCGGCCTAAAGCCACTTTGTTTGACAGCTTGATTTATTTTACATTTTCCATAACATTCTTATTAGTTTAAAGTAATGTATTTCCAAACTGATTTTGTATTTGAATGTCTGATCAAAGGGATTAAGTGTTCTTTTAGGGGCTGAGAAAAATAATCCTGTTCTCAAGGTCAACAAACAATTTAATAAAAACCTTGGATTAGGTGTGAAATAAAAGTCACAAGACTGAAAACAAAGCTATTTGTCTGGGCTCATGGATAGTGTACTGATACATATATTGTGCCACTTTTTCTATGTGTTTTTTAATCTGTTATGTTAAAAATGTTGCCATGTTGGATTATCTTGATATGTCGGGAAAGGTACATAGAATTTTCATATTAAAGGCCAGGCAAAAAGAAAGCATTATTACAAAATATACATCAAATGTATGGAGCGACAATGTTCTTTTATAGAAGGTAAGCTAGTTGGCCACAAAAGATTGTATTATTGCATAAATGATTAATTCTATTATTATATTCTATTAGAATGGAATTTTATTTTATTTTATTGTACAATGAATCTTGGATGATGACAATAAAAAACATTCTTAGACAAGAAATGCAGTTAGATTCATGCTTTGTTTGCTTTTCTTATGTTTCACTGTTACAAAAGACAAAAAGGCTTTAAGAAAATGATGATTCAATAATCTATCAAGCCAATGCTATGCTACCTAGGTAATAATAACGCTAAGGTTGGGACGGTATGGAGATTCAATTCCCTCATATCCAATCAAGAGCAGGAATAAGTCGCTAATGTTAGCCTGCTATAGTAGTATCCAGTGGATCTTTGTCCTGAACTGGCCTATTTCTAAGTAGTGGCCTTAGAAATAACCCCAGGTTACACTGCTTACGTTGCAGCTTATGTAAGAGTTAACACACACTTATAAATCCTTTTATTTGGGAGCTGGCTGTGTTGTGTGTGAGAGCAATGTGGAAGCCTCCACCTGAACCGTAGCTCGCCAGCCTCCATAAATGTCCTATAAAATAAAAGCTGAAAAGTTTGGAAGAGTGTTGTAGCCTAAGAAATGCCAATATACTATACTTTAGCTGTTGTAATAAGAATATAATGTAGTATTTGGAAAATACTCTTCATATGACGCAGGAAAGTGTGGCTTTTAGATATCCTGCAGCACCTGACACATATATGATCACAATTTATACCTGTGACCCTGACACTAGAGCGAGAAAATCAATCTTAGCCTAAACAGAGGTTTTATTGTACATTCGCGATCCACCGTTTAATTTCTTTCCTGGTCAGTCCAGTTGTTGTAGTAGCAGGTTTCAGTGACAGGCCAGTGATTCTGAGAAACAGTTGTCTTTACGACCTCCTCCAAGAATCTGACACAGAAAATTAATTCATTTTTGATGGCTGCTGGAGTCTAACTATCCTTTCAAGAGCAATTCAATTTGCACTTCACCAGGAATGCAATCTTTGATCCTTACGAGCTGAGATGATGCATTTCTTACTCGTGACTTACAAAGAATATAGTGAGACACAGGTGTCTGATTACTATACCGAAGAGACCCGTGAAGCTCTGAGAACATAGAATTTCTGCTTTCTCCATGAATAACATTTTCCATGATGGCTACAGCAAACCATTTTGATATTACCTGGACATCAGTGCTGTGTTGGCTGGGGAAAACCAACCCCTGGGGGGATCTCTGTCTCAGTCAACTAAAAGACAGTGTTAGCAAGAGAATTTGTTAGGGTTAAAGGTCAACAGGTCGGTACAGACAATCACTCATTGTCTAATATGTGGTTAATGGCAAAATGTCAGTTTTATTAGGCTAAGGGAGCCCTGTGATTGACTGGGGATCAGCCCAGGGTGTACCCCGCCTCTCACCCACCAATAGGGACTTTAAGCAGTGACGATTGAAGGGACGGCGCATTCCTGTCATTGTAGCCCAGCTGTCTACTACGGGAGAAAGACTGGTTTGCCGTAGTCAGTACAACAGCATAGTGTACGCATTAATTATACGTTATTTATCGTATTTGACATTTCATTTATATTCGAATCTGCCTTTAGTTGTTGCGTGGATTACTAGCATCTTTGTTAAAGATACCAGCTAATTTGACTGTTTTTCCGGTTTGTTATACACGTCATCCATTGCCAGATCAAATCGTTGCTTAGTGACATTAGATTTCTATCACTACGGCAACCTGTTTGAATGTTTCACGGGCACTGTAGCCGCCCCTCAGCCGTCACTGCTTAAAGTCTCTAATGACAGCTGGGATAGGCTGGAGCCCCCCCGCGACCCTGAACAGGATAAGTGGTATAGATAATGGATGGATCGATGGATAGGTTAAGGGGAAAGAAAGTATACAGTTAATGTTCGGTTGAGCAGCATGCTCTTTAGTAGTCACATTATTAGTTGCCCCTTTCTTTTGGCTGGCTGGTAGTGGGCGGGGCTTATCAATTAACCCGGTTGTGCAGGTGTACTAAGTTTGCTGGGTAACAGTGTCCACTGAGACACCAGAGCATCTTTTGTTTTGTGCCTTGAAAACGACAAAGACTAGAAGCCGACTTCTTTTGGACCAACCACCAACAATGAAAACTCGAAAAAGAAACGTCTACTGACACCGCCTGGGCTGGCTGCTCTCACTTTGAGCTAGCCACTGTTACTGACCGGAGGTAAGCCCCACACCACCCACTCCCAGCCAGTCTATTCTCTTCTATATGCACTTTGTGTTAGAGAATGAACTTGCCTTGGACGCACCAGGAGCCAAACTCCCAGTCATTCTCGTAACAGTTATTAACATAACCTTAATTCTCAATTGAACCTGTCGAACCTGTGCTGTTCCGTCGCCCATGACCCCACCAAAAAGAGACTCCTCTGATCTTTCTATCTATTATGCCCCTAAGAGCTGTTGCTCAGACCGTCTCATATTGCCATTGATGGGTTTACATTGTATTCAACTGAAAGCCTGGTGCGTCTATTACAGACCCTACGGGTGCATCGAGCGTCTGTGTAGGACAAAATGTTGGTATTTGATGATTTAGGAATGACATCGAGCTGTTGCTGATGATGTTGACCTTCTTGCTACCTAGTGAAGATGTTTTCATGGAAGGAAAAAGACCAAAAAGGCATCTGTATTAAGACCACTCAAAGTGACAGCCATGCATTTTTTTTTATCCCTTTAAAATCTGTTCTTTTCTGTTGAAGTGAGCCAGAGAAGTGCTTCGTTTTTGACAGACATGTACAATAATAACGACCTTCAGAGCCACTGATGAATTCATGCATGAACTCATGTCAGGTTAATCCAGCTTGTATTAGCTCATATTGTCCTTAAATGTCTTGTTTGTTGTGTTTCCATGAGCATTTAAACGTCGGACCCATCATTACCGTCAGCTGGAGTCAGACGCTTCAACGGGATGCTGCCAAGCCGAGGCCTCCCCACACAACCCGGCGCATTGAGAGGGTAACTGTGACTTCATAACCACATGTATGAATGCTGTCTGCAGAAAGAAAACATCAACCAGTTTTATAAAAGTGTAATTGTTTATTGGGAATCCCCAAACGATGGAGTTTGGTCATGATGCAGTTTATAAATGAAAACGTGAACGCAGGGGTGTGACTCACGTTGACCACGGGGGTGTGTTTGTGACACGTGACCTCTCTCGCCTGAGGTTAAACTTAGGTAGGTAGAGTTTCTGTAAAATATATCCACAAAGTCCCTGCTGCTGTGATTTATCAGTCATGCTCATTGGCAGAAAACAACACGAGAGCTGAACTGTGGGAAGAGTCCAGATAAATAGTCGCCGTTTAATCAGTTTTCTGGGTATTTGTGCAAAATAATACTTAATGTGACGACAAATGTGTAACATGTTTACTTAGCTTACCTCTCAGTTTGCAACATGTATCCTAACACTGAAAAAAATTAAAGTTAGTGCAAATTTTCTGTCAGGGTTTCTCGTTTACACCGTTTGAACTCTGTGACCTTTTGAATGGCCGTATTTTATTTTTGGCTACATCTGAGCGCTGCATGTTCACATGATACAGACTAACATGGTGTTTTATGTCAGCAATTTTGGTGGGATTCAAATCAGTTTCATGTCATTAAATCAGTCCAGTACAAGAAAAAGTCTTGTCTGACACTGACACAAACTGAGACCCACACAAGACAGTTTAAAATACAGAAACATTAAGTATGCAACAACACAATAAGGAAAGAAATATGTGTGCAGAGGTAGATCATTACAAAAGCTGCTCAGGCCTGAAGTGTGGTTGGCATCCTCAGTCTGTTTAGAAAGGTTAAGTATCCAGGGGTCTCATTTGTAAAAGATTGACGCTGTATGTATGGAGAAGACATGGAAATAATTGCGATTTCTAAAACCATGTGCACGCACACCTGCAATGTTCCCTTTATAAATCACAATCCACTTGCAAATGTGCATCCGGCTTTTTTGCTTAATGGGAAAGGCTACAATCGGCATTCAGAGTCTGCAGTAGACCCAGGTAATTATCGACTCCGCTCTGATTGGCATTGATGGGAACACAAAACTGTGTTGAAGCGCTAATCTCCGCCCCCTTTCTGGCGCGATGCTATGCTCCGGCGGTAGCATACTCCTCTGCGACTCCTCGTCATCTCAGCTACAAATTCCGCCCGTCCGCTCGTTCCAAATGTGGGCGCCGAGTTATATAAATGCACTGAATGAGTAATACACTAAAGACCTAACCAGCGTCACATCTTCTCTGTTTACTAACCCCGTCTCTGGCGTGTTTGTGACGTCAGACGGACCGACAGGAGTATACTCCACTGGCAATGGGAACAGAGACAATCAGCATTTATAAGTGGGTCTTCCCGGGTCTGAAAAACCTGTGACACGCTAAATTTAGGTGGGAAAGGGGTATTAGCCTCTTATCCCGCCCTTTACACGCCCACATTACACCATAAATCGTCAATACAAAGCACCTGGTGAATGGAAATGCATACACAGAGCTGGCTTCTCACAGGAGGTTGTTTACGTTGAAACACAGAAACAAATGAGAGGAAGACACTTTTTGACACACAGGTGGAGGTCAGACAGCACATGTTGTTTGGAGGACAAAGCAATTATAAAGTCTATATGTGTTAAAGGCAAAGAGACCAGATAGAGAGTGCCAAATAGAACAACAATAGTACAATACGTTTTTAACTAAAGTAAGCTTAGGAAGAGGTTGTAATGGGTATAAATTGACAGTAGTATCGGCAGTGATAACACAGTGAAAACTTAAATTACACCAGATGATGAATGCATTATTCATCCACTATAACGCTAAGGGTCGCGGGGGGCTGGAGCCTTTCCCAGCTGTCATTGGGAGGAAGCCGGATGACCCAGAGAGAACCCACGCATACACATTCATTCTACCGTGTCCTCTGAGCCTCCTGTTGTTCATGTCTGGCCCTTTGGTTGTCTGTGTGTTAGTTTTCGTTGGTCCAGATTTAACATGACTTTGTGTCCACTTGTGGCCGATGCCGCCATCATAACCATTTCACTTGAAAACCACAGCTAACAACAGCCAGCCTTTTCTATCTCTACCCATCATTATTCCTCCTTTACATCTCTCTATCCATTACTTAATCCCTGCCAGAGGAGTTCCCATCTGGGCACGGCCAAAATAGAAGCGTAGATGTAGCAGCGCACCACCCAAAACCAGCCGTCCGCCCGTCGTCTCCGAGTCTTTCCACAGAGACAGTTTGCCCCCCTGGCTTGATGTGGCCCTTAACAAGAGGGTGGTGGCACAGCACGCCGAGACTTTCCTCTGACACCGTGCATGTTTTTTAACTTTTGCATGACAGCTCTTTTTATTTGTTGATGAAGAGAAGGTTTATGGGAAATGTGGTCTTGAAATGGAGAAACTTGAGTATTAGTGAGACCTCTGGAGTCATTTCGAAGTCAACAATCGTTTCAGCTCCGAATATGTTTTCCTCAGTGATGCATAAAAGAACTGATGCTGCTTTAAAACAGTAACAATGTTTTCCAAAGGGAGCCGGAGACCTTGACCCAAGCAACAGGATTGGATTTCCGCAGAGTGGTGGCTCTGCAGAAACAAATGTGGTTTCGCTGGTTTACAGCATCATAATTTACATGTCCCCTCGGCCTCGCTCTCCCAGGCTGCGAATGACCATGAAACCCTCTCGTTAACCTCCTTTCCGAGTTCCTCAAAGAGCAGAGCTGATTGGCAGAGACATGTGAAATATCGATAATGGGCTAAAGCTGCTCCTCTGGACTGCTTCAAGAAATCTGATATTATGCTGCATGTCAGCGCTTATAGTGCTGGAACGCAGAGACTACTCAGAGAAGTATATGTACATATAAATCTATGTCTCTTCAAGCTGTCCTAGAAATAAAGGCAAAATGCCCCCAAAAATCTAAAAAATAAAAATCATGAAAGCATAACCTTAGTTGTTGTTTTTGTGTACTTAAATTTTTCAAGCATGCAAAAACAACACAACTCATTCCTTCTTAAAGCTCAAGAAGCAAACAAGAAGAAGAACAAAAATAATTTGTCTCCTCGGTGCGGTTCGTTTAGGTGGTGTGAACGCCGGAATCAAACTCTGGTGCGGATGAAACAACCGCACCCCTAGTCAGCTTGATTCTGGTGAGAACGTAAACGGACTTAAAGCAGGACCAAACACACACCATAAAAATGTGCATTGCAGTATGTTAACTGATGCTGACATTTGCAGAGACATGCAGCGAGATGAGTAGAGGACAGCCTGTGTGTGTGACAGAGTACGATTGATCAGTGTGCTCTCTCACTTTGTTTACTTCAGGGAGTTTTCCCACGTGGACCAAACAAACGGACTTTAGGTGTGAATGCGCCCTTAGTGTCACCAATGACCCTAAGAAGCATGTCTTTGGACTGTGGGAAGAAGCCTGAGTACCTGAAGGGAACCCACGCAGAAGGCCTGTTGTCTGGGCCAGGGTTCCAATCAGGAACCTTCAAGCTGTGAGGCGACAGCGCTAACCTCTGCACCACCATGATACACATCAATCATTGTAGCTGGACGTATCGGCCTGTGGAAAACTTACTTTAAAGAGATTTCAGTCACCAAAATGTCTACTTATCCCTCCATAAACTGTGTGTACGAAAACCTAAATATTATGAATTAAAACTATTTAAAATACAATGCCCATTTTCAAAACCAGTACTTTAATTAAAATTCATAATGTAGCTAAAAAAATAAAGATAATACATACATTATAATTCTCCTTGCATGCAGCATCTCATTCACTCCACATCAGGTGTCATAAAAAGCTTGAACGTCTCTCTCTGTTTCAGGTGTCAAAGGTCGCCGATGAAGTGCATGTCGCTAATCAACAGCTGATGAATGCTCGCCTGAGGTCACGCTGCAAGCTGCATGATAACGCCCATCTGCTACCTCACAGATGAAAGGAGTCGTACCGATGATGCTCCCAGACAGGCTGCTGAGCTCAAACTCCTCCCGAGATGTCTCTGATCACCTGTAGGGATCTCAAAGGGGGACTGTCTTAATCAGCTGGTGATGTGCAGGGTGTTAAGTATGACCTCAAGTCGGAGATCACATAGAGAGAAGAAATGGCAAAAAAAGAGAAACAGCTGATGCTAGCTAATTAGCTTTCAGAGTTAAATTACTGTACTCCCAGAGAGAATAACTGACTGGAGCAAAGGAGGAAGAAAGACCTGGCTGGATCCCTGGGTCACTAAAACATCAGACTTGAACACAAGAAAACCTCAGCACACTGTTTTTGTAAGAGTGACCACTATTGTTCCTGAACCTTAACCCTGTGGTTATTATTGGGACCGTGAAGACGACGGTCAGCTCAACTTGACAAGAAGTTATTTTAACCCAAACCACGGTGCTTCCCTAAAGAACTTTATTTGAGTTTACACCATAATTATGTGGATAAAATAAACATAGATTCACTGTAGACTGCAGCTCAGTGCAAAAGCAGGATATAAAAGGCAAGATTTTTCTTCTTAACCCGACTGACTGTAGATTTACCATGTCTGCCACTAATGTGATTATTTGCAGAGGAGACAAAGTGGCAGTTAAGAGGCATGTTAAAATGAATGAGTCAGACAATGGGAGGGTAAGAGTTTTACAGCTGGAAGAATAGACTGTATAAAAAAAGATGGATGACGTGACAGCTCCCTCCTCCATGTTAACAGATGGGACGTGAGTCAAACTATAAAATCTAAATACATGCCAAATACATTTTTCTGTTGTGATAGTTAGTTCTTATCATGCTGACTTTCGTTCCAAGTGTTCGGACAATTTCTTCAAATTAGTTGTTTGACGCTGTAAAAATGGATGATTGACAGCTCTGTTGACAAATCCGGCTCCTGCAGCCGATCTGTTCCGGATTAGCAGAGTAGAGGAGGAACGGCGAGAGGAGACGTAACTAAAACAATCACTACAGTCAAGTTTCCATATCTGTGAACGTTAACCTCAGACCAATACAAAGAAGCTGTTCTGCCGTTAAATATGCCGACGTGTGGGATCTTTGCTGCTTTTTTGGTAAGTTAAATGTGTGTTTTAGGTAGCGGAAGGGGTGGGACGTCGAAAATGCAGCTCCATCAGCCGATCTCTACTGCGCAGACTCTAGCTGTGTCCCAATCCACGGGCTGCAGCCTTCGAAGGAGGCGGTCCACGGAGGATGCTCCATTCATAGCCTGCGTAGAACGTTAAAGCCAGACTGAAATGAGACGGTCTGGTCTACCCTTGCGTCACCAAATGCCGCTCCTGCCACCTAGCAACCGGTAGCTAGCGGGCTAACTAGCTAGCATAACTAACGTCGCATAACATAATCTATTATTTTAAAGATAATTTGTTTCAAGAGCCCTTTCGTTTTCTTAAACATGTGTAACACTTGCTATTCGATTGAGTTGAATCCAAAAAAACGTTTACATTTTAAAGTGTATTCCTCGGCCGTTTAAAAGTCCGCCATGTCGTTTGAATTAGCGCGCAATGCATCTCAGGATATGATGGGCCGCGAAGGATGCACCCGCTGGATCCTTCGCGGCCGGAGAAACAGAGGACGCATTCATTGGCCGCATCTGAAGGAGCCTTTGAATTGGGACAGCCTTCGACGCGCTTCTGTGACGCAATCGGCCTTCAAATACTGCTGACACAGGGACACAGCTTCTGACTCCAAGATGGCAGTGCTCACCCAGGGGATATTTTTGCATCACTTTTGTACAATGACTTTTGAGACACAGAGGAGGTGGAGACATGTTGTCCACCTGTATTTACGGTCATGGGCTCGAAGCTTGGAATCTTAAATCTGTAAAAAGTAGAACTGACTAAAAATGGCTGCCAAATAAGAAGAGGAAGTATTTACTTTTCATGGGTGCCTTTTTTATATTACGCTACATAAGTTTCCGGTCGTTTTTACTTGCATGATTTGTGTCTTTATTCTTAAAACCCACAGGATTTCTAGAATGTTGCTTACTATGTTATTACTAGAAAAATAGCTCCTTAAAAAAGGAAGGGAACCCACATTCTGCAAAAAATGTTGAGGCATTTACTCTGTAGACACTGAGCCACTCATTCATACAGAATGTTTTCATTTCCTACAGATCATCACTCTAAAGACAGCTCCCACCACTTCCCTCCTATGGATGTGTTTTTGCAGTGGGAGCAGAAATGACAGCCGCTCACATCCACCATCACAGCGAGTACCTGCGGAGAGGGTCTCTGCACGTTTGAAAACAGCCGTGGCCCCGCGCAGACTCCTGCAGAGCGCGGAGGCCACGAGCCGCTCAATGTTGTTACTGCAGCTGCAGCCAGACGTTTCCTGGACGTCCTGCACGTGCCGTGGAAAACATCACAGTCAGCTTCCAACCAGAAATCCACTGACCTTTACCGATGCACAGAGGAATGTGTGACACATTAAAATCACAAAATTAACAGAGAGACATACCTGACAATGAATGGAAAAGCAATAAAACTGGGACAGGAGAGAGAATAGTCCGTAAGGAGTTTGTCACATTATGACCGGAATGGAAAAATTAAATGTTCCTTTATTACTTTATTACATTTATTTTGTTTTTAAATGGAACCAGGACCTGGAATTACCTGGATTTGTGCGTCACAGTGAATATGTTGACATGAACAAAAAGTGTTCAGTCATGTACACGATACTTTAATGACGTGCATTGTTATGTAAATCCCCTGAGTTATCTTAATCAGATAAGAATTTTAGCAACATTTGGAGTCAGCATTATTAACATTTCCTCTGTCAGATTATTTGGGTGTTCGAAATCGTGCCCGTCAAAGGACAACAAACACAGTATACCAAATGTTGTACAGTATAGTACACTAAATATAAAATAAACTAAGCAAATGTAACAGTAGGAGATGAATCCGCATGGTTCATAATCTACTCACCTCTGCAAAGACTGTGTACGGGCGCGTTTATGGCTTCAACATTCGTGTCATGTTTCAGTTTTAAGACAAAGGTTGAGGACCCAACTGCAGATGACCAAAGGTTTTAAACACAAACAGGTAGAACAAAAAGCTAACAGGCCCAGAGTCCAAGGGAAGCAGGAAGAAAATAATCATCCAAAAAAACAAGGTCCACAAAAACACTGAAAAAGCCACAAAGATTATTTTCACAAAGGTAGATGAAGATTTCACAAGGAAGATGAAGACGAACTGGCACTGAGACAGGGGGAGACTAAATACACTGGGGAGGTGAGGCTAATCAAGCTCAGGTGAGACTAATCAAGGAGCAGGTGAAAACAATAAGGGAGCGGGGCTCATAATCAAACAAGCAGGAAAACACACAAAGACAGGAAGTTGAACAACACGAGAGACTGGTGCTGTGTTCGAAATCACATACTATATACTACATACTACATACAGCATACTACATACTGCATACTACATACTGCATTCTGCATACTGCATACTGCATATTGCGTTCTGCATACTGCGTACAACATACTACATACTGCATGCTACATACTACATACTGCATACTGCATACTACATACTGCATTCTGCATTCTGCATACTGCATACTACATACTGCATACTGCATACTGCATACTACATACTGCATACTGCATACTACATACTACATACTGCATTCTGCATACTGCATACTGCATACTACATACTGCATACTGCATACTGCATACTACATACTGCATACTGCATACTACATACTACATACTGCATTCTGCATACTGCATACTGCATACTGCATACTACATACTACATACTGCATACTGCATACTGCATACTGCATACTACATACTACATACTGCATACTACATACTGCATTCTGCATTCTGCATACTGCGTTCAGTGGTAGTTTGTAGTATGGAGGAGCAAATTCATTTTGCAGTATGCTGCCAGGTGCCAGTTTCCGGTTTTGGACAAAAGCAAACCGCCGTTTCTTAAGCTATAGCGCCCCCTTCTGCTAGAATGCTGCTGCTGTCTGCTATTTTAACTGTTGTTGTGACGTTCCAGCGCTTTTCATTGTGGGATATAGTAGGTAAGGTCCGATGCATACTGGAGATTTTTTTCAAATCAGTACAACATCCGGGTATTTTTGGCATACTGCGCATTAAGCTTTTGTTTGCATTTTGGCCAAATCAGTACGTACTGCTCGTATAGTATGGCATTTTGAACACAGTATAAGTGACATCAGAACATGAATAAATACAAACCTTTTCAGTTGTATTTGGTTGCCAATTGCAGCACTGCAAACTGTAGGGAAGAGTGAAGCCCCTTATTCTTTAACCTGCAATAATTAAGTTTTGAGTCACTTTATAGTAGAAATGTGCTGGGAACACATTAGTGACATATGATCACCGCCTCAATTGATTTGGCAAATTTGTTTGCAAACTGATCCAGCATGGATGGAGCAATATTATGGTTTATTCGCAGTTATCTATCTGGCCGCCTGATGAATTCCGGTGCCATATTCACTTGTTTTTGCTCAGTTTTAGTCTCCACCAGTTCCTGAGAAACAAATGTCTGGCTAATGAGCATCTGAATGCACCAGTTTGTCTAACAGCTAATTGCTAACTTTGCTGTTTGTTGTTGGCAGGTAGCCCACTCAATGTTTTTAGAGCTGATAAGAGCCTGTGAGAGTGAACCAACACGGTAACTTTGTGGGCCAGGAAACCAAAACCTTGGATGATACGTTGGACAAGTTGGATGATATGAATGGGTTTGTAACAATACAAGCTACTCCTTTCACATTATCATAATCATTTGATCCACTGCTGACATAAAAGATATTGATTGTAGCAGCTTTAAGGGAGCTAGCTCGCTTAAAGCTACGATACAACACTCTCATTTCCAATGCAGAGCAGTTACATTTATTTGCTTACAGGCCTTTTGTCTATGTATAGATACATATTTGTCTACCCCCCTGTGTCATCTGTGCATCAGTTATATTAGATGTTAGTCAGAAGAGATGATAGACGAGGCCTCTCTCCCCTCTTCTTCAGAAACAGCTGCAGCTCTCAGACCAGAGGAGAGGTGAGTTATTCATTAAGGGTCACTACCTGTTAACCTCTTTCTAAAGAAGACGTAGTTTTCCTGGCATGTTGGTTCAAACTGTCTGGATGGTTTCTTAATCACCAGGTGTGGCTCTGCTTCATGCACATCACATCTGGTTGTGAACATGATTACACTCTGCTGACAGGTAGAGATACTGTAGATAATTTTATGTCAGGTCAAATGTGAGCTGTCAAAAAGATCCACGTGCAGTACGTTCATAAGACGTTGAAGCTGTTTGTATTATTTTTGTAAATCAAGCCCTGAATGCAAAGTGAAAGGTGTTGCTTGTAGAAATGAAACAAGAGAGAGAACTATGACCTGATGCTGCAGTTCCCCTCATTTCAAAGTAGCATGTTAGCGTCTTTTAGCTCACTGTTTTGGTTGAACAGCACGCACATGTACAGTTCTGGTTCACTGTCGGTGTTAGCATCATGTACGGCGGCTGACTAAGTGACTAATGCACTACGGTGGCTGTAAAAATGGGTCGCACATTCAGAGACAATGCCTTCACCAGGAACACGTTTAAAAAATCCAAAACAAATACAACAATGGAAATGTGTCTCGTCAGCCTGGACTCTTCTGTTGTGATTAATGGCTGTGTTGATGAATTTGCAGCGCGTTTGCGGTGAACTTATTTCTTTGTTTCTCCTAACGGAATATTTTGAGCTATTGTAGCACATTGGCTGATGTCTGCAAGCGCACACACCAGCGAAAGATTGCTCTAAACGTTCCCCGCCTCGCATCAAACAGAAGACAGCTAGCCACGAGCTAGCTCAAATAGACAAGCATTTATCAGCTAAATATTTCTCTCAGGAGTTGTTGGAGACCAAAACATTGTTGAATATATATTCATAGAAAGTTGTGTTGTGCCTCCTAGATGTGCACTCAAGGATCTGGTTGCTAACAAATTGGCCGCATTAACTTAGAAGGTAACTAATTTTATGTTAGTGATGTATGGCTAACTGTTAGCTTTGGTCGCAGCTGCTACCAGCAATAGCCAAAAACCAATTAGCGTGCTAGCACAAAGGGAGTTTTACTATTTTTCAAAGACACTTATTTGATTTTTAAGTGTAAATCATCATGTGACAACAATTACAGATGAATCATAGGCTTCATCATCATATCGTGGGAGTTTAAATTGTAGCAGGAGAGGCACATGTTGGTCTCCATCCCTGTGTGTTTGACCCAAGTTACATAAGTCAGAGTTTGGCCTGATCGGCAGGGTCAATGTAGAGCTGCCAAAATATTACGCACTGGCCAAGCACATGGTGATGTTAGCCCAGCGTTGGCTGCAGCAGCTGGCCCAACACAGGCACGCCAGGCAGGTTGGTGCTCTGGCAGAAGCGCAGGGGGACCGCCCAGACCCAACACAACGTCTGTTTGTGACGTGGTTGCAGCCTAAAGTATCCCCTTACCCTGTTTCTGAAGATTCTCCAGAAAAACTCTTTGACCTTGAAGATACATATTGAAACTGTTTCTGCACTGCGAGGTATTTCACATGTAACATAATCTCACAGAGCGCCTGGTGCATATGGAGGGCACTGTGAGTTTCTGTGTGGCACAAATGAGTCTTTGTGTTGGGTCTTACATCATCTCCAGACTGCAGATCCAGGACCTTCTTCTGGAGGGTTTGGTGGGAGATCCCCGGGGGTACACTTGACCCTCTAGTGAACCCTGAATCTGATTTTAGCTTCTACACTTCTTTATTGTGCCCATGCGACGTGTTCCAGGTTCTGTCGGCCTCTGAGACTGGCTGCTTTGGATCAGGAGCTGCGCTTTAGCTGAGCCCTGCAAGCTAACAGGTCAATGCCCTCTGTGTTCCTGCTTCTGCTGCTGCATCTCACCCTGCCTGCCTTAGCTCAGCTTTTCCGTAACTCATTCCTCGCTAATTACGACGAGGGCGAGGGAACAACTTTCACATGGGAAGCCCTCAGTTTGTTTCCTACATCCCCTGTGCCCGGGCACAAGTTAGCTGTGTGATGATACAAGGCTCCGACTGGGAAAAACAGTCTTCCCTCTGAGGTTACCTTCACTTGGCAAAATAAAAAAAAGTTCCCCTCACGTGAGCTCCTCGAGGCCAAACGCATAAATATAAACAACCAATGGAAACAGTTATGAGCAGCTCATCCTCCGTCCAGCGGACATTTTTACATGATCTGTCCTGACACATAAAATCTGCTATGCGAGTTATTTTCCGTAACCGCACCAGCTTCAAAACAAGGTTCTATTGATCAGAACCCAACGTCGAACAACTCACTGACCTGATGGCTGCAACATTAATGACTCATCAATTCCAAATCTACACTCAGTCTGTCAGCACTAATTAGTAAAAGGCCTGTGAAGTGTAAAATGCACTTGTTTGTGGCTCAGGTGACCTCTGCTCCTCCACTTGTTTAACACGACTAGCTTGAATGATTCGCTTTAAAGGTACTATGTGTAATTTTCAGAAACTCCTTGTTTGTTGTTCGTTCATCGGCGTTAGCGGGCTCAATTTCTAAGCTAATGTTGGCATGTGTTGGTGCTGTGAGGGGAGCTGAAGAGAGGTAAGACTTGGGAGCATGTTTACGTCATGTCTTTTGCCTTTTCTCAGCAAAACTGTCCTTTAGATAGAAACAGTCCACAGAGTGCTGGAGGCACCTGAACAGTCAGGGAAGGTCCCTTTTTTAATTTGCGCTTTAACCAGTTCCAAAACAATTAGTACATGGCTTTACATCACACCTGTATTATTGTACATACTATAATTGGAAACACATCTGACACAAGTCTACATAAGAAGGAAGGTCAATTCTAAAATGTAAATTAATTATTTGGGTGCATTGATTAATTTTGGGTGCAGTGAAAGCTTAACACACCATGCCTATTACAGTTGCTTATGTACACAACAAACAGACAAAGCAATCTTCATGTGAATGTGTACTCTCTTTGAGCTCTGTTTTGGTCTCTACCAACTCCCTTCCAGCTGTGTAATACTTTGTCTGTCTATTGTTTGGTAGCATAAAGAGGTTTTTTGCGAAAACCTGCTGCCTGCTGTGTATGGGACCAAACAACAGGCATGTGTTTTCCAACAGAAAGACCTTTTCATTATTCTAATAACAGTTGGAGTTAGGGTCGTCACGATACCAGAATTTCAAACTTCCATTCAATACTAAAAACTAAAAAGTTTCCAGACAGGTATCAAGACACTTGTCTGTCTCTCTGCTTTGCTCTCTGTCTGTCTGTAATGTTTGCATCTTTTTGCCGTTCAGTGAAAACAGTCCGCTGTGTTGTAACCAGGTGTGACAGAGGGCGGAGCAGACAGACAGACACACACAGGATGAAGCGTGACTTGGGCCTCCAAAGACAAAACCCTGTACCTTCCTGCGGGGGTTGTGTGGCGGTGTAGGCGTGTTGGTTTGTGAAACACTCAGAAAATAATGTTTCACTGTTATTTACATAAACGGCACTCGCTCTCTTTACTTCCTGTGTACGTTGCTCGATCACAGCTGCTGTCTCTCTTTTGCTCGCGGCAGCTTTGGGTTGAAAATCTGACTGTAGGTTGTTTTTTTTGCATTGGTACCTTTCGGTGCTATCGAATGTAAAAATAACAGAGATTGTGTCGTTTTAAAACACATATAGAAGTATCAAACATTTTGACAACCCTAGTTGGAGGACCCCGCCTTCTTTTTCTTGTATTTACTGAAAGATCTGGGAGCAATCGTAGTCATTAAAACTCCCTTTATATGGACTTTTCAGCTCCATTTTTGGAGCAGGTACTCTCCCAGCTCAAGGGGAACCTTGAGTGACACAAGTGGATTAGGATTGGTTGAACACACTCGCCATTGCAGCACAGGGAACAGCCATCTATAAAACCCTGTTCAACAGCTCGTAACAGGAGCTTTAGAAATTCACCTTCCAGCTTTATTATCATCATGAAACCCCTGACACACGAAACACGGCTCCAACCATGGCCTCCTCCGTCTTGTCGGGTGTTGCATTGCTAACCACCATCGACATCATAGGCTGCAATCATTGTCATATGTTGATGATGTTAAAATGACATAATAATGCCACTTAGTGGTTATATGTTATTAAAGTAGAATGCATGACAAGGGTGTAACTTTAACCTTTATTCCGGTTTATGCAAATGCATTTAATGCCTGTATCAAATACTCCATTGGACACTTTGTACCAGCATTAATCTGCAAACATCCTCTGGTTACTCTTTGATCTAACATGCAGCTTTGATCAAATGCTCTATGATGGGTAAAGCCAACAACCACAGGACTGTAACCCTGCAGGTCTCCTCCTCTCTTTCTTTTTAATATGCTTTTCCAGCTGATAAAACTGCACCTTGGTAGCAACAACACTCAGGCCCGAGAATGAGCCTCTGAGAGCCATTGTGCAGGATTTTATATGAGACACAGTAAAGTGTGTTTCAGAGCGAGGTGACTGGATGGAAACAACACGAGGAACACAGAGCCTGAGCTCCCGCGGGCAGCGGAGAACGCTGGTAAACCCTGAAAATGTCCCTTAGAATTATAAGAGGTCAAAGCAACAAGGGGTTATGGTTGGAGGCCGGGACGGAGAGAGATGGGGAAAGAAAGAGAGAGTGAGGAAAGAAAGGGGCAGCGGTACAAGAAAAAGATCCTCCAAACATTTGTGCAAAGGCTTTTCACTGAGAAGCAGCAGTAAACACTTTAAGTTGGGGCTCCCCTCTCAGCAGTCTGTTGTTTAAATGTATATTGCTCTGCAGGCTCAGTTAGGTTGGAGCATAGTGGTGAAGAAAGCACAGAGTTTATCCGGCTTCTTTGGGCTAAAACAAGTTTGTATTTCATAAATGCACATCAAAAAAACTCATGCATACAAATACATACCTACATCTTCAATGGTCATGTAAAAAGGAAAAGCAAAGGTCATATAACGTGCGTTTAAAGGTCATCTAAAGGCAGATTTCTGGGTTGATTTTTCTGCCTCTGAACCAAAGTCTTGTCAAAGGTCTTTCGCTTCTTTGTGGGACTCCCTTCGTAAAAAACACGTCCATTTGGCACCCAGGAGGTGTTTCTGGCACCGGGGTGAGACTCGGCTCCGTGCTCGCTGCAAATGTCCGGTCTGCTCTGTGACCCAGAATAACACTTTTTTCTTCAAAACAAACGTCTCTCCAAAGCGAAGCGGCGCTGAATCTTTCATCAGGCTTACGCAACAAATCATAAATCTTCTGAGCCGTTGTAACAGCCAGTGCATCGGTCTCAAAGGGTCATATTTTCATCTTTTGTTTTCATCTGTGCAAATTTTTCAGCCCCTGTGGAGTGATGGATCTTGTCATCCCATTCAGCCTCAAAATGTTGTTATTATTAGCTTCTTTTTGATGTCAGATATGCCGATTTATTTCACATAAAGATAACAGCACAGTTTAAAGGTATAATGCCTTCATCAGTCCTCATTAAAACCTTCTTCCTGCAGTATTTAAATGAAGTGTTTTACCCTGTTTGATCCAGCAGATGGGGTCCAAACTCCAACCTAACTTGAGTCCTTGATCAGGTGTAATTATGACTTTATTCTGACTTGTGTGTGTATTAAATTACAAACCGTTCAGAGCTGGGTTATTTAAGGGATTGTTATCTCATTCACTCACATAAAAGTAGATATTAGACTGTGAAAGGCCCAAGATGACAACAGGATTGAGTCAGTATTGTTGCCAAACTGAACAAAGCTGAACTGAAATTCTGATGATGAATTCCTTTCAGGAGCATTATTAGTCGATCCACAAACCTGAGTAATCAACCAAACGCAATCAACCCGACTTGGAGGAAATAAATATAATTTCTACATTAAGACAGACTCTGGTGGGGGAAGAGAATCAGTATCTTTATGAGCTACTGCAGGAAAACAGCTGATGGAACAGATTCAGCTGCACATACAAACCTGGTCCTCTGCCTGCACGCACAACATCCTACGTAAAATGTGTTTAACAACATGGCTCAGGTAAGTTTGGGCTTTGTACATCCTCTCCGGATCTTAACTGGAATGTATGTTAGTATAGTATCATATGAACAACTAGAATCCAGGATGAAGGTGAGAACTTCAAGAGGTCACAGGGCCGCTTTCTCGCTCGGCGTTGCTAGGGAGCTGTGAGGATGTGGTTGAATTGCTGTAACTGATGGTTATTTCTTTACCTTTAAATAAACAAAAACATTAATAACCAAATAAATGTGGTATTCATATTTTAACCTTTCTGTCTTAGAGTGCTGAAAACATCATTTGCCAACTTTGAAACTATTTCTATTACTTTTAAATGTGACATTATGTTAATATAACTGATTTATGCTTGTTTTAATTGCAGGTTGCAGACACATTTCACTTTGACTGTGTCGTGCATGATTATATGTCACAATTAAACTCTTAAAAATACTTGTTATTGCTGACCACCTCCCTGAATGGTTCATGTGAACTAACGGTAAATGAGTTTTGCTCTTTTGTGGGGGTTTTTGCGTCGATGTTGTTGCTTTGCATAATCTTTAAAATGCATGTTTTGTTACTATTGTTGTCATTTCAGAATCTTTCATTCATATCTGGATCATCATTTGTGCAGTAATCCAGTGTGTGCAATCATCTGTTATTAATTCTGAATTTAAACTGTCAATTTAACAATGTTGTGTTGCTGTATTTAGCTTGTGTTTACTCTTATTGTGGCAATTATATTTAATGCTGGCATTCATATTTCAATCACCATATATCCCATTTTATCTTTATTTCTTATTTTATTTTAAATATAATGCACATGTTTGACATATTTCTTACTTCTTCTTACGCTCAAATTCTCCCCCGGGGATTAATGAAGTATTTCCATTTTTCTCATAGTTTTCAAACACAATTTTTTTCTGTTTTTAAATGTCTTAGATTTGAATCTACATCCAAAAGGGATCAGCTGGACTTAGTTGAAGTTCTTGAAGATGCTTCACTTCTCATCTGAAAGGCTTCTGCAGTTCCAAACTGACCAGTGGATGAAAGCTGAAAATGTTTCAAGAGCTTGAACCAAGCCCCCTTTTGGATTTAGCTTCCAAGAAGGAGCCTTCACAGACACGTCTTCGAGTTTAAGCTTCAGTGTTTTTATTGAAGGGCCTTGTTGTTCAGTCTTTGCATTTCACTGCCCACCTGCATGAGGATGTGACAAATAAAGATCTTGAATATTAAATCTTGCAAAATGATTGCAAGTGTTGATTGAAGTGCACTCTTATGATTAAAAAATTACATCATTAACAGTTTAAACTGTGACCTCCTCTGGAGCTAATTTTGCTCAACATTCAGCCTCTAACGCTGTAACATCACCGTGCCTGATGTGATATCATGAACACTCCTTTCTCGCCTGACCTGCTGCTGAACGTCATGTTGACACACAGAAACGAGGCCGGACTCTAACCATCCATCAAGCGGCCGTTAGCTTGGTGTTTGTCTGTGATCGCCTGACTGTTAGAGGAGATCTATGGGCTCACATTCCACACGTGAATCTGCCTTAAATCCTCCTAAACGCTGACGCTTTGAGGGCCGCTGTCATGAAAACACGAAAACCTGTGCGCGTGTCGTGTGTGAAAGCTGTTCTGTTATGTGTGTTTAATTGTCAGGAATGGAGAAAAGTGCAGCCTGGAGGAGGGGGCGGCCTGTTATCGCCACCAGTCATCATCACAGCAGGCGTCTCTCACTGCAACAGCGTGACCCTGAATGTGACTGCTCTTATATGACCCAGTTTACATCCACAACACCCAACAGTTTCCCAATCCAGGCTTTAAAGAAATGTTATGTCCTAATGAAGACTGAGTCGGACCAGCAATGTCCACATTTCACTGATCCTGACCTTCTCACCGGCGTCCTGTTGCTTTAACAATTTAATTATATCACTGATTAATTACAAAACCCTGAGTGGCCTGTTCAGTATTTATTAATCAGGTAATTTCAATCAAGACTTCTTCATGAGTACATAATTATTTATTTACAAGTTTAGAAAAGAATGAGAAAAGTCTTTGGTGATTAGACGCCACCGTGACGTCTTCATGAATTTGAAAGTGGTCGTGAGGCTGAGAGCAGGATAGGATTACCTCCTCCGATGGAAGTGATGGAAGGATGGATGCAGGACGTGATGAGGAGCGGCCTTCTGAAGAGCTGAACCTGGACGCTGAAGAATGGATTAGAGGTGACTGGGGTGGAGGGGTGGCGCAATGATCCACACTGAAAGACAAACTGACAGCAGCAGAGAGGACAGGTTTAAAGTTTGACTGCAGCAGGAGGATTGGCTGGTTAAGGTTGGGGCAAAATATCTTAAAGACCAGCTCCAGACATGTTTTAAGACATAAAATGCTCGGCTTGAAATAATAAATTTTTTCTGCAAAATACGTTACCGTGTAAAATTCCTCCCAAGGCATCTCCTCCTTCTCCCTCATTAAATATTCCTGAATCTGCATAGTCCCCGCCCACGATGCAAATTTCCAGCCGCCCCCTCCGTCATGAAAACAAAACACGTCTCTGCCATCGTTTAGTGGCAACTTGTTGAAACTTAGCTAGCTTGAAATGTAGTAATTAGTAGCAGTAACGTTAACGTTAGCAGTCAGTAGTGAGTTTGCAAAAATGACGATGACGGTTACAGCTGGCTCGCGCATCGCCGCAGTGGTTGCCATAGGTTACACATAATGATATGCGTAGCGTCACCCCGTCCATTAACGGGATTGGCTCCTTAGGTTTGTGACGTCTCAAACCTGCCAATCTGAAAACGTGTTGTTCAGCCTGTCCTTGGTACACTGCAGTTTAAAAGCAGACAGGCCCAGCCATGGAGATGAGTGCTGATGTTGTCCCTGATGTGTCTTGTAGCACATGAGAAACACCACATGGAGACGCCCATGATCAGCTGATCAGAGAAGCAGAAGAGATAGAGAGTGATATGAAGGATGAATTAATGAATGAAAGATATGAAACAGTCTTCCTGCTTTACGCTGAGCTACATCTCTTGCTCTTTGACCTTACAGCTGGTGGTGCATTTGCGGTCAAAGCTCCTAGATTTTAGAATAACCTGCCTGGAAAGACCAGATCTGCAACTCTATTGTAAAGCACTGTTTATCTGTGATTTTAAAAGTGCCATATAAATAAAGTTTGTTATTATTATAGTGCATTTCATGTCTGTTTATCTATTTGTCTCCAGCACAGAATAATTACATGTGCTTTCTTCTGTCCTATACATGTTCCTCCATGTCTCAGGATGCTGTTTCCCATGAGGCACTACCGCCCCCTGTTGGCAGAAGAGCTGTGATGTGTTTGATGCCCGCACCTCTGTGTTGAGACTTTACAGTGAGATTCACCCCATAGAAATAGGAATATTCTAAAACTTTTAATTTTAAACTTTCATTTAAGCAGTTTGCTGTTGTATTGTCTGATGTTTCAGGTTGTCTGCGTTGTAGATATGCATCAATACCTGCAGTAAAGATGATACTGGAGCACAGAGAGTTGCGTTTTATATCCAGTGTTTAATGCTGCTTGATTTCCCTGCAGGCATAATAAAGTCTAATCCCGACTTCGTAACAGGAGAGCTGTTCAAATAAAGGTCAGGTGAATTAAATGACAAACACCCGACCATGTCACCTAATGGTTCAGCTCAAGAAGGCAAATTTAGCGAATGAAATGTCACACTCGATTAGAGCCGTGTGCGTGTGCGTGCGTGTGCAATGTCTGAAGATGAGGCTCTCAGCTGAATTACGAATTAAAAACATGCTCAGGACAAAATGTCAGAGTCTGAGTCGGCAAATAACGACAAAGTGAAAATGTTAAACCTTTTAAATCACGTCAGAGTGATTTATGGAGTGTGGGAAACAGGGATGTTACTGAAAAGCAGCTTAAAGGCATGATTCTGAGTGATTCTGACATGTTTATTACAAGTACCTCTCTCTATTAAAGCATGAAAAGCAAAAGGAAGTTAAATACGCCGACGTGCTTCTGTTAAGTGTGTGTATGTTTTGGTTAGCAGAAGTGGCTAACATCAATTAGAGCAGATGGAGACGCGTCGTCCAGCTATATATACAGTCATTGGGTGAATCCAAGTGCGGGGCGTACTAAACCGATTAGTAGTAGGGGTGAGACGGGCCTCAGAGAGAGAGACTCCACATATATTCTAGAAGTCACTGACTGTATTTACTCAGACAATTTTGACGTGTTTATGACAGTAACAACTTAAAGAGAGAGGAAACTAGTTACTAAATCTTTTCTCTTTAGGCCCATCGAAGTCCGTTGAACCTTGAAACCTTGAAACTTAATTCTATGATATTATGTTGGAAAGGCGGTGCACATATATACAAGAAGATAAAGATATCTTAAATAAAATACATTCATCTGAAGTAACGAGCCCTGTGACGATGTAAGGAGTCAAAGACAGACACACCGGTGTCAAATTAAGTGGTTGAAGTAAAAAAAAGAGAAAGGGTCAGAAATATATATACTCAAGTAAAGTACAGAAACCTGAAAACTCCAATTTAAAAAGTATTTGTGGGCATTTGTTTTCTTTAGATGTGCAATGGGAGGATCTATAATGTCATTCTGGAGGCGGGCTTCCTGATGAAAACAGCAGTCTCTCTGCTGGACTGGTACACTCTGAACAAGCTAATACTAGTCATGGAAAGACCATTCCCCTGCAAGGACCTCCAGAAATATCTTCAAGCCCCCGGAGGATCCCTGGATGAGCAGGAAGCAGAGGAACGAAATATCTGGGAGGAGGAATTTGTCTGTTAGCTTATTTGCAGGACTGGAAAGTTGTATTTATCATACTTGACTGATTTAACACGTGCAGTATAGGAGCCTGAAAGCAGCCCATCAAAGTTCAATCACTGATGCAAGTGGTAGCTAGAGAGCTAACGGCTAACATGCTAGCCAGCATGACAGGTTACTGCTCCTCAGTCATAATCATAGTTAGCTTCTCCGTCCTAGCTAAATTACTAGATATCACTTGGAAAGCTTGTTAGCTTGGTTACCGACATCTTTCCAACAACTGTTAATCAGGCTGTGATTGTAAAATAGTTGCTGGCAAAGAAGGTTAAATGACAATGATGTCAAAATGCTACAAAGCAACACAGCTTCTTCTCTTTTAGACTCTTCTGTCTGTTTTTCTCAAAGATCAGCACTTTCAAAAGGTTTAAGTTCAACTTGATGCCCAAAAGTTCGCTGAGATTGTCTTTGTGGCTTTGAGTAAACCAATGATTGTAGTGCTTCCATTAAAATGTACAACTCTAAATGCTGGTTTGACTGGACTTTTACAGGAAAGAGTGTTACATTTGTGTCACAGCTAGCTAAGTTGTTGCTGCATAGGTGCCATGATCGAGTGTTATATCATCATAAACATGTTCAGGCGTCTAGATAGAGCTTTTTGTTACCAACACTGTTTGCACGGCATGGCTCAACTTTTTAATTTTTTGTGGCAGCCGTTTTTCCCCACAT
The DNA here is from genome assembly GCF_022749685.1 of Semicossyphus pulcher. Classification (NCBI taxonomy): domain Eukaryota; kingdom Metazoa; phylum Chordata; class Actinopteri; order Labriformes; family Labridae; genus Semicossyphus; species Semicossyphus pulcher. The sequence goes on along the minus strand of NW_027211615.1, from coordinate 23,458,064 downwards.
ATTGTTTCATAGACTTTTCTACTTACACGTCTGTCTTTGTCTCCTGTTTTCAGAAAATCCTGAGGCAGCTGGTGGACGCAGCCATTGAGATGCACTCCAAGGGCGTCTTCCACCGGGATATCAAGCCGCAAGACATCCTGGTGCAGCTGGAGTCCGGCGAAACCAGAGTGCGCATCATCGACTTCGGCTGTGGCAGCTTCTCGGGAGAGACGTCCTACCATTCCTTCTGAGGTAAGATATCTAGCTTCTCCCCTTTCTCATCTGTCAATCTCTGAAATAACGACTTTCAAGCTCGCTTTCCCCCCCCTCCACCTATTTATTTACCTGTGTTCCTCTGCTGCTGTGTGTTAAATGTACCCGTATGTACGCCCCCCCGGAGTGGTTAAGTTATAGGACATACGAGGCCCGTCCCACCATCGTTTGGCAGCTGGGGGCGCTCTTCTACTCTTTACTGAGTTGACATGAGCATCTCACCACCATGGCCTTCATTAATGGGGAAATTAGAATTAACTGTGAACAGTCCAGAGGTAAGATACAAGAGCACACACACACACACACACACACACACATTTTTTTTTTTTGAAAGCTAATCTTTCCCTCTGATTTCTTTGTGTATGGGATCACTGCAAATGCCCACTAACACCTTGATCTCCTTCTTTCTCTCCTGCTCTTCAGACTGCAGGAGCTTGCTGTATGTGTCTGGACAGAGACCCGACAGAGCGCGCCACTCTGGAGGAGCTGCAGCAGCACCCTGCCCTCTAATAACCCCAACCCCACACCCACCCAAGGCCAGCTTTGAAGAAGAAGAAGTAAAGTATTTGTAATAAAACAAACCAAACTAGAGTCCATTCATGTACAGTCCACTTTTGTTCTGTATTTTTGAGGTAATCTGGCTCTAGAATTTCCTTCGGGACAAATAAAGTTCTATCGTATATTATCCTATCTTACCTGACTTGTTTGTAGGCTGCCTACGTGGTACTTAATAACAACATACATGTGAATCAGAGTTAAAGATGTAAAAGAAACCTCACTAATTGTCTGAAGGTGGGATGGAGACAAAAAGACCAGAAGTGACAAGGACAAATGTTGGTTGCCATGGCTGCCTGCCCACTTTGACAGTTCACTAAAAAACAGGAAGTTGTTGTTGCATTCTCAAACATGGTTTCTGTCATCATAGTTAGTTCTTATCATGCTGATTTACGTCCAAGCGTTCATTTTTCTGACAAGTTTAGTTTTAATTAGTTATTTGATGCTGTAAAAAGGATGATTGACAGCTCTGTTGACACATTCGGCTCCTGCGGCTGATCTGTTCGGCGAGAGGAGACGTCACTAAAACAATCACCACAGTCATTGAACACTCCATATAGGTGAATATCTGCTTCAGACCAACACAAGAAGCTGTTCTGCTGCAGAATGAGCCGCTGTGCGGGAAGTGTGTCTTTTAGTTAGCAGAAGGGGCGGGAGGTAAGATGACAATATTGATAAATCATTGCTAACCAGAGTTGATGTTGAATTAGAAGGCAGGTTTTGATTTTAAAGTCACCTTTTATAGATTGACACCAAAGGTCAGCCTCCCCCGACGTTAGCCTGCTGCTGACTCCATTGATTATTGATTCAGTTCACCCAGTAATTGAGGGATTCATCACCTGAGGCAGGCCTCCCGTCCTCCGGGATGTGAGCCACTCTCTCCGTTCCTTGAATCAGAGTCTGAAGCAAACCCTGCGTGAGTTTCAGAGAGCAGGAGACGCTCCGGGCAAACACAGGAGGAACGCCCAGAGGGATGAAGCTCTGTCGCTTAAACGTGTCTGACAGGCCGGCAAGAGCTCAGGCCTCTCTGTCTCTGTCTGTTAAACACTGGTGACAAACTTAACTTATGATTCTTGAATTTAGGGATATTTGAAATGTACACATGAATATTTGATGTGCTGATACAGGAAGTGAAGGCTGCAAGAGAAACTGATGAATAACACATGGAAGATGAATCCAGCATGTATTTTTCCTGTCTAAACTGACAGGACACATAATAAAGATTATATAACAGGTGTGTGTGCATACCTTCTTTGACCATCATCACCATTTTTCTTAGAATTGGGGGAGAGGTTGCCATGGGGATATTTGCTGGTAGCCATTCACCAGTGCAGGTAATTGTTCCATCTTTCTCTTTCTCTCTCGTGTCCTGATTCACCACTTTACTGACAGTCGAGGGTGTTCTTCAACACGCACTGAAAGGGCACAGTGAGTCGTAGTTTGAATGGTGTCATCCATCCATCCATCCATCCATTGTCTGTCAGTCCATCCATCCATCCATCCATTTTTCTATCTTTTTATTTATCTATCTGTCCGTCCATCTGTCCATCTATCCATCCATCCGTCTAGCTATCTATCTTTCCACCCATATGCCTGTCTGTCTGTGTGTCTATCTATCCGTCCTTCCATCATCCATCCATCTATCTATCTTTCCACCCATATGCCTGTCTGTCTGTGTGTCTATCTATCCGTCCTTCCATCATCCATCCATCCATCCATCCATCCATCCATCTATCTATCTTTCCACCCGTTTGCCTGTCTGTCTGTCTGTATATCTATCTATCCATCCATCCATCCGTCTGTCCGTCCATCCATCCATCCATAGGTGTGTATCTAGGTAATTTAATCTACAGCAGAGCATCATACTCTCTGACATCAGACGGTCTGACCTGTATTCAGTTTTGTGATGATGCATTTTCAGGCTCATCCAAGAGTGAGTTTTTATGATTCAATTTAGGAAGACGGAGAATTTTCTTAACCCATTAAAAATCTACAGGACTACAATTACACTTTAATGCAGTAGTAATGTAAATCTAAACATCACGGATAGTAAAACACTGCCAGGGTCCATTTCACTGCATAGTGGTGATGCAACCCTTCAGGGAGAAGAGGGGTCTTTATGGGGAGGAGACAAGAGTCCAGATGGTTCTGCACCACCAGCATCAGCTCTGCAGGAGTCTGAAAGGAATCATCACGACCTGATTACAGAGAAGACGCAGGTGTGTGGGCTACAAGCAAAGGTACCAGCTGCGATCTAAAGGCCGTGTCCTTAGCTAACACAAATATAAATGGTTTTCATCCATAACCTTAAAACAGGAAACTAATTAATCTAAAATTGGTGGATCTAAAAATGTTCGCTGGAGGGTGAAAATTCAGTATTTTCGAAAAACACAGCTGTGTGCATGTCAGGCTTTCACAGATGTGCTCGAGTACCAGAGTCAAGATAACCTGACACTCTGACACTAACAATGATCACACCTGTCATACATTCTCACCTAAACACACACACAAACACACATACAGAGGACCCACTCTCTGCATCTTTACAAAAAAACATCCAAACAAAGCACAATTGCATTAGCGGGGTCGTTTTTAAGCTGTTTAATGCTCTGTAGCTGATGAGCTTACCACAAAACAAATATGTGATTAAGTTGGTTCAAAGAAATATGTTTTACAATTTTACAATACAAATAAAATGTGATGGATTGATTTTCATATTTTGGTAATAGCTACAATTCTTTGCCCTTTGCCACAAGATTAGCTAAATGAGAAGATTGATATCTTTCTCATTTCTGTGTGTTACTTATGGAGCTAGAAGCAGAAGGTGATTAGCCTAGCTTAGCATAACGATTGGTAAATGTGCCTTTCTATTTCCAAAAAAGTGTATTTTGTATAAAGAAGAGCATTTAAACTTAACATAAAGGCATTTGCAGGTTAGTTTATATACTAACTAACCTATAGTTAATGTGCTGTAGCTAACTAGCTTAACACCAAGCAGTGTTAGCTTGGAAAAAGCAAAATATTGGAGTTTTTAGAAAAACACTTCTTTTCCTGTTGCCCCGAGATTCAGGTGAGAAGATTGATATCTTTTTCACTTCAATTCTGTGTGTTAATTATGGAGCTAGAACCAAGAGGTGATTAGCCTAGCTTAGCATAAAGACTTGAAGCGGAATGATCAGCTAGCCGGGCTATCTCCGAAGCTCCAAACTTCTCATTATGTAATATTGAAGAGTAAGGACGACACCAGCATCTAAACAAACTATAAGAACAGTGGCGGGCTAGTTTTTAAGCTAGTTAATGTGCTTTAGGTAACTAGCTTAAAACCGAACAGTTGCAGCTTGGAAAAAGCAAAACATTGGAGTTAGTTAGTAAAATAATATATTTTAACATTATGGATAAAACTTATTTGCCCTTTCCCTCAAAGATTTTAAAGAGGAGATTGATATCTTTCTCCTGTCTGTGTCTTACCTACGGAACAAGAACCAGGAGGTTGTGTCCTAGCTTAGCATATAAACTGGAGGAAGAGAAAACAGCTAGCCTGGCTATCTCCAAAGTTTTCCAAAACGTATTATTACGTTAATACACAGAAGAGAAAGGACTACACCAACATCTAAATATATTTTCAGATTATAGAAATAAAAATCTTTGCCTTTTCCTTCTAAGATTTATGTGAGAAGATTGATATCATACTTATGTCTGTGTGTTATCCATGGATCAAAAGCCGGGAGCTGATTAGCCTAGCTTAGCATAAAGACTGGAAGCAGGATGAAACAGTTTGCCTGGTTTTCCCCGAAGCTCTAAACTTCTTATTATGTAGTATTGAAGAGTTAGGACTACACCAGCACCTAAACAAACCATAAGGACATTTGCAGGCTAGTTTTTAAGCTAATGTGCTGCATAAGACTAGCTTAACACCAATCAGTTACAGCTTGGAAAAGTAAATTATTGGCGTTAGTTAAAGTATTATATTTTAACATTTTGGAAATAAACTTTGCCTTTTCCCTCCAAGATTTTAAAGAGAAGATGGATATCTCTCTTGTGTCTGTGTTTCCTGTGGAACGAGAACCAGGAGGTTATTAACTAGCTAGCTTAGCCTAGCTTAACATAAAGAATGAAAAAAAGAGAAAAAAGCTATATTGTCATATATGGGAAAAAAATATTTGTCCTTTACCCAAGATTTAGATGAGCAGACTTATATGTTTGCTAAATCTTTGTGTTACTTGTGAAGCTAGAACCAGGGAGTAATTAGCCTAGCTTAGCATACTGGAAAAAGAATAAAACAGCTAGCCTGGCTATCTCCAAAAATCTCCTAAACTTCTAATAATGATGGGATTTTGTGCCGTCGCTGACAAGCTAATCGGCAGACGGCTAGCCTTCTAAATGACATCAGCATTAGCGTCCTTGTTTGGTCGCTCATTCAGCAACCCAGGGATCACTGCAGGAGTTCATAAGGAGCTGAATTGAAGCATTAGAAATTGGACAAAGTGTCACATTGAAACCGTCTTCATTTTTCTTTCCTGTGGAGGGCTTTTGAATTGAATTGAAAGGGCTTTGCAGCCGTCTGCCACAGCCGGCGTTCACCGAGTTCTCCTGTATTAACACTACTTGTCTATATATGACGTCCTTAGCTTCACCTGTGTTGGCCTCTGCTCTGTGTTTGAAGTAAGCAGTGAGAGAAACACTGAGGCTGCTCTAAAGCATCGAGGTAAGCTGTTGCCTAGCGAACACCCTAATTAAATCAGCCTTTGCCTCCAGTTATTACGAGTAACGGCGACCACAGAAAAAGAATCAAGTTGAAACTCTTTCATGCTGCGTCTGTTTGTGAGCGAGTAAGTGGACGTGGCGTTAATGAATGCATTCATGGTGCTGATAATGGCTCCGTCAACCGCTTGCTGATGGTTTTTTGCTAATGAGAATAAGCTTTGACTGCTGCATAATAAGAGGCGGCATATTAAATGATCATTATTGCTGTGCATTTGAATGAAGCAGTCACGTGTAAAGTGATTCACTGCTGAGAAAGAGATTCATAAAAAGGTCGAGTGCAGACGGACGAGTGGATTTAGTGTCATCTACTTTTGTTCAGTGTTCTTATAATTAGATTTTTAGCATGAGCAAGGCAGTTATTATTCAAATGTACTCATCCCGCTGGGTCTCTGTATCCCAGTTACACATAATTGAAGTGTCTGAGTTATGTTCACAGGACACCAGGTTCAGTAGATGATTTAAAGGTGAGTCACAGTCGTTGTTAATCAAGAACAACTTTTAAATAGAGTCCCGATACATTCGATCCACAGTCATGTTCACATTTTCTACAGCCAGCAGAAGCAGCTGTTGTGACTGTTGATCAAGTCCTGTCCTCTACCAATGGTCAACATTTCTTTTTACTGTGATCCAAATCTAGGAACCAGTCAGCTATAATCTGACGACGATAAAGACCCTGGGAGCAGCGGCCAATGTTTGGAGGCTTCCGGTGTAGACAGCATTTACAAAGTATTTAAAGTACACCAAGATTTCATTTCCTGTCATTGCTCACTATGCAAGAATTGAGTTGGAGTGTAGATACAACGTCTACCGTTGGACTATAAGCTGCACTTATATGCAGATATCTGTTTATAGTGTGACGACCCCTCTACCTGGCCACTGGGTGTCTCTGTCTGGTGCTGTTTATGTGCTGTGTTGCAGGGGAGGTGTGTCCTGGTCAGAGGGTTTACACCAATATTCAATACGTCAATATTCAATGTTGACTGTACACCTTTACATTGAAAAAGGTCAACCTCCTCTGAACTGGAACTGTCACATCAGCAGCGACCTCTTGTGGTCAGCATGCAGAATTACATCAGAAATGCTCCAATCACAGCCCAGATTTTGGTTCATGTGATCTCTCTGGCCTGAAAAAGTTTCTGAACGATGGCGGCCATCCAAGCACAGTGGACCCAGGAGAAGGAACTTCTGATAAAACATCTGGTAAGTGAATGTATGGAGAACATCTGTCTGGTAAAAATAATTTAATATAAACTAACAACACATTTGAGATGCTTTATTGCCGTGAAATTTGTATTAGATCGTCTGAGCTAGCTTAAATTGCCGTCGTACTAGGAGTTGCTATGGTAACGCCGTAGTTGTGACGGGAGCAGAGGAGTACAGAGAGATAGGCCGGTTGCCTCCTCGTGTTGCTTGTTGATGTTGTCTGTTGATGTTGATGTAAAAGTTGATACGTGAATCACCACCTTTATAAAGACCGCCCAGATCTCTCTCTCTCTCTCTGACGGGGTCGGCAGGATGACAGCGGGTTTCGTCTCCTGGAGTTCTGTTTCTTCCATTTCGCAGATCTACTTTTACATGATGCATCCACACACACTTTACAACACTGATAACAAACTATGTTGAGGTTTCTTATATTTTTGTAAATGTAACTGCTCTTCGTACTCACCAGACCGTGTTGTCTCCCTAAATTGTCACACTCTCTGAGCCGGGCTGTGACAATAGAGATGAATAAAAATGTAAACTATTGTCAACCGATAGCTGATGCTTCTGAGACTAACGGCTGATTGTTACAGTTTTTACTTATCCACACAAACGGTTTTTCCTGCATACAGCCAAAGCCTGTTGAATTGCTAACTGACGATATTACTTGGACTGCATACAGTTAAACCAGATCACTTCTGATACCATATTCAGACTTTAGGTTACTGTGATCCTAACCGTAACCAAGGTATACTTCGCCATAAAGGTGGCAGAGAAGAAAAACCTGTTACGATCATGTTTACTCATTTACTACCTTATTTTCTAATTCAAATGACATCATAAACATACTGGGTGAAGTCATTCCAGTCTAAATGTGGACTGGATGGATTTGTATGAGGCCTGAGTGTAAAAAAAAAACACTTAAGAAATCTTGTGTCATTCGTTTGCACAAGTAAGTCTAAAACACGTCGGGAAAAAGAATATATAAATGTGCACAACTTCAATCAGCAGCTCAAAAATAGGGAACAACTTGTTCACGTCCCCTTGCGTTTGGTGTTTTTTGCCCACTGACTTAGCCCCCGCCAATACTACAATACCATTTAATGAAGCAGATATACACAAAGATCATGACTGGGGTGGAAAACACCTAACTCTGACGTCACCGGTGACAACGTGAATAAAACCGGTGACGACAGTTCCTGCGTAGATTACAATAAACCTCAGCTGATAACAAACGTAGACTTTGTTCTCCTGCTCCTCATGTGCTCCTTCTTACACAGACTGCAAAGAAGATTAAACGTTTACATACTTCAACAGTCTGCACTGAAGCTGCTTTGATTTGCTATTATGTTAGATGTTGCAACCGTGATTTCCTCTCTGATTTGTGTAATCGACTTAATGATAAAATCTATGAATCTAATAAGATCTTTGTTAACAAGCTGCTGGATGTCCAAACCCCAGAGGTTGTGCTGCTGACTGAAAACATTAGAGGTTGTGCGTAGGCAGTAAGCCTCTGATCTGTTATTAACATGTCTAGACGTTTTCTACCTCTTCAGTAAAGGCAAAGTCCTTGACAACCGGCGAAAAAACGTTGCTTTCTTTAAAAAGTCACGACAGAAAGGACGACTGGAATTTTCCTACCCCCGTGCAGCGGTTGTGTAATGATCCAGGGTCTTACGGTGCATTAAGTACTACATGCACTGCTGTAAACAGGAACGATGGAGCATATAGTGTACATGTTTCTAATATTTCTTGCTTTAACAGTAAATGTGATGTTTGCACCATCCAAACTCTCCCAGTTTCGTTGGGCGAGAGGCGGGAGACACCCCGGACCATCAATCATAGGGCTGACACATACAGACTTTCACTAATGAACCTAACGAGCATGTCTTTGGACTGTGGGAGGAAGCCGGAGTACCTGGAGGGAAACTATGTTGCACAGGGAGAACATGCAAACTCCACACAGAAAGGCCTGCTACGTCTGACCCGGGATTGGAACTAGAAACCTTCTAGCTGTGAGGCGACAGCGCTAACCACAATGCAGCCCGCATTAAAGATTATTTAAACAATAATTACATTGGGAAAATAAGCTTATCATAAGGTCCATTAAGTAGGCCTGGCTGTCCTGAAGCTTTTTTAGCACTCGGACATGTTTGGGAGTAAGCACAAGTTAATTCTTGACCTTGAAACTAGATGCTGATGAAAAGTATTTGAGATGATCAAAAGCTTTTCATAAGGAAACAGAGGTAAAAACAGAGGAGGCATTATGATGATGTGCCAAAAAAATAAAAAAATAAAATGGTGTTCCCCTGTGCGTGGGTTCTCTCTGGGTTCTCCGGCTTCCTCCCACAGTCCAAAGACATGCTCGCTAGGTTCATTGGTGACTCTAAAATTGCCCGTAGGTGTGAGTTGACGCTGCTTGGACGGAAACGGGTGGAATTTGTAGCTGAGATGACAAGGAGTCGCAGAAGTTACCGACGGAGCATAGCATCACGCTGGAAAGGGGGTGGAGAATAGTGTGTCGACGCAGGTTTAATTACCCGGGTCTACTGCAGAGTCATTTGACCCAGGTCTGAATGGTGATTGTAGCCTTTCCCAAAAAGCAAAAAAGCCGGGTGTTAGCAGGTTTTTTGACCAGGCGGGAAACGGCTTATGTGTCAGCCCTGTGACTGACTGGCAATCAGTCCAGGGTGTAACCCCGCCTCTCATCTACCTCATGTAAATTAACCCACCTGCTACTTAATTACATATTTCAGAAGCATTGCATTCCTCATACTTGCACTATTGTCTTTCGAAGGCTTGTATATATATTAGTTTAACATTTAAGTGTACACAGAGAGAAGGTAAACCGGAGTCACATTCCTTGTATGTGTACATACCTGGCCAATAAAGCTGATTCTGATTAAATAGTTATAACTGAATTAGAAACAACTCTACTGTAACAATCTCAAACTTTTTCATCTAAATAAATGTCTGTTAAGTCACGATCTATCACCGAATGAGGTAACACAATGGTGATTGAGCCTATGGCCCACTGATGAAAGCCTTTGCATTTGCAGTATTATGGACTGGGTGTCTGTGGCGACATTCACAGAAAAAACCCAAGTGGCGCCCAGTTAGTGACGCGTTTTCCATCACCCAGCAGTGGTTTGTCTGCCAGAGAGGGTAGGCGGAGCTAAGCGGCTGCACTTCCAGTTTCTATAAGCATTGTGAGTAAACAGTAATCTACTATGGCTGAACAAACAAAGAAAAGATGGATGACTACAGATACAACTTCAAAAATAAGTGAAAATCCAAAGAAAAAGAAACAGATTTGACGCTCAGATGAAGCAAACAGTCTAAAAAGGAAAGCGACCGTCAGCCAGGAAAATCAAGAGTTAAAACCGTGACAAAGTGAGGTAAAATGGGAAGAGCGTTCTCGTAAATTCCCAATCATCGCCAGTGGGAGGCGCTCAAGAGCACGAAAACTGAAATCTTCGAGATTGTATCTTTAACCGTGATCGAGGGAAACATAAAACACTCTGTTTGTCAGGACTGTGCGGGTTTGTCATGATACGATTTGATGGCACTACGAACACAAGCAAACAACAGGCTCACATTTTATATACCACACCCACCTTGAGTTAATAAGAAAACAAGAAAAAATATTAAAAACTATTTGGAAGAAAACTTTGTCTTCATGTGTTGGTCAAAGTTAATAGCTGGTACAAAACAAGACATTGATACTAGAACTGTCAGGTCACTCCAAGTGAAGGTACCACTTCCTGAAGAAACCTCTTTTATGCAAATCAATGCACGAACACTTCCAAACTCATCTCTGTGTGTTATATTGCTGCACTCTGTTGTCAGGCTCTTAATGGCTGCAGGGGTAACAGTGTTTGACTAAGCTGTGAATCAAATCAGGTGGAAAATACGAGCCAAGGTATTCTTCAAGGAAATGAGCAGAAATATCTTCATGATTTGAGTAACTGACTTTATTTTGGGCTTGTTAATGTTTCAGTGCTCTACATCTACAATAGCAGCGACTGTATTCTGTGTAAGTCAGTCATTAGCACCGCAGATGTGTGAGAATAAACACGTTACTTATCTCTTTCCTGCGTGTGAGTAGCAATGGATTCTGTTTCCAGTCAGGTGTGACCGCACAAATCCGCCTGATAACAGCAAAGGACAGGACGCAGCATAGATTCAGCCTCTTTGTGGACACAGCGAGGGATTGTGGGTAGCCCCGGTGGGAGTTACGGCTTGACAAATATTTGAAGTGCAGCCCGGCTCTGTTTACCTCAGCCAGAGCCTCGGGTTGAAGCTGCTACTTTTGAATTCTGCATCACACAGGAGACAAAGCTGGAAGCGTCAGAGAGGGAGACGAATTAAAAACTGAAAACATTTCGCATGATACAAAAATGTTTCTCTTTTATTTGCTTTATTTTACAATCATTTGAATGAGAAAATTGATTTTCAGGACACCTGGGAGAAATCAATATTATTGATCACAGGGGGCTAAAAATATCCCCGGCCAGGATGATTCATCTTTGTTATTCTTGTCAATAACATACTGGAGTTTTTCGTCCATTTTTTCAGACTATTTTTGATATTTGTGTTCCAGAAAACAAAATGTAAACACACAGTTAAACTCTGGAAATGTCACATTTTGAAAACATTGCATTCTGTACATCTGCATTTTTACTAGGGGTGCACAATACTGGATTTTTTGCCGATATGCCGATATTTTCCAACCCTTTCTGCCGATACCGATATATTAGGCTCATGTTTTTTTTCCACCTAATTGCAGAGAACATCAAGTCTCCCTGAAGTGGAATTGATATCATGCCTACTCTTATTGTAGTGGCCAAAAACTTCCATCCCGCAGACATCTTCCACCCTTCTTCACGTTTGACGGAAAAGGTCATGCGTCTGATCACTCACGTTTCTGAGCGCACCTGAATGCAGCATCCCCCCGAAACACGGCAATAAAGGGGAGACATGCCCGGACTTGTTTACTGCACCTACTACGGAGACATCAGCGATCGCAGACGGACTCTTTTTACCTCGTGTGCGTCCATAATTATGTAAGTTAGTTTTGCACTGATGTTTGTATTACACTCTGTTAGCGACGGCTTTGGCCACGAGTGAATTGTCGGCGTGTTTGATGTTGTTAAGTCGGTAAAATGACGAGAATGTGAGCTGTTAGCTAGTGAAGAGTTGTGAAAGTTGTTTAACTTCTATTCATTGGCTCGAGTATCTGTGACTTTGTAGTCTTTATTTGTATATTGTTGATAACTTCACGCAGGCAGTTCGTGCTGAGTTGATGTCGTAGCATTAGGTCAAGGAAAATATCGGCAGAAAAATGACATATCTGTCATTGCCGATATGTCATTTTTTTATTTGCAGACACCGATAACGTGCTGATAATATTGTGCGTCCCTCATTTTTACCTCATCAAACCTGCTTACATTAAAATCTACAAATGGAGACGACATCCATCACATCAGAGGAAATGTGAATATTCCAAAAGTGAGAAAAACGGCCAACAAAGGGCGAGTTTATCACAAACATTAAGGTAAAACTTTACAAAAAACAGTCCCACACGGGGTAGAGTGAGAGGACCGACACGGAGATGTGTTCATTTACAGAGTGCAATCACAGCATTACCAAAAGGTTTTGTTTGGAGGTTCATTATTTGCTCTGGAAATATATCAGTGCATCTCTCAGGGTAATTAGATTTGCACAGTGTTCTTTTAACTACTGATGCCAGCGCTGATTAAAAGAGCGAGAATCACAATGTTATCTGCCTTCTCGATCGTGCTGCTATTGACGGAGTCCCAAATCAAGGACGTGGATCGGTCCAAGTTGGACTGAGCAGAGATATTATAAATAATTAATATCAAATTGATTTTAGTCCAAAAGAGTAGCTTCAGGGCCTCGGGAGTCCAGCTTTTTAAATTGGAATAGCTGGACTACTACAGCGGCTTCAGCATGCCAGGTAATTTGAAAAAGGGTGAAAAGCTTTAAATAAACCAAAATCCATCTGCCTGAGCAGCTTCACACATCAATATCCTGTCACCACAAGATGTCTTTCCTGTAAATGGTTTTTGTCCGGCATTGCAGATCGTTGGCCGGCAGGAATAGCTCATGGATCCACAGCAGGGATGGTGCTGACCTTGTTGTTCCTGCTGATCCTCCGCTCAGGCCTCGGCCGGGGCAGCTTGGTCTGGATCAGCTCCTCAGGCGTGTTCCCCAGCGGAGGCAGCAGCCTCTTCTTGCTGTTCCTGGTCTCTGGTAGCCACTGAGGAGGCAGCTCGAAGGGTCCGAAACCAAACTGTGTGGAGTCCTCGGCCTCTGTGGGCGTAGCCGGCGCCACCTGAGAGGAAGAGGCGTAAGCGCACGTGTGGACCGGAGAGCCCCGGGGTGCTGTGATTGAAGGAGGAGGGCAGTCCTTGGTGATGACTAGCCCTCCTCCGGTCCCCTGCAGAGGGTCCTTTTTGGTGATCACCTCCCCTCTGAGGCTGCCCATTCTCGACCGAGCCTTCTGGTCCTCTTTAGGGACAGAGCAGCCTCCTGATCCTTGAGAAGGGACCTCATTCTCTATTTCCTCTTCTTCCTCTTCCTCCTCAGAGGGCCTGAAGATCTGCTGCTGGCCGATGTTAAACATCTCCAGGAGCTGGCTCCCGGATCGCCCGGCTGTCTCCAGTCCCACCGGCTCCCCGATCACACCCTCCGCTCCTAACGAGGCCAGACCCCCGGTGCTGACCACGTTCCTGCGGCTGTAGCGTCTGTGGATCCTGGCCAGCAGGTCCAAGCAGCTGTGACGCGCCGAGCGGTTCACAGTCAGGAACAAAAGAGGGTTTGTGAGGAGGGAGACTTTAGGCAGCCAGAGAGCTGTCAGAAACAATGAGATTGGTAGTTCTTTAGTGTCTGCCAAAATGGTGCGATAAACCACTAAGGCTCCATAGGGGGCGCTGCAGGCTGAGAAAGCCAGCACCACGGCAAGCAGAGTCGCGTGAAGCTCCGCCTCTCTCTGCGACACGTACGGGATGGAGATGCTGTTCTGGGGAGTCCTCAAAGCCGCGATGATCACCTTCTTCTTCTGGCTGGCACTGAGCGCTCGGCGGATCAGCAGCATGAAGAGGAAGACCAGCGTGAGCGGAAGGATCACCGTGGTGACGTTGTAGATCAACACGTACACCATGTGACCCAGCGAGCGGGCGTGGTCGTCTGAGCAGGACGAGGTGACGTACACGTCCGTCACGTTGGTCACGGCGAACACAGGGAGGCTCACCACCGCCGCGTGGACCCAGATATAGATGACCAGGTCTCGGGATCTTGCGTCTGAGATCTTCCTCTCTAACGGGTACAGCACGGAGTAGTATCTATACACAGAAGACAAATAAATTCACCATCAAGACTTTAATATAAGAGGACGTAATTTGATACGTACCAGCAGCAAAAGCTCAAGTGTACAATAAAAGTATGATTAGTTTCAGGGACATGCTGCAGCACTTCTCAAACTTTTTTATTCCCTTGTAAAAAATAATTAAATTAGGAAAGTGTCTGTTTTTATCAAACAACAGCCTTGTAACTGAAAAACACTTCATTAGATCCTGTAGCTTCATGCAAATGTCTTCCCACAATAGAAGCTCAACGCCTGGGGACACATTCAAACATATTTATCCAGACAATAATGATATTTTGTTGGCTCAGTTTTTAATTAGTTTTTCACTTCGCTCTGTGTTTTCAGCTGTAAGTGACTAAAATCCATTCCCTTGATTTTCATCCGTTATTTATATTGAAACTAGCTTTATGCCTAAATATAATCAAGGCTGCAAACAAACAAGCTGGAACATGGCTCATAGACTGTATAAAAAGATGGACGACATGACAGCTCACTAAAAATGAAGCCAAACCCTCTCTAACGCCCCCTGCAGACTGGCTGCAGTATAGGTCATAAAGCCCGCCTCCTCCATGTTAACAGATGGGACCTGAGTCAAACTATAAAATCAAAATACACGACAAATACATTTTTCTCAAACATGGTTTCTGTCATTATAGTTAGTTCTTATCATGCTGATTCACGTCCAAGTGTTAATTTTTCTGACAAGTTTATTTTTAATTAGTTATTTGATGCTGTAAAAAGATTGATTGACAGCTCTGTTGACAAATACAGCTCCTGCAGCCGATCTGTTCTGTATTAGAAGAGTAGAGGAGGAAGGGCGAGAGGAAATGTAACTAAAACAATCACTACAGTCAAGTTTCCACATCTGTGATTGCTGCTTCAGACCAACACTAGAAGCTGTTCTGCTGTTAAACACGCCGACGTGCGGGATCCTCGCCGTTTAATCGGTATACGTTAAATGTGTGTTTTGTTTAGCAGAAGGGGCGGGATGTCGTTAATGCAGCTCCATCAGCCAATCTCTACTGTGCAGACTCTTGCTCCATAAGACGTCACCAGTGCAAGATGGCACGCCTGCCTCGGGGGTATTTTGGTGTCAAATAGGTACAATATAGAGTAGATGAAGATGAGTTATCCATATATATACACAGTCATTGGGTTGCACTAGTTGCAGCAGTTAAAGATTGCATTAAATTTAGGATCATTAAATTTATAATTTGTTTCTTTGAACTTATTTACAATTTTATTTTATCAAAGTTTTTGTGGTGCAACTATTTTTGGAATAATGTGAAATTTTTTAAGCTAACATTTCAAAAACTCATAACTTCCCCTTGGAGTACTGATACCTTGATTTGGCTGACTGGGACAATAGAATACAACAGAGCCATTGTTAATTTTATTAGTGACGCCTGTGTTTTCTTTCTATGTCAAGTCAAAGTGTCAGCTGTTAGAAAGGCCTATTGTCTGACTGGAGTGCAGCCTGAATGCAGGCTTATGGAAAATCTCTCTTAAGACGATTTACATGAAAAATTTACATTTAAAGTGGATGCTCCTGAAATACAAACAGCCGTTACAAAAGCAGAATCTCAGCATATTAAAATGTCTTCCTTTTAAAAATACATTTCATTTGAACAAGTAGGTTAAGTACAACCAAAACTGTGACCTTCTTACTGAAAGTTAAAGTGTTGGAAAGGAAGCACAAATCCACCCATTCATGCAGCCATTACATGAGCTGAATGCTGAAAAAAAGGACAGCGATGGGGTCGTTTTTAATCATCTGTAACACCAAATTTATCCTGCAGCCTCTTGACACATTTTTAAGTGTCACTGAGTTACAGAGGCTTATTATTAGAATTTGTCACTGTTACTTTGTAAGGTATTAGAGCGATAAACTGGAGATTTTCATTTAAATAAATGTCTGTTAAGTCACTATCGCCCAATGAAGTAACACAATGGTGATTGAGCCTATGGCCCACTGATGAAAGCCTTTGCATTTGCAGTATTACAGACTGTCTGTGGCGACTTTCATGGAAAATATCACAAGCGGCGCCCAGTTAGTGACGCGTTTTCCATCAGCCAGCAGTGGTTGGTCTGCCAGAGAGGGTAGGAGGAGCTAAGCGGCTGCTTTTCCGCTCTCTGCAAGTGTTGCGAGTAAACAGTAATCTACTATGGCTGAACAAACAAAGAAAAGATGGATGACTACAGACACAACTTCAACAATAAGTGAAAATCCAAAGAAAAAGAAACAAACTCGACGCTCAGATGAAGCAAACAGTCTGAAAAGGAAAGCGACCGTCAGCGAGGAAAATCAAGAGTTACAACCGGAGCCAACCGTGGACGTCACACCTGCAACACTGTCTGGATATCTGAGAAGTGTGCTCCCGCAATTACCGTTTATTGCCACAGGTGCCGCCAAAGACAACGAAACTGAGATCTTTGCGATTAGAACTTTAAAGAATGAAAATGTTTATGAACGCTACTCTAACAGGAAACTCTTGTGGAAAATATTCTCAAATATGCGTTGAGAAAACACATTTTAATCATGCAGTAAAGCCCGTCTAGTCATCAGAAAAAAATTAAATCACAAAGTAACTTAAAACTTTTGTTCTGTAGACCCGAATGTGCTTTTGAAATGATGCTTTTACCATAAAATATGCAACATAAAAACTGAAAGGGGTTAGAACATAGGGGGAGAAAGGAGAAGAGTGCATATTTAAAACACTCTGCGTTTTATTGGAACGGGATAAAAGGATTTTCTCTTCCTTTATCTGCGGTGTGCT
Organism: Semicossyphus pulcher; assembly: GCF_022749685.1. Lineage (NCBI taxonomy): Eukaryota > Metazoa > Chordata > Actinopteri > Labriformes > Labridae > Semicossyphus > Semicossyphus pulcher. The sequence continues at coordinate 23,441,126 of NW_027211615.1, read as the reverse complement.
ACTTTATGCAGAAGTTGAAACCGTGTGGGTGTTTTCAATGCACACCTACAGACGCGTATCTCCTCATATCCGTAGCACAGATAATGGCATGCAGATTGTCTCTCATCCTTTTGCTGTCCCTTAATAATAAGCAAAACAAATCACATGAAGGACTCGCTCATTTCCCTGGATCGTCTCTTCATCAGCACATGCTTCTGTACGAGTGTGTGTTTGTATGAGCCTATAACTGTTTCCACAGCCTCGATTAGCCTCCTTGAGAATAAATAATTCATCGGCTTGATAGCATTGACTGTATTAGTTGCTATGGAGGCATATAATCTTTGTAGCGGTGAAAACCAAGGCTAGACGAGGCTGCAATAAAACAGGATCTGACTGCAATCACCATAATAAATAAATGGAAGCCACGTTTACATTTGTTGTACTGTGATCAACGTGCTTAAGCTGATATAAAGTCCTGCATTTTCAAATGTCGGAGAATGAGGCTTAATAATGTAAGATGTAAAGCTTTGCCTGTAAACTGCATTCATCCATATTAATTTATTCTATTGACGTCAAATCTATTGACGAAACGGCCAGATTTTCAAACACAAACATAAAATATCCAGATTGAGGCAGCTTCTGTGCTCTTGTGCAGCCGGCAAACAAGAGATATTAAATGTATGCTAATGTTATTTTCTTATGCTAACGGACTGGAGCTAACTATACTTGTGCCCAAGTCCAGGGGCCGCAGCCTTTGCAGGAGGCGTTCTACGGAGGATGCGTCATTTATTGCCTGCGTAGACCCAAACAAAATGAGAGGTGAAAAGAGAAAGTCTGGTTTACACATGATTTCCTATTTGCGTCACCAGCTGTTCCCGCCCTTGCCCTTGCATCACCAAACGCCGCTCCTGTTGCCTAGCAACAGGTAGCTGGCTAACTAGCGGTCATAACTAACGTTGCGTAACTTAACCTGTTATTTTAAATATAATTTGTTTCAATGCCCCTTTCGTTATTTTTGAAATTTGTATCGCACGCTATTTGATTTGAGTTAAAACCCCAAACTTTTACATTTATAAGTGTGTTTCTCGGCCGCGTAACAGTCAGCCATCTTGTTTGCATTGCCGGCCCAACGCGAAGGATCCACTGATGGATCCTTCGATGCCCTGGAAAATGAGGACGCATTTGTCGGCCGCATCTGAAGGAGCCTTCAATATAGGACAGCCTTCGACGCGCCGCTGTGACGCAGTTGGCCTTAAAATACAGCCTTCAAAGGCTGCAGCCCCTGGATTGGGACACAGCTTGCAGTTTTGGTTTGTGTTATCGCTGCTATTTGCTGCCAGTTTAGCATGTAGTTAACACTTTTTGGAGATGCAAGCAAGGGAGGCCCATACAAAATTACAACTAACTGTCATTTTTAAATGTTTAAAGCAAGTTGTCCATACAAGACACAATGGCACATATAATATTTCTGAATAAACTGTGTGAACTAGTTTTTCCACTGGTTAGCTTGCTAGAAAGCCAACTGAGTGTTCAGTTAGCTTGCTATCACGTTTGCTAACATTCAGTTAGTTTACTAATTGACAGTTAGCAAGCTTGCTAGCTTAGAGCATCTGTTTCCCTTTCCACAGGAAGACAAAATGCCAGAGAAACAAGCTGACAAAATTAAGATAAGAACCAGTGTGACAATACAGCTTACAGCTTGCTAGCTAGCTATCGTATTAGCTGTAAGCTCATAGCAATGGGAGCATATCTATGAACACAGGTTCCAATGTTCCTAAAGACATTATCGTTCCAAAAAAGCTTTTTTTTATGTTCTCAGCAATGTTTTTTTCTCTTAGCTAAATGTGTGTTTCTCTAGGTTAATATGTTAAAATCAATCACCTACAGCTTGTAGCCTACTGATGTTACTCCTTGTAACGCACAGCCTCAAATTTGTGGACAGTTTTCTGGACTTTAGACACAGATTTTTATCATTCAAACTATTTATGAAACATTACTCTCCGTCTCTTTTGCAATTTGAACTGCAAATTTAGCCCTCCCACTATTTTCATCCAGGTGTAATCAGGTGTAATTCTCATGTTCCAAGGGTGGAGTTTGGTTGGTTGTTCAAAATCAGCTCCTTTTTACTGCTCTGATATTGGGGGGAAATAAGTAGCAACAGCACAAGTAGAATAACTATTGTAACCATTTGTATTAATACAAAAATATTGTTAAAGAAATGTTTAAATCGACAGAAAAGGCTACAAACAAGCGCAGCTACCATCCTGATCAGTAAGACTTATACAGTTGTTTTATATTCAGCACTTTCACACACACGTTCACTTGTGCTGTATAAATAATGTTTCATTTGATTTAAGGGTGCAATCATCATTACTTTAAAAAAAGCAGTGTGTGTGTGTGTGTGTGTGTATGTGTGTAACACAGAGAGATCATATGTGGGCAGCAGCAGCAGTCATCTCAGGCTGCTTTGAGCTGCAGCTTTCAGCGCTGCAGGGAGGCCACTCAGCCCGGCGTACACATGCTCCATCGATCGCAGCCCCCCAAAACCGCTCTCGTCCACGCCGCAGGGTGCAGATGGAAATTGAAAAAATACTTTCTTCCCCGACAAACAAAAATCTTCAGCCCCATTTTGACTGGAGATGTTGTTACTTTCGAGGGGAAGAGAATGAGTATTGATAAACCAAAACAGAGGTGCAATTTGAAACATCCACTTCTGTCAAGTTTTACTTTGAAATCCTGTGAGGGGAGTGGGAGGTAGCCACTAGCCTTTTTCAAACTCATATTTCAAAGTCAGATGAGCAAAAACAAAACACCTCACTCAGAGTGCTCTTTTAGTTTTGTAAGAGGTTGGTTTTAAAAACATTTGAAAGCCACAGTTATGACACAGTTATGTTTTATCTTCTTCTACTTTGACTATATGTATAAATTGGGGAGTACTACATCAATAAATCAATCATTTTGTATTTTTATGGCGCCAAATCACAAGAAAAGTTATCTTATGACACGTGACATATAGAGCAGTTGTAATATTATTTAAAGAGACCAATCTTAATCCACCAAAGAGCAATCACTTTGCAACTGTGGCATGGTAAACTCCCTTTTAACAAGCAGAAACCTTGAGCAGAGTCATTGGTGGATAGCCATCTGCCTCGACAGGCTGGATCGAGAAAGTAGGATACAGGGAGAGTTAGACATAAAAACTGTGAAGCCTGTTGTCTGCACTGACCTGTCGAGTGCGATGGCACTGAAGCTGAGCACAGTGACCGAGCAGAAGAGTTTATGGAGGAACTTGATGGTCTTGCAGAACAGCAGAGTGTGAAGCCACCAGCAGCAGCGAGGGCTGGCTCCCAGAGCCACGTCGAACGGGACGCACACCAGGCCGGCACAGATACCCGAGCATGCCAGGTTCTTTATGAACCGGTTGGTCACAGACTTGAAGACATTGGTGCAGCAGGTGCACCACAACACCGTGGCGTTTCCTGTGGGGAGAAGAAGACGAGGTGCAGAGCTTAAGATCAAAATTTCAAGCCTCGGTTCTACCTTTATTTTCAGCCTACTAACATGACATTTAGCAGTCTGCATAAACTCAAACGGCAACTCAAAGTATCAAATAACCAGAGATATTTTGGGTTTAATTTGAGGCTTTACAAAGCCAGGGGAATACTGGCTTAGATGTTAAAATGTATGATCATAACTAAGCATTTCAGGTTGATTCTTTAATGAATTTTATACTGATTACCATCTGAGTAAAAGGACAAAATTGAGACATAATAAGGCCAGTATTTATGCCACATGGATGCATTGCTGTCCAGCTGAGTGTCACTAAAAGACAAAACCATTCGAAGTTGAAGGAAAATACTCCAAATATGGGTGGCGATGCATCCTTTACCAACTAAAATATTCATAAAGGTTAAGATCTTTCTGCGTCTTCTTCTTCTTCTGTCTTTTTTTAAGGTTTCCACCCAGCACTGCAATTTCCTCCCACAGTCCAGAAAGAAAAGTTCCGTAGTCACCTGGAGACTCTAAATTGCACATTGTTATGAAAGAAGGGCGACTATGCGAGATGTCACATGTATGAATAATGTATCCACCATGTCCTTTGTGCTAATACTCCAAACTAAACTAAACTTCAAACCAGCACAGAGACTGTGATTGAATGAATTATGGAACAAAAGGACTGCATGAAAGAAGTAAGAAGTAAAACTTTAATCATATAATTCTTGAATAAAACACTGTCCAAGCTGCTTGATTTTCAAGTCGCTCCATCATTACATTTTAAAGCCAAATATGCCAACCAATGAATGTATAGATGGTCTCATCTGCTCTCATTGTACGAAATTGATGGTGACGTCATTTCGAGCAAACACAAAACGCACACTTAACACACCAAAAAAAAAAGCAAAGATCCCGCACGCCGGCGGTTTTAACAGCAGAACAGCTTCTTGTGTTGGTCTGAAGCAGACGTTCACAGGTATGGAAACATCAATGACTGTAGTGATTGTTTTAGTTACGTCTCCTCTCGCCGTTCCTCCTCCACTCTGCTAATCAGGAACAGATCAGCTGCAGGAGCCTTAGTTGTCAACAGAGCTGTCAATCATCCTTTTTACGGCATCAAATAACTAATTAAAAAGAAACTTGTCAGAAAACTGAACACATTCAAACCCTAAAAAATACAAAAAAGAAAGGGAAAGTGGCATTAGTTAATTTTGTCTAACTGCAGATAAAATTTTCTCTGCCCGTTGCAAGAATACCTTGTTGTTTTTGTTGCATCTTAAACTGTAGTTATCAGGATATTTTTGAACCAATGTCTTCGAGCAGATTAGCTTTATTAAAATATCAGACTATTTCTTGGCTGACAAAACTGGAAACTATTCATGCAACATGCAAAGACTCGATAGCAAAAGCCTTCCACTCTGCTTCACCACATTCCATCTGAAAATGTTACGATAAGGACTGTTCTGTCTTGAACTGTGTGTGCTTAAAGGGGGGGTAATACGTTCATTTCAAGCTTCATATTTATCTCTGTGATACCTGTGAATTAGTTTAGCATAATTTCCAATTAAATTTTTTTTGTCACACTGGTGCTGTGTGCGGGCCCTCATACAGCCTCTGCCTGAAAGGACTCATTCAGCTCTGTCCCTTTAAGAAACCCCGCCCCCTACACGCCCTCTTTCTTCTGATTGACCAGCTCTCCGAGGCCTGCTGAGGCTGCACTTTGTGACGTCACAAAGCGCAGGGTGTAGAAAAAACTGTGTGAAACCTTGCATTCACAGCCTGGGGATTACTCCAACATGCTTTTACCTACAGATTTGAAACTTCACCCACGTTTAGTCTGAACATCAACATCATATGTCTTAAAATGTGAAACAGCATAATAACCCCTCTCTAAAGACAATCCAAACTACTGTAATATGTACGACTGTATTATTTGCACACAAGTCATCAGCATATTTCTCTTTCTTAACTTTGAATGAGTGCAGGTAGAGAACCTCAGGAGCTCTGTGCAGGCCGAGTAATGACTTCAACCTAAACTGAGTGAGACAGCACACGATCATGTGCAGACAGCAACACTGTGGCATTTTTAACACACCTCCATAATTTGGAGGCAGTGTTTCTTGTTAATTAGGTTTAAAAAGGTGAACTTTCTGCTCCCTGTGGCGCGCCGACTGACGTCAGTTCACACGGGGACACATGTGATAGCAGCCTCTCAAGATGTAATTACCCACAGAGTGTTAGCTGAGCTCTCTTTGTCACAAACAGAGCAAGATGTTCTCTGCTGGAGAAAAGTGTTTGATTTTTCATACGGTTATTTGTTTCTGATGTCAGCGAATGTTCGAAAGCAGGCCACAGTCGTCGAAGAAGTGACGTGCAAGAAAATGAAATCTGGTAACGGCTTATAAATCGCACACATTCAAGCTTAAAGACACGCTGCACTTTCAAAATAAAAGCATGGTTGGATATAAAAATTAATTATCATGGATTAGGTTGTTGAAATTTGGCCTGAGAGGTTTAAGACGGAGCTGGAAGAAGCTTTTTTTAGGGAACATGTTGTGCTTTTACAGCGTTACACAACAGCACACAGGAGAAGCATTTCAGGGAAACCCTGATATAGCGGTAATTAATGCTCAGCCTCTGCATTCTGTGAAGCTGACTCTCGGATTAATGAAATTAGCACAAATGGCTGTTGTTTAAAATGCAGCATTACATAAAACCCAGCTAATACATATTGTATGCACATTTTTACATATTCAGGTTTTACCATATAAAAATGTAACTTCTGTTTGTAATGATGACGGTTATGATGAACAGGCTTCAGACGAGATCTTTTCAAAAGAGGAAGAATAGTGACATTGTGACGCAAAGAGATGGGTAGAAAGAAACACCCTCCAAACTGAAGGAAAAAATAGATCCTTTGTCACGGCCTTTCAAAATAAGCCATTAATGAGGCCTGATCTGGCAGCCTTTTGTCAGCGCTACAGTGTTTGTCGGTGCCCTTTCAAACCCTTTACAAATGACTACAGGGGAAGAATATTTGTCTCGGGAAAGACATGGCCATGGTTACAAGAAACTGAAAGAAGGAAATGGATGCAAACAGATATCTTCCTCATTCACCCTGATCTTCTCACCCCGGTTTTCTGTTATTGTAGAACAATACTAAAATTATCCTATGATGTAATGTCAACATTGTACAACTATGATAAACCTGAGGTTATGTCCAATGCCAGTGTTTTGGAAATGATTGCTTTCTCAAGCAACGTTCGTTCTACTTGATTAAGATTTAGAAAAGATTGCAGCTTTCGCAAAAAAAACGGGGGTGGGTAAGAAATGGTTAGAGGAAGCAAACTAAAATATTCAGTTAAAGTTTGAAAGAGATATGACAATTTAGCATGATGCTAAGCAAATTCAGCATGCTAGTGTTTGCTAATTAGCCTAAACCTGAAATCACAGCTCTAGCTGACGGTAGCGGCTGGTTATTTCGACCTGAAGATTGTGCTAACGGTAATTAAAAAAACAAAAATGTTTAAAGACTTAGGGACGCTGAGCTAAACCTGCGCCCTTCTATCGCTAATTTCAAGTTATTAAAGATGATCCTGTGGGGGGCATGAATGCGTGTAGTACATTTAATTACCTTGTGAAAATCCTTCCTCATTAAAAATTCCTGAATCTGCATAGTCCCCGCCTACTATGCATGTTTCGAACTGCCCCCTCCATCGTGAAAACAAAACACGTCTCTGCCATCATTTAGCGGCAACTTGTTGAAGCTTAGCTAGCATGAAATGTAGTAATTAGCATAGCGTCACCCCATCTGTTAACGGGATTGGCTCCTTAGGTTTGTGACGTCACAAACCTGCCAATTTGAAAACATGTAGTTCAGCCTGTCCTTGGTACACTGCAGTTTAAAAGCAGACAGGCACAGCCATGGAGATGACTGCTCATGTTGTCCCTGATATGTCTTGAAGCACTTGAACAACACCACATGGAGATGTTTACAAGGTTAAAAATGTACTTTCACTGGAGGGGGTCTTTAACCCTTAAGAAGCAGACACTGTAACCATCTGCAGTTGGGTCCTTCCTGCCTAGACTATCAATCGTGACAGTGTCTATGTGTTTGGCTGTTGAGGTCAAACAACTACAACCCTCCTCTTAAACACCTCATCCCTCATCACTTTCATTCCTGGAGGTAAATTTAGCAGCAGGAGAGCTCTCTAACTGGAGCTGTGTGAGAGTGTGTTTCAGTACGGCTACAATGGTGTGATGTCACACCCTCTTATAGCGCAATACAGGTGATGTATGTCGGATCACAGTTTCTACACTATATTTAACATTAGAAAAATATGCTCTGTTACACTAATTTTAAAGCATTTACCACCTAAACAGGACTAAATTGGAGATATTTTATTAAACTAAAAAAGCACTATGGTAAATATCACACCTTATTTCTCTTCCTACATGCAGCTGAGATCTAGATAAATCTACATTAGTAATATAAGTGGCTTTTAAGAAGGCCCTGGTTACAAAGTGCCTAATTAATGCAACATGTCCTGTAGTGAGCGTCTTCATCCACTCTTTTATACTCGGAGCTTGTTTTGTCTGTAAAATCACTTTGTCCTTTTGTGCCTGAAATACTCATCCAGCACTTGAGGAACACCTTAGCAACAGTCCTCACAGCAGCCAATGGGGAGAAAGGGCAAACATTAAACATGATTGCTTTTTCCACTTAGCAAAGGCAGCTACAGGTAGCAACATGAGGGGGGAAAAAAAACCTTGATACATTAAAAATGCTTTGTTTGTCTGCCTCACACTCGGGGAAGTTTGTGTCCGTGGAGTGGTGTTAATGAGCTGCTGTTATCAGTGAAGCTCACGCAGGTGTCTCGACATAGTAAAACATCGCATTTCAAAGTGTGAAACATAATTAGCATGTTTGACACCACCTTGGTTGCATCCTGGTAGTTTGAATGAAGGACTTTATTTGTGAATGGTAACAAAACAATAGAGAGCCAGATATCCAAATAGGCCAAATACCCGTACTCTAATTCCCCAAAGACGTCATTACAATGAGTCATGTCAGCCGCCGCCGTGCACACTGGGGCACATTAATCAGATTTACAAACCTCTGATCTGAGCTTTGTCAGGAAAAAATTATACACTGTTAAAAAATAGCTAATTATAGGGAAAGTTTCCGACATGCTTTCTCTTTGAGAGTTGGTTAAGAAGGTCAATATGACGCTCAAGTCGGTGCAATAAGTACAGAGGACACTAGGTGTGACCTCAGTGATGAATGAACTTTAGGTGCTGGTTCTATGGATATAAAGTGACATATGTGGGTAACAGCAGCATTTAGCAGTACGAGATAATACAGTATGATATGAGGTATAATGTATAAGATGCATTATAAAAGTGGCAGTAACATACAGTATGTATATGTATATAATGTAGTATGATATGAAATATGAAGTGAGTTCTAATAAAGAAATATGAAGTAAAATTGCAATATGGAATAATTAGTATAATATAATACAGTATAATATAATATAGTACAATATATACAGTATGTGTTATCAATAATAATAATTCTGTCACAGTTGTGGTAAAATAAAAAGGTAAAAAGGACCCAGGTGCAAACAACTGAGGCAAAATGCAAAAACTAAATCTTAAATCCAACAAAAGACAAAAAAAAATGAAAACCAAAAGGCAGAGCCAAAACTTACTTCAAACAAATCACGGTAACAAATAATCTAAGGGAAAAAATACAACAGTATAACACGAGGAGCCACGGGGAAACTAGGAGCAGGTATTATCAGTGTAGACATACGTTGGTTTCACATAGACAAAGACAATGGACTGGCACTGAGACAAGGGAGCGTGGAGACTAAATAAACTTAGGAGGTGAGGCTGATCAGACACAGGTGAGACAATCAAGGGGCAGGTGAAAACAATCAGGGCAGGGCACATAATCAAACAAGCGGGAAACACAAAGGCAGGAAGTGGATCAGCACGAGAGAAATGGTGACAAAGTAAAACAGGAAATGATCCAACAAGAGACAAAATGACCAAATAAAACAGGAAATAATATCTGAACCCCAAAAAACAAAACCATAACTAACTAGAATAACTCATGACATGACTCATGACTGGGAAATACGAGGTTAACATCCAACCAAAGTCAGATATTAACAACACAGACAACAATCTTGTCTCCAGAGTGAGACATTAAAAACACAAGGTTCTAAATGGATGCTAAATGGACTGTACTTAAATAGCACCTTTCTAGTCTGTGCGACCACTCAAAGCTGCATTTACTCTACATGTCACATTCACCCATTCACACACACACTGATGGCAGAGGCTGCTACTTAAAGTGCCCAACTGTCAATCAGTCATCACATTCATACCCGTTGGCTATGCCACCGGGAGCAATTTGGGGTTCAGTGTCTTGCCCAAGGACACTTTGACATATAGCCTGAGTGAGCTGGCGATCGAACCTCCGAGCTTCCGATTGAAAGACGACCGACTCTACCACTCAGCCACAGCCGCTCCTACACTTCTAACTTCTACACATCTCGAATGAGGACAGGAACTAAAAAGGACATACATGATTCATACGTATAATCTTTTTCATTTTGGTGAATCGTGTATCAAACTGATATAAGAAACTGATCTGTGTTCATGTATTATACATGACTGGATCTGAATATATATGAACGTACGTGAACCCTGACTGCATACAAGACTTTGGATGGCTCAAATACTTCGGAGCTGCCACTTGTCACTCGTAGATTCTCTTTTGGAGATGGAGAGAAATTAAACCCGACCTCTATCAGGACAACAAAAGAGCAGTCTGGATATCTTGTATATCCTTGATAGTGAGTGCAGTCTGATTATCAATCATTCTTCTGTCTTTTCTTTAATCAAGGTTCAAAAACCTTTTTGATGTTGTTAAAGTGGGTTGAGAATCCTGAACTCACATTTATGAAAAGAAAACCTCAAAGAAAAGCCCTCTGGAGCGTCTTCACATTTATTATTCATTGTTTTATTCTCTTGGTTATTCATGTATTCATTGCCGGTCAAGAGTCGCCCGTGTTCAAATTGCTTTCCTTTTTTTTTTTTGCTGTGTTAAACGACCGTAGTCTCCAATCATCCCCGCGCCGGATGTTCCAGTGGCGACCTCTGTCATTGATTCAGGTATTTGATGCGTCTCATTTTTAATGTATTCACTGACGACACTCCTGTTTTCAATAATCAATGGTTAAACAGACTGTCTTTGGGAACATAAAGTTAACCCTTTTCCGTTAAATCTCCGGTGTGGTAGCTGGCAGTCTACGGTATTGATGACTGTTGTAAAGGTAACGGCTGCAATGGTGATTATGATGGTGCATGTCTGTTGAAAAAAACCCATTAAAATTTTACCTAAAAATATGAATAAAAAATATTATCAGCAATAAAGTCCAATGTAATGAGGTTTGTCTTAAGCTGTGTCCCAATCCACGGGCTGCAGCCTTCGAAGGAGGCAGTCCACGGAGGACGCTCCATTCATAGCCTGCATAGACCATTAAAGCCGAACTGAAATGAGACCGTCTGGTCTACGGTGGGCCGCGAAGGATGTTGAAGACTTTGCCTTGGCTCCTCCTCGCATCACCGAAGCTGAGCAGTCATTGCAAATAGCAGTTTTGCTTTCTATTTCGGACACTTTGAAAAACTTCCACACCACCGACATTTTGGCTTCTAACTCTCTCATGCTGCAGGTAGACACACGTGACGTCATCACGCTGCGCCGCGCAGGTCTTCTTCGCGCCGGGGACATTGCGCCGGGGACATTGCGCCGGGCATTTAATCAAGTGTGCAGCAGCCCATTATTTTATCGGTTAATTATATTGGCGTGTTGGCCGATATCCGATAGTTCATTTTTAAGCCGATATCGGCCGATACCGATAACGTGCCGATAATATCGTGCATCCCTACGCTGAATGGAATGGGTACTGTTTACTTAATTTATTTAAGTTACCTTAACGATAAATAAAAGAGTTAAGTTTCCTCAAATGGTTTGAGTTGAACTAACTGATCGGGTTTTAAACTGTACTTGGAGACATTAAGTGCTCACATCTTTAGAAAAGTTGTTAAAAAAGGTAATCTAACTTAACTTGTTAGAATTTACAGTGTAGATTAAGTTTATTACTTCAATATCAATCTAGCCAGTAACCTTTTTAATAGTAATGTAACGGATGTCTCACTTATTTGAAACTTTGGATTAATAACAATGAGGCCGCTTGAAAAGTAATATGTTACATCTTCTTTGAGACAAACAGACAATAAACAGAAAACTGAGCAGTTTGAGCACTCTCTGGTAATATGTTGCAGCCTTCATGCCATGCTGTCCTGGCCCTGCCACATTGCACCGCACAGCAGGAGGAGGTATTGAGTCAGAGCAGTAAGCTGGTCATTTTCTGCTGGTTTTGTTGTCTGTTTCTCCCGATTTCATCATGATGGACTGTTTGTGAGAGCGGCACAAAGTCCAGCCTCTCATTGAGTCCGTACTTTTCAGAACAGGCAATCATGAGGAGGAGGAGGATTTCAATGTGAACAGCCAAATAACTTGTTCATAGACAGCACTCATTTAAGACAGGAGGATTTTTCTGGCTGCTAATTAGCCAGGACTGTGTTAGTAAGATGTTCTGGTGCCGTCCATCAATTCAAAAAGGCTCCTTTCTCACTTCCATCGTCATCATCAGAGCAGCTTTTGTTTCCACTGGCACGAGCGGGAGTATTTGTCGCAAAGCCAGAACAGATTCAGCTTGAAAGGAGCTCAAAGTGTGTATTTATTGCTACTAGTATTTGCCAATTTCATGATGAAATAAACAGCTTACACCTGTCAGGTTTATCACCAGAGCCTGTACAAATGTGCCAGTCTCTCCCTGGGTTGTCAAACAAAATGCTCTCTGTAATTAAAGAAGCCACTAAATACACGATACATTTTGCTTCAGTCCAGGTTTTTTTTCTTGTATGATTTTGTATTTTCTATAATAATATACATACTGATGCTGTTAAACTTCAAACTAACAAAGACTCAGACACAGACAACAAGCTGACAGGTCCATGGATAATGTATGTCATACAGTAACCTGTTGTACTCCACAGTGCATCCATATGGACAGCTGCAGTGCTATAAGGCAAGTGTGCTGACTGGAAAGTTTAGCAATTTCCAAAGACCTGTATGTCTTGACTTCCTTATATCTTCAAAATAACAATGGGAAATGGAGTTTATTATAACTGTGTGCACATCAGGTCTAACTGTCCTTCATCATCCCTGGAAAAAAACTTACATCCCACACTGTCACGTGCAGTAAAGTCTGAAAACACTGACATGTAGAGAGTTTAGAGAGGGGGGCATCTCAGCATTTATTTTCCAAGTTAAATGGGCTTGAAGGTATATTGTGTTTTCAATTGAATTCTAAACATTATTTTAAATGTAGAGGAGAGTCAGAGAAGGATGCAGCTAAAGGAGATTCATTTGCAGCTATCACTGACGGAATGGTTTTAATGAGGGATGCCAGCAAACTTGATTTTGTTTATATTACTGTCTATAATTTCACATCTTTTATTTATTAAAATTGATTGTTTTTGCCGTGTTTTTGGAGGTATAAAATTGTAATTTGTGTACAGTGTTTGTTTTAGATATAAGACTCTAATTTAAACAATCCAATTCAAGGTCCATTATGATAAAGACGAGTCTTGCAGGCTACTTTTGGAAGTCGTGTTTCCTTTTACCTGTTTCCTTAGATTTATGATTAATTCTGACAGAGTGGGTGTCCCCATGGGAAGTTTCCTCGACCCAGATTTAGGAATCAAACTGTTGAGGCTCATTGAAGTAGAAACGTGACTCTATTGTAAAAATGTCTGCACGATTCTGGGTCCTTTCTGTCTGATGCACAGCATATTCATTTGTATAATTCCACTTACCTAGCAGCGAACTTATGAGGATGAGCACCTGGATCGTGGTGGTGAAGTCCCGGTAGGCTTGCTCCCGGATGATCCGCTCCTGCTCGTCCAGCCCGGCCCCCCCTGCAGGCGGGCTCGTGCTGCTGTCCCACCGGGTCGGCGTGCTCGAGGCGTTCATGAGATCCAGCCTGAGGTGGGCTACCGTGAAATTGGCTGCTCCGTCCCCGACCATCGCAGCCCGGCTCCCAGCATCCATGTCGGTGCAACCCCGGATTTTTTTTCTTTAAGCCGACTGGCGGGTTTTCAGCAGCCAGCGTTGGAGAGGCATGTCTGCTGTGAACTGCTGTTCTACTTGTGGAGATGATGCAAAAAGGGGGGGAAATCTGCAAAACACAGCTTATGTTAATGAAGAAGCACAGGTAGGAAGGGCAAAGCGTGCATCTGCCAGCGACGAGATGATGTTCTGTGAGGAAAAATGTCTGTTAAAAGAGGGAAAAACATGGTGTAGTCTAAAAATCACACATCAAAGCAGAGAAATGTAATCCTAGGCTGCACGCTCCATCATTTCCCGCTGCAGATGCAAAGAAAGGTAAGAAAACGGTCCATCAAAATCCGTGCGCAGTGAGGTGGCTTGGCTAGTTAGATGCTGCTATGTGACACCCAGTGCACCTAAATGCACACCGGGTTGCAAAGTGTCCATTCCGGGAATCGACCTCGCAGCTCCGGGAAAGCACCTCCGTCAGCCCTCGCCTGTGTCTGTCAGGCTGTTACTCGCGCTGCCGCTGCCAGTCGCTCTGTCACAGGCTGTTTGCTGGCAGACTGGCTGCTGAGGGAGCCTGCAGAGCGATATCTCAGCGTGAGGTGCAAGACTGGAGAGGAGAGGAGAGCCCCTCCTCTTGTTACAGCAGCGAGAATCTTATGAATGACAAGCGAGGGGAAGAAGAGGAGGGAGGCCAGATCACACTGTGATCACTGATGCTAAAGAAAGGTAGACCTACTATGGTGATCACTATCAAAGCAGACCAAATCTGCTACAGGCTGCTCTTATAGAGCATCCTTTATTTAGGTGATCAATTTACATATATAATATATAGACACACTATGGGTCTGTGTCATGCAGGCCCAGTAAGGTTAGCCATTACTGTACATGGAGTTGACCCTCAACAACAAACCCTGCTGTTGTCTCACTCAGTCTGTTCTCTCACACGAGCTCGTGAAATTCCTCTTTGGTTTGCAGAAAATACCAAAAATAGGAGAGGACATACCTCAGAGAGACAAAACACTGTTTCATAATTTACTTTCTGTTGTAATTAGAGCTGTAGGGACAGGTAAAACTAAATTTATATATTATATTTTGATAATCGATTAGTCATGTCTGTCATTTTTCAAGCGATAACGTCAAACATTTGTTGGTTCCAGCTTCCTAAAGGCAAGTATTTGCTGCTTTTCTTTGTTATTTATGATTGTATATAAAGCTTGTTTTGACATGTCATAGATTAAACAATCAACTGCGTACCTAATAAGAAGGTGAAGTCCTGATTTAATTAAAAACTGCAGGTTCATCATGCTCTCACGTGTGACCTAGCGAGGGATCCCCCACAGGAGATGGTCCGTGAGACCAAAAGAGAAGCAGGTAAACATCAGTGCGTAGAGGCGTGAGAATTAATTAAAGAGTTTATTAGTTAAAAGTGTCAACACTGTTACACATAATTATGCTCATTGTCGTGCTCAAGAAATTCCCTGTATTACATCTTCAAGCTTGTTTAATAGGCACAGTACAGTAAAGTGTGTCTGAGAGGCAAGATCAAAATTGACTCACAAATTAAAAGTTCATGTGTTCCTAATGATGGATGTTCTGGTAGGGATGTCATCCTCTTTGCCTCTTTGCAGGTTGGATTGTTAGTAAAATCCCAAAGAGAAAAGCTTACATCATCAAAGTACATTCACTTCCTTTGAAATAAACATGTCAAATCCAAGGTTATGAACTTTAACTTGGGAACACAACCACAACAGAACAATTAATGTTACTTTAAATAATACAATAATAATTATAATTACTTACATAATACAGGCTTTTGTTTCACAGTCTTTCGTCATGAAGGTTCCCCTCCCACTCATTAGCTTGAACAGTATTATGAGACACAACATGTCTTATATCAGAAGCAAGACGCATCAGATGGCTGTAGGAAGCCTGAGCTGCCACTAGAGGTCGACATTTACTCAGATAATACTTCACATTCATGGAGTTTATTCAGGGACAACAATAAACGTCACTGCTGTGCTGAACTGTGTTAAAATGGCACTGATTGGCTCAAGAGGAGGGAGTATGATTAGAGGTTGCTGATTGGCTTTGTATAATACTGTAATTATTATGAACAATACATTTACTGTTGCACTTACTGCCATGTTTAAACATTTCAAACCTACAACAGCAGCGACATCATAGTAACATTCAAATAACACAGGTTAAACATATTTTACAGTTCAAATAGCGTTTTACTTTTACACACACGGCTTGGTGACATTTACATTAAAAAAAATACTAACCCACCCCTCTCTGCAACCACACAAAAACAATTTCAACACAGAGGTGATGAGTGTAATTAACGAGCGTTAATTAGTGATTGATTCCAACCCACATAACGTTAGTTACTCTGAGGCATTTAATTTCCCATTGCTGTGATTTATAGGTTGTTTTCACGGCTGTAGTTAATAACAGTAATAATGGCTGCATTCCATTTAGATGTGTCAGATCGAGGGTCCTGGTATTGTGCATGTTCGTTCACTGCCTTGCCTTAGTTTTATACTTAGATGTAATTGAAACATGACAGGATTAGCGTCACTTGTTATTTTTTCTGTTGTCACTAATCATATCTGTTGAAAAAAAAAACTATACCTTACTTTAGTGTGAACCCATGTGACAATTCACCCCTGGAAAAAGCCACTGTCAGTCAAAGCTGGTGTTCTCTGTAAACAATAGAAACAATAATATTATATATAAATTGGCGCCTTAGCTGTGGAGAAAGTTGTACAAACAACTTGTGGTTTCGCAAGAGACGCTGGAGTGAAATACTACTGTTTTCCAGTCAAGGACATTGATCGCTGCAGGCAACGGCTCAGAGCAGTACAGAATCCAAAATACGACGAGAATATACGGCTGTATCGTCTAAAAAAATCTTCAGGTCTGCAGTCGACATTTCAAACCTGACAATTTTGAACGAGACATGACATCAGAGGCGGGCGTCCTAGATTGAGGAAGTGTAGTTTAGCAAGCTCCCTGGCCTGGCCAGGTTTTCCGGGGCCCATTGGAGGAGCGGATAGCGTCCTCCAAAGGCACAGCGAAAAAATTGCATTTTTTTCCCTAACATAATGCCATTAGCTCCCCATAATAGCGTGATGGGACTGAGGTTGAAACTCGGCCAACTGGCCCTTTAAGGCGTGTTGAGTTTCTTTTCAGATCTACACATAATTAAACCAAAGCAGATAAGAGTAAAATCTGTATCATTTAATACTCCTTAGACAATTTAATTCATCAGTAACTAAAGGCAAGGTCAAGCAAAGCTGAGGAAGGCAGCTCTAGGATCCTTGATACACTTGATGCAGCAATTGCTTGCTAAGAGCTCTTGTTGACTAAGTGGCTTTTGAAGAACTCCTGGACTCGTTCCCACAGGTCCAGCTGAGCCTCAGAGTGGGCTTTTGGCTCCCCACCAAACACCACGGGGCTCCCGACGGCTCCATGAAACGTGGACGCACAATAAGGCATGTGAGGGACTTCCAGAAAGTGTCCAGCTTTGGGGTACTTTACCAGCTGGAAGGACTTTTTTCCGTTATTTCTCAGCGTCTCGACCGCCTGCTTGGCGAAAAACTGACTGTTCCAGTTGTGGTCGTCTTCAGAAACGGCGAACAGGAACTGGCAGCTGGCGCGTTCGATTGGAAACAATGACGCCCTGTTCTCTTCCAAGGAAGGGTCTGGTAAGGCATCTCGTATATCTAAGAGCCCGGAGTCTAAGAATTTAATATTCTCTAAGAGAGGAGGAAGTGGAGGTAAAACGATGTCCTTGTAGTGCAAAGGAATCACCGTGTTTGCATTGCAGGCATTAATACAGACGGTCGCTGAGATCCCAGAGAGGAAGGATGACATCGCCAAAGCCATACAGCCACTGTGAGAGATTGATATAATGCCAATCCCAGGGCCTTCGACCTGCACAGAAGAAGAATTTGGTCAATTATACATTTTTTATCAATTAATTGTTCTACAGGAGCTGTTAATGTAAGGAGGGGGGGATACATTTTGAATTAACTTATGATGATAACATTTGTGACAGTTTGTATTTTGGTGTTATTTGATTATTATAATTTGGTCATTAATTATTGTGTGATTGCAGTGATTAGTGAGAGTTAGGTCACATTGATATGGGTGTTGATTTATGGCTTAATTGTTTTTTTTCATTGACTGCCATTGCCATTTGATCACTGCAATTATTTTAATTAGCCTAGAATTTTGTGCATGTTATGTGTTTTTTTTCATCCTTTTCTAGACACATTTTTGGATAGACTTTTGTCAGAGCATCAGATAAGGGAATCTAGGCCTGACTTAAGACTCTCAAGTCCCTTTCCCACTGGTCAAAATACCCGGCTTTTTTTCTTAATGGGAAAGGTTACAATCAGCATTCAGACCCGGGTCAAACGACTCTGCAGTAGACCCATGTAATTATTGCCTCGCCCCCTTTCCGACGCGATGCTATGCTCCGTTGGTCGCTCATCTCAGCTACAAATTCCACCCTTCTCTGTCCAAGCAGCGCTCGAACATCAACAGACTGAATGAGTGATAGATACAATAAAGACCTAACCACCGTAACATCTTCACTGTTTACTAACTCTGTTTCGAGCGTGTTTGTGACGTCAGACGGTGACGCAGCAGAAAAGAGACCGACAGGAGTACACTTCACTGGCAATGGGAAAAGAGAAACTCTGCATCAGGTCTTCCTGGGTCTGAAAAACCTGCGTCAATGTGCAAATTTTGGTGGGAAAGGGGTATATGTGTGTGAAAAAATACTGTCCATCAAAAAGTCTTGCTTTGACTGACAAACAGTCCATAAATTGTTAAGTTTTTATCAAAAAGGATGCACAAAAACTTTAAATAAGAAGCTGGATGTTGAGATTGTCTGCCATTTCAGTTTTCTCAATAGTTGCTGATAGGTTAAATGGACCAATTAATGAATCCACCAATTATCTTAAGTATGCATGATGTGCAAAGAAGGACCTAAAATCTTTAGTGTCTATTGCAGCCTCAGAAAGAAGCCAGTAGATGGCAGCAACCACACACACAAAAATACAAATACTGTTCTAAAAATATGATACAATCCCACTTCATATGTGGAGAATTAATTTGAAACTGTTTTCAATATACTGATTTAAAAATACTTAAAAAAGGGTGTGGCAAGGGGTTAAAATTGGGTTTCTAACATAAATGTGATTAACTTTCCGGTTTGAATTATCAATACTGACCTCGGGCTGCCTCCTTAGATATGTTACAGCCTCTTCAAAGTACTCCAAATCCAACTTTTCAACTTTTTTGGGTAAATCCTGGTAGGCTAAATAGGCCAGTGCCAGAACCGCATAACCTTTACTTGCCAGAAGGCTGGCTCTGGGCTCGGTAAGACCTCCTCCAAATGTGTACAGATCCACTATTCCTGGGAAAGGACCCTTTCCTGGAGAAAGCAAGAAAACAAAAAATGTTAAGAGGAATACCGACATCTCATTTAATACATCTTTCTCAGCACACAACTAACCTGGTGGTATAAAGAGGACTCCTCGTATTTTTCCCTCTTGCACAGGTATCCTCTTCATCCCCTCGGTCATGAATGCTCTCTCGTTGGTTTCAGACGCTAGTAGCTCACCCGTGTCTCCACTCAGTGCTTCTATCTCCACCTTTGTCGGGGTGAGCACATTCTTCTTCAGGATTTTTTTGTGTGCAGTCTCTGGTGCCATGGACCAAAACAAACCCATGGGCTCCACTCCGGTGTAACTTCCTCCCAGAGAGGGTGCGCGGGAGACATCTACCTGGCCAGCTTCGTCTGCTTTATACAAGGCTGAAGCCTTGAAGATCACCCCTCTGTCATCCACCAGCTTGGATCTTAGTTTAACTGGTTTGTGAGGAGCAAGTCCTTCCACTTTCACCTGCACCAGTTTGTCAAAGAAACAGCGAGCGCTAGGGAGAATTCTCAGGCGGATCTGGGAGTAAGCCATCTCAGCTCTTGAAGAGAGGCCTCTGTTTTAGTTAGAATATGTTGTCACTGCACCTGTTAAAGCAATCCAGAGTTAATAGTGTTTCAGAAAAACAGTCATCTACCAAATGTTGTGATTACAAACAATCGCCAAACTAATTCATAATAATTTAACTAAAAATCTTTGCTGTGTGAGTTTTCACAAGTCTTATATAGTCCTCCTCTTATAAGAATATTTGAACAATTTGAATTTAATGTTGTACTGTAAGATTCTGTACATAAATATTGATTTCTTGGTGCTTTTGGTTGTTCTTATCTTGGGACAGCAGAAGCGAACTGCCCCATTTACCACATGTGCTTGACAGGATGTAATAAGGTCCTATGTGTGTGAGTTGTATCACACTCACACACCCCTGATATCTTGTGGTTGCTAATGCTAGTTTTTGCTCTATTTCCTGAATAATCTTTATTATTTTAAAATACAAACACTTTTATTTTCTCCTTTTGGTTTGCTGCTTGTTCTGCTATAATTGTATATACAAACCTTGAGCTTAAAACTGGAAACTACTTCTTGCCTCTGTGTTTAGAGTCATTGTAATGTGCAGATGAAAAATCTATTAAACTAACTATTAAAAAAAACCCATAAAAATGTGTATTTAGAGCGTCCCAAGCAAGGTAATATTTGCGAAATTAACCTCTACCATATCTACATTAGCCTATTATCATTAGTTCAATACTAATGGAAATACTGACATTAATACAACTTAAGTAGGTTGTCTCATTATGAAACATTTTTTAAAAGAAGGCAATGCACATTATAAGAGAAAGCCACATTAACATTGTTTGTCAGGATATAATATTGTCATTGACAATGTGAGCTTACCCTAGGTATGTACCCTCCAGCTGATATACAGGAGTGCGTTTAAGGACACAGCAATGTCTAACTGGGTTAAAGGTCGGCTAACACAGCTCATTATTCCGCAAATGAAAAGTGACCGGCGACGAACAATTTGCAACCAAAACACGGAACTTCACCTTGTGTCATTGATGAATTCCTGCAGTAGATAACATTATTATAAGGTTTATTAAAGCTAGCCTGCTAGCAAGAATAGAAGTTTACAGGTTTGAGCTTGTTCGTGGTTCGTGCTACTGTTTACCCCCTCTGCTTTGAACAATTATGACTATCCGAAAATTAGTTTACTTCATTCTGCAAACACATATTAAACTGCTCATTCCCACCAGCTAGAAAGTGACAGAACCGCATACCTGTACATCTATGACGCACTGACTCCTAAAGCAGATGAGACAGTCATGGAAGAAGCAACCATGAAGTAGGAAACTACTGGGCGGGCGCAACCACTTTGCTATAGAAGGGGGGTGCCGTTTTTGGATCAGCTGCCTATGGTGTTTGTTTCTCACGCAGATGTACTGATTTGTGTGCTCAACATATATTGAAATATTTATTTAAAGTTTCTGTACTAAGACTGGAAACCAAAGAGATATTAATGACCGTTTATTGAGAGAAGCCCGTAATCAACCCCCCTGGGAAATTAAACTGTCCATAGATTTTGCAGTTGACACAGGGCGCCAGAGTTCATGTTAGTTACATTAAAATATGAGTACAATCCAATCCAATCCAATCAAATCCAACAAATAAAAATTGGTTTAATCAATAATAATAAATTGACAACAAATGTAATCGACTCAGGAGCCTATTTGTGTTCATAGGAAGACGAAGCAGCCACTAGATGTCAGCAGTGGAGCAGAGTAACAATTAAGAAAGCAGGGAAGACGCCACTCCTGTGCCTGAGTAACATTTTATTTTGATGTTCTCACACATTTATATGGTATTTGGTCTGTGGCCTTGTGTTATTGACGTGAGCACAGTTAAACAAGAACAGCACATGATGGGAATCTCATTTACATCACATGTTTCCCCCATGCAAAAGATCACCTGAATAGATGTTGGACCACCTTGCTGCATATATTTTCATATTAATGAACAAAATGGAAGGACTCTTGGCTCAGCTGCCTCATGTTAATCTCCAGTGTTTCCCCGTGGTGTCCTATTAGAGGTTCTTTACGGTACTCAATGACACGTCAAGTGCTCTAGGAGGACTTTCATCCGATTAATCATGGATTGGCCAATGCCAAGACTTCAAGAACTCTTGGATTGTGAAGCCTTCTTCACAAGGAGAGGTAAAGGAAGAGGAATCTTTTATACAATACAGGGGAAATTAAGACAGGAAGGGGGTGAAAGAGGAGGCCAGAAAGGGGTCAGAACTTAACTGGAATTGAAGAATGTGAAAGTGTATGTCATAGCAGCTATGTGGAATAAACAACTTCAGAAATATCTTACTCATGGTTTGCCACTGTAATGAAATGTTCAGTCATTGTTGCTGGGGCATGATGTCCTTCCTGCTAACAGCCATTGCATGAAAGGGGGCCGACCAGGCGGGCGGAGCCTCTCTGGAGGATGGGCAGGTGTCGGCCGGACCGCTGACGGGGAACCAGGAGCGGGTGTCGGCCAGACAGCCGACGGGGAACCTGTAGCAGGTGTCAGCCGGACCACCGACAGGGAACCAGAACAAGGTGCAGGTTTCTGCCGGACCACCGACAGGGAACCAGGAGTAGGTGTCAGCCAGACCGCCCATGAAGACCCAGGAGCAAGTGTTGGCGGGCCCGCCAACGGAGAACCAGGAACAGGTGTTGGCCGGACCGCCAACAAGGAACCAGACCCAGGTGCAGGTGTCGGCCGGGACTGCAGACGGAGAACCAGGAGTAGGTGTCGGCCGGACCACCGATGGAGAACCAGGAGCAGGTGTCGGCCGGACCCCCGACGGAGAGCCAGGGGGGCCATCCTGCGCCTGGGTCAGAGGTGGTGTCGGCTGGGATGCCAAAGGACAACCATGAGGGGAATCCTCCGGCTAAGCCTCCACCGGAACACAGGGGCAGGAGTCAACAGGACCTCCGACTGGACCTGGGGAGCAGGAGTTGGCAGAGCCCCTGACCAGAACACAGGGGCAGGAGTTGGCAGGACCTCCGACCGGAACACAGGAGCAGGAGTTGGCAGGACCTCCGACCGGAACACAGGAGCAGGTGTCACCAGGGAGCTAAGCAGTGGAGGCTCTGGGGCTCTGGGCTGGGGAGAGGGGCGAGGAAGATGAGAGCCACGACGGCCTCATCCGTCTTTTCCTGGTGCCTCCACAGGCGCCAGGAAAAATGGCCAAGCGAGTCCCAGTCCAGGGAGACTGCTCGAGATCAAAATCTCCTCTCACCTCTCAAAAAATGTTCTGAAAATATTTAATGTCAGCATTTTGTTTGCCAGTCAGAAGCACTGACAAAATTTCTGTTTGTGTGTTTTTACATGGTAAAAACATTTTATCTGTTGGGACACTCGGATGGCTAGTTTTTTTTGTTCTGCTCACAGAGGCCTTCCGGAAGAGGATCACTGCTAGCAGAAACTGGCTTGCTTGTAGCATTAAGCTAGCCTGCCACAAGAGGATTGCTGCTAGGCAAAAACACATGGGGAAGCCCAACTAAAGGACTAAGGTTTGGCAATATCATTTTGAAGCATGTAGTCAACCTCAGTATCCAAATTATCATGTTTACTTTGATGCACACAGTAAAACTGCTGCTTAATTGGCTTTGACTCTTCAACATCAATATTGTACTCAATCCAATCGGATCGGGAAGGAATGTCACCAAACAAACAAGGAGACTTGCCTACCAGCTCCACTTGCTAAGTACACTTTGTCTTGGGCAGATGAGCAAACAACTTATCCAGATTACAGAGTGATTCTGACTTTTTCAAACTGGCCAGATTCAGAGCACCTGTGCCTGGCACTCCCAGCATAGAAGTCCAATGCCAGTATTATTTGCTCTCTCTCTCTCATTTCCACCTGGATTCATCCCAGCCATCACCTGCGCAGTTTGCTTTTTGCTTCACAACACCTCATACTTCATTATGTCAAACATCCACATTGATATTACTGACTTTACTGATTCACACACTCCTTATTGGCAACTATTACTTCAGTTGTTACCTTTATCAAAATAAATGATTATAATTTACCATCATTCATTGTGTCCATCCAGTATTTGTAATGGCCCTGGAGCCAGATTATGACAAATTGTATCCCATGACTGGACAGTGTTTATATTTTATTTCTGCACTTGTGCTACAACACTTCTTAAAAAATGTAAGGGACAGATATGGTTTAAATGTTTAATTTTATCAATGGTATGGCCCAGATTACATAGTTCTTGGTTGTATTGGTTCAATGTAAGACAGGAGACAACCAGCAATCACAATAAATACAGAAAACATTGTTTCACTTCACAAAATCTAGTATTTATGTAAGACCAGGTTTGAAAATGCTTCATTATTATTATTTATTTATTTGAGTTGTTTATTTTGTTTGCGGCAGGTTTTTTTTTTAACATCTAAGACACATTTTCCACAGAAATACAATCACTAGCTACAATAGGACCCTTCACATCCTGTTCTTCTGTTCTCATGTCAGGTAGGCTGCATGTTCGGAGGATTTACTAAGCTAATATCAAAATTGTTGTGTGTACTTATTATCAGACAACATTACATTGCAACATTATTAGAGAGTAATTAGAAGTCCAGGTGTTTTAAACCTTAGTTTCAAATGTTAAGCTAAAACTTTATATAAATCATAGAATCCCTATGCTATTCACGTCACGTCACGTTTCTACTCAGAGCAATGACCCTAGACTGTAGACACCAAGCCCAACTACAGCAATTTTTATTTGTTACCAACATTTTTCTGTACAGATAAACAGTGGCAATAAAATTTAAAAATGTGACAGATTTTGGATTTAAACCTTCTGCATCATGTATACACAATGCATGTATTAGACGTGCAGCTATTGTTCTACATAAAATACAAGTGAAAAACTAATAAAGTACATGAATTTAGAAAAATAGGCAGATTTGTATAAGGTTTGTTGAGTTATAGTCTCAAGTTTGTGTATTTGATGCTTTGTTGACTAGAATTTCTAAAACAACCTTCAGTTTTACAAGATATAACTGTATATCTGTTTACACCTTTTTAATGCTAATGTGATGCTTAGGTTGAGTACAGTAACTTGTGCCAATTTCTGGGGTTACATGGTCACTTTTTCTGTGTCCACATTTACTGTTACATCTCAACATTTCCAAAGCCAATTTTTGCAGTTTTGTGTTGGTAAAATCACCTTGAAATATTTTCCCAGACACGATCATTCTGAAAGCCAACCTAAACCATCTGTAAAAGAAAGCATAAATAAAAGGATTAAGCATCGAATTTGACAGAGTTAGCCAGATAAGTGTTTCACTCACAGGACCTGGTACTGAATAACTGTTGACAGGAGAAAAGGTGAAGCAAAGAAAGAAAGGAGTCCAACATAAGAGAAAAACTCCCAAAACAATAGCGAGAGTTTTGGTGGCCTTTCTCTCCATCTTACTGACAGTTGCTCCAGACTTTGTGCTCTGACAGGTTGTGTTCTGGATTCTGTGAGCCTGTTTCTTTGCCACAAGGAAAATCTTGAGGTAGATGCAGAGCATTATGAGCACTGGGAAGTAAAATGATAAAATTGGTGCAACAATGTTTGTCATGAGCACTTCAATAAAACATGTTTCATTACATTCTTCATTGTTCAACCCAACAATTATAAAACTAATTCCAATCAGAGCAGAACCCCCCCAGCTGACTAAGATCATGATCACAGCAATACAATGGTTGATTTTAGATCTATATGTCAAGGGCTGACACACAGCATAATATCTGTCAATGGAAATACAACATAGGTTCAGAATAGAACATGTGCTCAGAAATACATCAAAATTGCTGCGTACTTTGCAAAATAAACCCTCATGATACAGACATGAGCTGACAGAGAACGCCATGCTGAGAGGAAAGACTACTATCCCAACAAGCAGGTCAGCCCCAGCCAGAGAGAGGGTAAGGTAGTTTGTAGGAGTGTGGAGCTGTGTGAAGTAAATGATAGAGATTATAACAAGAAGGTTTCCACATACAGTGACAACAGACAATAATACAAGGAAATTATATAATAGTACACATGTAATAGATCTTTCTTGGTCTCTTGTACCACTGTGCAGAACATTATGACCTATCAGCATTGATCTCATTAACATAACTATTGTCCAATCAGCTGCATCCTGTTTGTCTGAGATGCAAAAAATGAAAAACAAATATGATCATACAGCAAAACAACAATCCAACCAGACCAATTATTCACTGTTTGTGTGTGCGTATATGTTTTTTACACAAGGCCTCAATACACTTCTGTGAGTGCATTTAACGAATCCAAACTTAGATTCTCAGCCCAACCTAAATGACCTCACTTGGCAAATTTGGGTTTAATTGTCTGTTTCAGATTTTTTCCTCAATAAACAGGAGACAATGGCACCTCCATTACGGTCTGGACTCCATTGCAATAGTGGATTAGTGTATAACTACAGGGCTTGAGTCCCATTTCAAACAGCGTGAAAACATAGTGATACTGTTAAAAACTATACTGTGATGTTTTCCTCAACCTTAACCATGTAGGTTTATTTTGCCTAAACCTACCATTACTGTATGATATAAACCATGTGTTAGACAGGAGGAAACAGAGGCTATGACATGCAACAGACACTTCTTGGGAGTTTGAATGAGTCATAAAAGGGAAACCTTGTGAGACTGAGAGAGACCATAGAGTCTTAGCCCAAACTAAATGGCCTTACTTGGCAAATGTGGTTTTGTGAGGGAAAACTCTGAAACAGAAATTTGATTCCAGAGACTTGCATAAGTCTGATAAGGAAAAAGCTAGCACCTGCATTACAGTCTGGACTAGAGGTCTTCCCGGGTCCAAAATTTCGTGCCTGAACCCCAAGAGACCCGTTGTTGTGCGATCCGGAACCGAACCGTCTATTTGAAAGTTGGGACCCGGACCCATAAAGAACGGAAAAATGCCGGACCCGGACTCGTCTGTTATTTGAAAGCTGGGGCCCGAACGGAGTTATGTCAGACCCGACCCAGGCCAGACGAAATAGACCCGATCAGCAACAACTTCACAGCTGATTAATATTAACAAGTTACCGTTAGTCAGCTGTCAAAACAAAACTTTATGTCCTGCCTGTGTGACGCAGCCTTCTCCCCCGTGCCTTTCCGTGCATATAATCCATCCTCCGCCAAGAAAGTTCATAAAACACATCAAGGTTTCCTGGTATTCATGTAGTGCTGATAAAAACAGATATATTAATCCACCAGTAATCTCAGATTAAACACTTGCTGTCATTCTGACGGATGACAAACGCTCGGCTCGTTTAGAAGCCACACACACGTGTTACACGTAACTGCACTTACTTTCTTCTCGTCTTTGTCCACAATCTACATAAACGAGGTTTTACCTCTTTATATTCATTTCCTTTTAGCCTTTTTGTCCACATCAGCGAGGAAGGAATCCATCATTACCGGTGATTGATTGTAGTAAATATATTCTGTTGCACATCTACCCCCCAATTTGCACAACACCCGCAAATCGAGCAAGAAGCACTAGCAGTAACATGGGCATGCAAAAGACTAATCTCTTACCTACAGGGTCAACACTTCACACTACTGATGGACTATAAATGCCTGGCCCCATTGTTGACCACAAGGGATTTGGATGATCTGCCACCCAGAGTTTTGAGGAGTTTTAAGATTACTGAGATACAACAATAATATTGTCCATGTCCCAGGGAAAAATCTCATTACCACCAATACCTTGTCAAGAGTTCCACTGAGTGACACTCTGTCCTCTGATGATCCTGAACTGGATCAGGAAATGCTGTGGTGTCTTCACTCCCTGTTACAGACACACGATTGGACAAAGTCAAAAATGCACATCGGAAAGAAACTTGCAAAATACTGGCACACCTAATGTTTAACAACATGGCGAGAGAAACATGGACTGAGACCTGGTATTGCACCCTAATAGCAGGCAAGAGCAGAGCTTGATCTTGCAGGAGAAGGGGACTCCCCAGGCACTCAGAGAGGAGATAATGAATAAACTTTGTGAAGGTCATCAAGGTATCTCCAAGTCCCATGGAATCAGTATCAATACAGCCCGGGGATCAGTATGGTGGCCAGGCATCCCAGCCCCCATCAGAGAGACAGTCAACAAATGTGAAATATGCCAGAGCCACTGAATCAGACCACAGTCCTGGATCGTACATGGTAAAAGGTAGGGATGGACTTGTTTGAGTGTTCAAAAAACGCATATCTGCTTATTGTGGACCATTTTTCGAGATACATGGAGGTAGCAGAGCTTAGAGTCACATCAGCTGAGACCACCATTCAAGCTGCAAAGGAGGCCCACAGACAACGGTCCACAGTTCTCAGCAGAGACATTCAGAACATTTGCACAAGACAGCTTCACACACATCACATCACAAGCAGTCTTTATACTTGGAACAGTCGGCCGAACATGCAGTTCAAACTGTTAAGGGTCTATGGAAAAAAGACACTGACCAAATCAGAGCACTACTAGGCATACAGAGCCACACCATTAGAACATGGGCTGTCACCAGCACACCAACTGAAAGGAAGATCTGCACACATCACTACCACATCCTTCAAGAAAGCTGGATACTAAATGGGCGGACTTGCAGGCTTTATGCAGGAAGGATGAGGAAGGGGGGCGAAAGCTAAGCAAGGAGATACATGGCATCCCTTTCCCCAGCAACGTTTTCCAGCTCCTCCTGGGGGATTCCAATGTTCCCAGGCCAGACGGAGTATATATTCCCTCCAGCGAGCTCTGGGTCTGCCCCGGGGTCTCCTCCCAGTTGGACGTTAGGAAAACCTCCAAAAGGAGGCGCCCAGGAGGCATCCTAATCAGATACCCAAACCACCTCAACTGGCTCCTTTCAGTGCTGCACCGATCCGTCTGTCAATCTCACGATCCACTTTACCCTTTATCGTGATCAAGACCTCGAGATACTTGAACTCCTTCGCTTGAGGCAGAGGCTCACTCTCCACCCAGA
Organism: Semicossyphus pulcher; assembly: GCF_022749685.1. Taxonomy (NCBI): domain Eukaryota; kingdom Metazoa; phylum Chordata; class Actinopteri; order Labriformes; family Labridae; genus Semicossyphus; species Semicossyphus pulcher. The sequence goes on along the minus strand of NW_027211615.1, from coordinate 23,412,449 downwards.
GGAAGCAATCCACCATTTTCAGGCAGAGAACCATGGTCTCAGACTTGGAGGAGCTGACTCTCCTCCCAACTGCTTCACACTCAGCTGCAAACTGCCCCAATAGAGGTCCCAAGAGGTCCCAATTTGATGAAGCCAATAGAACCACATCATCTGCAAAAAGCAGAGATGAAATTGTGAGGTCCCCAAACTGAAAATCCTCCTCCCCCGGCCGCCTTGAGATCCTGTCCATGAAAATCACAAACAGAATTGGTGACAAGGAGCAACCTTGGTGGAGGCCCACTTGCCTGACTTTGTACGAGTATGCCGATATATAGCAACAGCCCTGGTACCCCATACTCCCACATTACCCCCACAGGACACCGTGGAGGACACGATCATAGGCCTTCTCCATGCCCACAAAACACATGTGAACTGGATGAGGAAACTCCCATGCCTCCCCAATGGCCATGCAAGGGTAAAGAGTTGGTCCACTGTTCCACGGCCAGGTCGGAATTGTTCTTACTGCACCAGCTGTTCGACGATTGACTGGAGCCTCCTCACCAAGCACCCTGGAATAAGCTTTACCAGGAGGCTGAGAAGTGTTAGAGCCCGATAATTGGGGCACACCCTCCGGTCCACCTTTTTTGGAAATGGGAACCACCACCCCAGTCTGTAATTCCACAGGTATTGTCCTCGACTTCCACACAACACTGAAAAGGCGTGTCAGCCAAGACTGCCCAACAATGTCCAGAGCCTTCAGCATCTCAGGGCAAATCTCATCTACACCAGGCACCTTGCCACTGAAGCACTTCTTGACTACCTCAGCCAAGGATATAGAACAGGCTTCCCCTGGACCTTTGAACTCTGCCTCCTCATCAGAGGACGTGTTGGTAGGGTTCAGGAATTTCCTCAAAGTGTTCCTTCCACCATCCAACAATATCCCCAGTCTCCACCCCTGTTGAAAACAGCTTGAGCCAATCCCTGCTTCCCCTTCCTAACAGTTTGCCATAACTTCTTTGAGGCCAACCAAAAGTCCTCCTCCATAGCCTCCCCAAACTCCTCCCACACTGGGGTTTTTGCATCCGCAATAACTGAATCTGCAGCCCTTCTGGCCACCTGGTACCCGTCTGTTACCTCTGCACACCCCTGGACTAACCAAGCCTGAAAGGCCTTCTTCTTTAGTCTGACGGCTTCCCTCACTGCCAGTGTCCACCAAAGAGTTCTAAGGTTGCCACCACGACAGTCAGCGATGGTCTTCTGGCCACAACTCCTCGCAGCTGCTTCCACAAAGGAGGCTTTGAACACAGTCCATTAAGATTCCATATCCCCAACCTTCATACCCCCACCCTCACTACACATTTAGGTTTACCAGGTCTGTCCAGCAGCCAGGTAAGCTACACTTATGAATCACCCTATGCTAAAACATGGTGTTTATTATGGCCAATCCATGAAGAGCACAGAAGTCCAATAACAAGACACCACTTCGGTTCAGATCAGGCAGGCTGTCCTCCCAATCACCCACTTCAGGTTTCTCTATCATAGCCAATGAGAGCATTGATGTCCCCCGGTAGAATTATAGAGCCCCCATTCGGAACCCCTTCCAGGACTCTGCCCAGTGACTCCAAGAAGGCCGCATGATCCGAACTGCTGTTTGGTGAATAAGCACAAGCTACAGTCAGAGACTTCCTCTCCACAACTTTTCTGGCTCCCAGTCTAACAGGCCTCTCATAGCTGACGACTCCACCCCTCCCCCTCCTGTCAGCTCTACATTGTGCCTCACAGCGGACCATGTTAGAAGACAGCTGACGAGACTCCACGCAGGCAAGGCTGCAGGCCCTGATGGTGTCAGCCCCAGGGTGTTCAAAGCCTGTGTCCCCCAGTAGGAGTCCTTCGCTGAGTCTTCAACATGAGCCTGAGTCTTCAAAGGGTCCCTGTGCTGTAGAAGACATCATGCCTCGTCCCAGGGCATAAAAGTCCAACCCCAGTATTCTTTGGTCTCTCTCTAATTTCCACCTGGATTCGTCCCAGCTATCAGCTGCTCATTTAGCCTTTGTTTGCTTTTTGCTTCACAACGCCTCACACATTATGTCACACATCCACACTTACATGACTGACTTTACTGATTCACACACTCCTTATTGGCAACTATTAGTTGTTACCTTTATCACGATAAGTATTTATAATTGACCTTCATCCATTGTGTCCATCCCATATTTGTAATGGCCTTGGAAACAGGTTATGACAAATTACATCCAATGACTGGACAGCGTTTATATTTTATTTTATTTCTAATAAGCTGCATGCCTTTAGCATGCCCTCCACCATACCTTCAGTGTGTTTTACAAGATCTTATAGATATAACCTTTTTCACATGTATATATATATGTACATATGTATATATATATATATACAAAGTCTATTGTTGCAGTTTTGTGTTGGTAAAATCACCTTGAAATATTTTCCCAGACACGATCATTCTGAAAGCCAACCTAAACCATCTGTAAAAGAAAGCATAAATAAAAGGATTAAGCATCGAATTTGACAGAGTTAGCCAGTTAAGTGTTTCACTCACAGGAACTGGTACTGAATAACTGCTGACAGGAGAAAAGGTGAAGCAAAGAAAGAAAGGAGTCCAACATAAGAGAAAAACTCCCAAAACAATAGCGAGAGTTTTGGTGGCCTTTCTCTCCATCTTACTGACAGTTGCTCCAGATTTTGTGCTCTGACAGGTGTTCTGGATTCTGTGAGCCTGTTTCTTTGCCACAAGGAAAATCTTGAGGTAGATGCAGAGCATTATGAGCACTGGGAAGTAAAATGATAAAATAGATCCAAGAGTGTTTGCCATGAGCACATCTATAAAACAGTTTTCATTACATTCTTCATTGTTCAACCCAACAATTATAAGACTAATTCCAATCAGAGCAGAACCCCCCCAGCTGACTAAGATCATGATCACAGCAATACAATGGTTGATTTTAGATCTATATGTCAAGGGCTGACACACAGCATAATATCTGTCAATGGAAATACAACATAGGTTCAGAATAGAACATGTGCTCAGAAATACATCAAAATTGCTGCGTACTTTGCAAAATAAACCTTCATGATACAGACATGAGCTGACAGAGAACGCCATGCTGAGAGGAAAGACTACTATCCCAACAAGCAGGTCAGCCACAGCCAGAGAGAGGATAAGGTAGTTTGTAGGAGTGTGGAGCTGTGTGAAGTAAATGATAGAGATTATAACAAGAAGGTTTCCACATACAGTTACAACAGACAATAATACAAGGAAAATATATAATAGTACACATGTAATAGATGGGGTGTTTGTCAGTATGTAATTAAAATTATGTATTTCATAGCAGGGATGTATGTCAGTCACAATGGCAGACCTGTTGTCTTTGACTTCTGAATCCATGTTAAAGCATACAATTCAATGGCATATCAATTACTGACAATGTAAGCATAACATTTGAAAAAAATCAGGTAGCTAAAGTGCCAAGAATGTCAGTTAAAAAGATAATTCAATCAGTTCTTCTTCCACATCAAATCTGTTAAATCCTAATGATACATTAGTACGGATGAGTTTTCTTGGTCTCATGTACCACTGTGCAGAACATTATGACCTATCAGCATTTATCTCATTAACATAACTATTGTCCAATCAGCTGCATCCTGTTTGTCTGAGATGCAAAAAATAAAAAACAAATATGATCATACAGCAAAACAACAATCCAACCAGACATATTATTCCCTGTTTGTGTGTGCGTATATGTTTTTTACACAAGGCCTCAATACACTTCTGTGAGTGCATTTAACCAATCCAAACTAAGAGTCTTAGCCCAAACTAAATGGCCTTACTTGGCAAATGTGGTTTTGTGAGGGAAAACTCTGAAACAGAAATTTGATTCCAGAGACTTGCATAAGTCTGATAAGGAAAAAGCTAGCACCTGCATTACAGTCTGGACTAGAGGTCTTCCCGGGTCCAAAATTTCGTGCCCGAACCCCAAGAGACATGTTGTGCGATCCGAAACCGAACCATCTATTTGAAAGTTGGGACCCGGACCCGTAAAGAACAGAAAAATGCCGGACCCGGACCAGTCTGTTATTTGAAAGCTGGAGCCCGAACGGAGTTATGTCAGACCCGACCCAGGCCAGACGAAATAGACCCGATCAGCACCAACTTCACAGCTGATTAATATTAACAAGTTACCGTTAGTCAGCTGTCAAAACAAAACTTTATGTCTTGCCTGTGTGACGCAGCCTTCGCCCCTGTGCCTGTCCGTGCATATAATCCATCCTCCGCCAAGAAAGTTTGTAAAACACATCCAGGTTTCCTGGTATCTATGTAGTGTTGATAAAAACAGATATATTACCACCAGTTATCTCAGATTAAAAGTCTACTTGCTGTCATTCTGACGGATGACAAACGCTCGGCTCGTTTAGAAGCCACACACACACGTGTTACACGTAACTGCGCTTACTTTCTTCTCGTCTTTGTCCACAATTTACATAAACGAGGTTTTACCTCTTTATATTCATTTTCTTTTAGCCTTTTTGTCCACATCAGCAAGGAAGGAATCCATCATTACCGGTTTTGGCTTCAACTTTTCTCTGAACCTGCAGTCACTTGACACGTCACTCAACTCGTTGTTGCTCTTTCTTGAGTTTTTTCCACTTTAATTCCCGCATGTTCTCATGCCAATGACACATTGTTGTAAGTTAAAATACACACACAGACACACACAGCACCTTAATCATGAACACGTCCTAATCATTGCCGGGTCTTGCCGGATCCATTCGGGTATTACATATAATGTTGAACAGACCCGGAAACGAGGATTATAGAACAAAGCCCGACCCAGACCCGTTTGACCACATAATACGTGGACCTGAACCCGTCCGAACCCGTCAGGGTCCCGGGTCGTAAGTGATGCTGTCCTCTACATGCTTCACCATGCCCTATCTCATCTGGAGGAATCTGCTTATGTCAGAATCATGTTCTTTGATTTTTCAAGCGCATTCAACACAATCCCACCCATCATACTCAAAGACAAGCTCATGGAGATGGGAGTTTCCTGGATCTCAGATTACCTGACAGAAAGGCCACAGTTTGTTGGATCTGTTTTTCACCCTAAGTCTCTTAAGAGGGGCATGTTAATATGAAATAGAATTAAAAATTGGTGGAGCTGGTGAGTCCAATTGTGGTCATTGAGGCAGCGAAGGTGAAACAATCTAGTGGACCAAGTGATGACTGGAAATAGCCTGTAAAATCTGTGGAACTTGACTTACAGAACATGTGGATAGTCAAATTGAGGGAGCTCTTTCCACAGAGTAAAATGTATCGTTTGTTAAAATATGGACAGCAAGGCTGCTAAGATAGCAGTAAGTCTTCATGGAAGTTTGTTTTCGTGTCTCACTGTAGAATCCCTGATTACCAGAGTGAGTGGAGAGGCAAATGGCAGTGATGCCAATTTTGCTCAAATTGAGGGAGCAGGTGGCGGAGGAAAAACCCTGCAAGTGGCTGTGAGCGACTGGATGTGAGGTGAGTTTGTCGCCCCGGTACAATCTCCATATTGTGATTGATTGTAATAAATATATTCTATATATTGAAATTTTAGTTTCAGCATTTTTGTTTGGGCGTCAGGGAGGGAACATTTCGTGTACCTTTATGTTGCACATCTACCCCCCAATTTGCACAACATCCGCAAATCGAACAAGAATCACTAGCAGTAACATGGGCATGCAACGGACTAATCTCCTACCTAAAGGGTCAGCACTTCACACTGCTGATGGACTATAAATGCCTGGCCCCATTGCTGACCACAAGGGGTTTGGATGATCTGCCACACAGAGTTTTGAGGAGTTTTAAGACCTCTGAGATACAACTATGATATTGTCCATGTCCCAGGGAAAAATCTCATTACCACCAATACCTTGTCAAGAGTTCCACTGAGTGACACTCTGTCCTCCAATGATCCTGAACTGGATCGGGAAATGCTGTGGTGTCTTCACTCCCTGTTACAGACACACGATTGGACAAAGTCAAAAATGCACATCGGAAAGAAACTTGCAAAATAGTGGCACACCTAATGTTTAACAACATGGCAAGAGAAACATGGACTGAGACCTGGTATTGCACCCTAATAGCAGGCCAGAGCAGAGCTCGATCTTGCAGGAGAAGGGGACTCCCCAGGCACTCAGAGACGAGATAATGAATAAACTTTGTGAAGGTCATCAAGGTATCTCCAAGTCCCATGGAATCAGTATGAATACAGCCCAGGGATCAGTATGGTGGCCGGGCATCCCAGCCCCCATCAGAGAGACGGTCAACAAATGTGAAATATGCCAGAGCCACTGAATCAGACCACAGTCCTGGATCGTACATGGTAAAAGGTAGGGATGGACTTGTTTGAGTGTTCAAAAAACGCATATCTGCTTATTGTGGACCATTTTTCGAGATACATGGAGGTAGCAGAGCTTAGAGTCACATCAGCTGAGACCACCATTCAAGCTGCAAAGGAGGCCCACAGACAACGGTCCACAGTTCTCAGCAGAGACATTCAGAACATTTGCACAAGACAGCTTCACACACATCACATCACCAGCAGTCTTTATATTTGGAACACTCGGCCGAACATGCAGTTCAAACTGTTAAGGGTCTGTGGAAAAAAGACACTGACCAAATCAAAGCACTACTAGGCATACAGAGCCACACCATTAGAACATGGGCTGTCACCAGCACACCGACTGAAAGGAAGATCTGCACACATCACTACCACATCCTTCAAGAAAGCTGGATACTAAATGGGCGGACTTGCAGGCTTTATGCAGGAAGGATGAAGAAGGGGGGCGAAAGCTAAGCAAGGTGATACATGGCATCCATTTCCCCAGCAACGTTTTCCAGCTCCTCCTGGGGGATTCCAATGTTCCCAGGCCAGACGGAGTATATATTCCCTCCAGCGAGCTCTGGGTCTGCCCCGGGGTCTCCTCCCAGTTGGACGTTAGGAAAACCTCCAAAAGGAGGCGCCCAGGAGGCATCCTAATCAGATACCCAAACCACCTCAACTGGCTCCTTTCAGTGCTGCACCGATCCGTCTGTCAATCTCACGATCCACTTTACCCTTTATCGTGATCAAGACCTCGAGATACTTGAACTCCTTCGCTTGAGGCAGAGGCTCACTCTCCACCCAGAGGAAGCAATCCACCATTTTCAGGCAGAGAACCATGGTCTCAGACTTGGAGGAGCTGACTCTCCTCCCAACTGCTTCACACTCAGCTGCAAACTGCCCCAATAGAGGTCCCAAGAGGTCCCAATTTGATGAAGCCAATAGAACCACATCATCTGCAAAAAGCAGAGATGAAATTGTGAGGTCCCCAAACTGAAAATCCTCCTCCCCCGGCCGCCTTGAGATCCTGTCCATGAAAATCACAAACAGAATTGGTGACAAGGAGCAACCTTGGTGGAGGCCCACTTGCCTGACTTTGTACGAGTATGCCGATATATAGCAACAGCCCTGGTACCCCATACTCCCACATTACCCCCACAGGACACCGTGGAGGACACGATCATAGGCCTTCTCCATGCCCACAAAACACATGTGAACTGGATGAGGAAACTCCCATGCCTCCCCAATGGCCATGCAAGGGTAAAGAGTTGGTCCACTGTTCCACGGCCAGGTCGGAATTGTATTTACTGCACCAGCTGTTCGACGATTGACTGGAGCCTCCTCACCAAGCACCCTGGAATACACTTTACCTATGAGGCTGGGAAGTGTTAGACCCTGATAATTGGGGCACACCCATCGGTCCACCTTTTTTGGAAATGGGAACCACCACCCCAGTCTGTAATTCCACAGGTATTGTCCTCGACTTCCACACAACACTGAAAAGGCGTGTCAGCCAAGAATGCCCAACAATGTCTAGAGCCTTCAGCATCTCAGGGCAAATCTCATCTACACCAGGCACCTTGCCACTGAAGTGCTTCTTGACTACCTCAGCCAAGGATATAGAACAGGCTTCCCCTGGACCTTTGAACTCTGCCTCCTCATCAGAGGACGTGTTGGTAGGGTTCAGGAGTTCTTCAAAGTGTTCCTTCCACCATCCAACAATATCCCCAGTCTCCACCCCTGTTGAAAACAGCTTGAGCCAATCCCTGCTTCCCCTTCCTAACAGTTTGCCATAACTTCTTTGAGGCCAACCAAAAGTCCTCCTCCATAGCCTCCCCAAACTCCTCCCACACTGGGGTTTTTGCTTCCGCAATAACTGAAGCTGCAGCCCTTCTGGCCACCTGGTACCCGTCTGCTGCCTCTGGAGACCCCTGGACTAACCAAGCCTGGTGTCCACCAATGGGTTCTAAGGTTGCCGCCACAACAGGCACCGATGGTCTTCTGGCCACAACTCCTCACAGCTGCTTCCACAAAGAAGGCTTTGAACACAGTCCATTAGGATTCCATATCCCCAACCTCCATAAACTCGCCCTCACTACACATTTAGGTTTACCAGGTCTGTCTGGCAGCCTTCCCCACCAACTGATCCAACTCATCACCGGCCGGTGATCAGTTGACAGCTCTGCTCCTCTCTTTACCCGAGGGTCCAAAACAGCCGCAGATCTTATGATACAACAATAAGGTCAATCATTGATCCGGGTCTAGGGTGTTGTGGTACCAGGTAAGCTACACTTATGAATCACCCTATGCTAAAACATGGTGTTTATTATGGCCAATCCATGACAAGTACAGAAGTCCAATAACAAGACACCACTTCGGTTCAGATCAAGCAGGCTGTCCTCCCAGTCACCCCCTCCAGGTTTCTCCATCATTGCCCACGAGAGCATTGAAGTCCCCCAGTAGAATTATAGAGCCCCCATTCAGAACCCCTTCCAGGACTCTGCCCAGTGACTCCAAGAAGGCCGCATAATCCGAACTGCTGTTTGGTGAATAAGCACAAGCTACAGTCAGAGCCTTCCTCTCCACAACTTTTCTGGCTCCCAGTCTAACAGGCCTCTCATGCCTCGTTCCTGTAGCTAAGATGCCACGTCCAAGTGGCTCAATGGACTACAGACCAGTGGCACTGACATCTCACATCATGAAGACCCTGGAGAGACTTGTCCTGGAGCAGCTCCGGCCCAGGTTCAGGCCCCACTTGGATCCCCTTCAGTTCGCCTACCAGTCCCGAAAAGTTGAAAGTTATCAGGGTGTGGCACGCAATCACACAGGCGGGAAACAGGGAAAGGCAGAAGGTAAAGTAACTGGAACAATCAGGGAGGTAAGCTTTCAATATAAATCAGGAAACGATGACTGAATCATATGAAAAAAGAAGAAAAAACAAGGGAGCAGAGCAGAATGTAACGCTGATCCAGTATCATCATTGTTCTCATTGCTCCACAACAGCTGAGCCAACACAATGACATATGACAACTACAGTTCAACAAATCAATAGCCCTTCTGCAGGATGTCATCATACCATAAAGCAGACTGTTTTACTGACAATACCTTTCACTTGTCACAGTCTCTGACTAACCTTCCCAATGCAGACTTGGATCTATCTCTAATTGTCTCTCTGTGTGTATAAAGGTATATGGGGAGTAAATACTGAGGTTGGCCAGATTCAGAGCACCTGGGCCTGGCACTCCCAGGGCATAAAAGTCCAACCCCAGTATTCTTTGGTCTCTCTCTAATTTCCACCTGGATTCGTCCCAGCTATCAGCTGCTCATTTTACCTCGGTTTGCTTTTTGCTTCACAACGCCTCACACATTATGTCACACATCCACACTTACATGACTGACTTGACTGATTCACACACTCCTAATTGGCAACTATTAGTTGTTACCTTTATCACGATAAGTATTTATAAATTACCTTCATCCATTGTGTCCATCCCCTGTTTGTAATGGCCTCGGAGCCAGGTTATGACAAATTACATCCAATGACTGGACAGTGTTTATATTTTATTTTATTTTATTTCTGCACTTGTGCTACAACACTTCTTATAAATGTAAGGGACAGATATGGTTTAAATGTTTATTTTATCAATGGTATGGCCCAGATAACATAGTTCATGGTTGTATTGGTTCAATGTAAGACAGGAGACAATTGCAATCACAATACATATATATAAAACATAATTTAACTTTATCTAACATTATCTAACACATTATCTAACTTTTATGGTAGACCAGGTGTGGAAATGCTTTTCTTTTATTAATTTAAGTTTTATATTTTGTTTGCCCTTGTTATCTAAATCATCTAAGCGGCAATTTGTTTTCCACATCTAAGACACATTTTCCACAGAAATACGATCACTATCAACAATAGGACCCTTGTTGGCTGTACGTTGGGAAGAATTACTAGGCTAATATCAAAACTGTTCCAGTATTACAGTATAAACCTTTAGGTACTGTCAAATTTTGAGCTAAAACTAAATCTGAATGATAGATATTTTCAAAAGAATACACATGAATAAGGAATGTCAAAACTGGATTCAGATTTCACAAAAAGTTTTTGCAAACCCTATGCTATTCACAATGTCAGTCATAAGTTTCTACTCAGAGCAATGACCCTATGCTGTAGACACCAAGCCCCAACTAAAGCAATTGTGTCAGTCCGGCATGCAGGTGGCAATATTCTGACATTTTTACCCAAAAACATGTTACAGATTTTGGATTTAAGCCTTCTGCATTATGTATATACTTAGGCTTCAACATAATGCATCAATGTCAGACCTTCAGCCATTGTTGTACATAAAATACAAGTGTAAAACTAATAAGCTGCATGCCTTTAGCATGCCCTCCACCATCCCTTCAGTGTGTTTTACAAGATCTTACAGATATAGCTTTTTCATGTATATGTTCTGTATATATATCAACATTTCCAAAGTCTATTGTTGCAGTTTTGTGTTGGTAAAATCACCTTGAAATATTTTCCCAGACATGATCATTCTGAAAGCCAATCTAAACCTTCTGTAAAAGAAAGCATAAATAAAAGGATTAAGCATCGAATTTGACAGAGCTAGCCAGTTAAGTGTTTCACTCACAGGAACTGGTACTGAATAACTGTTGACAGGAGAAAAGGTGATGCAAAGAAAGAAAGGAGTCCAACATAAGAGAAAAAACCCCAAAACAATAGCGAGAGTTTTGGTGGCCTTTCTCTCCATCTTACTGACAGTTGCTCCAGACTTTGTGCTCTGACAGGTGTTCTGGATTCTTTGTGCCTGTTTCTTTGCCACAAGGAAAATCTTGAGGTAGATGCAGAGCATTATGAGCACTGGGAAGTAAAATCATAAAATAGATCCAAGAGTGTTTGCCATGAGCACATCTATAAAACATGTTTCGATACATTCTTCATTGTTCAGTCCAGCAACTGTAAGACTAATTCCAATCACGGCAGAACCCCCCCAGCTGACTAAGATCATGATCACAGCAATACGATGGTTGATTTTAGATCTATATATCAAGGGCTGACACACAGCATAATATCTGTCAATGGAAATACAACATAGGTTCAGAATAGAACATGTGCTCAGTGATACATCAAAATTGCTGCGTACTTTGCAAAATAAACCTTCATGATACAGACATGAGCTGACAGAGAACGCCATGCTGAGAGGAAAGACTACTATCCCAACAAGCAGGTCAGCCACAGCCAGAGAGAGAATAAGGTAGTTTGTAGGAGTGTGGAGCTGTGTGAAGTAAATGATAGAGATTATAACAAGAAGGTTTCCACATACAGTTACAACAGACAATAATACAAGGAAAATATATAATAGTACACATGTAATAGATGGGGTGTTTGTCAGTATGTAATTAAAATGATGTATTTCATAGCAGGGATGTATGTCAGTCACAATGGCAGACCTGTTGTCTTTGACTTCTGAATCCATGTTAAAGCCTACAATTCAATGGCATTTCTATATTATATAATATAAGCACAACATTTGAAAAAAAAATCAGGTAGATACAGTGCCAAGAATGTCAGTTAAAATGATAATTCAATCAGTTCTTCTTCCACATCAAATCTGTTAAATCCTAATGATACATTAGTGCAGGTGAGTTTTCTTGGTCTCATGTACCACTGTGCAAAACATTATGACCTATCAGCATTTATCTCATTAACATAACTATTGTAAAGGTGATCATCCATTCCCCTGCTTCGTTTACAAGCATCTCTGGAACACATAGACCATTCATGACTTCTCCATATGATCAATGAGGGAACAATAGGATAGGAGCCACAGCTGATTCATGGATAATTTCACATTCAGTTGTAAGCAATTCTCTATTGGACTCGTCTTGCTAATTTATTATTGTCAGCCTTTCATCATGACTAGTCCGTTCTTGCTAATCTTTATACTGCTCTTCTTGTAAAGTGTCTTGAGTTAACTTTGGTTATGATTTGACGTTGTGATTCTATAAAAATAAAATTTGATTAGGCATAAGTGCCTCCATATCATTTGGAGCGCTAAACAACGTGGTTATAGGCTTGCTGTTCATGATGGCTTCTGTCTCACATAGCAGAGTGAGTAGGCCCTCCTCATCAAGTGTCAGTAATTTCAGGGTGGCGCTCAGGGTCTTCCTTACAGACCTGATAACCCTCTCCTTGAGTCCTACATGGTGGGAACCAGTGGGAGTATTAAACATCCACTGGATGCCACTCTGACTTAGGGATCAGGGACTCAGGGATCCAATACTCTGCTTCCACAAGGTTCTCCACTGTAAGCTCATGAGAGTCCTCTCTCTCTCTCTCTCTCTCTCTCTCTCTCTCTCTCTCTCTCTCTCCCTCAAGTTGCCTTGAAGTTCTTAATCTCCTTGTCAACCTCAGGTGGAGTTCCTCTAATGGTACAGGCTCAGCAGAGTGCTCTTAACCTTAAGCATCCAAGCAACTGCCTTCCTTAGGCGGATCCAGAAAGAGAAGTACTGCATGAATTCCAGTACCGCATCCCTTGGATCTTCAGCTGCTGTAGCACTGACCACAGTGTCCCCAGGTTGGTCTGGGTTCTCTGGTCAGTACTACATAGGCTTGGTGAGAAAGTCCAGCCCCTGTAACCAAATGTGGCTTTTCATAATCTTACGTCAGAAAATATTAAATTACAAGAAGAAACCCACAAAAAACCCATTCCCAAAACAAAACAAAAAAAAGGACTGATGGGCTGGCCAAACCAAACAAAAGCAGGCAGGCACTCAGACCAACCCACAAAGGGCTGTAGGATCTGGTGCATTTTCTCTACCCAAAACCTAAAGAAACTAAATCCCAGCAAAGAAATAAAACCAAAAACTACCAGTCCCATCAGAAAAATAAACAAAGAATGCAAAAAGGCAAAAACCAGATTAATCTAGAGGTAGCTCCAGCTACTCCTGTTGCTGCTGTGAAACCATAAAGAGAGAGACTGTGAAGTGTTTGCCCCCCCTTTATTGTCTCCTCCTAATCAGGTGGATCACCAACACCTGTAAGAGACAACAGGCTGAGTAAAGACATTCAAAGACATTCAACCAACAGCCAGTAGGGGTGCAGCTGACACAGCCAGACGGTGAGGTAAGTGGGGCCATTGGGCCCGAACCACCTCAACTGGCTCTTTTCGGTGCTGCACCGATCCGTCTGTCAATTTTGCGATCCATTTTACCCTTACTTGTGAACAAGACCTCGAGATACTTAAACTCCTTCACTTGAGGCAGAGAATCACTCCCCACCCAGAGGAGGCAATCCACCGTTTTCAGGCAGAGAACCATGGTCTCAGACTTGGAGGAGCTGACTCTCCTCCCAACTGCTTCACACTCAGCTGCAAACTGCCCCAATAGAGGTCCCGAGAGGTCCCATTTTGATGATGCCAGCAGAACCACATCATCTGCAAAAAGCAGAAAGTAAACTGAAAACCCTCCTCCCCCCGGCCGCCTTGAGATCCTGTCCATGAAAATCACAAACAGAATTGGTGACAAGGAACAACCTTGGTGGAGGCCCACTTGTCTGACTTTGTACGAGTATGCCGATATATTGCAACAGCCCTAGTACCCCATACTCCAGCGGTACCCCCCACAGGACACCGTGGAGGACACGATCATAGGCCTTCTCCAAGCCCACAAAACACATGTGAAATGGATGAGGAAACTCCCATGCCTCCCCAACGGCCACGCAAGGTCCACTGTTCCACGGCCAGGTCGGAATTTGCATTGTTCTTCCTGTACCAGAGGTTTGACGATTGACTGGAGCCTCCTTACCAAGCACCCTGGAATAAACTTTACTGGGAGGCTGAGAAGTGTTAGAGCCCGATAATTAGGGCACACCCTCCGGTCCACCTTTTTTGGAAATGGGAACCACCACCCCAGTCTGTAATTCCACAGGTATTGTCCTTGACTTCCACACAACACTGAAAAGGCGTGTCAGCCAAGACAGCCCAACAATGTCCAGAGCCTTCAGCATCTCAGGGCAAATCTCATCTACACCAGGCACCTTGCCACTGAAGCGCTTCTTGACTACCTCAGCCAAGGATATAGAACAGGCTTCCCCAGGGCCTTTGAACTCTGCCTCCTCATCAGAGAATGTGTTGGTAGGGTTCAGGAATTTCCTCAAAGTGTTCCTTCCACCATCCAACAATATCCCCAGTCTCCACCCTGTTGAAAACAGCTTGAGCCAATCCCTGCTTCCCCTTCCTAACAGTTTGCCATAACTTCTTTGAGGCCAACCAAAAGTCCTCCTCCATAGCCTCCCCAAACTCCTCCCACACTGGGGTTTTTGCTTCCGCAATAACTGAATCTGCAGCCCTTCTGGCCACCTGGTACCCGTCTGCTACCTCTGCACACCCCTGGACTAACCAAGCCTGAAAGGCCTTCTTCTTTAGTCTGACGGCTTCCCTCACTGCTGGTGTCCACCAAAGAGTTCTAAGGTTGCCACCACGACAGTCAGCGATGGTCTTCTGGCCACAACTCCTCGCAGCTGCTTCCACAAAGAAGGCTTTGAACACAGTCCATTAAGATTCCATATCCCCAACCTCCATACCCTCACCCTCACTACACATTGAGGTTTACCAGGTCTGTCCAGCAGCCAGGTAAGCTACACTTATGAATCACCCTATGCTAAAACATGGTGTTTATTATGGCCAATCCATGAAGAGCACAGAAGTCCAGTAACAAGACAGCACTTCGGTTCAGATCAGGCAGGCTGTCCTCCCAATCACCCACTTCAAGTTTCTCTATCATTGCCAAGGAGAGCATTGAAGTCCCCCGGTAGAATTATAGAGCCCCCAGGCGGCTTCTAGGACCCTGCCCAGTGACTCCAAGAAGGCCGCATACTCCAAACTGCAGTATGGTGAATAAGCACAAGCTACAGTCAGAGACTTCCTCTCCACAACTTTTCTGGCTCCCAGTCTAACAGGCCTCTCATAGCTGACGACTCCACCCCTCCCCCTCCTGTCAGCTCTACATTGTGCCTCACAGCGGACCATGTTAGAAGACAGCTGACGAGACTCCACGCAGGCAAGGCTGCAGGCCCTGATGGTGTCAGCCCCAGGGTGTTCAAAGCCTGTGTCCCCCAGTAGGAGTCCTTCACTGAGTCTTCAACATGAGCCTGAGTCTTCAAAGGGTCCCTGTGCTGTAGAAGACATCATGCCTCGTCCCAGGGCATAAAAGTCCAACCCCAGTATTCTTTGGTCTCTCTCTAATTTCCACCTGGATTCGTCCCAGCTATCAGCTGCTCATTTAGCCTTTGTTTGCTTTTTGCTTCACAACGCCTCACACATTATGTCACACATCCACACTTACATGACTGACTTTACTGATTCACACACTCCTTATTGGCAACTATTAGTTGTTACCTTTATCACGATAAGTATTTATAAATTACCTTCATCCATTGTGTCCATCCCATATTTGTAATGGCCTTGGAGCCAGGTTATGACAAATTACATCCAATGACTGGACAGTGTTAATATTTTATTTTATTTTATTTCTGCACTTGTGCTACAACACTAAAAATGTAAGGGACAGATATGGTTTAAATGTTTATTTTATCAATGGTATGGCCCAGATAACATAGTTCATGGTTGTATTGGTTCAATGTAAGACAGGAGACAATTGCAATCACAATACATATATATAAAACATAATTTCACTTTATCTAACATTATCTAACACATTATCTAACTTTTGTGGTAGACCAGGTGTGGAAATGCTTTTCTTTTATTAATTTGAGTTGTATATTTTGTTTGCCCTTGTTATCTAAATCATCTAAGCGGCAATTTGTTTTCCACATCTAAGACACATTTTCCACAGAAATACGATCACTATCAACAATAGGACCCTTCCTGTTCTTCTGTTAGGTAGTGGCTGTACGTTGGGAAGAATTACTAGGCTAATATCAAAACTGTTCCAGTATTACAGTATAAACCTTTAGTTACTGTCAAATGTTAAACTAAAACTAAATCTGAATAATAGATATTTTAAAAAGAATACACATGAATAAGTAATGTCAAAACTGGATTCAGATTTCACAAAAAGTTTTTGCAAACCCTATGCTATTCACAATGTCAGTCATAAGTTTCTACTCAGAGCAATGACCCTATGCTGTAGACACCAAGCCCCAACTAAAGCAATTGTGTCAGTCCGGCATGCAGGTGACAATATTCTGACATTTTTACCCAAAAACATGTTACAGATTTTGGATTTAAGCCTTCTGCATTATGTATATACTTAGGCTTCCACATAATGCATCAATGTTAGACCTTCAGCCATTGTTGTACATAAAATACAAGTGTAAAACTAATAAGCTGCATGCCTTTAGCATGCCCTCCACCATACCTTCAGTGTGTTTTACAAGATCTTATAGATATAACTTTTTGTATACACATGTATATATATATATATATATATATATATATATATACAAAGTCTATTTTTGCAGTTTTGTGTTGGTAAAATCACCTTGAAATATTTTCCCAGACACGATCATTCTGAAAGCCAATCTAAACCATCTGTAAAAGAAAGCATAAATAAAAGGATTAAGCATCGAATTTGACAGAGCTAGCCAGTTAAGTGTTTCACTCACAGGAACTGGTACTGAATAACTGCTGACAGGAGAAAAGGTGAAGCAAAGAAAGAAAGGAGTCCAACATAAGAGAAAAACTCCCAAAACAATAGCGAGAGTTTTGGTGGCCTTTCTCTCCATCTTACTGACAGTTGCTCCAGACTTTGTGCTCTGACGGGTTGTGTTCTGGATTCTGTGAGCCTGTTTCTTTGCCACAAGGAAGATCTTGAGGTAGATGCAGAGCATTATGAGCACTGGGAAGTAAAATGATAAAATTAGTGCAACAATGTTTGCCATGAGCACTTCAATAAAACAGTTTTCATTACATTCTTCATTGTTCAACCCAACAATTATAAAACTAATTCCAATCAGAGCAGAACCCCCCCAGCTGACTAAGATCATGATCACAGCAACACAATGGTTGATTTTAGATCTATATGTCAAGGGCTGACACACAGCATAATATCTGTCAATGGAAATACAACATAGGTTCAGAATAGAACATGTGCTCAGTGATACATCAAAACTGCTGCGTACTTTGCAAAATAAACCCTCATGATACAGACATGAGCTGACAGAGAACGCCATGCTGAGAGGAAAGACTACTATCCCAACAAGCAGGTCAGCCACAGCCAGAGAGAGAATAAGGTAGTTTGTAGGAGTGTGGAGCTGTGTGAAGTAAATGATAGAGATTATAACAAGAAGGTTTCCACATACAGTTACAACAGACAATAATACAAGGAAAATATATAATAGTACACATGTAATAGATGGGGTGTTTGTCAGTATGTAATTAAAATTATGTATTTCATAGCAGGGATGTATGTCAGTCACAATGGCAGACCTGTTGTCTTTGACTTCTGAATCCATGTTAAAGCCTACAATTCAATGGCATATCTATTACTGACAATGTAAGCATAACATTTGAAAAAAATCAGGTAGCTAAAGTGCCAAGAATGTCAGTTAAAAAGATAATTCAATCAGTTCTTCTTCCACATCAAATCTGTTAAATCCTAATGATACATTAGTACGGATGAGTTTTCTGGGTCTCATGTACCACTGTGCAGAACATTATGACCTATCAGCATTTATCTCATTAACATAACTATTGTCCAATCAGCTGCATCCTGTTTGTCTGAGATGCAAAAAATAAAAAACAAATATGATCATACAGCAAAACAACAATCCAACCAGACATATTATTCCCTGTTTGTGTGTACGTATATGTTTTTTACACAAGGCCTCAATACACTTCTGTGAGTGCATTTAACCAATCCAAACTAAGAGTCTTAGCCCAAACTAAATGGCCTTACTTGGCAAATGTGGTTTTGTGAGGGAAAACTCTGAAACAGAAATTTGATTCCAGAGACTTGCATAAGTCTGATAAGGAAAAAGCTAGCACCTGCATTACAGTCTGGACTAGAGGTCTTCCCGGGTCCAAAATTTCGTGCCCGAACCCCAAGAGACATGTTGTGCGATCCGAAACCGAACCATCTATTTGAAAGTTGGGACCCGGACCCGTAAAGAACAGAAAAATGCCGGACCCGGACCAGTCTGTTATTTGAAAGCTGGAGCCCGAACGGAGTTATGTCAGACTTGACCCGGCCGGACGAAATAGACCCGATCAGCACCAACTTCACAGCTGATTAATATTAACAAGTAACCGTTAGTCAGCTGTCAAAACAAAACTTTATGTCCTGCCTGTGTGAAGCAGCCTTCGCCCCTGTGCCTGTCCGTGCATATAATCCATCCTCCGCCAAGAAAGTTTGTAAAACACATCCAGGTTTCCTGGTATCTATGTAGTGTTGATAAAAACAGATATATTACCACCAGTTATCTCAGATTAAAAGTCTACTTTACACAACAATTCTACAATTTACATAAATGAGGTTTTACCTCTTTATATTCATTTTCTTTTAGCCTTTTTGTCCACTTCAGCGAGGAAGGAATCCATCATTACCGGTTTTGGCTTCAACTTTTCTCTGAACCTGCAGTCACTTGACACGTCACTCAACTCTTGCAAAATAGGTCCCCAATGGGTGAGGTCCCCAAACTGGAAATCCTACTCCCCCCGGCCGCCTTGAGATCCTGTCCATGAAAATCACAAACAGAATGAGTGACAAGGAACAACCTTGGTGGAGGCCCACATGCCTGACCATGTACGAGTATGCGGATATATAGCAACAGCCCCGGTTCCCCATACTCCCACATTACCCCCCACAGGACACCATGGAGGACACGACCATAGGCCTTCTCCAAGCCCACAAAACACATGTGAACTGGATGAGGAAAATCCCATGCCTCCCCAATGGCCACGCAAGGTCCACTTTTCTACGGCCAGGTCAGAAGTGTTCTTCCTGCACCAGAGGTTCGACAATCAGCTGGAGCCTCCTCACCAAGCACCCTGGAATACACTTTACCTATGAGGCTGGGAAGTGTTAGACCCTGATAATTGGGGCACACCCATCGGTCCACCTTTTTTGGAAATGGGAACCACCACCCCAGTCTGTAATTCCACAGGTATTGTCCTCGACTTCCACACAACACTGAAAAGGCGTGTCAGCCAAGAATGCCCAACAATGTCTAGAGCCTTCAGCATCTCAGGGCAAATCTCATCTACACCAGGCACCTTGCCACTGAAGTGCTTCTTGACTACCTCAGCCAAGGATATAGAACAGGCTTCCCCTGGACCTTTGAACTCTGCCTCCTCATCAGAGGACGTGTTGGTAGGGTTCAGGAGTTCTTCAAAGTGTTCCTTCCACCATCCAACAATATCCCCAGTCTCCACCCCTGTTGAAAACAGCTTGAGCCAATCCCTGCTTCCCCTTCCTAACAGTTTGCCATAACTTCTTTGAGGCCAACCAAAAGTCCTCCTCCATAGCCTCCCCAAACTCCTCCCACACTGGGGTTTTTGCTTCCGCAATAACTGAAGCTGCAGCCCTTCTGGCCACCTGGTACCCGTCTGCTGCCTCTGGAGACCCCTGGACTAACCAAGCCTGGTGTCCACCAATGGGTTCTAAGGTTGCCGCCACAACAGGCACCGATGGTCTTCTGGCCACAACTCCTCACAGCTGCTTCCACAAAGAAGGCTTTGAACACAGTCCATTAGGATTCCATATCCCCAACCTCCATAAACTCGCCCTCACTACACATTTAGGTTTACCAGGTCTGTCTGGCAGC
Organism: Semicossyphus pulcher; assembly: GCF_022749685.1. Classification (NCBI taxonomy): domain Eukaryota; kingdom Metazoa; phylum Chordata; class Actinopteri; order Labriformes; family Labridae; genus Semicossyphus; species Semicossyphus pulcher. The sequence continues at coordinate 23,392,280 of NW_027211615.1, read as the reverse complement.
CTTCCCCACCAACTGATCCAACTCATCACCGGCCGGTGATCAGTTGACAGCTCTGCTCCTCTCTTTACCCGAGGGTCCAAAACAGCCGCAGATCTTATGATACAACAATAAGGTCAATCATTGATCCGGGTCTAGGGTGTTTTGGTACCAGGTAAGCTACACTTATGAATCACCCTATGCTAAAACATGGTGTTCATAATGGCCAATCCATGACAAGTACAGAAGTCCAATAACAAGACACCACTTCGGTTCAGATCAAGCAGGCTGTCCTCCCAATCACCCCCTCCAGGTTTCTCCATCATTGCCCACGAGAGCATTGAAGTCCCCCAGTAGAATTATAGAGCCCCCATTCAGAACCCCTTCCAGGACTCTGCCCAGTGACTCCAAGAAGGCCGCATAATCCGAACTGCTGTTTGGTGAATAAGCACAAGCTACAGTCAGAGCCTTCCTCTCCACAACTTTTCTGGCTCCCAGTCTAACAGGCCTCTCATGCCTCGTTCCTGTAGCTAAGATGCCACGTCCAAGTGGCTCAATGGACTACAGACCAGTGGCACTGACATCTCACATCATGAAGACCCTGGAGAGACTTGTCCTGGAGCAGCTCCGGCCCAGGGTCAGGCCCCACTTGGATCCCCTTCAGTTCGCCTACCAGTCCCGAAAAGTTGAAAGTTATCAGGGTGTGGCACACAATCACACAGGCGGGAAACAGGGAAAGGCAGAAGGTAAAGTAACTGAAACAATCAGGGAGGTAAGCTTTCAATATAAATCAGGAAACGATGACTGAATTATATGAAAAAAGAAGAAAAAACAAGGGAGCAGAGCAGGAATGTAACGTTGATCCAGTATCATCATTGTTCTCATTGCTCCACAACAGTTGAGCCAACACAATGACATATGACAACTACAGTTCAACAAATAAATAGCCCTTCTGCAGGATGTCATCATACCATAAAGCAGACTGTTTTACTGACAATACCTTTCACTTGTCACAGCCTCTGACTAACCTTCCCAATGCAGACTTGGATCCATCTCTAATTGTCTCTCTGTGTGTATAAAGGTATATGGGGAGTAAATACTGAGGTTGGCCAGATTCAGAGCACCTGGGCCTGGCACTCCCAGGGCATAAAAGTCCAACCCCAGTATTCTTTGGTCTCTCTCTAATTTCCACCTGGATTCGTCCCAGCTATCAGCTGCCCATTTTGCCTTGTTTTGCTTTTTGCTTCACAACGCCTCACACATTATGTCACACATCCACACTTACATGACTGACTGTACTGATTCACACACTCCTTATTGGCAACTATTACTTCAGTTGTTACCTTTATCACAATAAGTATTTATAAATTACCTTCATCCATTGTGTCCATCCCATATTTGTAATGGCCTTGGAGCCAGGCTATGACAAATTACATCCAATGACTGGACAGTGTTTATATTTTATTTTATTTTATTTCTGCACTTGTGCTACAACACTTCTTAAAAATGTAAGGGACAGATATGGTTTAAATGTTTATTTTATCAATGGTATGGCCCAGATAACATAGTTCATGGTTGTATTGGTTCAATGTAAGACAGGAGACAATTGCAATCACAATACATATATATAAAACATAATTTCACTTTATCTAACATTATCTAACACATTATCTAACTTTTGTGGTAGACCAGGTGTGGAAATGCTTTTCTTTTATTCATTTGAGTTTTATATTTTGTTTGCCCTTGTTATCTAAATCATCTAAGCGACAATTTGTTTTCCACATCTAAGACACATTTTCCACAGAAATACGATCACTATCAACAATAGGACCCTTCCTGTTCTTCTGTTAGGTAGTGGCTGTACGTTGGGAAGAATTACTAGGCTAATATCAAAACTGTTCCAGTATTACAGTATAAACCTTTAGGTACTGTCAAATTTTGAGCTAAAACTAAATCTGAATAATAGATATTTTAAAAAGAATACACATGAATAAGTAATGTCAAAACTGGATTCAGATTTCAAAAAAAGTTTTTGCAAACCCTATGCTATTCACAATGTCAGTCATAAGTTTCTACTCAGAGCAATGACCCTATGCTGTAGACACCAAGCCCCAACTAAAGCAATTGTGTCAGTCCGGCATGCAGGTGACAATATTCTGACATTTTTACCCAAAAACATGTTACAGATTTTGGATTTAAGCCTTCTGCATTATGTATATACTTAGGCTTCAACATAATGCATCAATGTCAGACCTTCAGCCATTGTTGTACATAAAATACAAGTGTAAAACTAATAAGCTGCATGCCTTTAGCATGCCCTCCACCATCCCTTCAGTGTGTTTTACAAGATCTTACAGATATAACTTTTTCATGTATATATACTGTATATATATCAACATTTCCAAAGTCTATTGTTGCAGTTTTGTGTTGGTAAAATCACCTTGAAATATTTTCCCAGACACGATCATTCTGAAAGCCAACCTAAACCTTCTGTAAAAGAAAGCATAAATAAAAGGATTAAGCATCGAATTTGACAGAGTTAGCCAGTTAAGTGTTTCACTCACAGGAACTGGTACTGAATAACTGTTGACAGGAGAAAAGGTGATGCAAAGAAAGAAAGGAGTCCAACATAAGAGAAAAACCCCCAAAACAATAGCGAGAGTTTTGGTGGCCTTTCTCTCCATCTTACTGACAGTTGCTCCAGACTTTGTGCTCTGACAGGTGTTCTGGATTCTTTGTGCCTGTTTCTTTGCCACAAGGAAAATCTTGAGGTAGATGCAGAGCATTATGAGCACTGGGAAGTAAAATGATAAAATAGATCCAAGAGTGTTTGCCATGAGCACATCTATAAAACATGTTTCGATACATTCTTCATTGTTCAGTCCAGCAACTGTAAGACTAATTCCAATCACGGCAGAACCCCCCCAGCTGACTAAGATCATGATCACAGCAATACGATGGTTGATTTTAGATCTATATGTCAAGGGCTGACACACAGCATAATATCTGTCAATGGAAATACAACATAGGTTCAGAATAGAACATGTGCTCAGTGATACATCAAAACTGCTGCGTACTTTGCAAAATAAACCCTCATGATACAGACATGAGCTGACAGAGAACGCCATGCTGAGAGGAAAGACTACTATCCCAACAAGCAGGTCAGCCACAGCCAGAGAGAGGATAAGGTAGTTTGTAGGAGTGTGGAGCTGTGTGAAGTAAATGATAGAGATTATAACAAGAAGGTTTCCACATACAGTAACAACAGACAATAATACAAGGAAAATAAATAATAGTACACATGTAATAGATGGGGTGTTTGTCAGTATGTAATTAAAATTATGTATTTCATAGCAGGGATGTATGTCAGTCACAATGGCAGACCTGTTGTCTTTGACTTCTGGTTCCATGTTAAAGCCTACAATTCAATGGCATTTCTATATTATATAATATAAGCACAACATTTGAAAAAAAAATCAGGTAGATACAGTGCCAAGAATGTCAGTTAAAAAGATAATTCAATCAGTTCTTCTTCCACATTAAATCTGTTAAATCCAAATGATACATTAGTGCAGGTGAGTTTTCTTGGTCTCATGTACCACTGTGCAGAACATTATGACCTATCAGCATTTATCTCATTAACATAACTATTGTCCAATCAGCTGCATCCTTTTTGCCAGAGATGCAAAAATATCCAAATATGGTCATACAGCAAAACAACAATGCAACCTCACCAAACATTCACTGTTTGTGTGTGCGTATATGTTTTTTAACCAATCCAAACTTGGAGTCTTAGCCCATACTAAATGGCCTTACTTGGCACATTTGGTTTTGTGAGGGAAAACTCTGAAACAGAAATTTGATTCCAGAGACTTGCATAAGTCTGATAAGGAAAAAGCTAGCACCTGCATTACAGTCTGGACCCTGTTGCAATAGTCTTGGTCCTGATGCTGTAAAGCATAAACCTGCACAAGCAACAGTTGTCACATAATATCAAAACAAAAGGTGATCATCCATTCCCCTGCTTCGTTTACAAGCATCTCTGGAACACATAGACCATTCATGACTTCTCCATATGATCAATGAGGGAACAATAGGATAGGAGCCACAGCTGATTCATGGATAATTTCACATTCAGTTGCAAGCAATTCTCTATTGGACTCGTCTTGCTAATTTATTATTATCAGCCTTTCATCATGACTAGGCCGTTCTTGCTAATCTTTACACTGCTCTTCTTGTAAAGTGTCTTGAGTTAACTTTGGTTATGATTTGACGTTGTGATTCTATAAGAATAAAATTTGATTAGGCATAAGTGCCTCCATATCATTTGGAGCGCTAAACAACGTGGTTATAGGCTTGCTGTTCATGATGGCTTCTGTCTCACATAGCAGAGTGAGTAGGCCCTCCTCATCAAGTGTCAGTAATTTCAGGGTGGCGCTCAGGGTCTTCCTTACAGACCTGATAACCCTCTCCTCGAGTCCTACATGGTGGGAACCAGTGGGAGTATTAAACATCCACTGGATGCCACTCTGACTTAGGGATCAGGGACTCAGGGATCCAATACTCTGCTTCCACAAGGTTCTCCACTGTAAGCTCATGAGAGTCCACTCTCTCTCTCTCTCTCTCTCTCTCTCTCTCTCTCTCAAGTTGCCTTGAAGTTCCTAATCTCCTTGTCAACCTCAGGTGGAGTTCCTCTAATGGTACAGGCTCAGCAGAGTGCTCTTAACCTTAAGCATCCAAGCAACTGCCTTCCTTAGGCAGATCCAGAAAGAGAAGTACTGCATGAATTCCAGTACCGCATCCCTTGGATCTTCAGCTGCTGTAGTACTGACCACAGTGTCCCCAGGTTGGTCTGGGTTCTCTGGTCAGTACTACATAGGCTTGGTGAGAAAGTCCAGCCCCTGTAACCAAATGTGGCTTTTCATAATCTTACGTCAGAAAATATTAAATTACAAGAAGAAACCCACAAAAAACCCATTCCCAAAACAAAACAAAAAAAAGGGCTGATGGGCTGGCCAAACCAAACAAAAGCAGGCAGGCACTCAGACCAACCCACAAAGGGCTGTAGGATCTGGTGCATTTTCTCTACCCAAAACCTAAAGAAACTACATCCCAGCAAAGAAATAAAACCAAAAACTACCAGTCCCATCAGAAAAATAAACAAAGAATGCAAAAAGGCAAAAACCAGATTAATCTAGAGGTAGCTCCAGCTACTCCTGTTGCTGCTGTGAAACCATAAAGAGAGAGACTGTGAAGTGTTTGCCCCCCCTTTATTGTCTCCTCCTAATCAGGTGGATCACCAACACCTGTAAGAGACAACAGGTTGAGTAAAGACATTCAAAGACATTCAACCAACAGCCAGAAGGGGTGCAGCTGACACAGCCAGACAGTGAGGTAAGTGGGGCCATTGGGCCCGAACCACCTCAGCTGGCTCTTTTCGGTGCTGCACCGATCCGTCTGTCAATTTTGCGATCCATTTTACCCTTACTTGTGAACAAGACCTCGAGATACTTAAACTCCTTCGCTTGAGGCAGAGGCTCACTCTCCACCCAGAGGAAGCAATCCACCGTTTTCAGGCAGAGAACCATGGTCTCAGACTTGGAGGAACTGACTCTCCTCCCAACTGCTTCACACTCAGCTGCAAACTGCCCCAATAGAGGTCCCAAGAGGTCCCAATTTGATGAAGCCAATAGAACCACATCATCTGCAAAAAGCAGAAAGTAAATTGTGAGGTCCCCAAACTGAAAATCCTCCTCCCCCGGCCGCCTTGAGATCCTGTCCATGAAAATCACAAACAGAATTGGTGACGAGGAACAACCTTGGTGGAGGCCCACCTGCCTGACTTTGTACGAGTATGTGGATATATTGCAACAGCCCTGGTACCCCATACTCCCACATTACCCCCACAGGACACCGTGGAGGACACGATCATAGGCCTTCTCCATGCCCACAAAACACATGTGAACTGGATGAGGAAACTCCCATGCCTCCCCAACGGCCATGCAAGGGTAAAGAGTTGGTCCACTGTTCCACGGCCAGGTCGGAATTGTTCTTACTGCACCAGCTGTTCGACGATTGACTGGAGCCTCCTTACCAAGCACCCTGGAATAAGCTTTACCAGGAGGCTGAGAAGTGTTAGAGCCCGATAATTGGGGCACACCCTCCGGTCCACCTTTTTTGGAAATGGGAACCACCACCCCAGTCTGTAATTCCACAGGTATTGTCCTTGACTTCCACACAACACTGAAAAGGCGTGTCAGCCAAGACAGCCCAACAATGTCCAGAGCCTTGAGCATCTCAGGGCAAATCTCATCTACACCAGGCACCTTGCCACTGAAGCGCTTCTTGACTACCTCAGCCAAGGATATAGAACAGGCTTCCCCTGGACCTTTGAACTCTGCCTCCTCATCAGAGGATGTGTTGGTAGGGTTCAGGAATTTCCTCAAAGTGTTCCTTCCACCATCCAACAATATCCCCAGTCTCCAGCCCTGTTGAAAACAGCTTGAGCCAATCCCTGCTTCCCCTTCCTAACAGTTTGCCATAACTTCTTTGAGGCCAACCAAAAGTCCTCCTCCATAGCCTCCCCAAACTCCTCCCACACTCGGGTTTTTGCTTCCGCAACCACTGAATCTGCAGCCCTTCTGGCCACCTGGTACCCGTCTGCTACCTCTGCACACCCCTGGACTAACCAAGCCTGAAAGGCCTTCTTCTTTAGTCTGACGGCTTCCCTCACTGCCAGTGTCCACCAAAGAGTTCTAAGGTTGCCACCACGACAGTCAGCGATGGTCTTCTGGCCACAACTCCTCGCAGCTGCTTCCACAAAGGAGGCTTTGAACACAGTCCATTAAGATTCCATATCCCCAACCTTCATACCCCCACCCTCACTACACATTTAGGTTTACCAGGTCTGTCCAGCAGCCAGGTAAGCTACACTTATGAATCACCCTATGCTAACACATGGTGTTTATTATGGCCAATCCATGAAGAGCACAGAAGTCCAATAACAAGACACCACTTCGGTTCAGATCAGGCAGGCTGTCCTCCCAATCACCCCCTTCAGGTTTCTCTATCATAACCAATGAGAGCATTGATGTCCCCCGGTAGAATTATAGAGCCCCCATTCGGAACCCCTTCCAGGACTCTGCCCAGTGACTCCAAGAAGGCCGCATGATCCGAACTGCTGTTTGGTGAATAAGCACAAGCTACAGTCAGAGACTTCCTCTCCACAACTTTTCTGGCTCCCAGTCTAACAGGGCTCTCATAGCTGACGACTCCACCCCTCCCCCTCCTGTCAGCTCTGCATTGTGCCTCACAGCGGACCATGTTAGAAGACAGCTGACGAGACTCCACGCAGGCAAGGCTGCAGGCCCTGATGGTGTCAGCCCCAGGGTGTTCAAAGCCTGTGTCCCCCAGTAGGAGTCCTTCGCTGAGTCTTCAACATGAGCCTGAGTCTTCAAAGGGTCCCTGTGCTGTAGAAGACATCATGCCTCGTCCCAGGGCATAAAAGTCCAACCCCAGTATTCTTTGGTCTCTCTCTAATTTCCACCTGGATTCGTCCCAGCTATCAGCTGCTCATTTAGCCTTTGTTTGCTTTTTGCTTCACAACGCCTCACACATTATGTCACACATCCACACTTACATGACTGACTTTACTGATTCACACACTCCTTATTGGCAACTATTAGTTGTTACCTTTATCACGATAAGTATTTATAATTGACCTTCATCCATTGTGTCCATCCCATATTTGTAATGGCCTTGGAAACAGGTTATGACAAATTACATCCAATGACTGGACAGTGTTTATATTTTATTTTATTTCTGCACTTGTGCTACAACACTTCTTAAAAATGTAAGGCACAGATATGGTTTAAATGTTTATTTTATCAATGGTATGGCCCAGATAACATAGTTCATGGTTGTATTGGTTCAATGTAAGACAGGAGACAATTGCAATCACAATACATATATATAAAACATAATTTCACTTTATCTAACATTATCTAATACATTATCTAACTTTTATGTTAGACCAGGTGTGGAAATGCTTTTCTTTTATTAATTTGAGTTTTATATTTTGTTTGCCCTTGTTATCTAAATCATCTAAGCGGCAATTTGTTTTACACATCTAAGACACATTTTCCACAGAAATACGATCACTATCAACAATAGGACCCTTCCTGTTCTTCTGTTAGGTAGTGGCTGTATGTTGGGAAGAATTACTAGGCTAATATCAAAACTGTTCCAGTATTACAGTATAAACCTTTAGTTACTGTCAAATTTTGAGCTAAAACTAAATCTGAATTATAGATATTTTCAAAAGAATACACATGAATAAGTAATGTCAAAACTGGATTTAGATTTTACAAACAAGTTTTTGCAAACCCTATGCTATTCACAATGTCAGTCATAAGTTTCTACTCAGAGCAATGACCCTATGCTGTAGACACCAAGCCCCAACTAAAGCAATTGTGTCAGTCCGGCATGCAGGTGACAATATTCTGACATTTTTACCCAAAAACATGTTACAGATTTTGGATTTAAACCTTCTGCATTATGTATATACTTAGGCTTCCACATAATGCATCAATGTTAGACCTTCAGCCATTGTTGTACATAAAATACAAGTGTAAAACTAATAAGCTGCATGCCTTTAGCATGCCCTCCACCATACCTTCAGTGTGTTTTACAAGATCTTATAGATATAACCTTTTTCACATGTATATATATATGTACATATGTATATATATATATATATACAAAGTCTATTTTTGCAGTTTTGTGTTGGTAAAATCACCTTGAAATATTTTCCCAGACACGATCATTCTGAAAGCCAACCTAAACCATCTGTAAAAGAAAGCATAAATAAAAGGATTAAGCATCGAATTTGACAGAGTTAGCCAGTTAAGTGTTTCACTCACAGGAACTGGTACTGAATAACTGTTGACAGGAGAAAAGGTGAAGCAAAGAAAGAAAGGAGTCCAACATAAGAGAAAAACTCCCAAAACAATAGCGAGAGTTTTGGTGGCCTTTCTCTCCGTCTTACTGACAGTTGCTCCAGACTTTGTGCTCTGACTGGTTGTGTTCTGGATTCTGTGAGCCTGTTTCTTTGCCACAAGGAAAATCTTGAGGTAGATGCAGAGCATTATGAGCACTGGGAAGTAAAATGATAAAATTGGTGCAACAATGTTTGTCATGAGCACTTCAATAAAACATGTTTCATTACATTCTTCATTGTTCAACCCAACAATTATAAAACTAATTCCAATCAGAGCAGAACCCCCCCAGCTGACTAAGATCATGATCACAGCAACACAATGGTTGATTTTAGATCTATATGTCAAGGGCTGACACACAGCATAATATCTGTCAATGGAAATACAACATAGGTTCAGAATAGAACATGTGCTCAGAAATACATCAAAACTGCTGCGTACTTTGCAAAATAGACCCTCATGATACAGACATGAGCTGACAGAGAACGCCATGCTGAGAGGAAAGACTACTATCCCAACAAGCAGGTCAGCCACAGCCAGAGAGAGGGTAAGGTAGTTTGTAGGAGTGTGGAGCTGTGTGAAATAAATGATAGAGATTATAACAAGAAGGTTTCCACATACAGTGACAACAGACAATAATACAAGGAAAATATATAATAGTACACATGAAATAGATGGGGTGTTTGTCAGTATGTAATTAAAATTATGTATTTCATAGCAGGGATGTATGTCAGTCAGAATGGCAGACCTGTTGTCTTTGACTTCTGAATCCATGTTAAAGCCTACAATTCAATGGCATATCTATTACTGACAATGTAAGCATAACATTTGAAAAAAATCAGGTAGCTACAGTGCCAAGAATGTCAGTTAAAAAGATAATTCAATCAGTTCTTCTTCCACATCAAATCTGTTAAATCCTAATGATACATTAGTGCGGATGAGTTTTCTTGGTCTCATGTACCACTGTGCAGAACATTATGACCTATCAGCATTTATCTCATTAACATAACTATTGTCCAATCAGCTGCATCCTGTTTGTCTGAGATGCAAAAATTAAAAAACAAATATGATCATACAGCAAAACAACAATCCAACCAGACCAATTATTTACTGTTTGTGTGTGCGTATATGTTTTTTACCCAAGGCCTCAATACACTTCTGTGAGTGCATTTAACCAATCCAAACTAAGAGTCTTAGCCCAAACTAAATGGCCTTACTTGGCAAATTTGGTTTTGTGAGGGAAAACTCTGAAACAGAAATTTGATTCCAGAGACTTGCATAAGTCTGATAAGGAAAAAGCTAGCACCTGCATTACAGTCTGGACTAGAGGTCTTCCAAAATTTCGTGCCCGAACCCCAAGAGACATGTTGTGCGATCCGGAACCGAACCATCTATTTGAAAGTTGGGACCCGGACCCGTAAAGAACGGAAAAATGCCGGACCCGGACCAGTCTGTTATTTGAAAGCTGGAGCCCGAACAGAGTTATGTCAGACTTGACACCGGCCAGATGAAATAGACCCGATCAGCACCAACTTCACAGCTGATTAATATTAACAAGTTACCGTTAGTCAGCTGTCAAAACAAAACTTTATGTCGTACCTGTGTGACGCAGCCTTCTCCCCTGTGCCTTTCCGTGCATATAATCCATCCTCCGCCAAGAAAGTTTGTAAAACACATCCAGGTTTCCTGGTATCTATGTAGTGTTGATAAAAACAGATATATTACCACCAGTTATCTCAGATTAAAAGTCTACTTGCTGTCATTCTGACGGATGACAAACGCTCGGCTCGTTTAGAAGCCACACACACGTGTTACACGTAACTGCGCTTACTTTCTTCTCGTCTTTGTCCACAATTTACATAAACGAGGTTTTACCTCTTTATATTCATTTTCTTTTAGCCTTTTTGTCCACATCAGCAAGGAAGGAATCCATCATTACCGGTTTTGGCTTCAACTTTTCTCTGAACCTGCAGTCACTTGACACGTCACTCAACTCGTTGTTGCTCTTTCTTGAGTTTTTTCCACTTTAATTCCCGCATGTTCTCATGCCAATGACACATTGTTGTAAGTTAAAATACACACACAGACACACACAGCACCTTAATCATGAACACGTCCTAATCATTGTCGGGTCTTCCCGGATCCATTCGGGTATTACATATAATGTTGAACAGACCCGGAACCGAGGATTATAGAACAAAGCCCGACCCAGACCCGTTTGACCACATAATACGTGGACCTGAACCCGTCCGAACCCGTCAGGGTCCCGGGTCGTAAGTGATGCTGTCCTCTACATGCTTCACCATGCCCTATCTCATCTGGAGGAATCTGCTTATGTCAGAATCATGTTCTTTGATTTTTCAAGCGCATTCAACACAATCCCACCCATCATACTCAAAGACAAGCTCATGGAGATGGGAGTTTCCTGGATCTCAGATTACCTGACAGAAAGGCCACAGTTTGTTGGATCTGTTTTTCACCCTAAGTCTCTTAAGAGGGGCATGTTAATATGAAATAGAATTAAAAATTGGTGGAGCTGGTGAGTCCAATTGTGGTCATTGAGGCAGCGAAGGTGAAATAATCTAGTGGACCAAGTGATGACTGGAAATAGCCTGTAAAATCTGTGGAACTTGACTTACAGAACATGTGGATAGTCAAATTGAGGGCGCTCTTTCCACAGAGTAAAATGTATCGTTTGTTAAAATATGGACAGCAAGGCTGCTAAGATAGCAGTAAGTCTTCATGGAAGTTTGTTTTCGTGTCTCACTGTAGAATCCCTGATTACCAGAGTGAGTGGAGAGGCAAATGGCAGTGATGCCAATTTTGCTCAAATTGAGGGAGCAGGTGGCGGAGGAACAACCCTGCAAGTGGCTGTGAGCGACTGGATGTGAGGTGAGTTTGTCGCCCCGGTACAATCTCCATATTGTGATTGATTGTAATAACTATATTCTATATATTGAAATTTTAGTTTCAGCATTTTTGTTTGGGCGTCAGGGAGGGAACATTTCGTGTACCTTTATGTTGCACATCTACCCCCCAATTTGCACAACACCCGCAAATCGAACAAGAAGCACTAGCAGTAACATGGGCATGCAAAAGACTAATCTCTTACCTAAAGGGTCAACACTTCACACTGCTGATGGACTATAAATGCCTGGCCCCATTGTTGACCACAAGGGGTTTGGATGATCTGCCACCCAGAGTTTTGAGGAGTTTTAAGACTCCTGAGATACAACTATGATATTGTCCATGTCCCAGGGAAAAATCTCATTACCACCAATACCTTGTCAAGAGTTCCACTGAGTGACACTCTGTCCTCTGATGATCCTGAACTGGATCAGGAAATGCTGTGGTGTCTTCACTCCCTGTTACAGACACACGATTGGACAAAGTCAAAAATGCACATCGGAAAGAAACTTGCAAAATAGTGGCACACCTAATGTTTAACAACATGGCAAGAGAAACATGGACTGAGACCTGGTATTGCACCCTAATAGCAGGCCAGAGCAGAGCTCGATCTTGCAGGAGAAGGGGACTCCCCAGGCACTCAGAGACAAGATAATGAATAAACTTTGTGAAGGTCATCAAGGTATCTCCAAGTCCCATGGAATCAGTATCAATACAGCCCGGGGATCAGTATGGTGGCCAGGCATCCCAGCCCCCATCAGAGAGACAGTCAACAAATGTGAAATATGCCAGAGCCACTGAATCAGACCACAGTCCTGGATCGTACATGGTAAAAGGTAGGGATGGACTTGTTTGAGTGTTCAAAAAACACATATCTGCTTATTGTGGACTATTTTTCGAGATACATGGAGGTAGCAGAGCTTAGAGTCACATCAGCTGAGACCACCATTCAAGCTGCAAAGGAGGCCCACAGACAACGGTCCACAGTTCTCAGCAGAGACATTCAGAACATTTGCACAAGACAGCTTCACACACATCACATCACAAGCAGTCTTTATACTTGGAACAGTCGGCCGAACATGCAGTTCAAACTGTTAAGGGTCTGTGGAAAAAAGACACTGACCAAATCAGTGCACTACTAGGCATACAGAGCCACACCATTAGAACATGGGCTGTCACCAGCACACCAACTGAAAGGAAGATCTGCACACATCACTACCACATCCATCAAGAAAGCTGGATACTAAATGGGCGGACTTGCAGGCTTTATGCAGGAAGGATGAGGAAGGGGGGCGAAAGCTAAGCGAGGTGATACATGGCATCCCTTTCCCCAGCAACATTTTCCAGCTCCTCCTGGGGGATTCCAATGTTCCCAGGCCAGACAGAGTATATAATCCCTCCAGCGAGCTCTGGGTCTGCCCCGGGGTCTCCTCCCAGTTGGACGCACCAGGAAAACCTCCAAAGGGAGGCGCCCAGGAGGCAGATAACCGAACCACCTCAACTGGCTCCTTTCGGTAGCACCGATCCGTCTGTCAATCTCACGATCCAATTTACCCCCCACAGGACACCGTGGAGGACACGATCATAGGCCTTCTCCAAGCCCACAAAACACATGTGAACTGGATGAGGAAACTCCCATTCCATGCAACGGCCATGCAAGGGTATAGAGTTGGTTCACTGTTCCACGGCCAGGTCGGAATTGTTCTTCTAGGCACCTTGCCACTGAAGCACTTCTTGACTACCTCAGCCAAGGATATAGAACAGGCTTCCCCTGGACCTTTGAACTCTGCCTCCTCATCAGAGGATGTGTTGGTAGGGTTCAGGAGTTCTTCATAGTGTTCCTTCCACCATCCAACAATATCCCCAGTCTCCACCCCTGTTGAAAACAGCTTGAGCCAATCCCTGCTTCCCCTTCCTAACAGTTTGCCATTCTTTGAGGTCAACCAAAAGTCCTTCTCCTTAGCCTCCCCAAACTCCACCCACACTGGGGTTTTTGCTTCCGCAACCACGGAAGCTGCAGCCCTTCTGGCCACCTGGTACCCGTCTGCTGCCTTTGGAGGCACCTGGACTAACCAAGCCTGAAAGGCCTTCTTCTTTAGTCTAACGGCTTCCCTCACTGCTGGTGTCCACCAATGGGTTCTAAGGTTGCCGCCACGACAGGCACCTCACAGCTGCTTCCACAAACAAGGCTTTGAACACAGGCCATTAAGATTCCATATCCCCAACCTCCATTAACTCGCCCTCACTACACATTAAGGTTTACCAGGTCTGTCTGGCAGCCTTCCCCACCAACTGATCCAAATCACCACCGGGTGGTGATCAGTTGACAGCTCTGCTCCTCTCTTTACCCGAGGGTCCAAAACAGCCGCAGATCTTATGATACAACAATAAAGTCAATCATTGATCTACGGCCTAGGGTGTTCTGGTACCAGGTAAGCTACACTTATGAATCACCCTATGCTAAAACATGGTGTTTATTATGGCCAATCCATGACAAGCACAGAAGTCCAATAACAAGACACCACTTCGGTTCAGATCAAGCAGGCTGTCCTCCCAATCACCCCCTCCAGGTTTCTCCATCATTGCCCACGAGAGCATTGAAGTCCCCCAGTAGAATTATAGAGCCCCCATTCGGAACCCCTTCCAGGACTCTGCCCAGTGACTCCAAGAATGCCGCATAATCTGAACTGCTGTTTGGGGAATAAGCACAAGCTACAGTCAGAGCCTTCCTCTCCACAACTTTTCTGGCTCCCAGTCTAACAGGCCTCTCATGCCTCGTTCCTGTAGCTAAGATGCCACGTCCCAGTGGCTCAATGGACTACAGACCAGTGGCACTGACATCTCACATCATGAAGACCCTGGAGAGACTTGTCCTGGAGCAGCTCCGGCCCAGGGTCAGGCCCCACTTGGATCCCCTTCAGTTCGCCTACCAGTCCCGAAAAGTTGAAAGTTATCAGGGTGTGGCACACAATCACACAGGCGGGAAACAGGGAAAGGCAGAAGGTAAAGTAACTGAAGCAATCAGGGAGGTAAGCTTTCAATATAAATCAGGAAACGATGACTGAATTATATGAAAAAAGAAGAAAAAACAAGGGAGCAGAGCAGAATGTAACGCTGATCCAGTATCATCATTGTTCTCATTGCTCCACAGCAGCTGAGCCAACACAATGACATATGACAACTACAGTTCAACAAATAAATAGCCCTTCTGCAGGATGTCATCATACCATAAAGCAGACTGTTTAACTGACAATACCTTTCACCTGTCACAGTCTCTGACTAACCTTCCCAATGCAGACTTGGATCCATCTCTAATTGTCTCTCTGTGTATATAAAGGTATATGGGGAGTAAATACTGAGGTTGGTCAGATTCAGAGCACCTGGGCCTGGCACTCCCAGGGCATAAAAGTCCAACCCCAGTATTCTTTGGTCTCTCTCTAATTTCCACCTGGATTCGTCCCAGCTATCAGCTGCCCATTTTGCCCTGGTTTGCTTTTTGCTTCACAACGCCTCACACATTATGTCACACATCCACACTTACATGACTGACTTTACTGATTCACACACTCCTTATTGGCAACTATTACTTCAGTTGTTACCTTTATCACAATAAGTATTTATAAATTACCTTCATCCATTGTGTCCACCCCCTGTTTGTAATGGCCTTGGAGCCAGGTTATGACAAATAACATCCAATGACTGGACAGTGTTTATATTTTATTTTATTTTATTTCTGCACTTGTGCTACAACACTTCTTAAAAATGTAAGGGACAGATATGGTTTAAATGTTTATTTTATCAATGGTATGGCCCAGATAACATAGTTCATGGTTGTATTGGTTCAATGTAAGACAGGAGACAATTGCAATCACAATACGTATACATAAAACATAATTTCACTTTATCTAACATTATCTAACACATTATCTAACTTTTGTGGTAGACCAGGTGTGGAAATGCTTTTCTTTTATTAATGTGAGTTTTATATTTTGTTTGCCCTTGTTATCTAAATCATCTAAGTGGCAATTTGTTTTACACATCTAAGACACATTTTCCACAGAAATACGATCACTATCAACAATAGGACCCTTCCTGTTCTTCTGTTAGGTAGTGGCTGTACGTTGGGAAGAATTACTAGGCTAATATCAAAACTGTTCCATTATTACAGTATAAACCTTTAGTTACTGTCAAATTTTGAGCTAAAACTAAATCTGAATAATAGATATTTTCAAAAGAATACACATGAATAAGTAATGTCAAAACTGGATTCAGATTTCACAAACAAGTATTTGCAAACCCTATGCTATTCACAATGTCAGTCATAAGTTTCTACTCAGAGCAATGACCCTATGCTGTAGACACCAAGCCCCAACTAAAGCAATTGTGTCAGTCCGGCATGCAGGTGACAATATTCTGACATTTTTACCCAAAAACATGTTACAGATTTTGGATTTAAGCCTTCTGCATTATGTATATACTTAGGTTTCCACATAATGCATCAATGTTAAACCTTCAGCCATTGTTGTACATAAAATACAAGTGTAAAACTAATAAGCTGCATGCCTTTAGCATGCCCTCCACCATCCCTTCAGTGTGTTTTACAAGATCTTACAGATATAACTTTTTTCACATATACATATATATATATATATATATATACATATATATATCCAAAGTCTATTGTTGCAGTTTTGTGTTGGTAAAATCACCTTGAAATATTTTCCCAGACATGATCATTCTGAAAGCCAATCTAAACCATCTATAAAAGAAAGCATAAATAAAAGGATTAAGCATCGAATTTGACAGAGTTAGCCAGATAAGTGTTTCACTCACAGGAACTGGTACTGAATAACTGTTCAAAGGAGAAAAGGTGAGGCAAAGAAAGAAAGGAGTCCAACATAAGAGAAAAACTCCCAAAACAATAGCGAGAGTTTTGGTGGCCTTACTCTCCATCTTACTGACAGTTGCTCCAGACTTTGTGCTCTGACGGGTTGTGTTCTGGATTCTGTGAGCCTGTTTCTTTGCCACAAGGAAAATCTTGAGGTAGATGCAGAGCATTATGAGCACTGGGAAGTAAAATGATAAAATAGATCCAAGAGTGTTTGCCATGAGCACTTCAATAAAACAGTTTTCATTACATTCTTCATTGTTCAACCCAACAATTATAAGACTAATTCCAATCAGAGCAGAACCCCCCCAGCTGACTAAGATCATGATCACAGCAATACAATGGTTGATTTTAGATCTATATGTCAAGGGCTGACACACAGCATAATATCTGTCAATAGAAATACAACATAGGTTCAGAATAGAACATGTGCTCAGAAATACATCAAAACTGCTGCGTACTTTGCAAAATAAACCCTCATGATACAGACATGAGCTGACAGAGAACGCCATGCTGAGAGGAAAGACTACTATCCCAACAAGCAGGTCAGCCACAGCCAGAGAGAGGGTAAGGTAGTTTGTAGGAGTGTGGAGCTGTGTGAAGTAAATGATAGAGATTATAACAAGAAGGTTTCCACATACAGTTACAACAGACAATAATACAAGGAAAATATATAATAGTACACATGTAATAGATGGGGTGTTTGTCAGTATGTAATTAAAATTATGTATTTCATAGCAGGGATGTATGTCAGTCACAATGGCAGACCTGTTGTCTTTGACTTCTGGTTCCATGTTAAAGCCTACAATTCAATGGCATTTATATTACTGACAATGTAAGCATAACATTTGAAAAAAATCAGGTAGCTAAAGTGCCAAGAATGTCAGTTAAAAAGATAATTCAATCAGTTCTTCTTCCACATCAAATCTGTTAAATCCTAATGATACATTAGTGCGGATGAGTTTTCTTGGTCTCATGTACCACTGTGCAGAACATTATGACCTATCAGCATTTATCTCATTAACATAACTATTGTCCAATCAGCTGCATCCTGTTTGTCTGAGATGCAAAAAATAAAAAACAAATATGATCATACAGCAAAACAACAATCCAACCAGACATATTATTCCCTGTTTGTGTGTGCGTATATGTTTTTTACACAAGGCCTCAATACACTTCTGTAAGTGCATTTAACCAATCCAAACTTAGATTCTCAGCCCAAACTAAATGACCTCACTTGGCAAATTTGGGTTTAATTGTCTGTTTCAGATTTTTTCCTCAATAAACAGGAGACTTAGAGTCTGATAAGGAAAAAAATAGCAACTCCATTACAGTCTGGACTCCGATGCAATAGTGGATTAGTGTAGAACTACAGGGCTTGAGTCCCATTTCAAACAGCGTGAAAACATTGTGATACTGTTAAAAACTACACTGTGATGTTTTCCTCAACCTTAACCATGTAGGTTTATTTTGCCTAAACCTAACCATTACTGTATGATATAAACCATGTGTTAGACAGGAGGAAACAGAGGCTATGACATGCAACAGACACTTCTTGGGAGTTTGAATGAGTCATAAAAGGGAAACCTTGTGAGACTGAGAGAGACCAAAGAGTCTTAGCCCAAACTAAATGGCCTTACTTGGCAAATTTGGTTTTGTGAGGGAAAACTCTGAAACAGAAATTTGATTCCAGAGACTTGCATAAGTCTGATAAGGAAAAAGCTAGCACCTGCATTACAGTCTGGACTAGAGGTCTTCCCGGGTCCAAAATTTTGTGCCCGAACCCCAAGAGACCCGTTGTTGTGCGATCCGGAACCGAACCGTCTATTTGAAAGTTGGGACCCGGACCCATAAAGAACGGAAAAAAGCCGGACCCGGACTCGTCTGTTATTTGAAAGCTGGGGCCCGAACGGAGTTATGTCAGACCCGACCCAGGCCAGACGAAATAGACCCGATCAGCAACAACTTCACAGCTGATTAATATTAACAAGTTACCGTTAGTCAGCTGTCAAAACAAAACTTTATGTCCTGCCTGTGTGACGCAGCCTTCTCCCCTGTGCCTTTCCGTGCATATAATCCATCCTCCGCCAAGAAAGTTTGTAAAACACATCCAGGGTTCCTGGTATTCATGTAGTGTTGATAAAAACAGATATATTAATCCACCAGTTATCTCAGATTAAAAGTCCACTTGCTGTCATTCTGACGGATGACAAACGCTCGGCTTGTTTAGAAGCCACACACACGTGTTACACGTAACTGCACTTACTTTCTTCTCGTCTTTGTCCACAATTTACATAAACGAGGTTTTACCTCTTTATATTCATTTTCTTTTAGCCTTTTTGTCCACATCAGCGAGGAAGGAATCCATCATTACCGGTGATTGATTGTAGTAAATATATTCTGTTGCACATCTACCCCCCAATTTGCACAACACCCGCAAATCGAACAAGAAGCACTAGCAGTAACATGGGCATGCAAAAGACTAGATCTCTTACCTACAGGGTCAACACTTCACACTGCTGATGGACTATAAATGCCTGGCCCCATTGTTGACCACAAGGGGTTTGGATGATCTGCCACCCAGAGTTTTGAGGAGTTTTAAGATTACTGAGATACAACAATGATATTGTCCATGTCCCAGGGAAAAATCTCATTACCACCAATACCTTGTCAAGAGTTCCACTGAGTGACACTCTGTCCTCTGATGATCCTGAACTGGATCAGGAAATGCTGTGGTGTCTTCACTCCCTGTTACAGACACACGATTGGACAAAGTCAAAAATGCACATCGGAAAGAAACTTGCAAAATAGTGGCACACCTAATGTTTAACAACATGGCAAGAGAAACATGGACTGAGACCTGGTATTGCACCCTAATAGCAGGCCAGAGCAGAGCTCGATCTTGCAGGAGAAGGGGACTCCCCAGGCACTCAGAGACGAGATAATGAATAAACTTTGTGAAGGTCATCAAGGTATCTCCAAGTCCCATGGAATCAGTATCAATACAGCCCGGGGATCAGTATGGTGGCCAGGCATCCCAGCCCCCATCAGAGAGACAGTCAACAAATGTGAAATATGCCAGAGCCACTGAATCAGACCACAGTCCTGGATCGTACATGGTAAAAGGTAGGGATGGACTTGTTTGAGTGTTCAAAAAACGCATATCTGCTTATTGTGGACTATTTTTCGAGATACATGGAGGTAGCAGAGCTTAGAGTCACATCAGCTGAGACCACCATTCAAGCTGCAAAGGAGGCCCACAGACAACGGTCCACAGTTCTCAGCAGAGACATTCAGAACATTTGCACAAGACAGCTTCACACACATCACATCACCAGCAGTCTTTACACTTGGAACAGTCGGCTGAACATGCAGTTCAACCTGTTAAGGGTCTATGGAAAAAAGACACTGACCAAATCAGTGCACTACTAGGCATACAGAGCCACACCATTAGAACATGGGCTGTCACCAGCACACCGACTGAAAGGAAGATCTGCACACATCACTACCACATCCATCAAGAAAGCTGGATATTAAATGGGCGGACTTGCAGGCTTTACGCAGGAAGGATGAGGAAGGGGGGCGAAAGCTAAGCAAGGTGATACATGGCATCGTTTTCCAGCTCCTCCTGGGGGATTCCAATGTTCCCAGGCCAGACGGAGTATATAATCCCTCCAGCGAGCTCTGGGTCGTCCCTGGGGTCTCCTCCCAGTTGGACGTACCAGGCAAACCTCCAAAGGGAGGCGCCCAGGAGGCATCCTAATCAGATACCCGAACCACCTCAACTGGCTCCTTTCGGTAGCACCGATCCGTCTGTCAATCTCACGATCCACTTTACCCTTTATCGTGATCAAGACCTCGAGATACTTAAACTCCTTTGCTTGAGGCAGAGGCTCACTCTCCACCCAGAGGAAGCAATCCACCGTTTTCAGGCAGAGAACCATGGTCTCAGACTTGGAGGAGCTGACTCTCCTCCCAACTGCTTCACACTCAGCTGCAAACTGCCCCAATAGAGGTCCCGAGAGGTCCCAGTTTGATGAAGCCAACAGAACCACATCATCTGCAAAAAGCAGAGATGAAATTGTGAGGTCCCCAAACTGGAAATCCTCCTCCCCCCGGCCGCCTTGAGATCCTGTCCATGAAAATCACAAACAGAATGAGTGACAAGGAACAACCTTGGTGGAGGCCCACATGCCTGACCATGTACGAGTATGCGGATATATAGCAACAGCCCCGGTTCCCCATACTCCCACATTACCCCCCACAGGACACCATGGAGGACATGACCATAGGCCTTCTCCATGCCCACAAAACACATGTGAACTGGATGAGGAAAATCCCATGCCTCCCCAACGGCCGAGTTGGTCCACTGTTCTACGGCCAGGTCAGAAGTGTTCTTCCTGCACCAGAGGTTCGACAATCAACTGGAGCCTCCTCACCAAGCACCCTGGAATACACTTTACCCATGAGGCTGGGAAGTGTTAGACCCTGATAATTGGGGCACACCCATCGGTCCACCTTTTTTGGAAATGGGAACCACCACCCCAGTCTGTAATTCCACAGGTATTGTCCTTGACTTCCACACGACACTGAAAAGGCGTGTCAGCCAAGACTGCCCAACAATGTCCAGAGCCTTCAGCATCTCAGGGCAAATCTCATCTACACCAGGCACCTTGCCACTGAAGCGCTTCTTGACTACCTCAGCCAAGGATATAGAACAGGCTTCCCCTGGACCTTTGAACTCTGCCTCCTCATCAGAGGACGTGTTGGTAGGGTTCAGGAGTTCTTCAAAGTGTTCCTTCCACCATCCAACAATATCCCCAGTCTCCACCCCTGTTGAAAACAGCTTGAGCCAATCCCTGCTTCCCCTTCCTAACAGTTTGCCATAACTTCTTTGAGGCCAACCAAAAGTCCTCCTCCATAGCCTCCCCAAACTCCTCCCACACTGGGGTTTTTGCATCCGCAATAACTGAAGCTGCAGCCCTTCTGGCCACCTGGTACCCGTCTGCTGCCTCTGGAGACCCCTGGACTAACCAAGCCTGGTGTCCACCAATGGGTTCTAAGGTTGCTGCCACAACAGGCACCGATGGTCTTCTGGCCACAACTCCTCACAGCTGCTTCCACAAAGAAGGCTTTGAACACAGTCCATTAAGATTCCATATCCCCAACCTCCATAAACTCGCCCTCACTACACATTTAGGTTTACCAGGTCTGTCTGGCAGCCTTCCCCACCAACTGATCCAACTCACCACCAGCCGGTGATCAGTTGACAGCTCTGCTCCTCTCTTTACCCGAGGGTCCAAAACAGCCGCAGATCTTATGATACAACATTAAAGTCAATCATTGATCCGGGTCTAGGGTGTTCTGGTACCAGGTAAGCTACACTTATGAATCACCCTATGCTAAAACATGGTGTTTATTATGGCCAATCCATGACAAGCACAGAAGTCCAATAACAAGACACCACTTCGGTTCAGATCAAGCAGGCTGTCCTCCCAATCACCCCCTCCAGGTTTCTGCATCATTGCCCACGAGAGCATTGAAGTCCCCCAGTAGAATTATAGAGCCCCCATTCAGAACCCCTTCCAGGACTCTGCCCAGTGACTCCAAGAAGGCCGCATAATCCGAACTGCTGTTTGGTGAATCAGCACAAGCTACAGTCAGAGCCTTCCTCTCCACAACTTTTCTGGCTCCCAGTCTAACAGGCCTCTCATGCCTCATTCCTGTAGCTAAGATGCCACGTCCCAGTGGCTCAATGGACTACAGACCAGTGGCACTGACATCTCACATCATGAAGACCCTGGAGAGACTTGTCCTGGAGCAGCTCCGGCCCAGGTTCAGGCCCCACTTGGATCCCCTTCAGTTCGCCTACCAGTCCCGAAAAGTTGAAAGTTATCAGGGTGTGGCACGCAATCACACAGGCGGGAAACAGGGAAAGGCAGAAGGTAAAGTAACTGGAACAATCAGGGAGGTAAGCTTTCAATATAAATCAGGAAACGATGACTGAATCATATGAAAAAGAAGAAAAAACAAGGGAGCAGAGCAGAATGTAACGCTGATCCAGTATCATCATTGTTCTCATTGCTCCACAACAGCTGAGCCAACACAATGACATATGACAACTACAGTTCAACAAATCAATAGCCCTTCTGCAGGATGTCATCATACCATAAAGCAGACTGTTTTACTGACAATACCTTTCACTTGTCACAGTCTCTGACTAACCTTCCCAATGCAGATTTGGATCCATCTCTAATTGTCTCTCTGTGTGTATAAAGGTATATGGGGAGTAATGACTGAGGTTGGCCAGATTCAGAGCACCTGGGCCTGGCACTCCCAGGGCATAAAAGTCCAACCCCAGTATTCTTTGGTCTCTCTCTAATTTCCACCTGGATTCGTCCCAGCTATCAGCTGCCCATTTTACCTTTGTTTGCTTTTTGCTTCACAACGCCTCACACATTATGTCACACATCCACACTTATATGACTGACTTTACTGATTCACACACTCCTTATTGGCAACTATTAGTTGCTACCTTTATCACGATAAGTATTTATAAATTACCTTCATCCATTGTGTCCATCCCATATTTGTAATGGCATTGGAGCCAGGTTATGACAAATTACATCCAATGACTGGACAGTGTTTATATTTTATTTTATTTTATTTCTGCACTTGTGCTACAACACTAAAAATGTAAGGGACAGATATGGTTTAAATGTTTATTTTATCAATGGTATGGCCCAGATAACATAGTTCATGGTTGTATTGGTTCAATGTAAGACAGGAGACAATTGCAATCACAATACATATATATAAAACATAATTTCACTTTATCTAACATTATCTAACACATTATCTAACTTTTGTGGTAGACCAGGTGTGGAAATGCTTTTCTTTTATTCATTTGAGTTGTATATTTTGTTTGCCCTTGTTATCTAAATCATCTAAGCGGCAATTTGTTTTCCACATCTAAGACACATTTTCCACAGAAATACGATCACTATCAACAATAGGACCCTTCCTGTTCTTCTGTTAGGTAGTGGCTGTACGTTGGGAAGAATTACTAGGCTAATATCAAAACTGTTCCAGTATTACAGTATAAACCTTTAGGTACTGTCAAATTTTGAGTTAAAACTAAATCTGAATAATAGATATTTTAAAAAGAATACACATGAATAAGTAATGTCAAAACTGGATTCAGATTTCAAAAAAAGTATTTGCAAACCCTATGCTATTCACAATGTCAGTCATAAGTTTCTACTCAGAGCAATGACCCTATGCTGTAGACACCAAGCCCCAACTAAAGCAATTGTGTCAGTCCGGCATGCAGGTGACAATATTCTGACATTTTTACCCAAAAACATGTTACAGATTTTGGATTTAAGCCTTCTGCATTATGTATATACTTAGGCTTCAACATAATGCATCAATGTTAGACCTTCAGCCATTGTTGTACATAAAATACAAGTGTAAAACTAATAAGCTGCATGCCTTTAGCATGCCCTCCACCATCCCTTCAGTGTGTTTTACAAGATCTTATAGATATAACTTTTTTCACATGTATATATATATATATATATATATCCAAAGTCTATTGTTGCAGTTTTGTGTTGGTAAAATCACCTTTAAATATTTTCCCAGACATGATCATTCTGAAAGCCAATCTAAACCATCTGTAAAAGAAAGCATAAATAAAAGGATTAAGCATCGAATTTGACAGAGTTAGCCAATTAAGTGTTTCACTCACAGGAACTGGTACTGAATAACTGTTGACAGGAGAAAAGGTGATGCAAAGAAAGAAAGGAGTCCAACATAAGAGAAAAACTCCCAAAACAATAGCGAGAGTTTTGGTGGCCTTTCTCTCCAACTTACTGACAGTTGCTCCAGACTTTGTGCTCTGACAGGTGTTCTGGATTCTGTGAGCCTGTTTCTTTGCCACAAGGAAAATCTTGAGGTAGATGCAGAGCATTATGAGCACTGGGAAGTAAAATGATAAAATTGGTGCAACAATGTTTGCCATGAGCACTTCAATAAAACATGTTTCATTACATTCTTCATTGTTCAGTCCAGCAACTGTAAGACTAATTCCAATCACAGCAGAACCCCCCCAACTGACTAAGATCATGATCACAGCAATACGATGGTTGATTTTAGATCTATATATCAAGGGCTGACACACAGCATAATATCTGTCAATGGAAATACAACATAGGTTCAGAATAGAACATGTGCTCAGTGATACATCAAAACTGCTGCGTACTTTGCAAAATAAACCCTCATGATACAGACATGAGCTGACAGAGAACGCCATGCTGAGAGGAAAGACTACTATCCCAACAAGCAGGTCAGCCACAGCCAGAGAGAGGATAAGGTAGTTTGTAGGAGTGTGGAGCTGTGTGAAATAAATGATAGAGATTATAACAAGAAGGTTTCCACATACAGTGACAACAGACAATAATACAAGGAAAATATATAATAGTACACATGTAATAGATGGGGTGTTTGTCAGTATGTAATTAAAATTATGTATTTCATAGCAGGGATGTATGTCAGTCAGAATGGCAGACCTGTTGTCTTTGACTTCTGGTTCCATGTTAAAGCCTACAATTCAATGGCATATATATTACTGACAATATAAGCACAACATTTGAAAAAAATCAGGTAGATACAGTGCCAAGAATGTCAGTTAAAAAGATAATTCAATCAGTTCTTCTTCCACATCAAATCTGTTAAATCCTAATGATACATTAGTGCGGATGAGTTTTCTTGGTCTCATGTACCACTGTGCAGAACATTATGACCTATCAGCATTTATCTCATTAACATAACTATTGTCCAATCAGCTGCATCCTTTTTGCCAGAGATGCAAAAATATCCAAATATGGTCATACAGCAAAACAACAGTCTTGACCAATCATCCACTGTCTATTTGGGTGCATATGTTTTTTGCAGTTTGTCTACTGGGCAAACAGATCGGTGGATGATGCGATCAATATGGGACTGCACTACATCCTGCATCACCTCGACTCCCCAAGGACCTAGGCGAGGATCCTATTTGTGGACTTCAGCTCTGCGTTCAAGATCATCATCCCTGGAATCCTCCACCACAAACTCACCCAGCTCACTGTGCCAGCCCCCACCTGCCGGTGGATTACAGACTTACTGTCTGACAGGAGACGGCAGGTGAGGCTGGGAAACATCACATCCAGCATCCGGACAATCCAACAAGGGTTTTGTGCTCTCCCCACTGCTCTTCTTCCTCTACACTAATAACTGCACCTCAGGGGACCCCTCTGTTAAACTCATGAAATTTGCAGATCAAATGATGGTCATCGGCCTCGTCCGGGAAGGTGACGAGTCTGCTTACAGACGGGAGGTGGATCAGCTGGTCCTCTGGTGCGGCCAGAACCACCTGGAGCCCAACCCGCTCAAGACAGTGGACTTTAGGAGAAACCCCCCCACACCCGAGGTGGGGCGGCTGTGGCTCAGTGGTAGAGTCGATCGTCTTTCAATCGAAAGGTCGGAGGTTCGAGACAGCTCTGAGACAGCTCAGGAAGTTCAACCTGCCTCAGGAGCTGCTGTTCTACACCGCCATCATTCAGTCTGTTCTCTGCACATCCATCACTGTTTGGTTTGGCTCTGCCACTAAACAGGACAGAAACAGACTGCAACGGACAATCAGGTCTGCAAAGAGGATTATTGGCACAGACTTGCCCTCCATCCAGGACTTATTCCGGTCCAGGGTCAGGAATCGGGCAGGTAACATCACTGCAGACCCCTCACATCTGTTTGAACTTCTCCCCTCGGCAGGCGTTACAGATCACTGTGAGCCAAAACAACCAGGCACAGAAACAGTTTCTTTCCCCAGGCTGTCAATCTGATGAACAGCTAACTCAGCCAGAGCAGCCAAAGTTATTTATTATTTATTCTCATTGCTTAATTCACCCTCTTATCACGTATATATTATCACTACATTGTAGGTCAATCCACATTCTCTGTAAATACTGTAAATACTACAACCATCTGACTCTTGCACATAACAATCTCTTCACAGCCATATTCATCTCTGCACCTTTGCACTCTCTATTGCACCATTGCACTATTGTCTATTGTCTACTGTCTAGGTCTGTGTATAGTAGTTTAGATTTAGTTTTTAGTGTCTGTGTTACCTTGTCTAACCTGTCCTTGTTTTTAAGTTTAAGTATGTCTGTTTAGTATGTGTGTCTGTACATTGAGAGCACAGAAAACCCACAGTCAAATTCCTTGTATGTGCTCACATACTTGGCCAATAAAGCGGATTCTGATTCTGATTCTGACATAATCGCAATATAAAAGGTGATCATCCATTCCCCTGCTGCCTTTGCTAGCATCTCTGGAACACATAGGGCCCTATGGCAGACAGTGCACAGTCTAAAGCACATGGCCCTAAGTGATTTAGGGCATGTCCGACCCACTTTTGCTAGTTACATGGCTCACAGTCTGGGCGCAAACCATGGCGCAAGGCGCAAAGAGGTTGGTGTAAGTCTGTGGATTATTTATAGGTGTGTTTTCGACATTACATGAATCAAACCAATCAGCGTCAGCTCTCATTCCCTTTAAGAGCCAGGTACGCCTGTAGGCGGCAGTGTTGCTATTTACACGGCAGATTTCAGTCATTCTTATATTAACTGGGCTGGGGCCGGCATATTTAACTTCTTTCTTTCCTCTATGCCCCTGCAAATGCAGAACACACGCAGGTCACTGTATGATATACTGTATGTCAATGCACAGACTGATGTTAAAGCCACTGAAGCAATCCCACTTTCCAGCAGAAAGGAGGAGGAGATGCTGTGTACAATTAGACACAAAGGACAGCAACATCTTTCGTTATTTAATCTCCAGACATGCCGTCAGGATCGGAGAGGATCTCATGTTTATTAAAGTTCTATGTGCTTACCATCAAAGAAAGGGTGGCTGTAAATGTTTATTTACTTATTGTTGCAGTTGGATCACATGGCTGTATTCTCTAGTGCATGCATAATGGACACTGGACAGTGTATTCATATCTCTGGGCCAGATAGTTGGTGCCACCAGTTGGTGTTTGAGGATTATAATAAATGTAAGTCTTAGTTGCGTCTGTGTGTCTGTCTGTCTGTTTCTGCATGTATTGGAGAGAGTGTGCATCAGAATGAGCGCGCATGAAGAAGAGCTTGCTGTCTCAGCAGTTTTTGGCCCGTGCGTGGCTCAAGCAGGAATCTCCCTGAGATGAAGCAGGTGCAGGGGGGGATCTACCGGGGTGGCATGGGGTGGCAGCTGCCACCCTTGAAAAATGTCTTGCCACCTCAGCTGCCACCCCAATTTTGAATGATCACATTAAACATCATCCAAAACAAACATATATATGCATTTGAGGCTGGTCAGAAATTCACAAGAGTGAAACTCCAATGTCCAAGTGCAAGTAAATGCAACACAAGATGACGGCATGACGCTACTCCTTGCACCTTGATACTGGACGCGGGGCTGCCTGTCGGAAGCTGGGACTCTTTGTAACGGCTCCTTTGTAACGGCTCCATACTGTCTCCAAGCATTTGGGAAAGTGTGACTGTCCGGGGCGGATGAGAGAGCTGTCAGTCAAGCACGTTTTGTTCACGCCCCTCACTCCTGACAGGAGGTCCAACAAGGAAACATAAAAACACCGGAAGATTTTATACACAAATGATACCAGCTTTTTAATAAATATGAAGCATTGTTATTGATTCAATTACCAAACAGTGAAATAACTTGAAATGACCAGCACACAGTCAATGAGGGTGCTTGATTAAGGGGCAATTTAAAGTGTCCGATTGACCTACAAGCTGCTTGTTTTTGGACTGTGGGAGGAAACCGGAGCCCCCGGTGAAAACCCACGCTGGTGATTGACTTGGTGATGTGTCACATGAGACCTTCTCATTGGGCCCGTCCTGCAAACCAAACACACACACGCGTGGTTAAAGTTTTGCTCCTGTGATTGTCATGGACACATAAACACATGGATGGTAAGTGTTCTCTGATCTTTAAGTAGAAGCAGTTATTCTACAGTTCAGAAAGTAAAAGTCCCTTACCTGTTGGCTCTCTCCTCATCGTCCAGCTGCAGCGTGTTCTCGGCTGCTGCAGGCCGGACCTGGATCACACGGGATGGACTGTCTTTATGTTCTGTGCTAAGATGTGAAGTGAGACAGGTTCAGCTGCAGTGAAGGCCTGCTCTCATCACTATTTGAAATAATGTCAGTGGACTTCATGAATCAGTGGGTTTGCTCTCGAGGGTTATTGATGTGTATTTCATGTAAACTGGATGTTTCTGTAGGTCTGGTTTTACATTGTAGAACGCACCAGAATCAACGCTAAGCTACCGTTGCGTCTTTTCCACAATTATATTAAAATGAAAGCCGTTTAACTCTGACTGCACTCAGAACACAGGCCTCGGTGCATCGTGTTTACATTTAAACACATGTTGCCGTGACAAAAATGGACTGTAGAACGGGCAGCTTTGATCTTGTCCTGAAGAGTTCTGGAATCAATAAAAGTTCTAGATGTTATATTTTATCTGCTCATTTCACAGACAAGCAGCATCGAGCGACAGAGGCAGTAGATCGAGATCATCCAGAGAAATAGGACAGAAAACTATCACCGTGCTACAGGTAACCTACTCTTTCTTTCTCCTTGATGAAGCAGTGTTTCTGAGCTCAAGAGACACAAACTGTTTCGTCTACATTTTACTGCAGAGAGAGAATCTATGTGTCTAACAGACAGGCGTACAATACAGCAATGTAGCTGGTAACCTGTTATCCTTAATCAGAGAAACTTCTACTTCATTCTCCATTTCTCTCATTTCTTTTCAGATTTCAGAAAAAAAATGGAAAACGGAAAATCACAAAACACGTTTTCAGCCTACACTGACCTACGACCAAAAAGATACAAGTTCTTGGAGGAGCTGGGTGAAGGCGGTTTTGGCATGGTCTTGAAATGTTTGGACACAGACACCAGAGACATCAAGGCTGTGAAGCTTCCAAAACACAACATCATCCCAATAGAGGAGGTGAGATAGTCAGAGTTCAGTAGGTGCCTTGTTTTTTGTCAGTTATATTTGGTGTGATTGAGTATAACATAAACGGGTATTGCTCTTAACATATGGAGCTACCTGGACTTAGCTTAAAGCAAAACAATATGCAGACAGTCCCCCAAAATCAAATAACAAGTACATGTCGTCAATTCAAGCAGCAAATACGACACATATTTAGGACGTTTTAAGGTGGTGGCCTCTAGTGGCCGTAGATTTTATGACGGAAGCATTGGAGGAAGTCAGGCGACATAGAAATAAGAGGGAGTAAACTTCGTAACAAGACTTTCACCAAGGAGTCCAAATATTTGTGTCCAATATGGTCCCGATACAGAACTTGAGTTTTATAACTTCTTTGCTCATTTTAACCCAAACCACGATGTTTTCCTGAACAAAGTCTCACGCCTGCCTATGATAATGATAATAATGCACATTTTTCAGTCAGCACAAAATTCCAAATTGTTTTTCAATTTGTCGTCTATTTTTAGTATCATTTAAGCCAAAACCTCAGTCTTTTCTTAATCTACTTAATCCCCACCCAGAGGAAGCAATCCACCATGTCAGTCAGAGAACCATGGTGTCAGACTTGGAGATGTTGACTCTGATGTGGTTTAAGTTAAGACTTTGAGGAGACTTTAAAAGTAGGACGTCAGGACAAGTAAGGGACATGATGTAACTTACATCAGTTAGAATAATTGAACTTTGACTTTTGGTCTCACATTGGACTAAAACTGGTCTCTGGTTTCCTTGAACGCCACCATTTCTGTACTAAAGTACATCACCTGATAATCAAAATACATTAATTTAAAATTTGTGTAGACTGACACAGAAAAAAGGGAAATATGTCTCCACGAATGCAAATCTATATTATAATTTGGTGATTATTTTGTGGGTGTAGGGGTCACTGACGAT
Organism: Semicossyphus pulcher; assembly: GCF_022749685.1. Taxonomy (NCBI): domain Eukaryota; kingdom Metazoa; phylum Chordata; class Actinopteri; order Labriformes; family Labridae; genus Semicossyphus; species Semicossyphus pulcher. Next base: position 23,361,523 of record NW_027211615.1, on the reverse strand, counting down.
CGACCTCCCTGTCATTTGGAGGACGTGTAACAATATGATGTCATGGCTTTCAAAATGTTCTAAGAAGCCATTGTTTTCCCTGATTATAATTGTAAACATAATGACTTACTTTACTCTTCAGATCACCATACTGAGACAGCTGATAAACATAAACATGGACGACTGCAACATTGTCGAGTTCTACGGCTGTTTCAACATAACACTTGGACCGGCGCTCGTCTTTGAGAACTTAGACATCGCCTTAGCGGACTACCTTGTGGACAACATTTCTGGACCTATGCTAGTAAATGACATTAGGATCATCACCAAACAGGTATGAATACAGCACCATCATTAGAAAGTACAGGTCTGTAAAACATGGTTCAGTCTCTGAAATTATTTCTGACTTTGTGCTTGCAGATCGCCACAGCGCTTAACGCACTGCAGAGCATTGGGGTGATCCATGCGGACATTAAACCAGATAACATCATGCTGGTGGATCAGACACGACCTTTGAAAGTCAAGCTAATAGACTTCGGCTCGGCCTTAGAAAGATCTCAAGCCAGGCCGGGAATGAGTCTGCAAACTATTTGCTTCAGGTGAGAACCAGATAAATGACGATTTTCAATTAATTAATTCGATTTGTGAGATGTTCTCTCTGTGTGTATTTTGAATCCTAAAATATGACGGTGTTGCTCATTGTGATTCGTTCTTCCACAGAGCTCCAGAGATTATTTTGGGCCTCCCATTTTCAGAGGCCATTGATATGTGGGCATTGGGGCAGTTGGTTTTCACCATGCTCTTTAAGTGTCTACTAATCAGAGCAAGGTCTGAATATGAAGCAGTAAGTAATTTGCTACTCGACCTTTTTTTGTCCCCTCTTCCTAAAAATTGAGTACAGCTTTTGTCTTGAGCTACAAATAGAAGAAAGTGATGTGTCCATTGTTAAAGTTAACTTTCAGGATGATTGAGGGACATAATGTGATGTTTAGTGCTTTAGCGATCTTTGAATGTTAGCTATGGCAGTAGTTACTAGCATTAGCATGTAGAGCAGACGAGAAACGAAGCGTTCCTGCTGCATATCCTGACGTGATGCTCTTTTATCTCCAGATGAAGTTAATAGTTGATCTTCTGGGTGTGCCGTCTGACGATCTTCTCAACCGAGGGATAAGGGCGCACATCTTTTTCATAAAGACGGAGTCCGACACCTGGAGGCTTAAGGTACTAAAAGTTGTTTCATCTTTACCAGACTTTAAGTGTGTTTCCATCAACTGGTTTGTAGGGAAAGAGCTAATTCAACATATTCACACAGTGGATATTTCCTCTGACGTCTTGCTCAGGGTGGAAAGCACAAATGTTCTTCTAATGCTGTAATCTAGTTTTGCTAATCTTATATACTTAATGAATCTATCTAATGATCATTTCACTGGGTTGCGATTGAAGAGAAACTGTGAAGGCAAGGGACTTTTAAGAGAAAAGTTAAAGTCAAGTTGAAACAACTTATTACTTGTTACCTATTTAACAACAGTTAAAAGTACAATTCAACCATTTCCTAGCCAACGTTACGGTTTGTTGTGTTACACCACAAGATAGAGAAGGTGCCACTTCCTAGCTAATGGTAACGTTGGCTAATTAACAGTAATGTTAGCTAGAAAATGGAAGCCTACGAGTTATGAAAACAACATATTTGCAAGCTCATTACGACAGCTCATTTAAATCAGCTAACACTTAACCAGTTCCTAGCTAACATTATTAGGAATTCACATCTTTCCAATCCTGTCTTATAACACTACCAAATGGTGATTTGAGCGAGGACATGGCCGAATACTAGCTGATGAGTTATGAAATTAGTTGTTTTAATAAGAACATTAAAATCAATTCATTGAACTTTTCTTTTAGACACCTGAGGAGTATCCGTTTAAAGTCCCTGACATCACAGAGAATGGATATACATTTTCCTGTCTGGATGACTTGAAAACAGTAAGTGTGAAGTTCTTTCATTTTTAGTTTAATGTCTTTTCATGAATCATGAGGATCCCTTGACTGATGGTGGATTTGACACTTGTTTCCTAAACTAGCTTTATCGGGAAAAAAGATGCGACAATGTTGAGGCTGGGCAGGCAGAGCAGTGCATCGAGCTGTTGAAGGCCATGATGATGATGGATGAGAGCCAGAGGATCACTCCCCTCGGAGTCCTCAGTCATCCATTCTTCACCCAGGACAACCAACAAGACCACCAAGACCAGCAAGACAACCAAGACGACCAAGACCTCCATGACAACCAAGACCTCCAAGACCACCAAGACGCCCAAGACCAGCAAGACGACCAAGACCTTCATGACAACCAAGACCACCAAGACAACCAAGACCAGCAAGACCAGCAAGACGACCAAGACCTCCATGACAACCAAGACAACCAAGACGCCCAAGAACAGCAAGACGCCCAAGACCAGCAAGACCTCCATGACAACCAAGACTACCAAGACGACCAAGACCTCGAAGACCACCAAGACCAACAAGACCAGTAAGTAGAGTTTTTGAGTTTTTCCATGTTGGTGAACCATTTCTATTGCAGTGTTTAGAAAGGTTAAGACCTTTACATCAGACTAACAGTGATTGTTTGTACACAGGAAGCGTACAACGGATGAGGGAACCATTTCACCTCCCACAACCCCTCCATCCCGTGAGATCCAGGTCCAGTCTGCAGCAGCTGAGAACACACTGCAGCTGGAAGATGAGGAGAGGGCCGACAGGTAAGGGACTTTTACTTTCTGAACTGTAGAATAACTGCTTCTGCTTAAAGATCAGAGAACTTCTACCATCTCTGTGTTTATGTGTTCATGACAATCACAGGAACAAAACTCTAACTGCACGTGTGTGTGTGTGTGTGTGTATGTTTAGTTTGCAGGACGGGCCCAAAGAGACATTGGAGGTCTCATGTGACAAATCCCCGACTCAATCACCAGCGATGACTTCGGAGGACAGCGAGGATGAGCAACAGATGAAGAAGAAGAAGAAGAAGAAGAAGAAGAACATCTGCAAGCGCATCTGGTCATGGATGAAGAGGACCTTCTGCTGCAACCGGGTCGGCGTCGTTGGGATTGAGGAGGGTAAGAAGTGAAGCTCTGTGAAGGTTTGTGCAGCACGATAACCGTGCTGCACAAACCTTCACAGAGCTTCTGAGGGCAGCACGGCGGCTCGGTGGTTAGCACCGCGGCCTCACAGCAGAACCACTTTCTGTCTGTGTGGAGTTTGTATGTCCTCCCCGTGTATGCGTGGGTTTCCGCCGGGGGCTCCGGTTTCCTCCCACAGTCCAAAAACATGCAGCTTGTAGGTCAATTGGACACTTTAAATTGCCCCTTAATCTGGTCAGAGAAGGAAAAATAAAAAGTGAATTAACAATTTAAAAAGAATTTGAACTCTGTGTTGTGACTTTGATTCAAAATAAGTGAAGAAATAAATGCTTTTGAACTTATTGACTGTGTGCTGGTCATTATAACAAGTTATTTCACTGTTTGGTAAGTGAATCAATAATAAATATTATATATTTAATAAAAAGCTGATATCATTTGTGTAGAAAAACTTCAGGTGTTTTTATGTTTCCTTGTTGGAAACTGCAGTGCTGTATTTATAAGAGGTGTCACGCTCAGACTTTCCAACCATCATGGGAAAAATTCCACTTCTGTGTGACCTAAGAATCACAATCCTGTGTAAATAATAGTTTGACATTATTATATGTAAAATCAGGGGTTACACTCGCCTCGGACAGTCACACTTTCCCCAATGCTTGGAGACAGTATGGAGCCGTTACAAAGGACAGGAGAAGAGAGGAGTTATATCTGGTCGAGCTGCTCTGGAGGTTTCGCCGTCTGCGTTACAGACACAGAAATTGGACTCGCATCTGTTGAGGCTGGACTTGCCTCATCAACTGAGATCTTTGAGATTATATCTTAAATAATTCTTTAAAAAGCTGCAACAAATTTCCCCTAAAAGATACTTTAAAAACTCTAAAGTCTCAGTGATTTCAATAAAAGGCTGTTATGAACGGTTATGAAAAGCCTTTATCTTACAAAATGATTACTGAGCTACAATCATGCTCAGCTCTATCTCAAACTCTTGCAGAATGTCAGAGATCTCCTCTTCCACTGTTTTCACTGCCACTGCCACTAAACCATGTGTTAGGGCAGGAAGAACAGAGGCTATGACATGCAACACTTGGGAGTTTGGATGAGTCACAAAACGAAAACCTTGTTGGACTGAATGAGAGACCAAAGGGTCCGGTGAAGAAGGTGGACCAGTTAGATGAGGTTGGACTCTGCACCCAATTGGAAAGTAAATGTGTCATTTTTGGACACTTACTTAAATGACAGATGCTGCCCTTCTTGTGGAGGCAGTCTCATACTGTAATGAACCAACCAGACTGACCATCAAAAGACCTTGCTTTAAACTGAAGGAAGTCAAAAAGAGCACTTTACCATTATGACTGCCTCCATGGACAGATCACGCTGCTTCTCCCTGCTCCAAAATCAAAAACACCCTTCATATATGGAAGGGAAAAGTGTTATTACTGGAATGAGCCACAATACAGTGTTGAAGAATTGGTTCATGGAAAGAGGAGGAGGCCGCCGCAGCTGAGAGTCAAGCACCGGCAGCTGGTAGGGATAGCATTGGGCAGGAGCAGCCGGTGAGGATCGCGGAAGTGAGAATTATCGGGGTGTCAGCCAGCGAGGAAATTGAAGAGATGCTCTATGCTGTGAACAACTGATGTTGCATCTGTGGTACATGTTTAGAAAGCTGATGTTGGGTCACTCAGCTGCAGAGGACTTTTATAAGCACACCAAAGATTTGGGCCACTGGGATATTAAAGGATAACACCCATGTGTTTGTGTGTAAGTGACTAGTGGAGACAACAATTATTGAAATCGATCCAGTATTCAGGGAGGGAGCACCGGCCGGCGAATTGAGATACAATGCAGCTAAACGGGGCACCGCGCATACGCCAATATACAGCCACTAAAAGCGCTTGTTTTTGCTACTGACAGGCTCAGATCATTATAATAAGTGTCTGACAACCTTATGCTCTCTGTTGTTGTCTGTAATCAAGTCTCGCTCACGGAGAAGTCTCGCGCTGAAATCTCGCGTGAGACCGTAGTTGTTGCAGGACACAACCGTTTGTTGTGTTGGAGTACAGAAAGCGTTGCTCAGTGATATCTAAAAGATTGTCATGGCTGAAGATCCTCTCTCCCTCTTCGTCTTCTCTCACTCCTCTCTCCGTCTTCCTGCAACAACTACGGTCTTGCGCGAGATTTCAGTGCGAGACTTGGTTACAGATAACAACAGACGGCATAAGGTAAAGTATCATGGCTGCCACAGTGTTGTCAGACACTTATTATAACGATCTGAGCCTGTCAGTAGCCATTGTTGTCTCCACTTGTCACTTGCACACAAACACATGGGAAAATAGGGTCTAGGTATCCTCTACGACATGCTTTAGGATACCAAAAGGAAACAACCATCAGTCGGGACTTTATAGACCACAGAGCACAGAGCATTTCCACACTTTTGAGTGAAAGGCAAGACTACAACCTTTCCCAATTTTTCTTTTCATTTTCTCCTGAATCTTCCTCCAGCATAGACAGTGCATGGAGAACCTTCTCAGTGGTGAAATACTGCATTTAAAGGGACTTATAGAACTTTGGATAATCTTTGTCCACTTCTTGTCATTCTGTTGCCAATACTTTTTCAGTTAAATATGTTTTATGACTGCCATATGAACTTTTATCACTGTAATGTCTATCAAATTTGGTATCTAAGGTATGAGTTTGTTCCATGTTGATCTAAATGCTCAACCATTAGATGATGTGATGCAACAATCTTCAATTAGAGGTGTGAATTTATGGTGTGGCTGTTGCTCCCTGGGCGCCTGTTATCACCTACACACACACACACACACACACACACACACTTCCTGCCTGCATTGTCTCACCTCTTCGACCTGGGCCTCATTGTCTTGAAGCAAAAACAAAACTAATATGGCAAAACAAATTCATGGCCACTTAATGATGTGAATGATGACATGTACATCCACAGAGTCCAATTTAATGACCAACAAACAAGAAATCGAAGAATAGCCCTCGTAGCCCTTGTGGTCGAGGGAATATATTGTGTTAATTGACTTATCATCAAAGAACAAGTTTCCTTTGGTGAAAGTTCAGTCTTTATGTACACAGGAAAGAAAAAATGATATGCTATTCTTGTTTAACAGAAAAAAAGTAACCTCTAAGTACACAACCACCCTTAACTGAGGGACGCTTAGGAAGTATCTGCCAGAAGAGTTGACCCTGACTCAACTTTTATAATTAGAAAGCATCTATAATACGTAGAGATAGACAGGCAAAATGATAAAATATAGTATTTATTTATTAGATTATAGAACCTATGAAAGCTTGTTAAACGTAGTGGACTGCTTTCAAAAGCCAACACCGAGGGAAAGTAATGAACCAGGTTACTTAAAAGAACTGGTGTTGTATTCACTCAGCCAACAACAATCTGACTCCCATGAAAGGACCGTCACAAAATAATCAATGCATGACACATGACACTAAAGAAGCTAAAGAGCCTGATATGGTGAGTGCCAATCTGGGATCCCATCGTCTATAGTCTGAGACAATATAGCCTCTGGGGACACCGGCGAACGTGTCAGGCGGTAAGCGATAATCGACTTCCTGTCAAGACTTCCTTTTCCACATGCTGCATTGTTACAGAAAGAGAAACCGTTGTCTTGTGCTTTACTTGTTATTAACGGGTCTTACCTTTGCCCAAATTTAAGTAAGTAAAGTAAAGTAAAAATTCAAGCTTTGTCAGGTCTGTCCTCAAGAGGAGAAGAAAACTTTTAACATGCTCGTTTGTTGAACGGAGGTCGGAGCGATCTGATGCATTCGAGGGAGTCGGGAAATCTGAACGCTGAACGGCTTTCGTGACACAGCGTCAAGGGAATTCATCTCAAGTTAAATTTTACATCTAGAACAGATTGTTAGCTGTTAGCATGCAGATGTCTGTTTATAGAGATTAATAAGAAGCTAAATCGTCGTCAGATGACGATAGTGGCTAAAGCTAATCCTCTTTATCTGAGCGATCGAGAAATAAAACATGTGGGAACACAATCTAACACACCTAAAACGGGATAATGTCATCATACCGCTGCCCTCTACTATCGAGGGGTGAGAGGACGACCTTAAGAAGTGGCCTCAGTTAACGTACACTTCAATATTTAGCTACTTTATTAACTCTGTTGCTACGGACGGTGAGGCTATGAAAAATCTAAAAAGCTCTGAGGCGTACCAGTACCTCCACAGCAACAAGGTCGGTTGCGTTTTATTAAAGGAGGTAGGACACGACCTCATGTATCTTAAGGCAGACATAGAGCCCAGCTAGTGCCTTAAAGTCCCACATCACTGGGCCTGGGTTTTAGTTTCAACATCAGGTGAAATTCTTGAAATTCTGAAACTGTTTATCAAGCCACAGATTTAGCTTTGTCTGCTTGTTAGTACAGCCACGAACAGCGCAACAGGTACCAGAGCTCCGCAAGGACATTTTAGTAACGCCAGCACATTTTTAAAGATAAAAAAACTCAAAGAAAAACACACAAAAAACAGTTAACAGAGTTGTAGTCACTGCGGACAAGCCGGCAGTAACTAGCTTACTACTACTTCCGCTATCACACCGGAAGTTGCACCCACAATTGTATCTACAACAGCGCGCCTAGGAATTGTCACGGTTACAATTTAAACAAAAAGGTGAGGACCCAGAAGCAGACTTAGATAAACGGATTATTAAATAAAAGGCAAAAATGCACAAACAAAATCTAAACTCCAACAAAAGACAAAATCAAAAGACAGAGCAAAAAACTTACGACAAAACCAGGAACAGGTAATCCAAGGGACACGAGGGTCAGGGGAAGCACGGAGAATATCCAGGGAATAAACACAAGGAACCAAGTGCAGGTCATGGACATAGACTAAACTCCAGAGGAAGGACGACAATGACCTGGCCACGAGACAGGGGAGCACAAAGACGAAATAAATTTAGGAGGTGAGGCTAATCAGACACAGGTGAGACAATCAAGGGGCAGGTGAAAACAATCAGGGAAAGGCACGTAATCAAACAAGCGGGAAACACAAAGGCAGGAAGTGGACCAACACGAGAGACAAGCCGACAAAGTAAAACAGGAAATGATGTAATCAAAAAGACCCAAGTGAACCGAACATGGAATACACTAAACACAAAACTAAACAATGAGAACTCGTGACAGGGAGACAAAGTGACAAGGTAAAACAAGACATAATAACTGAACACCGAAATACAAGACAAAAACATAACTAAACTAGAATGACTCATGACAGGAATAAGGTGGATAGACACTGATGCCTGCCAATGACTGCTAATATATCAATAACATATCACTAGATTTTCACTCATTCAATTTAAAAGCTTTTAGTAAAATAAAGAGATACACTGAAGAAAGACCTCCTTCTTTGCCTGTCATGGGTGCATGTGCAACAGTGGAGATGAATGCTTTAGACCAGAACCATTTGCTAAAAGCGTTGCAGTCCCTTCATGAGATTAAAATGTCTGTGTTAGATTTAATTATTGGCACTTGGATTTTAGAAGAATATAAACCATACTTAATACCCCCAGAAGGCCACTAGGGACTAGAGAGCCCCCCTGAATCAGTCATACTCAGGATTTTTCCACATGTAGAGGTTGAGTGCATCGGATCATGTTGTGATCGTTTGGATCGAGGGTATTGTCAATTGATGGTAAAAAAGTGTATGGAATGGATGATGCAGTTAGCTTTTCAATTTAACTAGCCTACAATCTGCAGTATTAACAAATCTCACCATCAAGGCCCACTCACAACTAGCCTACCGACTCTGTGTGCTATTTATTTATTTATATTAAGAGATGTTATCCCCAGCCTACAATACCCAATCGATGTTTGCGGTTAGTCCTAAACCGAAAGGCCTTTCTGTTGTGCCTCATGTAAGTATGTCAGCTATGTAGCCAAACAGGGTTGTGTTGGAATGATACAGCAGTGTGATCTTACATTTTCCTGATTATATGCTCTTACCCACATTATGTCCGTGTCATGTACACGGATAATTCACTGTTGAGAAGGCTCCCCTTTATGCCTGGGACATGTGCATATTTAACATATTTTACGTTGTGTGGATTTAGTCCTTAAGGTTCGAAAAGTCCTTCTTCAGCGGTTTAACAGTGAGACGCTACTTCAGCTCTGCTACTGTGCGTGAATATGTCCCTTCAACTAAAATACAATGCAGGGGTTGTGTCTGGGGAAGAGATTGTTCTCAGGACCGCAAGATCTCGTGTGTCTGGCAGCGTGTCTGGTTGGAACAAATGACTAACGCTGTCAACTTGTGAGGAAAACTTCCTGGTGGCATACTGTGACATTAGATAACATCTTAGATGGATAAACTGTAAGGTTTAATGTTGAAAGTATAAACTCAGCTTTTATGATAAATGCTACATGTGAGAGAAGAAGCAGACATGCAGTCAGTTTTATTTAGCATTATCATTAACCTTCTCTACAGCGGCCTGTGGCTAATCCCAACATTAATCCTAAGCTCCTCTTTAAAACTGTTTGATGAATAGGACTACAAACATTAAAAACCACATGTGTTCATGAGCTCTACTGAGTAAAGGGTGTGGTTGACCGCTTTTGTCTTGTTGTTGACGTTGTTGATGATTAATGTTTCTTTAATAGTCGTCCAAGTGCTTTTATAAGTGACGAGCCTCAAACAGGAGCTGCTGCGTTTTCAGATGGCCGGCTTACCATAAAAATTAAAGAGGAACAAGAAGAGCGAGAACAGAGAGCAGCTTTTAACAGGTGTAATTATCTTATATAATAAATAGTTATAATTACTAACAAAGCATGTTCTCGAAAAGGTGTCAATGGGGATCATGTGCTTGATATCACACTGGGGAAAAAAGGTAAAGTGGGAAATCCAGTCCAACCTACGATTACATGTCGTCACAAACAAATAACAGCTGACAACAGCTTCTGATTAAAGGGCCCTGACAGAATGTTTTTATCAATTGTGAAATGTGTTTATGGGGTCATGATTCCGGATTGAGTTTCATCCTCATTTTCTGATGTAATTTCCTATCAGTTTCCCGCCTTTGCAATCAGCCACACCTGTTGTCTATTTCCAATCAGTCATTCAGTATATATACCACCACCATTTCACTTGTGCTCTGCCAGGTTGTCTTCGTTCTTTTGCAACAAGCTTTGCAGCCTGTGTTTTACCTTCACGTGCTTTTGACCTCTGCTTTGCCTTTTGGATCCTTGACCTTGGGTTGTTCCTGGAAACGAAGTGAAAGCCTGACCCTGATCTGTACTGTTGCTGTTCTGACTGACCTGCCTGGCTTAAAGCGAACGGTCTGATTTTACAACTGCTCCTCTCTGTGTGATCCCTGCATCTTTTTCTGAGCACCACTTGTTACATATGAGATTTTATATTATGAAGAAAAACATTTTATTCTGTGTTGTATGACATAAATGACCCAACCTCCCTCCCAAAAATGCTAAAAGAAAGAAAAAGCCAGATTTATTTAAAAGACATTTGCCTACAGTTATTATAATTTTGACCAGATGAGTGTTTAATAACGCAATGATACCATAGATATAAGCATGTTCCATCTAGCCTAGCCACCTTTGAAAATAATATGCTTGTTATAGTTAACTGGTAAACTTTATGGGCTTGTGTCACACAAAGTAAAATAACTCTACGAATGTTGGCGGTTCGGGTGTCCGTACACTCGCCTCCTTTCTGCAAATGTTCTTCTTGGGCTCTGTTTTGTTTCCCAAATAAAAATTCATAGAAGCTTGACTGACTTATCAAGTCAATTTGAGAATACATCAGTATCTGACGATGACAAATGTGTTCAGGTTTGCTAGCTCTCAAAACAAGAGAGAGAGAACACAAGTGGATACAGGTCATGATACCTGAAGCACCAACAGGAAGAATGTGAAAGCTTCGCATCGTGACACTCTGTAACCATGCCAACCAAACTGTGGTTGAGGCTAAGCTATGCAAGGCCTGATTTAAATCTGTGTTAGGTTCATTTATAATTGTACCTGGTGTAAAAGTATTTAATGTTTGGCTATTCAGTGGGAAAAACTATGAAAGGAGAAGTGACACTGACAGCCCAACAGCTGTAAGTCAGTCAATCATACGTTTTCCTTCCTGGTAGACAGAGGGCCTTTGACATGCTGCAATCTTATGTTTTAAACTAACTAGCTTTTCAGCCTTTTGTTGCACATTGTAACATTCTTGTTTAGGCTTTGGAGGACCATGGGTTGTCCTCTGTCTCTATAATGGATGTGTTTTACACCAATACACGTAAAGTGTAAATTTTAGTTTTAGGAGGAAAGAAAGGAGTACTTGCAATCAAAGGGGGCCAACACATATGTAATTCACATATAGAGAGGAACGGCTCTGCCTTAAACATGATCACAATCAGCACTGAGTTGTAAGCACTCAGAATGCCCTACCGTAACCACCTGTCAGCTATCGTTGGATACTGAAAAAACTTCTGAAATGTAAATCTTTATCTCCCAGCGCTCTTCAGTACAATCAGCAAGTGTATCTAAACTCATGCCAAGAATCAAGTCGCTCAACTCGCCCGACAGGTGTCTGAGTCAGAACACCAGGAAGTAACACGGTGATGGCCTTTCCTGTTTGTTTGATTATTTGTCTTTGTATCTGGAGAGGTACTGTTAAATGATTGTTCCCTCCTGACGAGAGGCCTTTTTGGGTGCCAGACGACAAGAAGAGGTAAACTAATTCAATTATTGTTCTAGTCTTTAGTCTGAGTCTAAAAGGTGCTCATTACTTTGTGACGTATGTTGAGGTGGTTCCTTCACATTAAAGAGAAAGCAAAGATTTGCCATAGCTTGGGTAGTCTTTACGAAGGAAATTAAACAACATTGTGATACTTCTCCTTGGAGCTGTCGTCTTGAAATGTAACAGTTGTTTAATCTGGGTGACATAATGAAAGTGTTTGGAATTAAAAGTAAAACCAAGTATTATGTTTTATCTTTGTAAAAAGAGTGATGAGAGAACCCTTTCATGGAAGGTGCATCATTTACTGCAAATCACAAATTTAAAATGTGCTTTTCAAACTTTAAATTTAGCCGACTTCATATTAATCCTAATATCATACTGTGCTCATCAAAGATGGAAACGTTGACTAAGACATAGTTTGGTTGCATGACGGCAAAAAGAAACCTTAATCTGGCCAGCCATCCATCTTTCTACAAGTTATTTTCATATACAAAAAAATAATAATTTAGTAATTTACATTTTCCAGCAGTGTGAAACATTAACTGAAAATAATAATGTTAAAAAAATCAGGGATAGATGCTCATGTTTTGAAGCACTGGCCCGACGGACACCTGAACTTGCCAGGAAGAATAGGCAGCAGGAACTCAGCAAACTCTCACGGTTTAGTTTACAGGCTCCGTTGTTTGTAGGTTGTGGCTTAAAATGTATATTTTCAATCATGTGGGTTCACAAAGTGCACTTAGTGTGAGAATTATACACAAAATAAAGAGGGGGAGGGGGGCAGTAAATATCAAGACTAAATGATTGTAGTTGTGCAGCTGTGAAGAACTGAAAGTTTGGTACTATCATATTTACAATGTATTAAAAGGGTCCCGTAGTCAAGGAGTGAATTCTTGTCTCAATGGGACATATTATACTCTGTGTTGACAATAAAACATTGATGACCACATATTTTACTTAATGCCAACCAACTTCTGGTTGTTACCTAAGTATGTAAATCAAATATTTGAATTGACATTTGGTGGATATTTTTCAGCTGGTTAAGTTAGATTTTTTTTGCTCAAAATGTCAAAGGTCAAGTTCACTGAGACATCATAGCAGAGGTGGAAAGTAGCTAATTACATTTACTCGTGTTACTGTAAGTGAGCAGTTTTTTTTTGTACTAAAATCTGCAATTGTACTTTTATTCAAGTAGATTTCGTTTGAAGTTCGTTGTACTTCACTACATTTTAAATCACATCCGCTACTGAGTAAAAGAAATGTAGGCCTAAAAACAAAACGAAAGGGAAAAAAATCAGGCCCCGTAAACAACAGCAGTGAACGATGGGCAGGATAACAAACAAGGAAGGAGGAAACGGACGAGTCAGACAGCAGCGGTGCAGAGCCAGCTGAAGGAGAAACGCTGAATTCTGATCCTGAGATTTCCTTCTTTGGTTCGTTTAGGGAAAGTCACAACACTTGTGCCCTTGACCTGTTTTGATTCATAGATTTGCGGTAGGACTGAAGGATGGTCTACAGAATCCACAATTGATTCCACCTTCACTGGTTGTATTGTTTGATAATGTTTTATGGGATGACACATTATACCCCCCTGAGGGTTTTAGTTGTCGTGTGTCGACATGTTTTATTTTGTTTTTGCGCTTTAATTCTTTTAATGAAAAACAACTAGCTTGAGATGTATATCCCCTTGTCCTTTTTGCACCACACAGGAGAGCCCCCCCTCCCATTGTTAAAAAAGTGACTTTTACTTTAAGCCATTTTTTACTTTTACTTGAGTACATTTTTAGTACTATTTCCACCTCTGCATCATAATGTCAGCGGAAAAAGTTTTGGCCATGATTTTGTCCGGGCCTTGCGAACGAGAAGTCTTTGAAACACTTGCACTCAAGGATGAACTGGTTAGAATGAATTGAATGTCAAAGGTCAAGGTCACTGTGACCTCACATCACTCCCATTCTCGTGATAGTAACGTTCCAGCAATAATTAGAGGACATTTGGTTGCGTGTCACACTATACTTCTGTCCATATAAGAAAAAAACGTCATTATATTTTAGGCCTTGGAAATATTTTTTAATATACAAAGGAAACATCTCCGTCTCAGCCACAGTAATTCTGCCATTCTGTGGGAAACACTGATGGATGTAAGCTGCAGCTGGACTGGTAAACTGAGGCAGCATACAACTGCAAGGCTGTAATTGTAGTTTTAACTTGTGTTCCTGCAAGCATTTAAAAAAAGGCCTGTGCGACCTTACAAGACCCCTTAACTCATTTATTCTTGTCAGTTACGGAACATAACACTGTGTTGGTTGTATTTTCTCTCTAGCTGGGATGGCGTTACCAAAGGCAGTAGGATACATGGTTGTTCTTCTGGTAATATGCTGCAGTCTGGAGAATCAGGTATATAGACAGTCTCTGAATGCAGCCCATGAGGTAAGAATTGGCACATACAAGTAAAAGCACTCATGGTTGAAGTACTGCATCGTGAGATACTGAATTGTATGTAATACAGCTTCATCACTAAACACATGAATAATATTATTGTATTTTGTATAAGCAGGTTTGTTGTTTTTTTCCCAGGCAGACTGTAACTAATAAGATGAAAATGTATTTTCCCAGGAAATGGGTTCGAAAGCATCACACATTCATGCCAGAGAAAAAAGAGCAGGTGAGTGATATTTTAACCAACAGATCAGATATCAGCAGAATGTATCAGCTGTATCAATGACGCTGAACTATTGCATGTCTCGGCTCTCATTGGAGCAAACAGTGTTGGCTACTGAAGCTGCCCTTTTCCTGTCTGTGAAGTATTTTCACCGTGGATACCTCAGTATCTGATGAGGTCTGTTTCATGTCTTCCCAGCCATCTCAAATTCCTCTGATCATATACTCCATGCTGTCATAAGCATCTCTGACCTGGAGCGTCTTCAAACACTTTTAAACACATTCAATTTCCCTTTAAAGACCGACAACGATGCAATTGAAATTATCAGCATTGACACCACAACAGGTAAAACGTCCTTTCACTATGTTGCCCTATTGTTTGTCAAAATAAGACATAGTGTGACTCTACGCTTTTTCTTCCCACAGTGTGTTCACAAACAAACATATCGGGATACCAGTGCAGGTGTGAGCAAGGCTTTGCTTGGTCATTGAACAACTGCGTGAAAAATGGAGCTTGTGATGCCATTACTGGTGACACATGTGGATGCATCAACGGCCTTCCAGCTGATGGCCAGACATGCCAGACAAACACCAGTGGAACAGGTAAACAGGACCAGCCCCACCACAGACGATTTCCTCCATACATGAGGTCGTCTGTGAATAAGACTACATGTTGATTGACTAAAAGTATATTTACTGAAGTGTTGAACTTGTGTACTTCCACTTTAAATTAAAGTAATATAATATATTTTTACTTCCCTACATTTAGTTTAGTGTGTACTGTAGTAATAAGTTGCTTTACGAAATTACAATGAAGACTGTTCACAGGTATGTAAACTTTAATGACTGTAGTGAATGTTTTAGTTACGTTTCCTCTCACCGTTCCTCCTCCACTCTGCTAATCAGGAACAGATCGGCTGCAGGAGCCGTATTGGTCAACAGAGCTGTCAATCATCCTTTTTACAGCATCAAATAACTAATTAAAAATAAACTTGTCAGAAAAATGAACACTTGGACGTAAATCAGCATGATAAGAACTAACTATAATGACAGAAACCATGTTTGAGAAACATTTACTTGGTTTGTATTTAGATTTTACAGTTTGACTGTCCCATCTGTTAACATGGAGGAGGCGGGCTTTATGACCTATACTGCAGCCAGTCAGCAGGGGGCGATAGAGAGGGTTTGGCTTCACTTTTAGGGAGCGGTCATGTCGTCCATCTTTTTATTTAGTCTTTGTGCCGAGACGAAGACACGGAGAGCGAGCGAGGGGGAGAGAGGGAGAGCACCCAAGTTACGTCTGTAACATGATGCTATTTATTTATTTTTACTAACATATATACTTATGGCCTGCGGGAGACTTATGACTACGTTTTTATTTCAAAAGAAAATTAAGCAGGAACCGCAATAAGGAGCCTGTGAGCGACTTTATCGATCAAATAACTTCCTGGAAAAGTTACAAATAAAGGCAACGGCCCGGGAAACACTTCAAAATAAAAGCATTGTGTAAAAACGAGGGGAGTCAGAATTCCAGATCAGCTTTTACTTAGAAAAAGAATACCGGAAGTGTTGACCTACTTTACTCTCTATGCCTGTGACTTTTACTACGGGAAGAGATGTTAATATTCAATAAGACAATAAGACTCTTCACAATTCATTTTCACCGTGTATTTTGGCGGAGAATAATAGGCGAGGCTCCTATTCTCTACATTTTACATTCTACAAACTGCAGCCGCCTCGCTTCTGCGGGACATTAAAGCCTCGCGCAGTCGGGGTTTCAGAGCAAGTCGGACAACAATCTAACCGTCATGCAATATGCTTGGCAACACAGCGATCGATTCTGGGCAGGCCTCGCTCATCTCGAACAAGTCTAATATGTAGCATGCAAACAAACGCAAAATGTGCAGTATGCCAAATATACCTCGCCTACCGTATCCCACAATGCAAAGCGCTGAAACGTGACAGCGGCAGTTGAAATGGAAATGATGGAGCAGCAGAAGTGGGCGCTATAGCTAAAGAAGCGGCAGTTATTGTTTACTTCCGCCCGGCATAGCAAACAGCGAAATTAATTTGAAAAGCTCCTCCGTACTTCATACTACCGCTGAATGCAGTATATAGCATGTAGTATAGTATGTAGCATGTAGTTTTTAGCATGTAGTATATAGTACGGCATTACAACCCATCCTAGGTTTTGACCTAGTCTTGTTCAATTACAGTATGTTGAGCTCTTAGGGCCATGTTACTGCGCTCATACAGCTTTCATTGACCATGTACATCAATTCTATGACAACCAAGAGTTAGTTGAAAAATCTAAACTTACTGTCTAGCTGTAGCTTGTATTGTGTGGAAAAACAGTCATGATACTAAAAACTGTTGATTTATATAATTGTTGTGTTGTGATTTTTACAGTGTCAACAACACCAACACCATCACCCACACCACCAAACGGTATGACACATAATTTAGAGAATGATCGTCTGCCTTTGTGTTTCTGAAAATTGGCACTGGCCCTGTTTAGTGAAGAAAATGGCATGTTTGGGGCGGTGGTCTAGCTCAGTTGGTAGAGCGGGTGCCCCAAATACAGAGGCTATGGTCCTTGTCAAACTGATCGCAGGTTTGACTCCTGGTCTGCCGAACATTTGGTGCATGTCCTCCCAACATTTCGTGTCTATCTTCAGCTGTCCTATCAATTAAAGTCAAAAGCCCAAAACATAATCTTTAAAAGAAAATGGCATGTTTCACAGCTTTACTGGTATTGTGAAGGTAAAACATAAAATATGCATCTCGGCTCGTAAAGCTTTCTTAATGTCAAACATTTTATCTTTCAGTACATGCACATGGCAACTGTAACTTTAATTCATTTTCTGCTGATTGAAAATTGTTTTGTGAATGTTGCTCCACATGATGGTGACACTGTTAACAATCTGACCCTGTTCTCCACAGACCCAGTGGATTTTGATATAGTGCTTGATTTGCGCTTCCCGACCATCAGTTTGCCATCAGATTTCCCCACTCAACTGAGGAACATTCTGAGTGGTATCACACTGCCGTTCAACATCAGTCCGTCTTTACAACTAACAGAAGTAAATTTCACCACAGGTAACAGCGTTTGCTGCTTTATTCGATTCCTTATCTAATTTTCTTTGCTGAATTAATGCTGTTTTTGTAATCCTGATTTGTATACTATGGCATTAAGTTTGTTGACATGTCTTATAAAGGCTGCTTTCCAAACTCCACTGGAGGACTAGAGTGTCAGTGTGAGGACCAGTTTGCTTGGTCATGTGACAAGTGTGACATCTACGGTGCATGCAGTAATGTCACTGGACAAACCTGCGAGTGCATAAACGCACTTCCTTCTGACGGAGAGTTCTGTGAACCAATCACAAGTAAGCTTGAACATTTTCTAACTGTTTCACTTAATAAGGTAACAAATGAATAACTGCTTTATCCGCCTGACTGTTCTGCATGTCTTGACGTGAACATGGTTTGGGTTGTTTGTAATTATCATTCGAACATAGAGTC
This sequence comes from Semicossyphus pulcher, assembly GCF_022749685.1. Taxonomy (NCBI): domain Eukaryota; kingdom Metazoa; phylum Chordata; class Actinopteri; order Labriformes; family Labridae; genus Semicossyphus; species Semicossyphus pulcher. Next base: position 23,343,494 of record NW_027211615.1, on the reverse strand, counting down.
AAGTGTAAAGTGATGTATAATTCTGATTATAATCACAAGAATGATGTTTTCCTGAGCAGATATTTAATCTTGTAATGATTTAATCTCCAATGTTGCTCTGCAGGTATCCATCAGTGTCCAACCCCGACGCCTGGTACGGAACTTTTTTGCTTTGTTCGGCAAACATTAAACAGTTTAACAACTTTGTTGTAGTGGAGGACACTTGTTAGTGACAACAGAAAAGATGTGTATTGATGCTACTTTTTTCAGATTGACTTATTCTTTTTTACAGTGATGAACATAACAACAGCAATGATGAACACAACAACAGCAATGATGAACACAACAACAGCAATGATGAACACAACAGCAATGATGAACTCAACAACAGCAATGATGAACACAACAACAGCAATGATGAACACAACAGCAATGATGAACACAACAGCAATGATGAACACAACAGCAATGATGAACTTAACAACAGCAATGATGAACACAACAACAGCAATGATGAACACAACAACAGCAATGATGAACTTAACAACAGCAATGATGAACACAACAGCAATGATGAACACAACAGCAATGATGAACACAACAACAGCAATGATGAACACAACAACAGCAATGATGAACACAACAGCAATGATGAAAACAACAACAGCAATGATGAACTTAACAACAGCAATACAGGGTATTGTACATTGATTTTAACAGAGGTCTTTCCTGCTGAAGAGTTGCACAGGCACTGTGAAACCAAGAAGATTGCATAGCTCATGGTTTATATGTTGTTTTCAGCTGTTTTAATGTTTTAAAAATATATTTAAATGTTTTCCTTTAGGCTCATATAAAAGTCAAAAACCATTTAAAAATTCTGTTCAAGCAAATGGGTTAGCTAAAATGTGATCACAACGCACATGGTGCACACAGATCTGGGGTCCATTTCAGAAAGCGGGTTTAGTGAAAACCCCAAGTTTGTTAACCCTGAAATAAGGGAAACCTCCGGTTTGTCGTTTCAGAAAGAGAGGTAACTTTAACTCTGAGTTGGTTACTATGGTGACTGAGTCTGTGAACCTAACCTGGTCGCGAGCAGGTTTTCTTCAGGAAACTCAGAGTTTCGCTCCGTCTCCTCCCTCTAGAATATAAAACCCTCATTCCACTTCCTCATTCATTCAGCCCGTCTCACGCGTGTGTTTGAGCGGTTACCGAATTAAAAAAAACAAAACGTTGCGTCTCTGTGCTGCTCTGACCCCTTTGCAAAAGTCTTTTTTAATAATGATAAAAAAAATCAAAAGACAAATCTGTGTCAAAGTCATCATTTTGAGATTTTCCACCACCACTGCCGAGAGCACTCAAATAAGACGCCGTAAGTTATTGGATTTTTTTTTAAACTAACACAATTCAGTTTAATCAACATGAATTATAATGTATGTGAAGTCAGCATCATGTTAGGGATAAAGCTAATGCACAGTAAAACAGCCATTGAATGATATTTCATTAGTTTAATATTTAAAATATGATTGAAGTGAGGTTCAGCTATGAGCCTGTTCTGCCTGAGCCGCACCTTTGAATGATGTTCTGGTATTTCATTTTTAACTGCTTCCATGTACGTTTTTTTCTCCCGCTGGATTGCTCCTAAATTAATATACATTTTAGCTTCCGGTCGTGATTAAGTATTAAATAAATAGACCAGTTCAAACTTGCGCATTTACTCGAGCATCAGTTTCTTCCCACGCCGATTCTCTCTCTTTTGCAGCTGCAGCCGTGTTACTTTATTTTTCTAAAAACACGCTCGTATTCGCTGAACGTCCGCATGAGGATTTCGAGCTCCGCTGGTGTGACGTAGGAGGACCTCTTTTTGTGTACCGTTGCCATGGTGAATCGTGGTATCGGGGCTCCATTAATGCTGGCTTTTTTACAGTCAGCGTGCACGCACTTAACTCCGGCTGAACCTACTCAGAGTTGATTGAACTAACTCTGATCAGCTGTTCTGGAACCGAAAACTCAGTTTCCTATCTCAGAGTAGATCGACTCAGAGTTTAGGGTTAGACTCAGAGTTTGTTGAACCTGCTTTGTGAAACGGACCCCTGAACACAGTTAATCATCACATACAGAGTTCTTTGTGAATGTTGCTCCACATGATGGTGACACTGTAAACGATCTGATCTTGTTCTCCACAGACCCAGTGGATTTTGATATAGTGCTTGATTTGCGCATCCTGGTCTTCAGCTTGCCACGAGATTTCCCCACTCAACTGAGGAACATTCTGAGTGGTATCACACTGCCCTTCAGGATCAGTTCGTCTTTACAACTAACAGAAGTAAATTTCACCACAGGTAACAGCGTTTGCTGGTTTATTCGATTCCTTATCTAATTTTGCTGAATTAATGCTGTTTTTGTAATCCTGATTTGTATACTATGGCATTAAGTTTGTTGACATGTCTTATAAAGGCTGCTTTCTAAACTCCACTGGAGGACTAGAGTGTCAGTGTGAGGACCAGTTTGCTTGGTCATGTGACAAGTGTGACATCTACGGTGCATGCAGTAATGTCACTGGACAAACCTGCGAGTGCATAAACGCACTTCCTTCTGACGGAGAGTTCTGTGAACCAATCACAAGTAAGCTTGAACATTTTCTAACTGTTTCACTTAATAAGGTAACAAATGAATAACTGCTTTATCCGCCTGACTGTTCTGCATGTGTTGACGTGAACATGGTTTGGGTTGTGTGTAATTATCATTCGAACATAGAGTCAAGTGTAAAGTGATGTATAATTCTGATTATAATCACAAGAATGACGTTTTCCTGAGCAGATATTTAATCTTGTAATGATTTAATCTCCAATGTTGCTCTGCAGGTATCCATCAGTGTCCAACCCCGACGCCTGGTACGGAACTTTTTTGCTTTGTTCGGCAAACATTAAACAGTTAAACAACTTTGTTGTAGTGGAGGACACTTGTTAGTGACAACAGAAAAGATGTGTATTGATGCTACTTTTTTCAGGTTGACTTATTCTTTTTTACAGTGATGAACATAACAACAGCAATGATGAACACAACAACAGCAATGATGAACTTAACAACAAGTCCAATGACGACAACAACAGCAATGACGACAACAAGTCCAATGACAACAACAACAGCAATGACGACAACAAGTCCAATGTCCACAATAATACAGGGTACTGTGCATTATATGTAGAGACTGAAGGTCTGCGTTTGTGAGGAGTTGCATACAACTGTTAAATCATAGCTGCTGGAGTGTACTGTCATAGCTTTACAGCTATTTCAATGTTTAGAAATGTTTTTCTAAAGGAACATCTTTGCTATGCCTCAGTGAGCCGAGGCCTGTCATACAAAGCAGGACTAGAGGTTAGCGAGGTAATTTCAGGGTTCACCCCGGGTTTTCAGTTCCACTTTAACTTTTACTGCACAGCTGATCTGCTCAGGCAGAGGTTAAGTTTGATGGGTCAAGATTTACAAATATTCAGTCATTCATTTATGAAAACTCTAAAAGTTCAAGCGACTATTATCTGCAGGCTTCTGCTGTGATGTCATCACACGCTGCATCCATGGCAGCCAGAAGGGTCATCTGTGTATGTGGCTGGCGATCATATACTTTCCATCTCCATGCTGAGAGAAATTCCTCACTGGAGTTAAGGAATAACATTGTGTTGTGCTCCAGCTACTTGCCAGTTGATGGTTCATGAGATGCACCTTTGAGCTATTTCAGAAAACCGGTTGCTCATTGGTTGATCTAATGCTTCACACATTTCCCTTCGTTAGAGAAAGTCAAGATTCACCTGGGAGCAATTTACCAATTCAGGACAGATTTAGAAAAAAAGTCTAATGGAAATGTACAGAAATATGCTTGACATATTATGACAACTTGTTCAACCATTTTGCATGTAAAGACTTATGCGATGAACTAATGCCTAAATGTTGTGGGGGGTGAGACTATTCAACAGAGACCCATTATAATTAGCGCAATTAGAGCAATTGATAATGTAGGAAACAGCAGAGAATTGTACATAATCATTTCCATGGATGTACCAAAGCATTTGCAACTTGTTCAAAGAAATGAGAAACTGCTTTTTTTGATGTGCTTTTTAAGTGACACAATGATGTGAAGATTGAACAAGTAGTTTTGAGAATTTCAATTCTGATCTGAGAAATGTACCAAAGCGACTGAGAAAAACTGTAAAGATTCTGTTCAAGCAAATGGGTTAGCTAAAATGTGATCACAGCGCACATGGTGCACACAGATCAGAACACAGTTAATCATCACATACGGAGTTCTTTGTGAATGTTGCTCCACATGATGGTGACACTGTAAACGATCTGATCTTGTTCTCCACAGACCCAGTGGATTTTGATATAGTGCTTGATTTGCGCTTCCCGGTCTTCAGCTTGCCACTAGATTTCCCCACTCAACTGAGGAACATTCTGAGTGGTATCACACTGCCCTTCAGGATCAGTTCGTCTTTACAATTAATAGAAGTAAATTTCACCACAGGTAACAGCGTTTGCTGCTTTATTCGATTCCTTATCTAATTTTCTTTGCTGAATTAATGCTGTTTTTGTAATCCTGATTTGTATACTATGGCATTAAGTTTGTTGACATGTCTTATTAAGGCTGCTTTCCAAACTCCACTGGAGGACTAGAGTGTCAGTGTGAGGACCAGTTTGCTTGGTCATGTGACAAGTGTGACATCTACGGTGCATGCAGTAATGTCACTGGACAAACCTGCGAGTGCATAAACGCACTTCCTTCTGACGGAGAGTTCTGTGAACCAATCACAAGTAAGCTTGAACATTTTCTAACTGTTTCACTTAATAAGGTAACAAATGAATAACTGCTTTATCCGCCTGACTGTTCTGCATGTGTTGACATGAACATGGTTTGGGTTGTGTGTAATTATCATTCGAACATAGAGTCAAGTGTAAAGTGATGTATAATTCTGATTATAATCACAAGAATGACGTTTTCCTGAGCAGATATTAAATCTTGTAATGATTTAATCTCCAATGTTGCTCTGCAGGTATCCATCAGTGTCCCACCCCGACGCCTGGTACGGAACTTTTTTGCTTTGTTCGGCAAACATTAAACAGTTAAACAACTTTGTTGTAGTGGAGGACACTTGTTAGTGACAACAGAAAAGATGTGTATTGATGCTACTTTTTTCAGATTGACTTATTCTTTTTTACAGTGATGGACATAACAACAGCAATGATGAACTTAACAACAAGTCCAATGACGACAACAACAGCAATGACGACAACAAGTCCAATGACAACAACAACAGCAATGACGACAACAAGTCCAGTGACAACAGCAACGACGACAACAAGTCCAATGCCCACAATAATACAGGGTACTGTGCATTATATGTAGAGACTGAAGGTCTGCGTTTGTGAGGAGTTGCATACAACTGTTAAATCATAGCTGCTGGAGTGTACTGTCATAGCTTTACAGCTATTTCAATGTTTAGAAATGTTTTTCTAAAGGAACATCTTTGCTATGCCTCAGTGAGCCGAGGCCTGTCATACAAAGCAGGTTTAGAGGTTAGCGAGGTAATTTCAGGGTTCACCCCGGGTTTTCAGTTCCACTTTAACTTTTACTGCACAGCTGATCTGCTCAGGCAGAGGTTAAGTTTGATGGGTCAAGATTTACAAATATTCAGTCATTCATTTATGAAAACTCTAAAAGTTCAAGCAACTATTATCTCATCTTAAAAATATTTTTTTTTCCCATTGTTTTTACCGGCGCCTAGTCGTAATGCAATACTACCACCAGACGGTGGCTGAAGCGCCTCTGAAAGCTGTTTGCTAACCGTCACTAAAGAACAAGAGAAGAAGAAAGCGTTAGTGCCAGGTGCCGGTAGAACGGGTGTTGTGCTGTGAGATTCGAAACCACCACAAATTGAAATTAATCTTTTGTTCTAACTACTGTTTCTGTTGTAGAGAGAGCTTTTTCGTATGCCATGGACAGAGACTTTCTTTCTTCAGACAATAACCCAACAAGTGAAGTTTACCAGGACTCAAATAACGCTGTAAGTCTTAGTGTGTCATTCTGTTTGTCACAATGTTGATGCAATGAATGTATGTGATATTCAACCGGATGTATTTTGAATACCAATAACAAACAGACATCACTTTCTCAATCAGATTCAAAGACAATGTCGAACGCACATCAGCACTCTAATAGCAGCAAATTTGGTTCGGATCAGGTAAGTCCTGTTTATTTCACCTGGTTGTTCCCTTCAACAATTGGTTTTGGAGATGGTATACTTTGGTGATGGTATACTACTATACTGCTGATTGTTTGGTAATTTTGAGGTCTATAGCAAACTATATAAGGGTACAGTGCCAGAGTAGTCAATGTCTTTGATTAAGTGTCTTATTGTAAAGCTGTTACTACAGCCGAAACTCTTGACTCTTCTTGGCTGGCAGCATGACTCTATGGATAGCAATCGGTCCACCACTTTGGTCCACACTGAAATATCTCAACATTTGTTCGATGGACTGACAGAAAATGTTGAACAGACATTCAGGGTGCACAGAGAATGAATCCAAATAACTTTGGCGATCCTCATACTTTTTATCTAGCAACACCTTAGTCAGTCGTCTCTCAATCGGAAGGTTGGGGGCTCAATCCCTGACTACCACAGTCATATGTCCAAGTGTCCTTGGGCAAGACACTGAACCCTAAATTGCTCCTGAAGGAATAGCCATCAGGTATGAATGGGCATAGATGCTGATTGGAGATTGGCACTTTGCCGTGAATGTGTGCAGCTCTGAGTTGTTGGAAGACTAGTAGAGCGTTATATAAGTACAGTCCATTTACCTTACACTTCTCTCATTTTGGGAAATTAAAAAAACATAATAATATGTAATTGTTAGATCAGCACAAAATCATATTGATTTTTTATATGATCATCAAGTCATCTTTTCTCAAGTCATTTGGTCCAAGTTTCAAGCGAGTCTCGAGTCATTTTTTCTTGGTCAAGTCAAGTCAAATCCCGAGTCAAGTCACTTTGTCTCCACCCAAGATGCAGCACTCTTACCTGTAGTATCCGGTCTTTATAAAGAGAAAGACGAGGTGTTAGTAGCTCGTCTAATAATGATATTATTTGCCAATTTATACAACCTGTTCAAAAAGTATAACAATGAATTTTATCTTTATTATCTTGGCACAGACGCAGCCATGATGATGGTCTGCTCTGAGACAGTATCGAGCAGTAACGAGTACGACTGATGAGGCTTCTATTTGGGGCTTTGATGTTGCGTGTTGCCATAGCGAGGAGTTTGACTGACAGCCAGTCATCCAATCATGACAATCACATGCCAGGGAGCCTTTTGAGTCGTCCAATCATGATTCCCAGTTTGCGCTGCATACATACTTGATAGTTAGACAGAAACTTGACAACAATTTATATTAAACAGCTAACATTAAAACTCATGAACACACATAAGTCATCCGAGTCATCATGCCTCAAGTCAAGTCTCAAGTCATTAACTTGCAAGTCAAAGTCGAGTCTCAAGACATTGACTTTTTGTCAAGTCAAGTCGCAAGTCATCAAAACAGTGACTCGAGTTGACTCGAGTCCAAGTCACTATGACTCAAGTCCACATCTCTGGTGTCAATCAATCAATATGTCATTGTGGTGGTGGTTGCTAGCCTTTGAGTTATAAGCCATGACACTAGGGGCTCTTTCTCACAGAACCTTACAGTATGCTAATAGGTAGCAGAGAAATTGGAAGTTTTCTAAAGAGCTTTAGAAAGAGCCTTACTCCTTCCTTCACAATGTATCCGACCTTACGGAAGTTACTTGGGCATCTCAAATTTTACGCCATATAAAAATGTGTGCAGTCTCACCTTTGTATTACTTGTTACCTATTTTCTTGATGGTGTCGGTGGTTACTTTGATTTACAGAGCAGATGGTTTCCATGTCAGTAATTATATAATTCTAAATAGACAACATTGTACCTGCTAGTGGTTTGATTGGGATTCAACTCTGTATTGCAGGAGCGGGAGCACTATTGTTGAGTATACTGTAAGTGCAACTTCATTTCAAGAAGCGGAACTTGAAGCTGTAAAGAGCGGCATATTTTTAGAGCTGTCGGAAAAATACGAAATGATATTTGACAGTAAGACAAACTTAAAGATTTTTTAATAGTTTGAAGGAAAAACGTCTTTCTGTGATTTTTTGTAATTGTCACATAAGCATTGTTTGTCATGTCATATCTGATCATTTAGTACAGTTGATTGCACAATGATTGTCTGACTTTTGTCTCATTTTTTGCTCTTAGGCTCGACACACTTAAAGTTGGAACCATCTGTAGTAATTGCACAGACGAACGCGAATGTGACATGTGGTCCTCCACCCGAAAATCTCAATTTTGGTAACGGCGTGTCAGTGGAGTGGAGACTTGACAACAGGATAATAGAAGCAGATAAAGAACACATATTTTCAATAGAGAACAGAGTGGCAAAGTTAAACTTGACAACTTTTTTTGCTACTGACATTGGTAAGAAAAAGATCCAGATTGTCAAAATAACACATATTTACATCCAGGCACTTTCTAGACTTTTTTCTTGGAGCTACTCTGATTTCTCTGACAATGCAAAACCAAAATATACACTGTATATCCTTACCAACCAACGGCAAATCATTCGACGACTAATTCAGAATTGTTTTTTTCCACGCAACTTGAGTGGAGTAAATATGAGTTAAATCAGGAGAGACTTCATTAAGATTGAACAATGATTTATTTACAAGGCTGAGAGCAGGGTACGACACCCCCCGATGGAGTCTAGACTCTGGTGGTGGTGATGATGGTGAAGTCAGGATGAGCTGAGGAGCTGTTCTTGGACATTGATCAGCTTTAAGAATTGACAGAAGCAGGATGATTGGTCGACAGATGTCGAGGCTAACTCTGGTCGGTTAAGTGCTTAGTAATAATAGTATATGCTCATAATCAGCTGATCACCAGACAGGAAGGACAGAGCGGGAGAGAGAACGTGACATGAATGAGTATAAACAGTCTTCCTTCTTGAGCTTACGCTGAGCTACATTTTTTGCATCCATCTTTTCTATAATGTTGACCAGTAAAGTTAAAGGTCAAAGAACAATTAAAGAAGTTGAAAAGCATCACAGAAAAGGCAGAGAGATTATTTCCATTCTGACAGAAGCCTCAGAGTGCAGGAGGTTCATTTAAACACCCCAGTATTCACTAGAAATCCAGTAAACATAATATTAATGTTTTTTTTTAACCTTAAGCAGTTACCTTGAATTATGACTGCACCTTTCTTAGCATTTGCTAATCCCTTGCTCCTCTCCAGCTCCTCCTTCTCGTCTAAATACGTTCACTTCTAGTTCAAAAAGACCAAAATGGCAACGGTCAAAATGTGAATAAAATTGCTTCACCAATGGGTGACATGACTGTAGCCATGTATTTCATGCATTTCATTGACAGCAGTCTGCATAAGACATTGGACGTTCACCTCATGTGGCATCATCCTACATACATTTGTATTTATTCTGCAAACTTCATGTCGATTTGACCTTTAATCGCCTCTAATTTCAGGAGTATATGAATGTAGGCTGAAGAATGGCAACAAAATTTTCAGACAGATATCCAACACGAGCTTCACCCTCCGAAGAAGGCCCCAGATTCAAGTGATGCCGATTAGCATCAATGTCCCTTGTAATTCTATAAATGAAGTGAAGCTGAGCTGCTCTGTCAACAGTCCCTACCAGGTTGAGTTTACAAACATAAACGCAGGTAAGCAATTATCAGACAAACACCACAAGACTAATCAGCTGTTTAAAAATCTTCACGTTAGTGAGTGCTGTTTTTGTATGTTTAGGCACAGGATCTGATATCAGCTTCACGTTTAGACCCCCTGACTGTGCAAACAGAAAGGAGATGTTCACATGTCAAACAATTGGCTTTAGTGCATCTAGAGACATAACACTGATGTTAAGTACAGCAGGTAAGTTATGGTCTGCAATTAATGCATTTTGAGTGAAGATGTCTTTCATGTAATTAAATGTTCTAAGCTCAAAACCTGTTTCTTTCACTCTAGGTGTTACGTGCAATAACACTTTGTTTGGAACTGGAACAGTTGGGGATAGGGCTACAGGTCCCTGTGACGGGGATAAGGTGGGACAAAGGACAGGAGTTTGTGCGAGCAATGGGTCATGGGAAATAAGACGAGAACTAGACAACTGCATCATACGTGTGGTTCAGGAGCTGCTTGAGCAGTCTCAGGTGATGTATTTGTCCGACAGTTTGTGAAACCACTTCTTGTCATAGACGGGGGTGGGTTTATTGATTTGGTGGATAAGTTCCCAAATTGAAATGCATTTAATAGAAGTTTCTGTTGTTAAGATTTAGACCAGTCATTATGTTTTAGAATTAATTTTTTTTTCTGAAACATAAATACAGCTAATTTCTATGTCAGTGATGTCCCATTCAAGTCTGTATCTTGCAATATAAGTACAATCCTGGAGGTTGTTGAACATCCGTAAACTGTCTCAGAGCACAGCATCCTCCCCTGAAAACAATCAGCCGTGTTTGTCATTTAATCTTTGGAAGTAACTACCGGTTTCAGCAGTAAAATATCTGCATACATCCTGAATGTCACATGCTCAGGAGGGATTTATTTTCTCAGTTTGGGCGTCAGAACTCAAGGTCACTTGCACCCAACCAATTTTTCACATTCCACATTGTGCAGTGAAATGCTCCCAATGTATTCCCACATTTGACACATTGCCAGGAAGAGCCCTTTGGAATAAAAGTTCTAGATATTAAAACTTTTAACCAAAATTGTTAATGCCATTTTCTTTTAAATCTCTCAGTTCCTGAATATCAATTCACTGCCAGAATTCTTGGATCAACTCAGCAATGTCACTGTGATTCAGACTCAGGAAGTGGTTGAATCTCCAGCAACCATAAGTGCCATTGTTGATATTCTCGACAATATTGCCAATTCACAATTGCCTATCACTGACAGGTCAATGGAGGTATGTGAATTAGTGTGCTACAAAGACCCATGTAACAAAATGCATTGCGTGTCACATGATCTAATGTACTCTTTCCTTTTTATTAAGAATATCCTAACAACTGCAGGTGTCCTCACCACAGATGGGGCAAGGAATTCCTGGGACGTCCTGAACAGCAATGACACAAGAAACGTCTCAGAGACGAGAATTAGCAGCCCCCAACCTGAAAGCGTCAGCGCAACATTACTGCAGTCCCTGGAGAATATAACAAGTCGTCTTAGCAATGTCTCTTCAGACATTGTCACACCTTCTATTCTTTTGAACAGAACTCCATTCAACGACTCTTTCAATGCAGACTTTAATTCTTCAGTGGGGATAGACATACCAGAGTCTGGCGTAGGAGAGCAGTCAATCACTGTGCTGACATTTGCCTCAATGGACAACGTTCTGCCTGCAAGAGACCAAGTCAATTCCTCTGACCTTAGCATCAATGGCAGAGTCGTACTTGTTCAGTCCAGCGTGGCGATTAGCGACTTTAATCGTATTTCCTTCACCTTTGATGTCTTAAACGACACACTGCGAGATCCACAGTGTGTTTTCTGGAACTTCAGCCTCTTCGATGGTCTCGGGGGATGGGATGACGAGGGCTGTGAGTTGGTCAGCGAAGGCAACGGAACTGTCACCTGCAACTGCACCCACCTGACCTCATTCTCTATTCTAATGTCACCCTGCTTTCTGGACGACTTAACGCTGAGTCTGATAACATACGTTGGAGTTGGAATATCCATGATTTCCTTGGTCATATGCTTAATAATTGAAGCTGTCATATGGAGAAAAATTAGAAAAAACAACACAGCTTACCTTCGTCATATTTCCACTGTTAACATCGCCTTGTCTCTCCTGATAGCAAACATTTGCTTTTTTATAGGGACTTCCATTACAGTTGGAGAAGATAATGTATCAGGGTGCTCTGCAGCTACATTTTTTATCCATTTCTTCTATCTAGCCTTGTTCTTCTGGATGTTAGCCTCAGCTCTGCTGTTGCTCTACCGCACAGTCAGCGTCTTCGATGGGGGTTTGTCTAAAAGATCCATGATGGCTTTTGGATTCTCTGTAGGCTACGTGGCTCCTTTCATCATCGCAATCATAACTATAGGTGTAGCTGCCCCCAAGGGGCAGTACATCCAAAAATCAGTCTGCTGGCTCAACTGGGATCCGTCTCGAGCTCTACTGGCCTTTGTGATCCCTGCTCTTGCGATCGTGGCAACTAACTTTGTGATCCTGTTAGTGGTTATATTTAAAATGCTGAGGAGAAGGGCAGTGAGCGAAACTGCTCGAGCCGAGAGGCATGTTTTGGTGGTAGTTATAAGGAGCCTGGCTGTCCTTACACCATTTTTTGGATTAACGTGGAGTCTGGGAGTCGGAACCATTTTTGCAGAGTGCAACAGAGGCGTCCATATTGCATTTGCCTTCTTCAATTCACTGCAGGTACAATAGTTAGCAATACTTTTCAGAATATTAATATATATTTTTGGAATTGAAATGATTTAAAGGGGTTTTAAATTCTGAGGTTGCATTTTGTTATTGAAGCCGTCTTAGCTGATGCTACTCTGTGCGTCTTTCTTTCAAGGGTTTCTTCATCTTGGTGTTTGGAACGCTGTTGGACAGAAAGGTATTTACATCTCAATATTCATTATTTACATATTTTATATGTATATAACAATAATAATAATAACTTTCTATAGCACTTATCTAAACAAGGTTACAAAGTGCTTTACAGAATACATAGGATAAAAAACATACACCTTAAATACATTTCCTGCTGGAAAAAAGCCTGCATACGAATCTCCAGTGTTCGAGAGAGAGAGAGAGAGACGCCGTTACAGCAGGTGTTGTTATTTGACTGAGATAAAGATTTTCACAATTCATTATCTTCTTTCTGATGACACTGCATTGGTGTGGGTTTGCTGTTAGAAATAGTAGTCATAAAGAAAGTCCAGTTCCAGGGCAGCTTATTACACTATGAGACAGATAGGCATCAGTTTTTATCCTTTCTATCAAATTAGTATTAAAGAGTACCAATCAATCAGACTTTATTTGTATAGCACTTTTCATACAAATAAAATGTAACACAAAGTGCTTCACATAATACAACAATATGGAAAAAACATTAAAATTGTAATAGCTAGTGGGAGGAGTTTGCCCCCAGGGCCCCCTGCCAGAAAGCCCCCCAACAGAAACCCATGTCCCCCAGCAGGGTCAGGGTTTGGGGTAGGGGTAGTGGAAGGCCCCGAAGGCAAACCCCCCCCTTCCCCCGTTGTGCATCAGGATAATAATGAAAACAGGAACCAAGGAAGCGCTATCATAATTCACGTTAAGTAACAGTGAGGAAACAACAGAGGCAGGATTGAAAATAGACAATAAAATTTTTATTTTTTTAAAAAACATATTCCAAGAAGTACAACTGACTAAAATACATAAATAAATAGATAAAGAAAGAAAGCTCAATTAAAAACCAGACTAAGAAGGTAAAATTTAATAAATAATTAAACAGATAAAAAAGAAAGCTCAGTTAAAAGACAGATTAAAGAGTACCATTACAGTGTGTAAAAAATTCATCTACAACGTTGCTTGCACACATCTTATAGCCTCCACACAAACGCACAAGGCACAAAAATGCTTTGACGGGGAGTTAATTGAAACAACATAGCTACAAAAGGCCTTCTCCTCAAGTCAGACTTTAACTCATGGTTACCCATGATAAACAAAAACTAATAAACAAGCAATTAGTTATGTAATAAAAAATGTAAAGGTGTTACGTGAGGAATAAGGGAATAAGATCAGAGAGCCGGTCATTTTACAGTGCCATTATTAATAGTATTCAACAAAGTTGTGTATTATATATATGCAGTAATATCAATATCATATTTTGTCAGCTAGCATCTTAGGTCCTGTCAGTAGCCTCCCTTTTCCACCCATCAGTAACCTACTGTAGTAACACACTGAACTACACAAAACCTTAGAGTTCACAGAAAGCTACACTAATTCTTGTGAATCAACTTTTCAGGTGCGGTCAGAACTAAGAATGACATCACAGACTTCAGGAAGCGGGACAAGGGTAAGATACTTTTAATCATGTCATTATTTTAACAGCCAGATTCCGATATCAGGGGGGATTCATGTTTTTTGTTTTTATTTTTCTTTTAGAGCACCAGCGCTGGAACCTCATCATCAGGTGGATTAGGATTCTTCCGGAACTTGTGGAGAGGAAGAGGTACAGCAGCAATTAAAAGAGGAAAGAAGGAAAAGCGTTGTCTAAATGCTTTTGAAGCAGTTTTATTAGGCCTTTGAGCAGGCGACAGAGGCACAAAGTTTTCCAGTTTGTCCGTCCGTCTGTGCCGTTGTTGTTAGCACGGTATCGCAGGAACATCAGGGGAATATCTTCATATTAAGCACAAACTGAAAACGGTCTGGAAAACGGTTACATTAATTATGACACTGTTTCAGAAAGGTCAGAACGTCATGGTCTACTTTACCGTTAGGAAAATCTATCTATTATACCCATCCTTTCTTACCAACATGATGGTTCTCAACTGGTCTAACCTCAGGACCCACCACCACCTCCTTTATGACCAACTGCAATCCAAAATTTCTGAAATTTCTCACCCACTCAAATGTATTTAAAGTGTAACTGCACCCACAGATCTGACCATAAGTCCACTCACTGCACAGTTTTTAAAATAAAATGCTCAAAGTGGGCAAGGGGCTGAGTGGGTGTGTCCGGCAGCTCAGTGAAGTCCCCTCCCCTGGCCAGAGAAAAATAGAGAGCGACACAGAGTCACAAGGCACATATGCCACAGAGGGCCTTTTTGAGTTTCACACTCCCTCTCAGCAACATATTTTAAATTACAGCTCACTAAACATGTTTAAGTGTGCAGTTACACTTTCATAAAAAATGGTGCAGTTTGGACCTGAGACAGAACGCAGCATGTCAGCTTCACAAAACACAACACTATAATAGTCAACCAAAACGACCAGCAGGCAGCAGTGTGAGGAAAATATTCCCTCTACAGTTCATTCAATTAGCAGACATAAATGCAGCTATTGTTGTGCTCATCAAGTTTCAAGAAAGTAACCGTAGCTAACCCAATCAGCTGATACATGGGGTGCGAATAAACTACACGACTACTGCATGCACGTCATAGGATACCCTTGTCCTTAAAAATAAAATCCCAGCCGGTGTGCGGGATCCTTGCTGTTTATTCGCTAAGTTAAGTGTGCGTTTTGGTTTGCTACAGCGGCGCCACCCGCCGATCTCTACTGCGCGGACTCTGACGTCATCATCGCAAGATGGCAGCGCCTATCACGGGGGATATTTTGGCTTCACTTTTCGTACAATGGGAGCAGATGGAGACGCGTCGTCCATCTATATATACAGTCATTTAGCGTCCCAGGGGTGTCTCTCCACTCTGCTCTGCTTAAGATACGCGCCGGGTCTATTTTTGACGGAGGCCGCTTCAAGCACGAGTCAAGCTCAACAGAGCAGATCGTTCCAAACAGGAAGTCAGACACGAAAACAGCATACAGCATCTGGTCATTTCAAAATAAAACCCCGGTACAGACTCACTTTTTTTCAGTTTTTATAACAACACCCTGAAATTAAAAAAAAAAAGAACGCTTTTAATAATGTAGTGTACTCAACCATGGTAGAAGCACAAAAATCACAGATTGATATCCATGAGCAGACAATCAACCTCGGAGGTGCAAACTGAACTGTTGTTTGTGTGTTACTCTGTTTAACATTGATGTTATCGCGTGATTTCGCAATTCTCGCGCGATAATGTAGTTCTCCCGCGATCTTGTGATATTGCGGATCCAAGTGCTTGGGCCAGCGCTCCTCTGCTGCGGATCAGACACACTTCCTGTGGGCGAGGACTCACGCTGTCTGACGGACCAGAACCGCGGTGCAGACGGAACGCGCCGGACACGGATCCTGTGGGATCCAGGCGTTAGTGACGCGTTTTCCATCACCCAGCAGTGGTTGGTCTGCCAGAGAGGGTAGGCGGAGCTAAGCGGCTGCTTTTCCGGTCTCTGCGAGTGTTGCGAGTAAACAGTAATCTACTATGGCTGAACAAACAAAGAAAAGACGGATGATTACAGATACAACTTCAAAAATAAGTGAAAATCCAGAGAAAAACGCTCAGATGAAGGCAAACAGTCTAGAAAGGAAAGCGACCATCAGCAAGGAAAATCAAGAGTTACAACCGCAACAAAGGGAAACTGAGATCTTCAAGCTTATCACTTTTACTACACAGGCAGCCTGTGTTAGTTGGTTGGTCAGTCCAATACTTTGGTCTTAAAATATCTTAATAACTATTGGATAGATTGATGTAAAATACTGTACACAATCCTGTTTCTGGGAGGATGAGAAACAATTACAATTACACGACTTTCATCGTGTGTATAAACAGGTAAAGCTTTGCTCTCATGTAGTGAAATCCCACATTTATAAGATAGATTCCCCAAAATGTTCCTACACATTCACTTTCTCCAGAGTTTCTTATCAGGAAATGTGGTGCTACCCTTTCTTTTAGGGCCAGCATCTGTTCAAAAATTCACTTTAATACTGAATGTAAATAATAAGCCACAGCTGTGCAGACTGAACACTTTGTTTTCTCGCTGTATTTTCAGATGCTTACAACGTGTCATCCTCTGCCTCCGGTGTATCTCAATCCTTTGTCAACAGTTGATGATCTCTGCAGAGAGCTCCGGCCAGTCAGAAAGATTACCAACCAAGCAGAACACCTTTTTTTGTCCTTTATAGCAGCTAAAACACATTCAATGTTTTATTTTTTATGAAGGTTTTATTTTAAGTTTAAAGTCACATTTAGGAAGAGTTTGGTTTGATTTTTGTGGAGGAGCAAAACATGAATATAATTTTGTTTTTAAAGCAAAACTTTGTAAATCACCCGAGCAAAATTATTTATTATTGTTGCACAATGTATGTTGGATGCATAGTTTTCATTTTATCATAGTACATACTGCTTCTAGCTTTTATTATGGAGTTGAACTGACTCGCTACAAAACATTTACGCAGGTGAAAAAATGTTTGAAGTTGTAATTCTCATTTCTGACCACTAGAGGCTAAAGTGTACCACTACCCCACAGGCTAAATAGGACTTCAAGCCTTCATAATTTGTTCCAGGTGAATTTTAATTTTTGATGCACTTTAAATAAAAACATGTAGCTGCATATTGCATTTTGAATGTTAGCAAGTTATCATTGCTGCTTTTTTGGCTTTAAATGTATTTTAATGTGAGGAGAAAAAAACTTGAATTTAGCACTACAGTTTTTAATTCTGCAACACTAAATATAGACAAGACCACATGTGCATCACTGGACACAACTGGAAAAAAATCTCCAACAGCAACTACACTTACATTTCAGGACGGGAAAAGTCACCAGATTGTTCAATCGGTGTAATCTTCCACGCATATGAGCCAAAAGCCTACGATTAAATATAGAGATTTCATCTATTGTCAAAATCTGTAGGCGTCTTAATGCAGCTATTCCATTAAGAGCAGTCAATAACACACAGACGCCATCTGGATGACAAGCTGTTGACAATAACATCAGTGCCTCATACTGAATAGCCTTTATCTTGTTACCTGCATTCCCTGCGATGAAGATAGGGAACGCTTCCCCATCACCTTGTCTAAACACCACTGTCTACTCTGTTAAAAAGAATACACATCTGTGTCTCATTCAGAGATAATTGTCTGTAACAACACTCGTAATGTATTAAATCAGTCTGACTTTAAACCAGAATCAAATCACATCACCCTGTGTTTCTGGTGTATTCTGTATTCTGCACTCCATCTGTTGTATTTGTCACAGTCGTCACGCTGAAACACTCGCACAGCTTCTAAACAAACAAACACACACAGTACCAAACACAATATAGAAAACGTAATCCTGCATTGCTCATTAGAATATCGTCACCTTCCTAAAATAATGGCCTAAGTCATTTTTTGCTTAATTTTTTTTTTGCCTAAATCGTCTCCTCATGATACACGGTACACAAAAACCAGGCTAAGGTATCCAACAGACGTGAGGCAAAAGGCAAGGTAAACGCGACACAAGGGTACAAACGAACTGGCGACGAGACAGGGGAAGACAGGGGGTAAAATACATGAGGTAATGAGGGTGATGAGACACAGCTGGGGAGACCACAATCAGGAGCAGGTGAGCACACGACGGGGGGAGCGGCAGGACACAGACCTGAAACAGAGACAGGGGTGAGTGATTTCAAAATAAAACAGGAAGTACCAGACAAGACACATGAGGAAAAAATAAAAGGAAACTTAACCTAAACGGGCAGGCATGACACCTAGCCACTGAAGTTATTTCCATGATTCAGGGCTCGTCCCCTATTGGTAAGTGATGAGGTTTACTATATGAGGCTAGGCTATAAATATTGCACAGTTATTTAGTCTTTTTATTCAGCAAAATAGCTAAGTCCATGAAGCTAGCATCTAGCAAAGAGTGGAAAGGCTCCAGAATCTGTGGCTGTTACACGTGATCGGCTTTCTGTTAACTCTTTTCTGTCTTTTCAAACAATATTTAATCTGCAGTTTTTGTCCCATTTTCTCCATGAAATGAAACACGTCGTGCCCGTCGAGTGTCATCGCTTCTTTGACAATTCCCCACATTAATAGGCATCACTGAAGAACCCAGCAAAGAAGAGCTGGAGGGAGAAGTGAGGAGCGCATGCCTCCTCAGCGTTATGTTTAGCTAGTTTGTTAGTTATGCTTTATTGTTGACAGAGATTAAGGCTTAAAATTGCTTAAGTCACAAACGCATGTTCAAAAATTTGCCTAAGTCATTTATTCCTCTTATGTTACATAATTGACAGACATTGTTATTAGTATGTCAATAGTCATCTATTGTCATAAACTTTTTTAATGGAATTATTATTAAATATCATATATTCAATACTTGGTTCAGTTTTTTGTGTTTTCTGAAAAAAATGACTTAGGCCATTATTTTAAAAGGGTGTCAATATAGTACTCTCTGATGTAGCACAGTATGTAAAAGTACGACAGAGTATTAGGGCCACAAAAAAAACTGAGATTACGAGAAAAAAGTCGTAATATTACCAGAAGAAAGTAATAAGAGAAGAAAGTAATAGAAAAGTAGAAAGTAGTAATATTACCAATCTGGGATCCCATCGGCTACAGTCTGAGATGATATAGTCTCTGGGGACACCGGTGAACGTGTCTGGCGGTAAGCGATAAACGACTCCCCGTCAAGACTTCCTTTTCCACGTGCTGCATCGTTACAGAAATGACGGTGAGGGTTACAGCTGGCTCGCACATCGCTGAAGTGGTTGCCATAGGTTGCACATAATGATGTGCATACTGTCACCCCGTCCGTTAACGGGATTGGCTCCATAGGTTTGTGACGTCTCAAACCTGCCAATCTGAAAAGGTGTTGTTCAGCCTGTCCTTGGTACACTGCAGTTTAAAAGCAGACAGGCCCAGCCATGGAGATGACTGCTGATGTTGTCCCTGATATGTCTTGTAGCACATTGAAGAACACCACATGGAGATGTTCACTGGAGGGGGTCTAAAAACTGAGTAACTGTGTAAGCTTTACTTACAATCAGTCATGTTATGGCCCATACTTTAACCGCTTATCTAGGTTGAAAACATATTGTACAGAAACCACCATGCCCATGTAAAGACATAGTACAGTAGAAACAGTAAAATACTCAGTGTAAAATTTATTTGAACAAAAAGAAATCACATTGGGAGAACTCATCACTCCAGTCATCTTGGAATGGTAGAACACACTGCAGTTCATTTTTAATGGCATGGTTAACAAAGGGATGAAGTCCAATTTTGTCATTGGAAGTGAAATGTTATTGAGAAAACAGCTCGTGTGACTGTGTTTACCAGACATTATCAAACATATATTCTAAATGCCCATATTATCACAGCTTATTCTTTTTGTCATCAAAACCAAATAATCATACAATTGTCAGGCCTGGACTAAAATGAGGACTCAGATGCAGAGGATATCACGTACAAGCACACTTTATTGATTTCTGATCCTTTTTGAAGAGTGACAAACAATTGGGCTATGAAAAACTCCCTAAATAACTAAGTCCTGGCAAGATAACTCGCGGAAGATAAAACTTCCTAAATAGGAAAATCTCCAGTAAAGGAGAGACAAAAAACACACTAGAAACAGGGAAGATCCTAAAACATAAATCGCTCCCGTAGGAGGAAAACAAAAGCTAGACTAAAAATCAAAACGCTCCCGAAGGAGGAAAACCAAAACTACTGATCAACGGGACAAAAGAAAAAGGCTCACCTAAAAGGAGGCTCTACAACTATCTAATACTAATTAAACACAAAATCGCTCCAAAAGGGAGGAAAGAAAACAGTTTACAAAATAACACAAAATCGATGCTAAACTAGAAAACTTTAACAAACGAAAAATCACTCTCAAAGGAGGAAACAGAAAACAACTTACGTGGCGTAGCAAAAAACTCTTGGCAAAACCGACTGTGACTGTGGATAAGGGCTTGGGTGCACGGACAAGGACGAAACACTTTGGCAAAAGACAAAGGGGAGACGCAGACTATAAGCACATGAGGGTAGTGGGGAACAGGTGGAAACAATCAGGGATCAGGGGAGACAATCAGACCGGTGACACATGAGGAAGGGCAAGTGACCTGAAACGAGAGGAGAGTCAGGTTTCAAAATAAAACAGGAAGTTACGAGACAAAAATCCAAGACAAGACAAACCTCACAGCGGTGTGACAACAATCATCAGCAGACATGTCAAACAGCATCACACATGCTACTCAACTTCTTCAAGATCGACATGATTTTTACACCTAATACTCAATTAATATATGCGTGTAAGTAATGATAAAAAAGTAATGGCTTTAAAGTAATGAATATTAAAAAAGCCGTCTATAAAGCTTAAACGGAGGTTTACAATAATGTCAGTCACAAGTGCTTCTACTGTTAGCAAATCAAAATGAAGCGATGAGATATATGAAACGCTGAATGTTACAAACATGAGCAAATACATCAAAAGAAACCATGGTAAAAGCAGCACTATTGTTAACTGTGTAATATCCTGTGTAACACCCATGATTTTATTCAAGAAGTGGTAGTAGCCACCCTGACATCAGCAGTTGACCCTTCGCTATGTCCCGCCCCCCTTGGTTACTGTTGCTACGCCTGTCGAGCTTTTGCACCGACATGTTAAAATCATGGCGTTTTCAACTACAACAGTGAGAGATGTTAAGGGAAATAAAAGCACATTTCTGGAAAAAAATAGTTCCCAAATATCAGAGAGAAGTCGACAGAAAGGACGACGTTTGAAAGCTACATCCAGAATATCATTTGTCAGCGGAGCGTTGAGAATAAAGAGGACGTAAAAATCGAGGCAAAAGCTCAACGCGAGCGTCAGGCACCCCACGTCTTGACTATTCATGTCAAGGACAATCAATTACAGGAACAACAATGTTCTTGCACAGCAGGGTAAGTCAATATATTGTTTTATTTTAAACTAATGTTTAGTTATGACTCCCTATAACTTTCAATATATTTTATGTTTTAGCCCGTTGCTAGCAAAACTAAATCATCCCACTTTTTCATTTTGTTTAAAGCACGTCAGGATACTGCTCGCATATCGTGGGCTTGATCCACACACTTGATCTCCTAAAGGCGCAACAGTAAAGTCAAACAAAATCCTGCACAAGATTGCCACAACAATGGCACAAAGCAAGGGCTGGTAAAGGCTCTGCCGTAACCATCAGTGGTGGTAGCGAAGGCCAGACCGGTCAACTGTCTTCCACAATTTATAATCCATATCCGACATCTCTCCTCTCGAGTGTTTGGCTTCGGAAAAGTGAAAAAATAAGACACACCCCTCTAAACTTTGAGGACATCTGCTGTCAGACACTGTTTAGGCATTTCTCCTTGTTCTGAAAGCTTGATGGGCCTCCTGCACCTAGTTACGGTTGCTAACGTAGGATTGGACAGTGGCCGTTGAAGGGAGGGGCTTAACAAAGTGTCATGTGGTTTAGGGACTACAGTTTTGAAGCCTCCAGTTTGAAACTTGGAACCATAAGTGAATTTATTTCGAGAAAAGAGGGACAACCGGCATTGAAACGTCTCTATCCTGGTTGACGGGTTGCTGTCTTGGCGACTTGTTAGTCACAGATAGCCACACACTAAAGCATATCCTGCTTTAGTGTGGATATCCCCCCTGGTCAGGATGCATGTATAAGGCACTTTTGAAAAATGGGAGGTACTTCCACTTTTTATATACTGTCTATGGTCATACAGAGAAAAACATGAGTTCACCAAAGCTATACATAAATCAAATGAGTTTAAAAGGTAAAATACATTTAAAAGAAACAGAATTGACTGCTTTAAGGCAATAATGTGGCAGCTAGGTAAAGGAACACCTTGTCCAGGCTGTCAGAAGAACTGGTGTCCCTAACCTCCCAGCTGCTTGGTAAATTGTTCAATCCTACAGGACTAAGGTTTGACGAAGGCAGAAACTCTATGACAAGCAGCAGGAGCAACAATGAATGGATGCTGCTTCCTGGTTCCTGAATGCACTGAGCTGTGTGTAGCTGAGTTACAAACGGATACATTTTTTAGTATCAATGCTTAATACAGCTGGCTTTATTGATAAAGAACTATAAAAAATAGAGCTATACTTAATTATTGATTCCACCTCATAGAGAAACAGTGCTCACGTCACTTTCTAGAATCACAATGCTTTCTTGTCTAATTACTTCTTTCCACTGCAGCCTAGTTCTTTTCGTCCTTCCATTTGCTCATCAATACTTCCATTCAGTGCATTACTTCATTCACCTTTCAGCAGTCCACTACTTTTTCCTGTTCTCCACTGCCTTCGTGAAGTTCTGGATGTCTTCAGCCATCAGCTGCGGCTCCTCCATGGCAGCAAAATGGCCGCCACGGGCCATGTGCGTGAAGGTCACAAGCTTACGGTATTTCTGTTTGACCCATAGTTTGGGGGTGTGCATCAGCTCATTGGGGAAGCAGGCGAAGCCAGTGGGGACGTACACAGGTATCCTGTAAAGAGGAGATGATGTGTTAGCCTTAGATTTACTGAGGTTACGTTTTAAACATTGGATATGTTATTTAATGCGTGAAGCTTATACTCTTCACTGGTACACCAAGCTTTCTAAGACCTATTTGAATAAATTACACTGAATTGCACCTCCACTGGAAAAAAGGTAATGGTTTTAAAATCCTGCCTGACACATATCTGTCGGACGATAATATTGGCAGACACGGGCCTATCACGTACCCCTATTTTTCAGCTACGATTTATAGATGCCGATTGTCTCTGTTCCCATTGCCAGTGAAGTATACTCCTGTCGGTCTCAAAGGCGCCCGAAACAGGGTTAGTAAACAGTGAAGATGTTACGGTGGTTAGGTCTTTATTGTATCTATTACTCATTCAGTCTGTTTATCAAACTCAAATGCGCTGACAAATTTGGAACGATGTTCGAGCGCTGCTCGGACGGAGATGGGCGGAATTTGTAGCTGAGATGACAGCTACAAATTACCGACGGAGCATAGCATCGCGCCGGAAACTAGCGTGTTGACACGGGTTTTGTGTTCCCATCAAAGCCGATCGGAGCCGAGGCGATAATTACCCGGGTCTACTGCAGAGTCATTTGACCCGGGTCTGAATGCAGATTGTAACCTTTGCCGTTAAGGAAAAAAGCCGGGTGTTAGCGGGTTTTTTGACCAGTGGGAAAGCGACGTCAGACATATCAGTATCAGTGTTTACTTTCTGATCGAGCCAATATTAAAACCTTTTGTTATGCAACATATGACGCAGAAAACAATGGTTATGATGGTAGTGATCCCATCGTCTTCCCACAGTTTGTCCAGCGGAGCGTGCTCTGACTCCAGAGTCCACAATGCACACTGTCTGCAGCATCATCACTGAACGTCTGCACTGTAAGTGGTTTAAAGACTTTAATATTCTTTTATTAAGTTGTTTGTTTAAGAAAGCAGCCTTCTTACCGTTGCATATAAATAGTGCTGAAAGGCAGGTGCCCGATCCCCATAGAAAAGGTCTCTTTTCATTTGTCTGCCATATTGTAAATCTTCCCAAACAACTCAAATCTGTGTTGCTCTACAGATTTCTCGATATTTAGAGTTTCTTCTTTTGGTCAACCTAACATATGAACATTGATGTGATCTCCCTGTTTCATTAAAAGAAGGTGTGAAGCTCTAGGAGCAGAAAAACTTTGACAAACTATAATCATGATCACCCACTTGGAGTGAGGCTGGTCGAGGCCTTGGCTGAAGTTTTCCTTGTAGAACCTCATGGAGGAGATGATGCAGCCGGATGTCCAATAGATCATTACGTTAGTCAGCAGATCGTCCAAAGAGAACTTCCTGCAAGACGACACACAAAATGATGATTGACAACTCTGTTGACAAATACGGCTCCTGCAGCCGTTCTGTTCCGGATTAGCAGAGTAGAGGAGGATCGACGAGAGGAGACGCAGTTATCAACCCACTCGAGCATTTAGGTTGAACTCCTGTTTTTGTTACTGTGTTACTTAAATAAAGTGACCTGTTCCATTTACCTGGTGAGTCCTCCATCCTCCAGGTTCCTAAAGTCGCGGTTCGTCCATGTGGTGAACTTCTCCAGGATGTAGGCAGCCAGACCCACTGGAGAATCATTCAGTCCTCGACCTGAGGAGAAGGTCAAAGTTAGAAATTATTTTATTATTGGATTTGTTAATGTTGACGACTGTGAGAGATTTTCTCATACCTACAGGAAAACGAAACGTGCTTTCAAGGAGAGAATAAAATCCCAGTCCTTTCATAAAGACAAGAAATCTCTTCACCACGTTTATTCTCAGTTTGTTTCCTGTATCTTCAAACTTTTATTTTTAATTGTAAAATAACATTTTCTCCTTCTTGCTGCTGGCTGCTGGCTGCTGGCAGTGTTAGTGCTCATTCAGATCAATATAACTCTGCTAATGTTCACGTTTCTTTTTTTAATTCTTCATTTTTACATTCAGCACTTCACACTGTATCAGTATTGCTGCAAGTCCCTTCTCACAACATTGTGCACATTTTTCCTGAAGTCGAAGAAATAAGAGTTTATCTGATAACCTTTTCACAGTTTTGCTTTTTTAACTTAAAGTAACATTAGCTTTGATTATTTACAAATGAACATGGGAAGCTTTCAAACCTGTTATACTTTCACTCATTTACTCTATGAAGTCAGATAAAGTCTGGCCTTATAAGTTAAACATACTCGAACATAACACTTGGTCCAAATTTGGTCAAATCTTTCTTTCTGGACTTTGAGGGGAAACGACCGCCTTTCCATAACATATATTTTGTATATTATTTCTATCCATTCATCGCTGATTTAATGTTCACTTTTCATCTATTGCTCATGCCTCAATCTCTGATCCCATAGTCTATAGTCTGAGACGATATAGCCTCTGGGGACACCGGCGAACGTGCCGGGCTGTAAGCGTTAACGACTTCCCCTCAAGACTTCCTTTTCCGCGTGCTGCATTGTTACAGAAAGAGAAACCGTTTTCTTGTGATTGACTTGTTATTAACGGGTCTTACCTTTGCTGAAATTTCAACATCATGATGCAGATTTGTAAGAAGTAAAAATTCAAGCTTTGTCAGGTCTGTCCTCAAGAGGAGAAGAAAACTTTTAAAATGCTCGTTTGTTGAACGGAGGTCGGATCGATCTGATGCATTCGAGGGAGTCGGGAAATCTGAACTTTGAACGGCTTTCGTGACACAGCGTCAAGGGAATTCATCTCAAGTTAAATTTTAGATCTAGAACAGATTGTTAGCTGTTAGCATGCAGATGTCTGTTTATAGAGATTAATAAGAAGCTAAATCGTCGTCAGATCACGCTGATGGGAGGCGGGATGGCATTACTGCGGATTACGTTCCGCCTGCTTTTGCTCTCCTCACTGACTTTTTTCCCTCATACGCCGCAGCCTGCTGATACGTGATTGGTCAATGTTACTCGGACTACAAGCGTAGTTCAAACGAAACACTTGCCTTCACAACGTCCCTGCCTGTAAATAGAGATAACTCATGCCTAGTTGTCTAAAATACTAACCATAGAGCCTCCACCGTGGAGATGCTGCTTAAAACGTTCTTGTGTTAATCTCCTCGGGCAAGTTTCACAAAAGCGAGTGCTGATAACAAGCAGCTGACACATTGGTCCCAGATACACTACAAATGTTGTTGCAAATCTGTTGGAACAGGCCTCAGGTCCTTACCCACAGTGTCAGGCTTGGTGGCCTGGATGTGCATGTAGCCAGACTCTTTGATAGATTCCACCACCAGTTTCTCCACGCAGGGGAAGAGACGCTGAACATCCACGTCAGTGAAGCCAAACAGCTTAGGGAAGCGACGGCCGAGCATGATGGATAAAGCCATGGTCAGCCCTGGTTTAGAGGGCGGGGCAAAGTTCACATGCAGGCCTTTGATTGTGCTAAGAGACGAAAAAAAAACAGTGATACACATCTTATTGAAGTCACATTCACCCTTTCACATACTTTAGTGCCATGCAAGGCTACTTATAGAGAATAGAACATGTATGGGAATAGAACAAGTAAGCAGGAAGGTCTTATGTGTCTTACTTGGGCTCAAGCTGAGCCATGTTGGTGGTGACCAGCCAGCCCCAGTCTCCTCCATGAGCATAGAACTGCTGGAAGCCCAGACGCTTCATCAGCTTGTGGAAGATGCGCGCAGCACAAACTGAATCAAAACCTGTTTACACACACACACACACACACACACACACGTAGAAATCACAGGCAGTTTTACAGAGAAATAGGACAAGTGAAATATTTTACATCATTATGAATGGATTTGGCAGGAAAGTAACTGTAAACTGTTTGTAAATAACGACGACGTGTATACACTGTGGCCGCTGATAGCACCATGAATAAGCATCAGTTGCCACAGCCATCTATCCGGCCAGATGTTATGAACCTGACTGTAAAGAGAGGCTTTCAGCACCTTCACCTCATGATGCCATGATCGCTGGAAAGTCTGGGTAACCATCGGCCTTTATCTTTGCTCTAAATTGCGTGTGACTGTTTGCGTTGGTCTTGGAGACTTTGGCTTTTTTTTGCATAACAAGGGGGCAGTTATGTGCCAAATGAATGTCAATGAATTGAGCTCTGAGACACAATCTGCTTTGAAGCACACTTAGATTTAGAGCGTTTTGTGAATTCGGCCCTAAGTCCTAGTGACCTAGTATCATGTCGGGAGAAAGTCCGGGTCGGCGATGTGTGAACGCAGCAGGAAGAACTCAGGAACATTCACGGCGAGCGATTGACAGGAGCTGCACTTTTAAAACAGAATGAGAGGGTCCATATTTAACAGAAGACATCACACCTCAATCAATGCATTTACAGGAGGGATGTCATAGCGCATGTCCGTCTGTGTGTGTGTTTTTTTTTTTCTGATGAGCATGTGGGGGACGCTGCTGCAGGTATGAGAGAGACAGAACGTGAGACACTGGAAAGTGTCCAGTAAGTTCATCAATCATCATTTTGACAGATGAAAAAAAAAAACATAAGAGAATTAGGTGCTAATTATACTTATATATACACACATCCTCATGCCATGTGTGGGCTGCAGGTGTTGTCGCTTAAAGTAAACACTCCGCGGCACGTCTGCTCTCTGAACGGTACATTTATGCAGCCACAGTATTAACGAGCACCGGGACGAGGTGCCGCTGATAACAGGATTACACACACTGCATAGCTGCCACGCATAACTAAAAGCCTGTCTCGATCAATGTCATAGCAACAGTGTCGCCTGCATGTTTATAGTTTACAGACAGCTCAGCGGTCAGTTCACTCTGTGAAAACTGAGTTTTTGCCTCCTTCGTTTCCATAAAAATCCCATCCACGCAAGCACGGTTATAAGAAATCCCCGTCCAAACAAAAACGCAAAAACACAACAGAAACGCTGCCATGAGAATGCCACACCAACAGGCGGCGATATAACCCGGTCATGCAAAGATGAAGAAGAAGAAGAAAAATCGCGGCCAATCGAATGTCTGAAAAAATGTATCCCGACGCCTTTGTTCCTCAACGTAGTAGACGCGTAACTGTACATATATGTGTGAACATGTAAAAAGTCCTGTTAAGCATCACTGTTTATGTCACGTAACATTTTGCAAGGACTGTTGCCTCATTTGTGACGCCTCACAAAGGAGAGAACGGTGCACAGCCTGACGTCACGAGCCTGTTTACCCCGTCTACACGTCTCCATCGAAACGAAGTTTCTAAAAGTCTTCACCCTGGCCGGAGTTTTACAAAAGATCTGTTTTCAGTGACCTAAAGCGGCGTTTGTGTGAATGAAAGGTCAAAACGCAGAGAAGAAGCTAAGTTTTGAAAAATACCTGTGTACGTGTGGACATGGCCTCAGTTTGTAAATAAACACCTGCACACGCTCAATACAAGAACTTATATTTCATTCAGCTAGACTACAGTTTGTACACTGCATTAGGAATAGTATTTTTGTTTATGGTATGTTTATTACAGTAATATACAACCCGAAGACACGATAGGGATTTTTCCATGTCTGCAAGAAAACAATGTGCAGACTCACCTTTCTTATGTGATGCTTCGGAAAAACCGTAACCTGGTATGGAGGGACACACCACCTCAAACACAAGGTCATGCGGGTCTGTTGGTTCTGTTAGCAGAGGGATCAACCCATAGAACTCGTAGAAGGAGCCGGGCCAGCCGTGAACCATTATCAGAGGGAGAGCCGTCGTTCCCTCTGGCACCGTCTTGGGCTTCACATGCAGGTAATGGATATCAATGCCTGGATGGAAGTGTGGCGAGTAAGAACAGTTTTAAGGCGTTATGATATATTTTTCATTAATGTGTCAATAGTGTGGCCTCACCTTCGATGTTGGTTTTAAAGTGGGGGTACTGGTTGAGTTTGTCAACTTGTCTCCTCCAGTCAAAGTCGTTTCTCCAGTAAGAGACCACTTTCTGAAGGTACTGGGAGTTGAAGCCGTAATTAAACTGGCTGTCCTCCAGTGAAGGAGCGGGGCGAGTCTGGTCTATCCTTCTGTAGAGGTCCTGATAGAAACGGAGAAAAGATAAAGGGGAGCTCTCAAATACTGCAGCCTGGAAAGTGGTGGAGTATAAACAGTGGTGTAACAGAATGTAGTTCCACCCACACAGTGCGCATTCATGAGGACCCTTTACTCTGAAGTGCATCGATAAGAGGTGTGGGACATTTCCAAGAGGCATCCGGATCTGGGTGTGGACATTTCTGGATGGATATTCACTCACACATTCACTCTTGTCCGTCAAATATTCACCCAAAAACTCACGGCATTGTTACACCAGGGGTGAAAGCAGTTTTTGTTGTAGTTATTATCACGTGCAGGTTGTGAGTGTGTCGTTCTCCCTGCCTGGATTTGGTGCTGTTCGGTTTCTTTCTGTGTGCTGTTGGACCTGCAGAAGCCACTTCCAAACCGACCGTGCGCATGTGGTAGTCGTTGTTGACAGCATGAGCAGAGTGATTTTACCCATTGTTAATAGTGTAATAGTATATCTTCTAATTCAGAAGCAGCCCCTGTAACTGTAGGGGAGCCTTTTCTTCAGTACGTTGTGGACTGCATATTTGCGTACTGGTCTTCCTTGGGAATGGGGAATCAGTGTATCAATGTATATCAGTCGCTTTGTATCAAACAAGGTGGGCTTCAACGTTTGGGTCTGTTTAAAGAGTAACTGCACAGTTAAAACATTTTTTTTGAGCTGTAATAAAAAATTTATAATAAAAATTATATCGCTGTACTGTGATGAAACACATCAATGTTAGTGTTAATGTTGACAATTCATACCACATTTTTTAAAATCGGCATTTCATGGGTTGGAAACGGCTCAAACACGCCATCTACTGTTTTAAATCAGCCCTGGACCTTGCCAGCCGATGGGACTCTGGAGGGGAGAAGTCCTCCACCTCAGAAGATGAGCTCTCTGTGACATATGTGCCTTGTGACTCTGTGTCGCTCTCCATTTTCCTCTGGCCACAGGAGGGGACGTCCCTACGGAAGAGGATTAGGGCCACTGGAAAAAAAAAAAATTAAGCTCCAATAAAAAAAATTTAAATTTTTATTCTGAGAAAAAAAGTCAGAATTCTGACTTAAATCTCAGAATTCTGACTTTTTTTCTCCGAATAAAAAAAATTAAAAAAAATTAATGGACCTTAATTTTTTTTTTCCAGTGGCCCTAATCCTCTTCCATACGTCCCTGAGCTGCCGGTTTGATACATTAAGATGTATCATGTGCAGTGAAGGTGCACATGTGATGATACCCGGTGTGGCCTGTGCAGTAGCTAAAGAACTTAAAGGTTGCATGTAATAGAAGGCAGAGTTAAACATGGGGAATCTAACCTCCATCTCTTCATCACTGGTTGTTACTTTAAATGGCCGGATGGTGACATCCTCCCCGCCCTCAGGTGGTGCTCCAGCCCCCCACCAGCCATCCTCTGTCTTCAGGACCTGCTTCCTGCTCCTCTGAACCAGGAAGAAGATCAGTCCTCCAATCACCACAGCCACCAGCACCTCTGTGAACATGGCGCTCCAAGTCTGCGCCGAGACAGGGAAGGATGGGTGTGGATGGTTGTGTAGAATCAATGGAACAAGGAAAAGACATTTTACTACCTAACAATATTACATTCATATATTTCTAATTGTGCTACGAGGCCTATATAACATATATATAGAGAATATGTTTTCTCAGCACTGTCTGCAGCACACGTCTCAGAGCATCAGAGCCGTGCAGACTGTGCTCCACTGCTTTTGAAATGGTTGACATTTGATAATAATGTTTTTATACTTTAATAAAGTTATCTGCTTGTTAGTGCACAACCATCTGAGTACCTTTATATAATGAGCCTAATGCATTTTAGAACAACAGCGTTGAATGACCCTCTCTGCCAGCGATGTATTTGCAGTCTGGGGCTCAATGATTTAATCAGTCATGAGTTTAGAGAAAAATGTGGGACCAGTCAAACAAAAGTGTCACTGTTGTTGTGGTTGTGTCAGGCAGGCAGGATTAACTAGACCCGGCCCCTCAGTTACAAAATCCTTAGACCTGCATGACAAAGCTTTTCTCATTCAGTAGAGCTGCAAGCATGGAAACACGCCCCCGCTATACCACCGCACTACTCTAATACTGTATTCACATGTTGTTAACTATCAGTAGACCACAGCGACCAAAGTTCAAACAGCCTTCTGTTAGAGGCCAGGTCTGGACTGACACTTAGCATGCATTCATAAAAACAGACCACTGATAATAAAGTTCAACGACCTGTCCGCTCAACTAGCCCCAGTTTTCTGGAAAAGACTGAGGATGTCACCCCCCGGACAACCCTCTGTAACTAACACAAAAAACATTTACAGAAACAAAGGTATTTGTAATCTGCTAAACACGACTGTGTGTCATGCTCATTTATTACTGTAGTTATATTACCAGCTAACGTTAGCCACAGCCAGACAGCGATAAGCACCAACTATTCACTACTGACGTATACGGAGTCCAATTCTTTCTGCGCACTTGTATCAAAAGTCAACTTCGTCTTGTTGCTGATTTTGCTAAGTTATGTAGATTTGCCAAAACAAAACACGACGTCACTTCAACTCATTCTAAACGAGCAACACATACGCAGCAATACTAAATCAGCTGCTCGTCGCAAAATAAGTCTTAAAGAATCCAAAAGTCAAAGAAGATTCAGTCCAACTCACCAGGTTTAAGCACGTTCCCTTTTTGCTCGTATCAGTGCGGAATGCAGCGTCCTGGTCTAGCGGACCCGGTCGTCTGTGCTGCCTGTGTTGGACACGTTCGATTCCTAACCCGTTTCTTCGAATCCTCCTTTATGTCCTAGCTCATTGCCTTTGTCGTTAAGTTTAACGTTACAAACGCCACTTTCAAGTTAAGCTTAATAGGCAAGAGCAGCCAAATAGTTACACAAGTGCATTGTTCGTAATTCTAAGCGCATGAAGGGAAAACATACGAGGATAATATCTTGTCCCAGAAACCCCAGAATTGCATGATGGGATGTGTAGTATTCTGCGGAGGAGGAGTAGCCAATACTAACTCCAGTTAGAAGTTTTCTTTTTATGCGCAAATAATTTGAATGTTTGACTGATTTGGCGTACTGAGAACAAAATCCGCAGGTTCCTCTGGAAATTCACCAAAAATAGAGACTGAAGAAAAGAATACACAAAGACAATTTCTTTAAAATTCCCCACAGAAAGCAATATTTGTAAAATCTGAAAAATGTTTAGGCTTTGATTATGTACATTTTTTAAGGA
Source organism: Semicossyphus pulcher (assembly GCF_022749685.1). Taxonomy (NCBI): domain Eukaryota; kingdom Metazoa; phylum Chordata; class Actinopteri; order Labriformes; family Labridae; genus Semicossyphus; species Semicossyphus pulcher. Next base: position 23,311,073 of record NW_027211615.1, on the reverse strand, counting down.
ACAAGAACGATTCTAAAAAGGAGGAAATGTTCTTTTTTTTATCCTGCGATAAGTTTGAAGAAGAACTCTGAAAGTTTTTGTACACAAGGTGAAGTCTATAGTTTTTTTTGTTAACATCTAATTGTTCACATGGTATTGGGTGGTAGCCATTAGTTGGTGTCCAACATCAAGTGACCAAGATTTGTTCTAAGCAAAAAAGGACAACACTCTTCTTTGCAGTGTGTAGCTTATGTTGTCTTCAAATTACAAGTTAAGGTACTGCAACAAAGTCGGAAGAATATATTCCCAACTGGGGAAGTATGACGATACAAGCACAACTTACATACAGGGTAACTCTTTCCTTGGAACACTGCTCAGCTTTGTTCCATAGATTGTACCTAAAACAGCATATCCTGTGGAGTTTTATCATGCAAACATTTGTGGTTCTCAATACGTTGTGTCCAACCCCAACACAAAACAAATACAGGAGAGACACTGGCTCTACTGGGCTAAATAAACATTTATTGAACACCTTTCGCAATTAATCTCAGATGAAATGGCATTTGGAGGCATGGGGTTTTATTATTGTTAGGAAATCAAAATGTCCTGCTTCATTCGTGTGGCACAATCCATGAGGACATACAAAATGATATTCAATAGCTGTGCAGAAATTGAATCCAACATAGCTACATAGGTGTAAAGAAAAAAAAAAAAAAAAAGACATGCAACACCATCTCTGCCCGTCTTTTTTGAAAATAAATGCAAACCTCCATGTAAGAAAACGAGGTGCCAGAGCTGCTTACACAGCAGCAGAGGATTTGTACTTTTGGTACATTTTATCCCACACTCCCAAAACCATCTTATTTTCTCTTCTGTACATTTCCTTAAATTACTCAGAAGCCTTCACTGAACTTTAGTATTTATACCATCAGAGATGTGAACAAAATGCCCAACAGGACAAGTAAAACAATGGGATTTTTATTGACTAAGCAAGTAGCATAAAAAACAAAATCCTGAGAGAATAAAATATATACAGTATATGCATCACATCTCTGATGGTATCAAATCAGTGGAGGCAGCCTGATCAATCTCACCACATTCCCTCTTAACTCGCGCCCATCTTTCAGACTCTGCATCGCACTCCGGTGGTACTGTGCTCTCAATAACCATTGTGTCCACTGAACTCAGTCCACATACTCTAATGCTTCTAAAGCATTTCAGTCCGTCTCCATGGCACCACTGTGCGTCTCCTTGGACACCATGAGTCTCATCAGCTTTCCGTGGAGCTTCTCGATCTTCTTGACGTCCTGGGCCTGGTCCGTCTTGTACTGCAAACACTGTCGGGATGGGCAAAAGACTACATGAGGGCAACGATAGCTGCTATTGCATTCAACTTATCAAATGCGGGTGAAACACATTTCATGTTGCAGCTTAAGAAGTGATGCCAAACAGGGTATTATAAAAGTGCCATTTTTATTAGCTTGACTAGTCCCATTGTTAGTTTCAAAAGTGAAGCCCTCAATGTTTTCAATACACGTTCCAATCAGGGAATGGGCTGTCCGGACTCAGGATTTTGTAGGTCAAAAAAGATGTGGCTGTTCAATATGAAGCTTTGATTTTATGTGTTAAGCGCCATACCAATTTCCTTTATCTGCCTACATCAGTCATGTATTTTATTGTGTTATTTTAACACTCACTTTATCAGTTTTTATAAGCCTCAGCTGGCTCAGCTAGCAATTAAATATTTCCACCCGACTTCTCTCTTAGGATTTCAAGTCGTCTCATTGTTGTTTTTGTATCGTGTAATTTTATCAGATGACGGATTTCCTTCAGATAGATACTCAAAAAGGTATACTCTTGAAGATTTTCATTTAAATAAATGTCTGTTAAGTCTCTATCTATCGCCGAATGAGGTAACACAATGGTGATTGAGCCTATGGCCCACTGATGAAAGCCTTTGCATTTGCCGTATATAGTATTATTATAGACTGGGTGTCTGTAGCGTCCAGTTAGTGACGCGTTTTCCATCACCCAGCAGTGGTTGGTCTGCCAGAGAGGGTAGGCGGAGCTAAGCAGCTGCTTTTCCGGTCTCTGCAAGTGTTGCTAGTAAACAGTAATCTACTATGGCTGAACAAACAAAGAAAAGATGGATGTCTACAGATACAACTTCAACAATAAGCGACGCTCAGGTGAAGTCAAACCGTCTAAAAAGGGAAGCGACCGCCAGCGAGGAAAATCAAGAGTTACAGGCGTAACAAAGGGAGCCAACCGTGGACGTCTGGTTAAATTGGGAAGTGTGCTCCCACAATGACCGTTTATTGCCATAGGTGCCGCCAAAGAGAACGAAACTGAAATCTTCGAGATTGAATCTTTAACTCAGCAGCGTATTGGTAAGCAGCATCTGAAGCCTCATAAAAACAATTCCCAGTTTTAATAACCGGGTGCGTTTGTTTTGGAGAGCAGGGGACATGTATGAAAAATTACTTCCCAAAGAAAAACCTCGAATTATTCACTTTGAAAAGTTTACAGCCTTTCATGCTGTTGCTGCTGAATTGCTGTCTACAATGATGCAACGAAAGCCACAATTGTCGACATTCTACAGATGAAATGCAAGTCGCTGCGGTGTCAATGCTTCCATTTGTTTAGTTCTTTGTTTTTCAATCAAACTGTTTGTGATGAGTAGTGCTAAATGAATCAATAATCCTCTCAGTAGTAATCACGATCCACTTTTGTTTTTTTTGTTTTTTTTACAGCCAACACTCTGATGGCAATTGAAACAAGAACAATGGGAACAGAAAGCTAAGAAAGTGATTTTCAGACGTATTCAATGCAAACATGTTTTATCGTTTCTTACTAACATCATGTCCTCAGATCCTTTTGTCACTTACCACGGCATTGTCGGTCACTTTAATACAAAGGTTGCCATCGCAGTGTCTGTACTTCAGAACCACTCTGACCTGCAGACACAACAAAAACCGTGATTTTGAGCTTTTCAAGTAAATACATCTGACCAGCAGTTCAAGGCACTACCATGCTATCCGGTTAACATGCTATCCAGCTAGCAGGCTAACCTTACGTTACGTTTAAAACATAGTTTTCACCTTCATGGGATCCGTCAGATATAGTTTTTCTGCTGCACGGGCGAACTCCTCCCAGGTCTGATAGTAAGGCATTTTTTTTAAACAAAAAACCGTTACTACTGTAATAAAAATCTGTCAATTTGAATCGACAGAGCAGGTCTGCTAACTTCGGAATACCACATCAGCAGCAGCGTGAACATAACCAATCAGAATGTAAAAAACATGATGTTGAAATCACTTCCGGGTCACAGTCTCAAAATAAAAGCACGATACGCATGAACTAAAGAAAATTGCGCTATTAGGTGTCATTTAAAGTTAAAAAGGCCTCATATCCTTTTAAAATAAATTACCAAACAGCAAAAGGATCTATTGCAAGTACTGACTATTGCTGTTTTAGGACGCCTCAAATGATGCCTTCCATAAAGAGACGTTTGTTTTGAAATTTCCCTTAGTCGCACCAACGGAAGTGTTCTTTTGCTGTAAACTGTAGGAATTACTACATATCGCCCTCTAGCGCTTGTCATGACTGGGCTTCCTGACGAAGATTGTCCTTTCCCAACACAATGCAACCATTATTTTAGTGTCATCGATTCTTCATTTATTTGTTTCAAATCAGAAATAGACGTGTGTTCCTTAACTGTGAAGGATGTATTCAGATCATTGTAGGTAGCAACGCCAAAACGTGGAAGTAAACGTACTGAATTACAAGGTAGTAACCAACTACTCACACAAACTGTACCTAAAAAGCACAACAGTATATGTGTAGAAAAGATCTCTTTGAGACAATGTATATTGCCTACATTAGTGTACAAATTAAATCTTACTATTCAGAATTAACAGCATGGCTGAATATTGTTGACTGTTATGTAATGAACTTCTTCCATTTTAGGTAAGAAAAGAAAGGGCAAACATCCTGTTGGAACTTTCATAGTGTCCACATTTCTTTTATCTGGAACACAAATTAAGATGCAGGCGTCACAGAAGGAGATGGAAATATTACTTTGATCAGATTTGCAAAAGCCACAGGAAAAACTCAATTAAAGATACTCTCTTTAAAAACAAATCATTTCTAAATCAGTACTGCTTACAATGCTGCCACCTTCATCCTTTAAATGTTTGATAGCAGACTTTATGAAATCATGATAAAATAAGATTTCCTTCATGGTAATATCTACTTGTTGTTAGATTAGGCTCATAAAGCAGGCTATTTAAAATAATAAATGTAACTTCATATTAAAATTTGATCATTTAAAAGGAAATTCTAAGGGTCAAAATCACATCTAAAAAGGAGGAAATGCCCAAGGAAGGAACAAGTACCTCAAGAGCACTTGAAGTGCTTTAGGAAGCAGCACTCCTGCGGGTAAGATAATTTAAGCACCATAACAGGGGTGGAACACTAGATGGCAGACTAAGTTCAGGTATTTTTATGGAAGGATAATCATTTAAACTCAGAAGTTTGAACTTCAGCATTGAGCTGGGGGTCTTTTTCCCTGAACACTTTGCAGTGAGTGTAGCAAGAGAGAAAGCTTTGAATCCTTCAGATCTAATCACATTCACTGGTTCAGCGTGTTAGGTGTCACAAAAAGCGGTGTCGGTGAGGAGTGGGCAGCATGCTGGTTCATTCATCATCAGCTGAGTCAGCTGTTGCTCAGTCATCCAACTTGCATTTTAAAACTTCAAATGAAAATAAACCCCGCACACATACACACACATGATCACGATGTATGAAAGCCCTGAGGGGTGGCATCATAATTTACTTTAAATGTCTTGACTGCTTAGATTTTCAGAGAGACTACAACACCTGCACTGTGGAACCAAAACTGCAACCACAAACTACTTGTTTGTTGTGATAAAAAACAGTTTGCCCTTTCCACAGAGGTGAACCTTTCCATCAAAGTGCAGCGGCATTACATAAGAGCAGAAAAGCTCAAAATATGACCTTTGCCTCTTCCTTTTTATTTTTTTTATAAAAGCCTGTCATAATCCTCTTTTAGAACATCAGACAACCAGCCGGGCTAGCTGAGCAACCTCTAAATGTGATAGTTTTACAGCAGCTTAAGGATTCAGTTATGTTATTATCTACTGTCTCTACTGTGTCTCTGTCTTTATTAAGTCATATACAGTCTGAGTCTTCATTTCAAACAGCGAGCAGGGCCAGCCAGGGCTTTCCCTTAAGCTGGTTTTTAATAAAGAAGGCCACAAAAAAAGGGGCAGATTTGTGCCATTTATGTCGTCTGCTAAACATTCTCATGATGCTTTTAACATTGCACTCATGTCAAGACAATATAATAAGGGGAGGGGGACTATCCCCCTGCAGAGCTAAATAAAGAAATTGTGCTTTTAATTTTTGTCCGTAAACAGTTTGACTTGGCCCCCTGCTCTGTTAAGCCTCTTTTGGTCCCTCTGTGGATAAGTGGCTTATAGTACTGGCTTCACTTGCTGCTGTGCACTTTTAGAAATGGTGATGTATAATGTTTCACGAAGGACACACACACTTAAAACAGAAACACATGCTGCAGGTGCCACTTACCTCGCTGCCTGTAAGAGGGTGACAGTTTTGCTGACTGAAATACGGATATTCTAAGGAATCATGTAGACGGTCAAGTTTCACACGTTATCCCATATCAGAACAAACCCCAAGTACACATTCAAACACCAGGATATCAGACAGCTGGCGTTTGGGGCAAGCTGTGGCACGGCAACTCCTGTGCTCTGTGTACGACCCAGGGTTGTTTGTTGCTTGCATTAGATGTTCACTTTTGCTATTAATTTTCATGACCTTTTGCACTTGCACATTAAATTTCCAAAATAAAAAAAAACAACAGCACTTGGATAACGTGGATTTTCTTAAGCCTTGTGAAGATGACTTGGCTGAGATACAAGTCTTAACCTGATGTAAGTATTTTTCCTGTCATGTGTGGTCGTTCTAAATACTACTTAAAGTTTACATATCCTCCTCTTGTGCTCTGGGTTCAGCTAATTGATATTTTTATTTGCAATACAAACATAACTTAGAAATCAACAACGTTGATCCTATTTTTAAGACGTAATAATGTTTGCTGTTATATTTGTGCAGCATGCTTTTAGGATTATTTCGAATTTAAATAAGTAAAGCACATAGAGCCAATCTGAAACGCGTAGGTTTTTTAAATATATACATTTACAGTCTACTTTGGTCTCAGCTCAACAACACGGACAGAAACACCGACAAAAAAAGCCCCAACTCAGTCAGTTGTCAGGGGCAACCGGTACGTGCTACGTCCCTCAAGTTGCGTAAATTGCTGCCTTCATGAGCCGTGGGAAACGGAACTGTGATAAGTACAGCACACATAAAAGCCGCAACAAAACAGTTCTTCTGCATAATCTAAGATTTAGATGTGAATGTTAGGTGACGGGTAGCACAAGCTGCATTAACTATATTCAACCTATGTGATATAAATTGCCCAAAAAACCAAAGGCAGTATATTACGACCTACAGGTAACATTAAATGAGTTTGACAGTAAAGTTTCACACGCTTTGGGGGCTGTTTGGTATACTATATCAACGAGAATTAACAATGTTCTCCATTATTCCATCACGAGTTTGCTCATATATACATGATTTCTTGACAGTTGTTTGTTGTACCAAACCCCACTTGCTAAATAAGTCAACTTTTACATGTACATTGCAAGTGCTTTACAAAAAGATTTGGCATTATTAATTAGAAATATTATTTTTTTCAGCTGTTTGAGTGGGAGCTTCAAAGTACGAGCCTATAGTGCTGTCTTGAACGCAGCACGTGTTGCAGCCAGCAGTCAGAGGCAGCAGACCGGTACCCGAGCGGCACAGCGCCGCATCACACCGACCCAAGTGCGTCAAAAAGACCGGAGAAACGCAACGATTTTACGCTTTTCTTTCCAGTGACTCGTCGTCACCAGCGGAGGCGCGATGCTCTAGATCATGTAGGGTTTGGTTGTTTCTTTTTTTAAAAAGCAATTTTCTTTTTTCTTTTCTCTTTTGTATTTTTTTTACCGGATAGCCTGCAAAACTGTGAAGCTTCTTGTCACGCCGTCGGAATCCCATTCATCTAGTCGCCTGTAGCCCTGAACCGAGCGGTGAACTTTTTGTGAAAAGTACAAGTCACCCGTCGTCGACACCCAAAGGAGTTTGTGATATATTTGGCCTGGCAACACTTTCGACATGAGGTAAGATGCTCCTTGTTGTCTTTAATATATGAAATATAACGAAGAAGTGTGTGATAACCTGATGAAAAGTCTGGAGTTGAAGCACCGCACTGAGCAGCGGGGTGTGCGAGGAAAACTACAACACATATTAGCGAAACATGTTGCTTTAATGTCATTGTCAGCGACACTGGTTTGCTCAGCAGCTGCTTGTATGGAAGCAGCAATGTGCAGTGTGTGCAATATTAGCCTTATTAGAGGGTGTACACTGTCAGCTTTGTACACCAGCAGGCTCGTTCAGCGTTTCACTGAATTCGTGTTGCATTTGAGGACGTGCACGGGTTGGGAATGGCTCTCGCTCATTCCTGCTGCTACTCCCACACTGCATACAAGGGATTATCTTCCAGCACTGGTGATGGGTTTATTTAATGCCACATTGTGATTGTTAAACAGCTCGCGCACTTTTGTCAGCAGGGGGAAGGTCGGGGAGAATGTCTGGCAAATACCTGTGATAGTCTCAGTTTCAAAGCGTATGTATGCAAATGAGAAGACACACAACACATGCTCACAAGCACGTCAGAAGTGTAGGAAAAACACCCTTTTATACTAATGGTGTCACTCTATCTTTAAAAGGTAGTGTGCACCCGCCTTATCCCCACTGCTGAAACATTTATCACAAGTTCACACTGAGGCCATAAAAAGTAGGTTGTGTAACGTGGAAGGAGTCTTTGTTTCCCAGTGTGAACATGTTGTGTGTAACAAGAATAGCCCCCATCTCAATGTCCCTTAAGACACAAGCAATCAGCTTAGTGTCCACAAATGATGAAGGTGGTTTGGTCAGTAGTGGAGATGAAAAGATTGGCCATGTTGTAAGATTGATGTGTTTTCTTCTTGTTGGAGTCAAATGAAGTAGGGTTGCATGATTATAAATGAGAGTTCAATTATGTTTTTTTGTTACCTGAATTCAGTGCGTCTTTGGGAGTTGGGTGGAGAGGGTGTCGGGTTGCACAACATCACTTTTATGGATGTCTGGCTTGTCGCTGGACAAGGACGGGTAGTCCTATGTTATTCCTCTCGGCCTTCATACTCTCATCATGCTGCGCTAGGGCTGCAGCTAACGACTAATTTGACAGTTGGCTAGTCATCGATTATTGTAACGATTAGTCGACTAATCAGATAATGACTTGCACTATTACTCATGGCTGTTATTTAGCTATTAGCTTTTACAATTAGTTAGAGGTTCTTTAAAGCATCTGCTAAGTTGAATGTCACAGTCAATGTATAAAAGGGAGATGCGTCAGGTTCTTTCAATAGCACTAGACTGTTATATTAATGTTAAAAGCCAATCAACTCCTTCTATAGATAGCTAACGTTAGCTAACTGAGGAGCTAATTATCTCATCGGGGCGACTCCGCATCATCCAAGTCCAACCTGACCTCCGGGCCCGGAAATAGTAGGCTGTATGCCTGTAAGGGAACATTACTATCTAACACTTTCACATTAATGTAAATAATCAGCCAACAGTAGAAAGCAAGTGCAATTTCAAATGCATTTATTGAACAACCTTAACAGGCCCTTCAATTAACGTTGCTGTAACATTCTGTTGTCAAATGGCTTCTCCTTGTGCTTTGGTAGCGCGTGTGGTAAAGCATCGGACTACTGTTTCTATGATACACATGTTTAACACCACACACATGTAACTGAGTTAAACTACTTTAGCCGAAAACAACGCATGCGCTGGTGCGCGAGTAGCGTAACGTCACTCGAATAATGACGTCAACAACGAGTACTCAAGTATTCGTCCCCATCCCTACTCCAAACAAGGGACGACAGGCAGCCTTGGGGGACCAGCTCTTCGTCTTCTGACATATGACGTTTGTTACTCCTGAGCGTCTCTGTTGTTTACTCTAAACCGCCGCTGCGAGGTAGGCGCTCATGACATGACATGCCAGCTCCCCCAAAAGTGAAGCCAAAACCCGACTTTTCTACGGGTGGAGCACACATTTTAAATGTCAATATCGCCTTCAATCGATTATTAAATCGTGGGGAGCCCAAATCATGATTGATTGACCAATAAACCTGACTGATTGAAAGCTGATCGTGACATCCTTTCGAGCGGTTTCTTCTTTCACTTAGCTCCCCGTTGGTCTCTCTTGATTCTGGCCGACACGTTTAACACAGCGCAGCGGCCTCTGTCAGATATCTCTCTCTCTTTGGTGGCGATGTGAGTGATTTCTGTTCCATGCAGAGACGGTTCAAATGTCAGAACAGCTTCTATGGAAGTGTGTGACCTCGTTTTTTTCTTCCATGATCTAACTTTGTGTGTTAAGAAGGGAGACATGCAGCGTGTTCGGGGCCTGCCCCCCTTTAAGAAAGCCCCTAATTGAATCCAGCTGTTGGAGTCTCTCTGTAGGCCGAGCTGTGGTTTAACAATAGCTTTGGTTGTTTCAAAGAGCCGCATGTTGTGTCCATGTAGCAGTGGAAACGCTCGCTTTTCAACTTCATTTTACTCGCTCTTTCTTATACTGTCAACTTTCGTATCAACCTCTTCTGTGTGTTAAACTGAGCACTGCCAAACCGCTGATGGCAGCAGGAGCAGAGATGTAAAGACGCGGTTGTTTTTGATGAACCGAATGTGTTGAAGCTTTTAAACTCAAGTTGTTTCCCCTGCTGTCTCTTAAAGGGAGTCATGTTTGTTTAGAGGGGGCATATTGATGTTGGTGTAGGGTGCAACAGGTGTGCGTGTGTGTGTGTGTGTGTGAATGGCAGCCCCAGCTGTTCAGAGCTGACTCATGCAGGACACTTGCAGCTGTGCGTATCTGTGCCATAAGGTTGTGGCCACACTGACAACCCAAGTTATTGGTGTACTGCTTAATCAGCATATACTGCTTTTTTACCAAGTGACCAAAGTAGCAAAGACCTCGTTCAACTCAACCTCCAAGTCTACTGATGTCCAGTAGCAGCTGACTGAACAATGAAGGCTGAGAGAATTTGTCATGGATGAATTTTTCATGATCGTCGGCCTTCAGCAGTGACTCAGATATCCCTCCTTTGCTCTGCCGACATATGAGGAGCGGTAGTTTGCAAAAACCAACAGAAAAACAGATCTTGGAGAGTAAGTGTTTTCATGGTTTACTTTAAGGCAGTGGTTCTCAAACTTTTTCTGTCATGGAGAAAGAAACATTTCCCGGCTTCCCCGCCCCCCTCCCCGCCCCAAACAAAATAGTCACAAATGGGTCATGTTTAACTTTTATTGAAAGAAAGTCGAGATCGTGACCGTTCTTTCCACTTTTCTCTGAGTGATTTGCTGTGCAAAAACTATTTAAAGTGCTCCATCAGACTTTTAAAATAGAAATATAATAAAATGTGCAATAACTTTTTCAGAACAATAACAATAAAGTTTAATCTGTGCAAAACAACAAACAGATTTTTGCTGCAGCTGCATAAAACACAGACAGGTCTCTCTTCATCTCCGATCGTATTCGCTGTAAATCCACAAGCAAGATAAGCGTCGTCATATTTTCTTAAATTCTTGGATTTTGGCGGTTGGTCAGTGACGCGTCAGCTGTTTTTGTTTTCACCCCTGTAATATATTTGTCCTCTTGCAATGCTAGACTTTTTCTCTCTGTGTGTCTGAATGTGAAAGCTGTCATGGAGATCACCAGGGCAACACGTTTGTGTGCTGTGCCACCCGAAAATGAGTCCGGGTTGTCCAACGTCAAAACACAGTTCCACCTGCTACATTTTCCAAACGAAAAAAAAACACACAGGAGCGGTGACGCGCCCCCCCGTCATTCCACCGTGCCCCCAAAGGGAGGGGACGCCCCACAGTTTGAGAATCAATGCTTTAAGGTCTGAGGTTTTTTAATGTATATATTTTGTTAAAGACAGTTGTCAGCTTGCAACTTGAAGTTATTAAGTCAATTTTAAAGACCCCTTCAGGCCTTGTTCTCACTTGTCATGGTTAGGCCTCATGTGAGGACTGTGTGGTAAATGATGTCAAAGGACTGCACTTATGTAGCTCTTTTATAGTCTTCTGACCACTCTAAGCACTTTTAAACTACAAGTCTCATTCACCCATTCACACAGTCAGCATCGAATCATTCATACACTGAGGCTTTGTCCTCAGGAGCAAACTGGGGTTCAGTGTCTTGCCCGAGGACACTTGGACATGTGGACTGAAGCAGTCAGGAATCAAACCCCCAACCTTCCGACTGACTCTACCACCGAGCCACAGCCGCCCCTGAGTGTGTACAGGCTCTGGGTGTGTGCAGGCTGTAACATTGTCCGACCCTCAGTATTAGTATTTTTGCGTTAGACCATTCCTGTAGCAGTGATGGGCATGTCTAGCAAAAATACTATTCGATATACACTGGGAACTATTGGACAAAGATCGACACCCCCACATGCACGCAAACATATGCTGACGTAAGGAGAGAGAGGATTTACTTTTTTAGTTTCCTGGCAGTTGTTGTAAACTTATCATATGCTAGTTTTACCTATTCAAAGTTTGCACTTGAGCTCATTTTTGTTTATTTTCTCAAAGTCGTTCCACACAGAACTCTTTGACGGCTGCAGAAGTCTCTGCATTTTTCTCCGGTTACGAATCTCACTGCGCAAAACCTGTTCTACCGGCACATGGCACTAATGCTCTCTTCTTCTTTTGTTGTTTAATGACGGTTAGCAAGCAGCTTTCAGATGCGCTACAGCCACCGTCTGGTGGAGGTACCTTTTCCATTTCTTTATAGATGAATGAGAATATTCAAAGTTCATGACCCGTCCCTCTCTTGTAGGTTAATATAGTTTGTTGATTTTGTGTTTTTATTTTTTTTTTAAATTATTATTAATTGTACCAGGAAGTCCCATTGAGTTATAAAAAACTTTTCTAGGTCTTTGGGATGGTTAGTTGTTAGCTGATGAGCTGGGTGATGGGCTTGATGTAGGGAGACAGGAGAGGATATATGGTGCTTAAATGGATTTATTGCTAAAAATACAAATGATTTCGATAGTTTCTCATTTTCCCATCTTTTTTATTAATAGTTTGGATCTTAAAAATGTCCAACAATACTTAAAATGTCAATAACAACACTGCCAAGCATTCGGGGATGAGTCAGTTTTCTGTTATACATGGCAAGAAGAAGCAGAAAATCCTGCTGTTTTTTTCGCTCTTCTTGCTTGAGTAATAATAGTTAGAAATGGTTTTAAAGTGGCTTATTGTCATAATATTAAATGCACATTTCTGTGTTCACTTCTGCCTATGACTGTCGAGGCTCCGGTACACAAACAACACTGAAAAACTAAAGGTACAACGATAAGCTTTGTCAGAACTCCAAGCTTAACACCTGCATCAGAGAAAAGAGCCACTAACCATGGTTGGTTATCAACACTCGTGTTTTAAACAACCTCTCCAGGCCCAGCAGACGTTCAGCAGCACACAGCTGGAGCTTCTGTCCCGACAGTTAAGGTCAAAGATATCTGACTGGAGCACATTCCCAAACCATGACGACGAGAAGTGATATATAACGATGGTCAGCTTGTTTTCCTGCGTTATGTCAGGCAGCACCTAACGCTGATGTCAGCTTATCTCGGGCGGTTTGATAAGCTGCGTCGTCAGGGGCGACGAGGCTGTGAAGTGTCACGGTAACGAGCCTCGACAACTGCTGAAAGGCCTCATGCCTCCCTGGCGCTGCAGGTTCACGCCACAGATGAATGACGGGAGCTTTGAATCTATCGAACTGCTGTTAATGTGGAGAAACACAGCCCCGGTCACTGTGGAGTTTAAGCTGGACTGCAGCCACTTATGTTATCCCATCCTAATGAGGCGTTAATGAGGTCAGCCGGAGGCTAATTAGAAATGAAAGTAAACGGGTCTGTACATTGATTAAACTCTCTTAAAATACAGTCACTGACTCAAGTCCTCCTTAAGTCTTATTAAGTCTCGACATCGAGGGAGATGCAGTTAATAAATCAGGGAGGAGCTGAGTCATGGTACGGATGTTTTGCTCTAATTTATAGATCATGGCACGTTCGTAGGAAGTCAGACTTTGTCTGAATACCATCAAGGTTATAGGGTATGGAAGTAGCATCTGTGACATCCCTCTTTGGTTCTATGAACGGCTCTTTTGAAGCCTTGAGTTAATTATTTTGGCCAATGCCATTTTCATTTTTTGGAGCCAGAAGTGACCATATTTGGACAAGTGGGCGGAGCTAAAGAGTAGATAGGGGTTGTCAAACATTAAAGTTAAACAGACCATTCCCAAGGCTAATTCATTAGCTGGCTAATCAGAGAGTTAACGACCGTGTTTGTGCTGGTAGCTGATCAGAGTCGTTCATTTGTTAGACTTAAAGCTAGGAGAGTTTGTGGACTATGGTGGACTTGCCTGCACACGTGAGGTGGGAGAGCAAGTATTGCTAAATGAAACGAACCGGGTTAAGCCAGCCGTCCTCTCTGCAGGCCAGCAGCAGTCCTGGCACCCTTGCATCGGCTGGCACGAATTCATCAACAAACACTAAACGAGCTAACAGGCCAGGCATGGTGAGTTCAGAGCCTCTATCAGCTTATTAGTGGGTGCCCGAGCCTTCAGCTGCTTCGGCACCAGACTATGGAACTCCCTTCCCCCCCACACATAAGACCGTCAGACTCCATCACAACATTCAAATCCAAACTCAAAACCCACCTGTTCAAACTGGCATATTCACTTTGATACGGGAAATCTGAGCGCTGAACGGCTTTCGTGACACAGCATCAAGGGAATTCATCTCAAGTTAAATTTTAGATCTAGAACAGATTGTTAGCTGTTAGCATGCAGATGTCTGTTTATAGAGATTAACAAGAAGCTAAATCGTCGTCAGATCACGCTGATGGGAGCCGGGATGGCGTTCTGCCTGCTTTTGCTCTCCTCACGGACTGTGTTTCCTGCATACGCCGCAGCCTGCTGATACGTGATTGGTCAATATTACTCGGACTACAAGCGTAGTTCAAACGGAACACTTGCCTTCCCGGAAATCGTCCCTGCAAATAGGGATTGTGTTGAGTCAGATGCTCCGTTATGCGGCTTAAGTGTATTCCCATTATCGGCGGCACCTCGCCCCGGTGCTCGTTAAGGCCTCATAAATGGACCGTTCATGGAGCGGACGTGTTTGCTTTCAGCGGCTACACCTGCGCAAGTCTATTTATCTTTATTTTATGAAGAAACGCGTCGCTCTACCTGAACTCTGTCCTTTTTCATACAGGTGTCAGAGTCGCTGAACCAAGTGTGTTCAAAGTAGGACCGGGATTCTGTTTTGTTAGAAGAAAATAGACAAATAATAGAAAAAAATGACTGTTAATTTGGCCAAGCCTAGATTACTACAAGCCTAATTATCATGGCGGTTGTTGTTTGAGAAAACCAACCGAACTCACAGTCGGTTTCTTTCTAGCGGTCTTTGTTGAACTCCGATGGCTTCAGATTTCTTCAACACAGTACTTCCTTTGTCTCTTTCCTAATGTGGAGCCACATGTACCGTCTGCAGAACAGTGTGGAACTGGTAGCTAACTCCATGCATAACCTTCTATCACACAAACACACCACGAGAGTCAAGTAGACAGAGAAAAGCACCCCACGCTGTGTCCAGACTTATATGAACTGTTTAAAATGCTCATCCAGTTTGTAAATCTGCGTTATTGTCCCCATCTGAAAGCAGGGACTGATCTAGTTTTCCTCCACAGCTGTTAATCCATGCAGAGCCATTGATGTGACGTTATATTACTCTAATGCCAGAGATGTGGCCATAATCTTGAATAATTCATCTAAAAAATGTCAGAAAGAAATCATTAAAACTGACTAATAGGCTGGAAGTCTCTGTTGACCTAATCATCTCGGCTAATCCAATCCCATCTCTCTGTTTCTCTCCGCTCTCCGTGTTCCTCTGCTGCTCTGCAGGTAGAGCTCACGGTGGAGTCAGAGAATGTTAAGTTCATGCGACAAAATGACGGGAGAAAGAAATCATTGTGCTCCAGTGATTTCCTTTGAAGATTTTGATCGCGACTGGCTCGCCGCCATCTGCTCCTCGCACTCCTCATCTCCCTGGGCCTTTCTCTCCTCCCTCTGCAGTCTCTCTCTGCCAATCCATCCTTAATCTCACTCTTTCATTTCCCCCCCTCTAAATGCTCCAAACAGGGCCGCTTCACAGGCTTCTCCCTGCCAGGTCTTTCTTTTAACTATTATTATTTCCATCCATTCCCAGACGAGCGCATCCCTCGCATCCCAAATCTAATGATTCAACTGTCTGCTGACCGACTGTTTGCAGAGGTAAAGTCAACCCGAGAGGAAGGTAACCATAGCTTGTGTTTGAGGCAGACACACGCAACTCTCTCAGGATTGTTGCTGATTCACTGCAGTAAAAGACTTCCAAGTGTAACCACAAGCAGCGATCATAGCAGCACGTCACAGCGGTCAGAATGAAATAAAGTATACAGCTGAATGAGGGTATGTTTTCCTACAGATGTTACGATACCATTGCTTCCGTTTCAGTATTAAACCCAGGGCCTAGTGGTGTAAGGGATCGCGGTTGATCCGTCCAGACTGCCCCCCACGGTTCGGCAGGCAGGTGATCCGCGGACCGGACCGACGTTTAACATCATTGTTGCTTCCGCTAAATTCCCGTGCAGAGTTACAGTGATGAGAGACAACACAACGTGATGTGTTTTACTCAGGAGTTTTACAGCTGTATGCTA
This sequence comes from Semicossyphus pulcher, assembly GCF_022749685.1. Classification (NCBI taxonomy): domain Eukaryota; kingdom Metazoa; phylum Chordata; class Actinopteri; order Labriformes; family Labridae; genus Semicossyphus; species Semicossyphus pulcher. The sequence goes on along the minus strand of NW_027211615.1, from coordinate 23,295,137 downwards.
CACACCCTACATTGATGAGATATGATGCTAACGCTATTATACGACCTTTGTTTTCTGGACCAATAAATATGGCCTATAGATAAGATATGAAATAGACAGTCTTACTCACTAACACTGAGCCTGTATGGAACAGTTTCAGTTTCTACTATTGATGTATACGCTGCAAAGGAACATTTTTATGCAGCTGAAGGCGAGGTGGCTAGTGTAAGGGCCTGTCAGCAATCACTGCAAAGGGAGCATTACTCATTCACTGTAATCACACTCAGTGTCCTGGCTGACCCGCTGATTCAAACCAGACGCCTCCATGCCACAGCTCACCTCACTCATCTCAAGGCTCCCACCACCTATCACGTCCTGTGTGTTTTTTGTCATGATGAATGATGCTGGTGTTTAACTCCCTGTCATTTTGTGATGAGTCACTCCATGGATGCAGAGGCTATTAGAGAGCAGGTTAAAAGCTTTAATGCCTATTTTACTCTAAGTGGGACCACGATTTACGCAGAACTTCATTCTGTATTGAGGACGACTTGAAACCATAAACTCATCAGGAAAATGTTTACTGAGCTATTAATGAACTGAGAAGTAGGTTCATTTCCTCATAGACTTATATATAACTGTGGTTTATGGCACTTCCTCAATGAAGCTTCTGTGTTACACTTCCTATAAAGTCTATGGTATAACACAAATTTGCAAGTTATAGTACCTGTAAGTAGGGCTGGGTTTATATGGGAATCGATTCTCATTTGAATGGCCCAAAATCGATTAATAAATCCTGAGATCGATCTTTAAAAATATGTGTGGAAGCGTGTCTGATCACTCACGTTTCTGAGCGCTCCTGAACGCAGTACAACTCAGCCAGAACATGGCAGTGAAGGAGACATGCCCGGACTTGTTTACTGCACCTACTACGGAGACATCAGTGATCGCCGACGGACTCTTTTTATCGTGTGTGCGTCTATGAATATTGGTTCCATTTACCTCGGAAGTCGAAACTCGGAACTGGGTATGACGTCACACCCGAATTGTGCTCCAGATCTAGCCATTGTTAGCAATACCGGTTGATAACAACGCATTATGCGGTATTTTGCGCATGCAAACACCATAACAACATGTCCACAAATAGAAGTTGGACATGTGAGTAGGGCTGATTTAACTGAGACACAAATAATAAGACAGAAGTGATAAACAGTTAATTCTACAGCTTTCATTTACTGTTTATACATGGAGATATGAGGGTTGGTGAGGTTCCTCCGACTTTCCGAGTCGGAAATCTGACTTCCGAGTACAAATCGAACGCACTACATGTACATTAGTTTTGCACTGATGTATATGTTAGCGTCGGCTTTGGCCACGAGTGTATTTTCAGCATGTTGTACAGTATGTCTTTCCCCATAATTCTTAGTCTCGTGTCGTTTTGTTCTCAAATCTCGCGCAAGTTGAAGCCCAGTTCGTTTACTCAAAACCATGAGCCAGATGTTCAGACTGAAAATCTGCCTAATTTATAACATTGTTAATATTGTGTTGACTGCTGTGTGTTTGTCATGTTAAATAAAAAGTACATGACTTCTTTGGGGTCAGTTATTATTGTAAACATTCAACATTTTGATAATGCACCAGGTTAAGGGTGCACTGATATTGTAGCTGAAATACCCCTAACAAAAATCCATATCGAGTCGGGACCTTGTGAATTGGAATTGAATCAAATTGAGAAATCCTTATTGATACCCGGTGAAGCAACAGGAAAAATACAACTAGAAACTTAACAATCTCAAGATGCTAGCAAACAAAGCGGCTAAAACGTTGCAGCGCGAGCCATAAGCCAGCAGCCTCGCCTATCTTTCATCAGCGAGACCATCAGCAGTTACTGTCCAAGTAATTCTGTTACGGCTGTTCACATGTTCACAGGAAGTGTTTCTATGTTGCAGCTGTCATTCCTGTTTATGTTTAGCATTTTTTAAGGCAGTGGTAAACAGCTGATGATAGATCTGTTTGGGAAAGTAAAACACGTTCTAATTGTTGGATATGCTGCCGTTCATTTTGTGTCGCCAGATCAGAGCGGGAAGGTGTGATACGCAGATTAGCAGCGATGTCTCGCTTGCTCCCACCTGTTCAGACGGCACACTTTTCACAACTGCTGATAGTGTCGTTGTAGCATGTTGGCAGGTTTAATTGAAGCTTTAATTTTCCAAGCAACCCGCCGAGAAAACATGATATCTCTCCTCGAGCCATTTTGTGTGAAAAAAGATGATTCACAACTACACTGTAGTGGACAATTTAACAGTGAACTGTAATAGTGTCCAAGACTGAGGTCAAAGGTCACAGACTGAGGACACGGACAGGCCAGATAGTGAAAAGAGTTTGTAGAGCTCTTCCATCAGTGTTTGTGTGTGTGTGTGATTGACAGGTGGGGTTGTGTGTGTTTAACCTATGAGACGTTGTCCTCACCATCCTGCGGGTTTGTTGAGCTTCTGCCACTGACATCACTCAGCGTGTACGGGAAGGTGGAGCGCTGTGAAACTTCAGTTTAGTGTCTGCACACTGGGCAGGGTGAGCTCAGAGACATTTGCCACTGATGAGGCCCATCCTGTTTGTGTGTGTGTGTGTGTGTGTGTGTGTGTGTATCAGGATGAAGACACTCACAGGCGTACAGCTGTATGACACATATTTCAACCTGTTCACACACATGCTCAAACAGCAACCCTGCCTGCTGTGAATTACACTGCATGTTAGGCATATCTTTATTTAGTTTATTTAATAGAGTAGTAAAGTAATTGTGCGCTTGAAATTGAAGAAACCTTGAGGTGGAAGTTACCCTGCTGTTGAACCCGCCAGCTTCACCTTGTATTCTGTGCATCTGTGCAGCGGTGTGCGAGGTCCTGCTGCTGTGTGTTTGGGACCAGGCCGGTGAACCGTGCGTTTGGTTTGTGACGAAGCGCTGTGCTTATCAGCTGAATGCCCACGGTGGCCTCGGCTTGCATGATGAGCCATGACATCTCATGAATGTGCATTTCTCCACTTTGCTGTGTCGACCTTTCCCTCCGCCCCCCCGTGCCCCATCCCCCTTCCTCTTCTTTTCTGTGCTCATGTTTATGCAGCTTCATCTCTGTCGGTCCGTCTACAGTGAGGTGTGAACGTGACGCAGAAGCATATTTTTTCACGTCTTTTCTTACGATTGGGGAAAACTGACAATGCTTCAACATGGGTTTGGTAGTTCAGATAATTGTTCAGTTTGATCCCGGCTCACTCTTGACGTCTTACAAACATAAGCAATGCCAGCCTCACGAGATCAAGGCGTTTGCACTCCACCAACTGTAAATGTCAAGGCATCGTGGGAAATCCCTCTCGCCTGGTCTGTGCGCTGATTGGTACTTTCATACCGCAATATATCACAGAAACAAGACAAGGTCAAAGCCCAGTATGTGGCTGACCGCATCGGGTCAATTGCTTTTGTGGGGAATGTGTCACAAGGACTGTCCTTATGAGGGTGATGTGTTTGAAAGCAGGTGCGCGATGCAGACGTAGGTGAGGACAGCGGAGGAGCAGCCCCGCCTACTCCCCGAACAAAGTATCCAGAGCAGTATAGACAGAGAGTCGCGTCAGTGGAGGTCCCTTTTTTTCTTCCTAAAATCGTATCGAAATTAGAAATTGTGTTGTCCTGACAACCCCACTTCATGGTTAGTAAAGAAAATAACTCTTGCATTTCAAACCAGAGAGGTGCAGGATCGATTGAGTGATTGTTATGGACCAAGTGAAACTCCAGGTCTCGCGGCCTGACGCTGCGCTACCTCCTCATCGCTGCACATCCCAGCAGCTACATTAACACTGTAAAGAAGCTGAGGACGTGGCTGAGGCAACAAGCAGCACTGAGTTTCCCTCTTCCCACATTTCCTCAGCGCAGTCATCAGGAAATGGAGTAAGATAGAATACTGTATTTAATTTCTTCTTTTGGGTTTCCCCCGAAAAGTTGAAGATGTGGAGAACACTCCAAGGCGACTCACAGTATGTTGGCAGAACGTCTGCACTTTTGTTTTTTAGCTGCGGCCTTGTACACGGAGCAGATTCTGGCAGGTTGTCTCAGAATGACAAGTGAATAAGGAGAGGCTGATATAGCAGTCCGGGGTGGAGCTGAGCTGAAGCATAGGAAATAAAGCTTCGTACTGATAAGCCAATCCGATTAGACCGAATTCAGGCTCGGGTATTGATCATGGCATGGCACACCATTGTTAAGTAAATACTACAAAGTGAATAATTAGTTTCCCCTTTCTTTAAATGACAACAGGGCATTCAGCAATGTCGAGAAGTTCAGGCCATGTTTCATGTATGAAAACACGCACACACAAACGCACGCACAAACCGGCCTGTTATTTAGTTACCCCCACCCCAAATAGTTCCGTCATCAAAAGTGATCGTCCTGGCAACCCAGCAACGCGGCCAAAATTGAAACTCTTTGTACAGCCAATTGTAGCCTCTCTCGATCCTGCGATGAATGGAGGGGAGAAATAAGAGTCGCAGCTCCAGGAAGACGAGCGAAGGGAGGGAGGGAGGAGCGCGAAGTTGTGAAACGGGTCATCCACATCGCAGTCAGGCCTCATTTGGCCTCCATAATGAAGCGACCCCAGACAAACCTCTCCATCTTTGTTCCCCTGAACAATGGCAGTGCACCGAGAGAGAGAATCATCTAACACACGGAGTCTGTGTGCTCAGCTGTGCTCGACAGGCTGGACTGTGCGAACTGTGAAGCTTCAACATCTCCTCTCTGTTCTTCCTGTCACCTTAACTTCCAGCGGAAACGTTTAGAACAAGGATCACATGGATTGCGTCGAGTTTAAAATAATAATATATTTATATTATTTGTTAAACTGTCAGGATTAGGGGCCTACAGAATGTCTATAAGTATTATATTCAAGGATACAACAGGAGTACTTCTCTGGCGGTGTCTTTTAATTTTTAACAAATCTGTAATTGTTCAGCTTTTTCAACTCTTTAAAAAAACCAAGCGTTTTAAAAGATGTTAAATATGCACACCTGACAACAAAGGAACTTAGACAGATAGAAACTGACACGTTAGTCAGAAAAGATGATGCTAGAGGAAAGACAGAAGAAGAGAAAGGCAAAGGGCAAACATCAGGTAATAATGAGCTTTATCAAAGAGAAAAATAATCCCATTTCTCAGTTTGAGTCGTCTGTAATTTACAAACACATCGGGCGTGCTCGTCAGCACGCAGAGTTCAGGGTTGGGGCAGATTCTGGGAAATGGTTTTCTAATGACTTATTGTTAAAATATGGCACGCTTCAGGTCCCTGCTTCAGCGTGAGAACGGCAGTGTGTGTGTGCGCGCTGAATAATTCATGATGGCTGGGTAAAGCTGCAGTTTGTACCCAGCTCACATCAGCTCTGTGTTAACTTCGATCTCCGATGTTTTCTTTACAGAAGAGTGTGTGTGTGTGTGTGTGTGTGTGTGTGTTGCAGCATTTGGAATCATTAGACACTCTCCTATGCAGATCTGTAAGGGAACAGAATCGTATACATGCCTCTACAAACATTTAGTGGCGTATGAGAAGCTGCACCTATCCTATCTTGTTCTCCCTTTTGAAGCTGTGGATACTTCCTAATTGAGTGACCTTTGACACAGTAAACCTATCAGTGAGTTGTGTTTACACTGACTTCTTTAGCTCTAAGTACTTCGCTCCGCGTGTGTGTGTGTGTTTGACCTGATAAAGTCGTCCTGACTGCTTGCTCGCTACTCGCCCTTTCATTCACTGTAGCTATTCCACCTGTGGTTGAGGCTGCCAGCTGTTGAACCTTTTTTGCCAGATATGAAACATCAGTACTTTGACTGAAATGTGTGCAAAGCTCCATCACTGTCAAGTGCTAAAACTGCCAGTGAATGCCTTTAAGACTCAGACTGTTGCTGACTTTAGTTTCTGCATGAAAGACATTAAGTCGTGACCTTGTGAAACGTATTTTGGAAAAGATAACTCCCAGATTCTACTAAGTAGCTTTTCAATTCGACTGTGTCCTGCAGTTCTTAATATTCCCGAGAACACAAAGTATTTAAAAGCAGGGGTTGACAATGAGCACAATTTTCCACTGGCACTCCGGGCCAGTAACTTTCCAAATTCACTGGTCCTGCCATTAAAACCACTTGCGCAATTTTCAACGTAAAATTCAGTTTCTACTTAAGTAAGGGTTCTTATTACTGAATGTGTTAAGTCAGTTGTGGAACTATTATAAACTCATAAAAATAGACCAAAATAAGCATATGGGTATAAAGAGGCTTCCTTTAACACTCTTGGTTCAGCAACTCTGACACCCGCATGAATAAGTAGTAATAGCTGCAGTTGCGTAACTTATAAGCTGTACCTACCGTTTCTGACGCTGTTCAATCTTGTATGTTCAGTTAGCGTGAGAGTAACTTTTTGAAACGAAATCGTACCGTCTCCTACTTACTGGAGCCTTTAAACAGTCCGCGCCACGTCCGCTCCGTGAACGGTCTGTTTATGTTCTGTTTATACTAGTCCGCGGTAGCTTGCTAACGTCAGTTAGCGTGTTCTAGAATGACAGCTGCTCTGTCACGAGTGCAGCGAGTAGCGTGTAACCTGTTGTTGACAGCAGTAGCCATTCTGCGTATAAAGTAATTAGTCCCGTCCATCGGGACTGTGAATCTCAGGAGGGCTACTATATTGTTTACATTGTGGGCTTGTGGATCCTACTGGCACACCGGGCCAGTTAAATGCTTAATCTACTTTCGTCTATCTTTCATGGCTCGACATAAGCACTGGCCCGGTGGCCCAACGGTTTGTTTTTCACCCACCGGGCCAGTGCTTATGTCGAGCCCTGAAAAGTATTGTTTTGGTATCTGCATTGACACTCTCGTATTATATTGTTTTATATTTTGTCAAGAGAATCCTTAGGAAAGCCCATTCCTTGATCTACCTGTGAGCTGGCTTTGATCTAAGAGGAGTCCTTCACGGTTCAACAGAACAAACGGGGTGTTCGGGACAGCCAGGTCGGAGCTGAGGTCTTCAAATCCTGTTTCTCGTAGCAGCTTCCCCTCGTCTCTAAAACGGGACACGTATTAAACTTTCAGAGGTCTCTGGTGGTAACGCTTCCTTCACGGCCCCGACAGCCTCCCCGTCTCACAGCTGCTGCTCAAAGCTGCCTGCTTATCACCTGTCGACACTTGAGAACACACACACAAACAGTTGTGGGTGAATGTTAGCTGTAAGCCTGACCAGGGGACTTTTGCTGTTCCATCAATGTTTGTCACCTTTACTGTAGCTTTAACTTTTTTTTCCCGTACGGTGATGTGTTATTCATACTATACATTTATTTCTAAACTAAACAAAAAGATGACAATATATCACACTGTATCATATCTACTATGTATGTTCTGCCTTTAAATATGTTTTCAGTGTTTGTGTGTGTGTGTCAGTATATCCTGGGCAGAGGCAAGAGCAGCTCAGACAATAATCTCCCTGGTGGACATTAGCCAGATTACACAAGATTACTGCTTTCTCTGCTGGACATCAAACAGTCGAGCACTGCAAGAGGCCACAGCGCTTGATTGGTTTTTTTAACCTTTTTTTGGGCCCAAAATAATTAGTTTTGCTCACGTGACTGAGATGGCAAAAGGCAAGTGGACTCGCAATGACCCGAGGTTGATCCCCCCGCTAGCTAACATTTTATCTATGCTCTGTATTAGCAAGTGTGTGTCTGTGTACACCTGAGACCTATCGCCTAACAAGTCGGCAGGAGGTCGGGTTAGGTTGACAGCCAGATGGGATTAGAGGGCTGAGACGTGGACTACACCTCAGTCTGATTTACCGCAGCCAGGATAGACGCTCACCTCGCTGCGCTGTAAGATACACCAGCAGTCCAGCCACACACTGACGTGCTTTTTTCAGTTTCACCGTCACTGCTATTTGATATGTGAGCGCCGGGGTCAGCTCCCGAGCTGCAGCTCTGCAGCTGGTGGGGACCTACAGCCGCTTTAAGTATTGCTTTCCGATAAAGGGGCACTCTGCCGATTATGAATGTAAAAATGTATCAACTTGCTGATGAAGCAGCAGGCTTAGTTAGGCTAGGAGACTGGGAATTCATAAGAGCAAGGCCACACTCATATTTGGGACTTGCAACAACGAGCGCGACCAAACAAGGGTTTCAGCTGTGCCGGTGAAGGTCACCTGCTCGCAGATGTGACCGTGCCTTACAAGAAAGAGTGGGATACGAAATGAGGAAATTACCAGGCAGAGAGGCTCCAGTGAAAAGATGCTATAGAGAAGCATTGTGGTAAATGTAGTGTAGACTTATAAAGGGACCAAAAGTCCTCCACCCCTATAACCACACAGAACATTTGTTCCCTCCCTTAAAGAACAACTTGCAGGTTACATTTTTTACAACATTAATACACAATTTTGACAGAAAATGCCTGTGGAAAAAGTTAGTTCTTGAATTTATGATTTACAAAACATTAGGGCACAAATTTAGAGGAAAAAGTGGCTGTTTTCAGTAAAGCACATGAAGTTGTTGTGATGTGAACACAGCATTAGATATCGCTAGCTAACGACACCTGCCCAGTTCCCCACTGGTTCTCGTCTCACTACAACTCTCTCTCCTGTGGCCGTCATTTCTCCTCCTCCTGGCCTGTTCCTGGTCTCTTTCATGCCTAGCAGGCTCTTGATTGTAAGCCTGTGGTCCGTTGTGTGCATATTAATATCTTCATCTTCAGTGACAAGACTGGGATTAAGATCCATTTTAATGTTCATTCTCCTTATGTTACGTCTAGGGCTGTCAGTCGATTCAAATATTTAATCGCGATTAATCGCATGGTTGTCCATAGTTAACTCGTGATTAATCGCAAATTAATTGCATATTTTTTAGCTGTTGTAAATGTACCTTTTAAAGAGAAATTTTTTTTTTAAATTAAAAATAAGTTTTTAATCCTTTTATTACATGCATTAACTTTGACAGCCCTAGTTACGTCACATTTGATCGTCTATTTCTAAGCAGAAATAAAAGAAAACGTACAAAAAACTGACTCCAGAAGCCACTGTAGTGTAATTTTTCATATATTTCTTTGAAAATATAATTATTAAATCATTTCCTACACATTAATTCACTCGGATCTCCAACCTGCAAGTTGCTGTTTTAAATACTGACCACCAGAGCTTTCCATCTGTAGTGGACAAGCATGCCGTTGATGGTGTGAAATGGTGGCAGATTGGTCAGGTTTAACCACCAATAGGATTTGGTTAGGTTCAGAAAAACCATTTGTTTTGGGGTCGAACAGCGTGCCAGTTAAGTCTGTCAAATTATACACTTGGGTCACATTACACACATGTTGCATAATTGACCCTACTTCTTCCCATTTTAATTACTACAGCCGACAGAGATGGCCAGCTCATTAATAATGTAAATAAGGGTGGTGTCAAGCTGTTGCATGAGGAAGGCCTCCAACCATTCATCTTTGATCTGTCTCTTACATCCACCGTCATGACTTTACAATAATGTCTCCTTTGTTATTTAACAGTAGCAAAGTCAGTACAGTACCATACTGTATGATATAATAGATGAACCTTAACTAACGCTGATCCTGAAGCTTCAGTTTTGTCACAGCATATTAGCTAACTTAAGCGCTTCCCTTTCAGATGAGTTCTGCTGTCAACAGATGTTACAGGCCTGCGAATCATGTGGCTTTTGATGTGCGTTTTTGTGACGTCATTTGAAATGACTCGGCTGTAAAAACAAAGAGTCCAAACAGCTCGAAGAGACACATGTGCGTCCCGAGCCTGCAGTCGTTCGTTCACTTTTGTGTAATTCGCCAGATGAAACCAAATGACCTCAATTATTCAGATCCATTGTAGTTTTTTCAGCTCCTCCACTCTGACTCCATCATGTTTGTGCAGATCAGATTCCCAGTGTTACTGTCGGTGTTGTATCATCAGTGTGAGCGCTGCATACACACATGTAACCTCAGGCAGCAGATGTCACTGGTAGTAAGAACTGGAAGAGGCTTATGTAGCAGGCTGTGATGCCCCCACCAACCTAAAGCCCACCACCCTACCCTGCCTGCCTGTGTGTGTGTTTGGTGGAAGCTTTTTGAGCATCCAGTCCACACTAGATGCTCTCTTCTTCCTCTCACACTCACTGTGGGCTTGTTCTGTGTGGGGAAGTATGCCAACATGCTTCCTTAAAATATTTGTGCGTGTGTGTGTGTGTGTGTGAGAGGCTAAACCTCTTTGTAGCATTAGGAAGCAAGTGTGATGGGTTTCACGACTCTGGTTGTAGAAAATAGTGTCTGGGAGAAAAACCTGGCTGAAAAGGACAAACAGGTGGCTGCTCTGTTTGTCCATCTGTCCCCTCTCCCACAGCAGCTGTCCGTCCTTTCCCCCTCTCTACTGTCTGTGTTGTCTCTGCTCAGGGTCGAGGGTCGCAAACTCGTCACTCTGTCCGCACCGTTGTGTAAAACACATGTGGTGCTACCCAGTAAAAGTAACACCCTTCTGCTGGTTGTTTGCCTGCTGGAGGCGGCAGTGTAGCCGTTTTGTGTTCGAGGTCATGGCTGTGTGTAGCTTCAATCTGAGCTGGAAGTAAAACATCACAGACAGTCTGTTGTTTAAAAACTTTTGTCAAGATGAACACTGCATCGAGAAGCCCAATTTCAAATTTCATATTTGAGTCAATTATTTTTTAATTGGATTTTAGTCACAGTGTCATCATGATACTGTAGTGGATCTTGGCGGATATCGGCCAACACGCCGATTAACCGATAAAAATTAACCGATAAAATAATGGGCTGCTGCATACTTGATTAAATGCCCGACCTCGGCGCAATGTCCCCGGCGCGAAGAAGACCTGCGCGGCGCAGCGTGATGATGTCACGTGTGTCTACCTGCAGCATGAGAGAGTTAGAAGCCAAAATGTCCGTGGTGTGGAAGTTTTTCAAAGTGTCCGAAATAGAAAACAAAACTGCTATTTGCAATGACTGCTCAGCTTCGGTGATGCGAGGAGGAGCCAAGGCAAAGTCTTTCAACACTACAAACTTGATTAACCATCTCAAGACCCGTCACCCCGACCGTTGTAACAAATGTGATGAGAGTATCACCATTATACTGTACGCTAATTCTAATACAGAAGAGAGTTGATGATCTCTGCAATTAGGTGTGCGGGGAAAAAAATATCGGCATATCGGATTTCAGCAAAAAATCCAATATCGTGCATCCCTAACTTGCGACTTGACTTGAGAAAAAATAAATGTCTTGAGACTGTCTTGATAACATGCTCTATGCTGTATTCGTGTGTGACTTCCTGTTTGGAACGATCTGCTCTGTTCAGCTTGACGCGTGCTTGAAGCGGCCTCCGTTAAAAAACGACTCTGCGCGCCGGAGACGGACCGAGGCGTGTGCTGTGGAATCACGAGCATTTAACCCCCCCCCTCAATCTGTCTCCACGCCATGCAGTGAGATGAGCCTCCCTCTTTCTGTTGATTTTATTGTCTCTCCATCACATTTATTCTCCCATTTTGCTCCATTGGACATGTGATGCAAACAGTTGAAGCTTTGCAGATCAATGTTTTTATGTTAAAATCAGCGTGGCCCCAAAAGACAACCTCTCAGTGAGTGACGCGGGGCTCTAGCTTTCTTCTTTAATTGCCGTCTGAACTCGGTTCAACTTTTCGACTGCGGCACCCTGTCGGGATGTCGGCGTGTAAAGCTTGCAGCCAGCTTCCCCCTGTGCTCTCTGCACATCCAGAAGCCTGTGTCACTTTGTGTGCTCATGCAGCTGAAAGTCACCGTTAGAAACATGAGAAAAGCTCATATCCCTCCTTTTCTTTGCTTGTTATTGTCCTCATTAAAATGTGTGTGCGAGGAGCAGCAGCAGGATGCATTATCAGCTCTTTAGCTGTTTTTAGCGTGTAAAAATACATCAGCTGTTCTGTCTCTCGCTCCCTCTCTTTCCTCTCTCTTTGTCTTCATTCATTTCGCTGTTGTTCCTCCATCTTCTCCTCTTCTCACGCTCCACCTCTCAATCGCTGCTCTCGGTTTTCTCCCGTCTTTCTCACGCCCACACCAACAGATGGGTCATAGCTATTGTTTCACACTGCAAACACGGCCAATTTATTAGGATCCTGACGGCAGTTATGATGAGTGTGTTTACATGTGTGTGTGAGTGTGTGTGTGTGCTTACTGGAGAGAATGTTTCAACGTCCTCAGCTCGGTGCTGGCTGTTAGTATGCAGGTCCAACACTGACCAGCACTTAAAGCCACAGTCCTCATCAAATACATCACCTCCACTGGGGAACCGTGCACCACTGGTATTGACTGACACATGCACGCACACACACACACACACACACACACACACAGGATCATGTAAATGCTTAGCAACGCTGTCTGAATATTAACACTGCTGTCCCACTTGCTCCCCTGTTTCTTCCCTTTGTGGATGGAAATAGAAATGAAGGGGCTTGAGCCGCAGCCTCACACTGCTGCAGTGTTATGTTGGACTATGTTGGAGAGATAAATGCGCTCCAAAAACAGCAACAGTCAAGTTAAGAAAAATCCTTCTTCTTGTTTCTGTGGAACATTAAAGTCATGTCCCCGTGTCCAGTTGTCCCCCATTAAATCATGGACAGGATCGTGGCTGTTTAGATGAGCCGAGTCAATATTTGTTTCCCAGCGAGCCACAATGCTGTAAATGTGCACTGCAAGCCTGGCCCCGCCCCCCTCTCTCTGTCTGTCTGCTGTGTTGACCGTCTTCAACGGCAGTCTGTTTAATTAAGTCGCAAAAGTTATAAGCAGCAGACTTTACTGCTGTTGTTTATTTGGTTGCCACGACTTCACTTGTGATTGACGTCCTGTGACTCCTGTCGCTGTCTCAGTGCTCTTCCTCAACGAGGAGAGCTGGCGAACGACCGTTCATTTGGAACAGAATTCTCCGTCGTTTAATCGCAACTTGGGGACACGTTATAGAAATCTGAAGCAGTGGCGAGCAAAATATATGTAGTGGAAACACTGACGCTACACACGTCTGCAGCTGGGTTACTCTTCCGTTCCCTTTTCCGTCGATTCACTCGGTACAACGCATATACAGTATACAGTATGTGTTGTACCTCGTTCCTCCCCTTCAGGGAGCAGAGTTCTAGTCCTAACATTTCCTTTCTAACGGTGTTCAAATGTATGTTTAATCAGCGTGAGCAGCCCCGTGACGGTAACTCCTGGAAACGAAACTCACACTTCCTACTTCCTGTCGCCAAACGCACAACCTCATACCGTGTGTGCGCAGCAGGCTAAAAGTAAACCCTCCACGGTACCTCTGCTCGATGAACGGTCCGTTCATGCGGCCACAGCGTTAAACAGCACCAGGGCGAGGTTCCGCTAAAAACTGGGACACGTTCACAAAAAAGCCGACTCGCGTAACTGCGCGTCTGACTCAATCATCCCGCCGACATTATATATGACGGATGCAGCGTGGCGCGCGTGTTTAACAACAGGTGACACATGCTCTGCATGCAGAGTGTCAGGTCTCCGTGTGCTCTGCGGAAGAGAAGCACTCTGTGACATCAGACGGACTTTTCCTGTAGATAAGTTATGGAAAAAATGTACGGAAACCAAAACGTTTGCAGGTATTGACGGTTTTGCAAAATCCATGTCGTGGCAGAATGTGGCACCGGCGACGGTGTGAAACATATCCCGCCCACCCCTAATGGAGAGATGTCAGAGTGAGGAGGCTGCACGAGCGCCTTGAGCTGTTATTCTGACGCATATTTTAATGCGTTTTCCTAAAAATCATCAAGCAGTTTAACCACTAAAAAGATGCGTAATCCTGACCAAGCAAAGATCGGAAACTTGTGTTATAGAGGACAAAACGACCCTCACACTAAAGGGACCTGTGAACAGATCGAAGCCGACGCTGCCTTGTGCATCTGTATAAAACTCAAAGAGAGCCTGTGACCAAGTGTGCCTGTGTGACAACCAGGGGAGAGAAAGTGTTGCACATGAATTATCTCATGCATGAAAAATTGCATTTAACTTTTTGTATCATCGTGTTAATCAGATGTGTAAAATGAGGACTCATTGCACACTGTTGTTGATGTGCCCCTTGGATACAGTGACTCCATAGAAGAACTAATGAAGACTCCAGACGGTCAACACGGAAATAAGGAGGATCCTCAGGATGACTCGCCCTTTACACATCACCGTCCCTGACCCCTGTCTTTATGGTGACACCACGAGAGCCCTTTTTACACTCGGCGCTGTAACGAAGCTCCGCCTTCATGCAGCCTTTGCCATTTTACATTAGACCAAGCAAAAGGTGCGCGTGCTTCAAATACACGCACGATGCTGTGCTGTTTACACAGACGCCGCTTCGCCTCTCTTACTACCTCCGATGCCGGCTCAGAGGCAGAACGACTTCGCCCCACCATTCCGCCTCCGTGCGTTTTACATAGAAGACGAAAAGTAACAGAGGCGTAATAATCCCGCCTTGAACTGGCAGTGTAAATAGGGCTGCAGTGTTAGCGGCTCAGGAGGGGAAGCGTAGGCAGTAAGGGACGGGAGGCCTCACGCTTGACTTGCATAAATATTTTCAGTAATTGAGAAAATGCCAAGCAAATGGAAAGCCAGGTGAGGGGAGGGAAGCTGGCAGCTTCATCACGGCTTTGTGTTTCTTTTGCTGGTGCTTTGGCCGAGCTCCCGTTTTCTTAGTGAAATTCCTCGCTGGGTGCACACGCTCGGCAGACACAAAGACTTTCACCGCTCTTATCTGCGTATCTGCTGTTTGCTTGAGAGAAGGATGACAAACCTTTTCCTCCGGGTGTGGCTGTGACTGAAGGATGGGTGGGGGCAGTGCTGTCATCGCAGGTAGCGATGGTGCATCTCCTCACCAGCTAACAGCTGTTACCTCTCAGTGAGGACTCCGCTTTTTAGAGGTTTAGTCAACAAAGTATTTATGTGACATACTCTCCAAACTATGAAAAACCCGATTCATATCATTATCATGTTTACAAACCGTTCAGCTGCTCATGCTGTTCTCTTGCTTTTAAATCGAGCAGGCTGAGATGTCACGCCGACTGCGAACGGCGGAAAGCAAACACGCTTTCAATCACAGAGAATTACTTTCAGCCGTTTGTGTTTTCACCTGCAGCTTTTAAGGATCTGCCAGCAGGAGCTCTCAAACACTTGTGAGCACGGTGATGAGATTCTGGTGGCGTGGGTCTGAGATTGTGCCAAAGAAAGGTAGAGGAGCAACAAGTGCTTTAAAGCGCTGCACTTACTTATTATTGGTCTCTTTAATAATAAGGATACGGCAGTAATGAATGGCTTTGGCCTCTTTGACTACTTTGATGTGTGGTTAGCAGCTATATTATGTTGCTGCTAGTCACTGCTGTGGCTTTTCCACCCTGGGCCTCACTGACTCACTGGAATCTGAGAGGAGGAGGAGGAGGAGGAGGAGGAGGAGGAGGAGGAGGAAAGGGGAGAGAATTAATTTGTTATTTCATGAATGTTAATGTGAGCTGACCGCTGAAGTTGATTATAGGATACTTCCACTGCGGTGGACTCGAGCTTGTTTATAATGGTTCTTCAAAGAGTCCGGTCTGCCCTGGTTCATGAGCTGACTTTGCTCATTTGGTGCTTTATGAATACAACTGATTGATTGATCGCTGTGTTCAGAGCAAAAGCAAATATTTCCCCGAGTTACTTTCGCAAGTTTGACCGCTGGATCGTTATGTTTGTTTATGGAATATCCGTCCTTTCAGATACATCGGAAAACCAACTGCTGTTGTTTCTGGCTCTATGACATCATCCGGAGATGCGCACAGCTCGGTTAACTTCAAGAACGTTCTCAGGAACTGAGTCTTGGTTAAAGGGCCAGTTCTCCAATTTTCAACCTCAGTCCTTTCATTCTATTATGAGGAGCTAATGCCATCATGGTAGGAAAAAATGCAATTTGGCTCTGTGCCTTTGGAGGACGCTATCCGCTTCTCCAATGGGCCCTGGAAAAACTCCGCCAGACTACGTAAAAAGTGGCGGAAACCAGGGAGCTTTCTAAACTACACTTCCTCAATCTAGGACGCCCGCCTCCGATGTCATGTCTCGTTCAGAATCGTCAGGTTTGAAATGCAGACCCGAAGATTTCTTTAGATGATCCACCGGTATATTCTCATCATATTTCTGATTCTGTACCGCTCTGAGCCATCGCTGCAGTGAAACGGTAGTATTTCTGTCAGAGGGAGGGGCGCAATGCATGCTGGGTGTTGTAGGAATACAGAATGGGCAAAACCACGAGCTGTGCGTACAACTTTCTCCACAGCTATGGCGCCAATTTAAAACATCATACAGTCCGCTACTGCTGTGACGTTTGACAACAGACTATAACAACAACTTTAATTGAAGGGTCTACTATTTCCGGGCTGGGAGATCTGTGTACGACGTATGTTTTTTTTTTTTATGGTAAAAAAAAAAATTGCGAGCACTCGATTACTCGTTCATAAGGTAATTGGATTACTCGAATATTGAGATTACAGGAAATGCCCGTCCCTATCACAAATCATGTCGATATCGCAATATCAGTCAAAATAATCGCAATTAGATATTTTTTCAAAATCGTTCCGCCCTACTGTGGAACAGAAAACATCCAGAGAGAGACGATGAGCTTCAGTGGAAAACAGCTTCTTAATTAAGCTCCTTAAATGAATTAAGATTTTCTCCACTGCGTGACTTTGTTATTAAATCCAAGTGAAACATCTTCTCTTTGATGAAATTGCTGCATCTATTATTAAAACAATGTTAGTGTAGCATTACAAAACAGGCCGCTACAATAAAAGCACCAACAATATAATTAATGAGGGCTTGCACTGCTGACTGTTTACACTCTTTAAATATGCTGTCAGCTAAATGGCGAACATTTTGTGCAACAGCTTCCCTTTCTTTCCACAGGCTAGATTCCTCTCTTCCTCTCCATCATCAATCAGCTTATTAACAGCCTCAGTTCTCGTACTCTCTTTCTCTCTCTCTCGCCACATCACAGCAGAGCCAGAGCTCTGTGATCTGACCGGCCGAGTCTGAGGCCCCAAAAGGGGAATCCAGGGTAGAGACTCAGACCTCGTGTGTAACGCTGTCTGCAGTGGAGCTCAGTCCTAATGTAACATCCCTGCTTTGTCCTTCTTCCATCAAACTGGGAATCTAGAAGTAGTTTTATTTAGTGTAGCTGTGCGCTACAGGAGAGTACTCTGGGTAGCACTGTGAGTATTTATAGCCACACTGTTGGTTGCTGTTCCTGGCAGAGTGCTGCCAATCTGATGATTTTGTCAACAAGAGTGAACAAAATAACGTGTAAGCATGCAGAAGTAATGATCTAGATAAACAGTTTTAAGCCCTGTGATTGAGCGGCAATCACTCCAAAGTGTTCCCTGCCTCTCGCCCAATGACTGCTGGAAGAGGGTCCAGTCCCCCCCGAGACCCTTTTGTTATGGTGGAGGCAAGACTGTTAATCTGTATGAATTTACCTCATTCGTAAGTAGCCTAATTCTTACACTATCTGTTGTTAGCTTCAGACCTTCCTTTTATTTTTTTTACTTGTATTCATTTAAAAGTTGAAGAAGATCTCAGTTTCGTTCTCTTTGGCGGCACCTATGGCGATAAACGGTAATTGCGGGAGCACACTTCCCAGATATCCAGACAGTGTCGCATGTGTGACGTCCACGGTTGGCTCCGGTTGTAACTCTTGATTTTCCTCGCTGACGGTCGCTTTCCTTTTTAGACTGTTTGCTTCATCTGAGCGTCGAGTTTGTTTCTTTTTCTTTGGATTTTTGTATCTGTAGTCATCGATCTTTTCTTTGTTTGTTCAGCCATAGTAGATTACTGTTTACTCGCAACACTTGCAGAGAGCGGAAAAGCAGCCACTTAGCTCCGCCTACCCTCTCTGGCAGACCAACCACTGCTGGGTGATGGAAAACACGTCACTAACTGGGCGCCGCTTGTGATTTTTTTCTGCGAAAGTCGCACCGTACTATATACTACATACTACATACTGCGTTCAGTGGTAGTTTGTAGTATGGAGGAGCTTTTCAAATTCATTTTGCAGTATGCTACGCCAGGCGGAAGTAAACAATAACCGCCGCTTCTTTAGCTACAGCGCCCCCTTCTGCTGGAATGCTGCTGCTGTCCGTCATTTCAACTGCAGCTGTGACGTTCCAGCGCTTTGCATTGTGGGTTACAGTAGGCGAGATTTTCTCCGAATCAGTACGACATCTGGATATTTTTGACATACTGCACATTTAGCTTTTGTTTGCATACTGCATATTACATTTTGGCCAAATCAGTACGTACTGCTAGTGTAGTATGGCATTTCCAACACAGCACTAGTCTGTAATACTGCAAACGCAAAGGCTTTCATCAGCGGGCCATCGGCTCAATCACCATTGTGTGACCTCATTAGGCGATAGATAGAGACTTAACAGACCTTTATTTAAATGAAATCTTTGAGATTATTACTTAGTAATTACTTTTTAATAGATAATACTTTTAAATCCTAAAGGAAAACTGCAACTTCACAGAAGCCAAATAACTCATAAGAATCCGAAAATAATAGATTGGGGAATAAATAAGAACATCAAATGTAAAAACAATTTATCAATCACTTTTATATACTTATATACTTTATATACAGCCGTGTCCCCTTTCACCTTTAATGACTGTGATGCTTTCAAGTACTTTTTTATGAACATTTCCAGCCCAAGAAAGACAGTAAAGCAACTCCCTTAACTGGAAGATAGTCCCATGAGTGGCCCAAAGACATCATCTCTTTGGCAAACATCTCATCTGATTAACCTCCAGTTCCTCTCATGAGTGCTTCCGTTTTACGTTGTGCAGCTTACACGTTAAGACTTCTACGTTCAGACTTCATGTTCCTCATCCTCTAACACGTCTGCAGATGCCATCAGGCCGCACGGCCTTGTTATGGCAGCAGTAACAAAACACAGACGCACACACTCGCAAACCCAGGAAACGGATCCATGAAAGTCCTAAATAAAACACCAACACACTCACAAACAGACCCCTGTGCGAGTGGAATTCCACAGCCTCAGCACAAACGGGCTGCAGAGGAGGCCGAGGCCGGGCAGGAACAGTCCCAACAAAACCTTTTTACAAACCGCCTCCCTGTTTTGTAACATAACCACGAAGCAAGTCAGTGGAAAAGCGGACACTTATTTAGTTAAGGGAGGCTTGAGGGCAGATTTTAAAAGCTGTGCGTGTGAGTAAACATGTCTTTGCCCTCCTCCGATGAACCTAAAAGACATACTGTGTATTTTATCCCTGAGAAATGGGACATGGCTGTATGCGAGTTCACTTCCTGACTTTGTGTTTAAGCTGTGAGGGTGAAATTGTTGCATCGCAGTCATGATGAGACAGAACTTCACAATGATGACCTGCCGGCTTTATCGCCGTTCAGGCACTGCAGATTGCCCAGAGCTATCTGATATGCGTATGCTGTTGAAATTGCCCTCTCGCCACCAGTAGCTCAGCTTTTTCCTACAACTGAGAAGAAATATACTGGTGCTACAGATGTATGAAACTACAGGAGTGTCTGAATCTAACTTCCTTGTCAGCGCTTGTCAGAAAGCAGTGCTAATGCTGTGGATTATTTCAGGTAAAAAGAATTATCTTCAAATACAGTCGGAGAAGCTGCCTGAGACTCCTTAGTGTGTGATAGAGCAACAAAGAGAGAACTGGAGAGGGAGATGGGAGGCTTTAACTGAGGCGTTAACGCTACTTAAACTACTTTATGGAAGAAAAAGGTTCTAATTTTGATTCATCAAAAGAAATAATTAGGTTCGGTGAGAAGGCAACGTGTGGAAATCTCATCTGGACGTGCATTCAAACAAGATTTGTTCGCCTCTTTCATCACAGCAAATATGCAAAGTCTACAGCAAGTACAAACGTTCCAGCCTGCCAGTTGCCTGACAGGTTCGTCTACTTCATTTACCCTGTCAACCTCAGTTCTGTTAGTTACATCACTGACATGTGATGGGACTTATTTCAACTCAAACCATTTGTTTGTTAGTGTTGTGTGCTCATTGATGATTGCTATCTTTGGCACTCAATTTTTGACAGTCTAAAGCTGTTTCCCACCGGTCAAAAACCCTGCTAACACTTGCTAGCACCCGGCTTTTTTGCTTAATGGGAAAGGCTACAATCGGCATTCAGACCCGGGTCAAAGACTCTGCAGTAGACCCGGGTAATTATCGCCTCGGCTCCGATCGGCATTGATGGGAACACAAAACCCGTGTCAACACCCTAATCTCCGCCCCCTTTCCGACGCGATCATCATCGCAGCTACAAATTCAACCCCTCTCCGTCTGAGCAGCGCTCGAACATCATTCCAAATTTGACGCCGCCCAGGTTGATACACAGACTGAATGAATAATGGATACAATAAAGACATAACCACTGTAACATCTTCACTGTTTACTAACCCTGTCTCGAGCGCGTTTGTGACGTCAGGCGCTGACGCAGCAGAAAAGACACAGAAAGGTGTATACTTCACTGGCAATGGGAATAGAGACAATCGGCTTCTATAAGCAGGTCAAAGCGCTAAATTTAGGTGGGAAGGGGTATAACTGGATGTTGCATATTTCCTATCGCTAACTTGACCACATAGCCCTGCACATGCAAAGCTGATGCTAGAGAGATCGCTGCTCGTGTTGTGAGGCCTCGGGCTGCCAATCAAGCTGCTGCATTCGACAATCTGCGACTGGGTGTGTATTAACACTCCTACACCAGGTGACATCATCCAGCACAAACGCTGCTGGGGTTGGCAAAGAGCAGGTGTGTTCTGTAAATGTGTAGATATTAAAAGGCTGAGGAAAGAGAGTTTCTTACACTGGACTGTTCGCTCATAGTTTCACCAAACTACAGCCTAATGCACCGTTCTCATGTTGCACCATCAGCCTCCAAGCTGTGATTGTAGCCATATTTGGGCAAAGCTGTAAACGTGTGGAACATACCGAGCACGTGGATAGATGGCAGAGAAGTGGATGGGCTGTGTTAGAGAAGTTTTTATATACATTTGATACTTCTTTTCACCGCAGATTGTGTTGCCAGACATGACCTCAAGCATATCGCAGGCAGTTCATCTTTGAGGACACTTTGTACAATCTCCGCACAGCCACCTTCCATGTCCACGGGGGCCGACAGAGGGGGCACTTTTGGATGCTGCAAATTGCTTAAAGAAGCAAGCTAAACAGGCCATCGGGAATTTCGAGTTGAGAAAGCAAACGCAGCCTGAAGCCGATGCAGCTGAGTCTTGTTGAGTGTTGTTTGTCAGGTGACGTTAAAGGAGACAGAAAAGCCTTTTTGCATTAGACAAATGTGCCTTTAGGTCTTCTTCATCTTACTAGGTCTGTACCAGACTCAAAGACTGTGTCTGTTCAAAGTCTGTTTGGCTGTTTGATATGAAGCTTGGACTATCGGTTGCTTTTTGGCTGACCCTTCACACGGGTCTGTATGTGACTGACTGACTGACTGACTGACAGCCGTAGAGAGAGAGAGGGTTGTGACATCACAGTGGCGGATCATGGAGGATATTGGACCTCCACTGACGCGACTCTCTGTCTTTGCGGCTCTGGATACTTTGTTCGGGGAGTAGGCGGGGCTGCTCGTCCGCTGCTCGTCCGCTGCTCGTCCGCTACGTCCGCAGCGTCATCGGACTCATAAGGACAGTCCTTGTAACACATCGCCCACAAAAGCGCACCTTGACCCGACGTGGTCAGCCACATTCTAGGTTTTCACCTAGTCTTGTCTAGTTCAATCACGTACAAAACTCCGGTCTCCGGCAAAACTTCCCTTGGTTACACATCTGTTAGCATACTAATGACCCTCAGAGGCTTATATTTCTAGCTCCGTCCACCAGTCAGTTTAGATCTGATGAAGCTTTTCGGATGAGAGGTGAAACGTCTTCAAGAACTTCAACAAAGCTTCCTTTTGGATTAAACTTTACCACGACCTTGATGACTGACACTTCAACATTTCTGTGTGTTTTAGTCACATCATCATTAACTGTATCATTCAACCATATAAACATTTTAGTTATCTGGTGAGCTGAAGTTAGCAACAGCTCAGCTTGGAATGTCACCGAGCAGTTTGTGTCTTTCGAGCCAAACCTCCTCAATCAGATCATTTAGCATCTCAGTCATGGGGAGCAAATTCTATCACTGTCTCATCATGGAAAAACTGATCAGTGTCCTTATTGTGGACAGGAAATGATTTCTAGATGTTTTGACTCTTTCCATCTCTCGTTCACCCACTCATATTCTCGTGTGTCTGCATGTAACCACACTGGAGTTTGATAGATGGAGTCTTGGAGCTTGTTGTAGCAACGGAGCGTTGCTACCAAACACAGCTAACGTTAGCTGTTCTGCAGATAGCCAAGTCAGCACCACAATGCTGGAGGAGCCATGCTTTTCATGTTTTGCATGTACACACTCACCCGCATGAACACTCTCTCTTTCACACAGTCACACACACACACACACACACACACACACACACACACACACACACACACACACACACACACACACACACTTAGCTGAAAGTGTTATCGCCACTTTCAGCAGGTTTAACCAGTCAGGCTGTGACAGTGATGTGTATTTAAGGCTCTGGCTGGGAGTAATAAATCCTGTGTAGAAGTAGATGTACTGTGTGTGTGTGTGTGTGTGTGTGTGTGTGTGTGTGTGTGTGTGTGTGTGTGTGTGTGTGTGTGTGTGTGTGTGTGTAAAATGACTAGGGGGCTGCCGTTGCACTTCCTATGAAGTGTGTTGCGATGATGAATCATTATAATCAGTGCTTAAAAAGAAAGGACAACGGGCCACGAGAGGAGACCAAAAGCGCTGACGTGTTACATCTGCCAAGAAACTGTATTAAACCAACATTGTTTACTGTTTTAACAATCATTGGTTGTCTTATTACCTTTGACCAGTTAATAACATCATCAGTTCACCGCTACCCAGATTAACTGAATATGATGTATAAACTATTTAAAGTAATAATCTCAAAGATTTTCATTTAAATGTCTGTTAAGTCACAGCCGGAGAGAGAGAGAGAGTTGTGACATCGCAATGGCGAGTCATGGAGCATGTTGGACCTCCACTGACGCGACTCTCTGTCCATACGGCTCTGGATACTTTGTTCGGGGAGAAGGCGGGGCTGCTCCTCCACTGCTTGTTCGCTGTCCTCACCTACGTCCACAGCGCGCATGTCCGGTGGTAGTTTCTGGTCTTTGTCTTAAATGTTTCTGTGGGTGGGTCTTAACAGAAAATAGTCTTATTTACATTAATTAACACACAGCAAAAACAACCGTATAAGTTGAGACAAAGAGACAGAGAGAGAGGGAGAGATCGCACCCAAGTTACGTCTGTAACATGATGTTATTTATTTATCTTTATTAACATATATACTTATGGCCTAAAATTAACTTTATCGATCTGGAAAAGTTACAAATAAAGTTAAAAAAAACAACAACAACGGTCGGGAAACACTTCTAAATAAAAGCATTGTGAACAAACGAGGGGAGTCAGAATTCCAGACCGGGCTTTTACTTTGAAAAAGCATACTGGAAATGTTGACCTACTTTACTCTCCATTCCTGTGACTTTTACTACAGGAAGAGATGTTAATATTGCTGTCAGCGATCAATGGGACTGATCACAATTCATTTTGTGTATTTTGAATGCAGCTCGCGGTAAAAATAGTCGAGCCTCCTATTCTCTACATTTTCAGTCACGCCAGCAGCGCAAAGACTCTCATCTGTTTTCATGCATTTAAATATGAGAATGAAAACGTCCCGCAGCCGTCACGCACACGCTTCCAGTGTGCCCACAAAAGCGCACATTGACCTGATGCTGTCAGCCACATACGAGGTTTCGACCTCGTCTTGTTCAACAAGCATTCAACACATTAGGTTTGAACTCGGAATATGGGTAACATCTTTTTGCCTGAATTGGTGTGAGGTTTAATTTGACAGAAGAATGACTTGAAGATAGGGATGTAAAGCGAAAATGGCTCCTCTATTGCAGGACCTGGAATAACTCAATAATGTAATTATTTAACCCCGAGAAGACAAGAAAACATTCTCATGTTGTCAGTCTTTAAGCATCGTGTTTATGGGGATAATACATTGACTGAAAACATGGTTCTTGAATGATGAAATCAATGATTACATCACAGGAGGAAGTTGTTTGGAGAACATGTACATACACAGTGATTGTTTTCAAGTGAAAAACCTGGAGTAATCTGTCTCTCACTACGTGTAGCTCATACAAAACCACACACACACACACACACACACACACACACTGACAGGTTGCTCCATGTCTCCCTAATCCTGTCAGTCCATTGGTCCGTTCCTCTCTAACGGAATGAAAAGTACATCACCATAGTGACCACATGAATGGCCTATTAACATGAGAGGTGAGCTGAGGAGACGAGGGGAGAGACAGTGAATGAGAGAGGGAGAAGGGGAGAGAGAGAGGGGGAGAGGGGGAGAAAGGTGGGGAAAGAGGAGATGCTGCTTGGCTGGAGGGAAAGGGATGAATGAATGGAGAGAGTGTTTGAGAGTTGGTGGGGGGACTTTAAAAGAAGTGATACATTGGCTCTTTCTCTGTTTAGTCAAGGAGGAGGTTTATTGCCATGAATAGTTCTGGTGCCCTTCATTCCTTTCTTTATTACTCCCTTCGTTCTTTCCTCTCTCCCTTTCTTTCTTTCATTCTTTATTTCCTATTCCTTCCGTCCCTCCTTCCTTCCTTCCTTCCTTTCCCTCTCCACTTGTTGGATATAGTTCTGTAAAACCCCAGGCACACAGTTTCCACCTCTTTTTGAGAATATATTTAGGAGTGTGATTCAGGTAAAAATCCATCCGACCCTAATGACAAGTAAAAAGCACTTTTATTCTGTCAGATGAAAGAACGTCCCTGTCTTCAACGCTCCTCGTCACTCCTTGTGTTAATTTAGCTTCTTGTGTTAAGGGATAAAACATGGATGGAACATTGAGGGGTATGAAATAAGTGTCACAGGTCCAAATTGTTGTGCCTGAACCCAAAGAGAACCCGGAAATGTACGAGTCAGAACCGTACGGGGTCCGTCTATTATTTGTCGGACCTGACCCCGGGAAAAACAGACCCGATCAGCACGGCTTCACAGCTGATTGGTATTAGCAAGTTATCATTAGTCTGCTGTCAAAACAAAGCTTTTTGTCCGACCTAATGTGCCGTAGCTTTCTCCCCTGTGCCTAGCCGTGCATGTAATCCATCCTCCTTACCAAGAAACTCATCCAGGTCGTTGATAAAAACAGCAAAGCTAATCCACTAGTTATTTGAGATTAAAAGTCCTCTTGCTGTCACGCAGACAGATGACAAATGCGCGGCTCGTTGAGAAGCAGCGTTACTGTTTTGTTGCATCTAGCATAACAAAGATAACTTCGACTATTTGTCCTTTTGAACAATTTTAATGATTGCTCTCTGCCCCGGCTGCTAACGTTAGCATTTGTAGTTCGCTATCATCCGTGTTGCCCCAGTCTGACCTTTGATCTGACCCTTCACCTCCCGAGCAAACGCAGCTGGAACCCTCGCTCGGCCAGGTCACTGGAGCCACCTTGTGGCCAAAGCTGCACTTTGCTTGCACACACACGCAGCACTTTCATCATGACCAGCGCTTCCTAATTACGGCCGGGGTCTTCCGGGATCCACTCTGATATTAAACATAATGTTGAACAGACCCGGGAAAAAAAACAGGGTTATAGAGTCCCGACCTGGAAATGGTTGCCCACATAAAACGTGGCCCCAAACCTGTCCCGGTCCTGGTTCAGGTCGCGGGTCCTAGGGTTCCGGTGGACCCCTGAAGATCTCTACTTCGCCGTACTGTATTATCGGCCGTACAGTTGTTTACCACTGTGTGGATTAGGAAATAAAAGTGTGTCTAAACATTAACCATTAGATTCTGGGCACCAGGGTTATAATAAACCACTTTTTCGCTCACTAGAAAAGTTTAAAACTGTAATTTTAAAATCCTTATCATTGCCAAAAAAAGTGTTTTTTTCTTCCCAGACATTCATCAGATGAAGGGTGAAGGAAATTATGACTTTGTTCGTACAGTAAATGACTGAGGGGTCGGGGAATGTAAAACACAGCCTGTATGACAGGTGTGGCGACCGTCTGACAAGGACGTCTGATGGAGCACACTGCCGCCTTGAGGCAGTGTACGAGCATCCAGAGCGTCATTGTTTATGCATACACAGCAAACGCCCAGAGCTTCTGATATTAGCAATGGCTCCAGTAGCTTGGAGAATCCTCACGCTTTGTTTGTTTTTTTAGTGCGACAGCAGATGAAATCATTATTTCTGACAGCGGAAGGACGAGACAAGGGCTTCATTCCCACATTAGCTGATGAAAAGAACCAGAGGAGGGGAAGGACAGACATCAGAGGGAAAGAAGCTAACGGTGCTGACAGGACTGACACAACGCATTTACTGACATATGAATTTAAGTGAGTGTCTGGATGTCGAGTTTGCCTCTTTGTTGGCTTCACGTTCACCGCAACAACTATGCAGAAGATCCTTCTTCTTTGCGGGCTCGTTAAACTTTCCTTACAGCACCGAAACGGCAGAAATGATGGAAGACGTACAGTATCTATTTGGGTCTCTGGTGACAGGGGGAAGAGGAATCTGCAGACAGCTCCGGCTATTTAAGAGCTGGCATACTGTAGCTGAGGGTCGCACCAGTAAACATGATTGACAACTGGTTTGTCCGGAAAGACGGACACTGGATATACTTGACCTTTAACCTCCATGGTGTGTTCCGCATGAACCCCCTGACCTACATATCCTATCAGGGCCAAGGCCATATGTGACTGAGAGATGGACTCGTGTCACTGATGTCATCAAGTGCTCTGTGATTGCTTCTCTCAGGTGAACATCGCCATTACAGTTCAAACTAGAGTGTAATAAACAGCTCTTTAGTGCAGGGATCATGCCCCTCCCGGCGGAGTCAGCCGGCCTCTTCACCCTCACTCCTCAGGCAGCCACTCAATAACCATAAGTAGATTTTGTATTGACCTGAAACAACTCAGAGTGTGTTCTATAGAATTTCTCTCCATGGTCCTCAGACTGTGTTTTCATCTCCCTGCGGGGACCTGAAACCCGACATTTCTATTCCTGTGGTTCCATCGATCAAGTGGGCGTCAAATCAATTCTGCACTTGAGTGCATCCAGGCTGTATACAGTCCAGCCCACTGTGCTGTTTGGCCATACTTAATGGCTAAAAATTGACATGCCCTTTGAAGGTCTTTGCATAAGCATTACCAAGTGTGATGGTTTTAACATTGAACAATGCACATTTGTTGAACAGAATTGATTTGAAACTCATCAATTTCTGAGGCTGGGTCCATTTCTATCTCCCAAAAATACAATGGAATCTCGGAACCCGTCGGCTAACGTCTGACGACAATGTAGACCCTGAAGCTGCTTTCCCACTGGTCAAAAAACCTGCTAACAACACCCGGCATTCAGACACGGGTAATTATCGCCTCGGCTTTGATGGGAACACAAAACCCGTGTCGACACGCTAATCTCCGCCCCCTCTCCGGCGTGATGCTATGCTCCGTCGGAAAGTTTCATTAACAGACTGAATGAGTACTGGAAACAATAAAGACCTAACCATCTTCAGTGTTTGCTGACCCTGTTTCGAGTGTTTTTGTGACATGAGATGGCGACGCAGCAGAAAAGAGGCCGACACAAGTATACTTCACTGGCAATGGGAAAAGACGGCATCTATAAGCAGGTCTTCCCGGGTCTAAAAAAACCTGCGTCAACGCGCTAATTAGGGGAAAAAGGGTATTAGAGCGACAGCCAGCTTTTTGGGCTTCCAGTGTTGCCAGCGGTTCGCGGTAAAGGACTTAAGTCTTTGTGTTCTGTGCGCTGCATTGTTTACAGTCCGACTAGCTACTTCAGAAGTGAGACTGGAGTTGGAGTTCAAAGGCGATGTCTAAGTACTGACTGTTAGCTGAACTTGCTGATGTCTGTAGAGATGAATCAAAAGCTGGGAGCCGGTTGGTGTTACGGTGGATTGTGTTCCGCCCCTTTTTCTCTTCACAGGGACAGTTGCAACCAAAGTCTGCTGATCCGTGATTGGTCCAAATGAAAACCAGAACACTTCCATTACTAAAATCTGATCCCACGCCTACTGCAAAATCTGTAAAAAAAAGCGGTTTTGTTTCCCATAATGCAATTCATAGTGTTTTTTCC
Organism: Semicossyphus pulcher; assembly: GCF_022749685.1. Lineage (NCBI taxonomy): Eukaryota > Metazoa > Chordata > Actinopteri > Labriformes > Labridae > Semicossyphus > Semicossyphus pulcher. The sequence continues at coordinate 23,266,839 of NW_027211615.1, read as the reverse complement.
CCCCAGATTTGCTCACAATTACACCGGTTATAGATGAATGACAGCACTTTTTGTAGGTACAAGTGCAAACACTGAACAAGAGCAGCCCGAGCTCCAATAACATTAGTGTGTTTATTTTCTGGAACTTGAATAAGCTTCTACAGAGCTCCACAGAGATTATACAACTGTGTTCACAGCCGACTACAGACTGGTACAGACACCTTTCTTTTTTAACACCTTGAAACTTTAAAGACCATAACGGCTTCATTATGAGCTTATTGTCTTATTGTAAATCTTACAGAGTTTTTGTTTTTCATGTCATCATCTGTTTCCTTCTTTGGTCACAGATGCTAACATCAGAGTGAGTAAGCCTTGTATTGTTGGGGCTCCAACTAATCCCTCAAAAAATTCCGAGAAATGACGTGTACAGGTCAGAAGATGTATTTTTGGACCGGCCAGAGAGACATTATCCCAACTGTAGACCCCACTGCAAGCCCCCCACAACCTCGGGCCAGCTGCTCCACTTTTAGCCCAGGCTCCAGTGAGGTGTGTGGGCGGGTGTATGGGGCAAATGGGGAAGGGGGTGGGTGCCTTGGCCACTGTCACTGTCCATCTAAACGCCGGTTCACTTTCCCCCCCTCTGAAGTCGGCCAGTCAGTTGTGGAGCCAGCGAAGCAGCTGCTGAGTCAGTCGGTCTGTGGAGAAAGTGGAGACCTCAAGAACTTAACCCAACACTTCCAGCACCACAGTTTCTTTCGGGCGGAGGTGCCGGATTTAACCGTCGCCAAGATGACTCGTGACTCGTAAGTTTCATCGAGTGCTTGAGGAGCAGCGGAGCTGCTGTTGGATTCTGGGGGTCAAACGATTGCTGTAGGTCACATTATCAAGCAAAGGGAGGCTCAATCATCCGTATTAAATGCTTTCCATTTACTCAGTATTATCTCCTCTAAAGCAGGGTTAGCATTCACAGTACAGGCTCTGAGGGACCTAAGCTGTCAGTGTATGATTGAGGATTAGCCTGTCTCTCTCTCTGCCTGCCTGCCTGCCTTTCTACCTGTCTATTTGTACTATCGCTCATCTCCTTGGCCTCTTTTCCCAGTCAGATGAGGAACCAGCTTTAGCTTTTAGCACCATCCACCTATTCATTCATTATTTGGAGTCCCTCTCACCACATGAGAAGCTTATATATTTATAGAACTGCAGTGGCTGTTAAACCCATCAGAGTGCCATCAGAGGGGAGCTTCTAGCTCTGTTACCGGATAAGATTCGTCTCTCCACGAGGTGACGGGGCACTTTTCTCCTTCACTGCCTCCGGAGCTGCCGTTGTATTTCCAGAGGACTTGTGCAAAAAGCTCTTCATGGCCTTTTTTCCCTTGGGTTACTGTGAAAGTGTGTGTTGTGTGGTGGTGATGGGGGGTTTTATGTCTCTGCGATGCTAATTTCTCGACTGTTTTAAAATTCAGCATCGGCTGTCGTGCCAGTGTGAGCACCGCACTTCTGAGCTGTGCCTTTTTACATGTTGTTTATATAACTGCATGAAAGTGAGCTGTATATGTGAGCATTCCCTCCATCGCTCCTTGCATCATGATTTGCTTTCATCAAGTTGTGCCGGCAAACACCTAAAGAAGCTTCAGTTATCTACAACGATGCAGTTTTTGTAGTTCTGTTAGCCCGCAATCCAAATGAACCACTGGTGGATCAGAGAGTCGTTGACTTTTAAACTTTTAACCCTTATTCTTTTCCCTCATGTCGCTGCAGTGTTGACTTAGCATCTGTCTCTCACCTGTTGTTGTCACCAGACTTTACCCAGCAACAACGACATCATTGTCCAGACTAGACAACAGAAGTAGTACGGATCAAATGACGGCGAGCAGGAGTTGTGCTCCTGTCACACAGACGGAGTTGTAGCGTCCGGCTGTGTGTTGCTGTTTTTCTTGTCATAACCTTTGACAGATGTTTCGTATAAACTATCTTTATTCTTTGTATCTTGTATAGGGCTGAGTTCTTCGAATCGATTCTCATTTGAATCACCCGATATCGATTAATAATAATCTTTAAAAAATATGTGTAGGAACGAGTCTCACGTTTCTGAGCGCTCCTGAACCCAGCACGACTCAGCGCATCCCCCTCAAAACACAGCAGTGAGGGAGACATGCCCGAACTTGTTTACTGCACCTACTACGGAGACAGTGAGTCTTTTTATCGCGTGTGCGTCCATGAATATGTAAGCACTGATGTTTATGTTGCTCTCTGTTAGCGCCAGCTTCGGCCATGAGTGTATTTTCAGCATGTTGTTATAAATACACCTTTCCTATAAGTCTTGTGTGGTTTGGTTCTTCGCACCGAGATCTCGTGGCCAAATCTCGCGCAAGTTGAAGCTCAGTTCGTTTAATCAAAACCATGAGCAAGATGTTCAGACTAAAAATCTGTCTATGTCATAAAATAGTTAATGTTGTGTTGACTGCTGTGTGTTGGTCATGCTAAATAAAAGTACATGATGTAACTTCTTTAGGGTCAATTCTTATTGTAAACATTTTGATGATGCACCAGGTGAGAGGTGCACTGATATTGTAACTGAAATACCCCTAACAAAAATCAGGACCTTGTGAATCGGAATCAAATCAAATTGAGAAATCTTTATTGATACCCAGCCCTAATCTTGTATTGATAAAGTTTATACACTGTTATCTTCACTGGTCGAGCACATTTTGCTGATGTCGATGATGGCCGGCCAAGAACCCTTTATCACAGATAATCCCACAGAGCAGAATGCAACACACTATGCTTTGAGGGATTTAGAAATGAGACCGTTAGCTCTGGTAAACCAGTAAAATGCCTGGCTAGCTGCCTGCTAGCTCATCATGCTACCCCAGCAAAAGTTCTAGCCACAATCATTGCGGGTTAGCACAGACCAATGCACACAAGGGAAGCTTTGAATGTTCGTGGTCTGTAGTAAATATTGACCCTGCAAGATGCTTGGAAAAATCTGATATCCTATAATTTATCACAACTGAAGTTTATAATTGAAAGGAGGAGTGATGTTGGAACAGTGTTTCGTTGGTCTCCGAGCTCACTGCATCCTTTTTGAACCTTTTAATGAGGGTTATTTAATCCTATACTGTGCTTCCCTCTGTCACATCTCTCTGTGTCGAGTGAATCCAGTGCCACACTGACTCCGACACGCTGGCTGACATGATGTTTTGCCTGTGGTTTTATGGCCAATAAGAACTACGTCATGCTTGGTGGATAAAAGAAAACACTGCTTTGTTGGCAGAGGAGATCAAGAGTGGAGGCGGCATTATACTTCCTTATCAAGGATCTGTGTAGCCATTTCAGTACTTCTCCAAATGTCAAGGTTTGCTTCACGCCTCAGTTTCAGGGTCGAGCAGCACATGAGCGAATAACTGTGAGGAAAGGAACACGTGGACTTCTGCTGAACACCGTCCTGTTCAGGTCTTTCTCCTCGGTGTTCTCTCATGTAAACTGATCCGTGAGCATGCAGTGTACCTGAAACGCTCCTGTGGGAGTTATGAAGGACAAAGGGTTCTTTTTTTTCGCTTTGTATTTTGCTCAGTTTTGCTATCTCATCAGTAACAGGACGCTCTCTGTCTATTGGAAGGGAGTGTTCTTACACTGTGTGTTGTGTGAGAACAGTAACTGTATCATGCATTGTCAGGGTCCCTTTGTTAGAATCAAATGCACCATTGTTAGCTCACGCCAGCGCTGTCTTGTAGACACGCCCACACCTGCCTGCCACTTGATAATGAACTTATTAGCTCTGTGTGTTTCCTGACACGCGCACACACCTGAGTTGGAGCGGCACAGTCTGTGATGGGGTCAGACAGGTTGTGCTGTTACACTGGAGCGAACACGGCTTCACTCTCAGCAAGGGATGGTCTCACCTGTGACCTTGCTGTCAATCAAACATCCCTATCATTTTTTGTGTCCCAGTATTTGTTTAAAGTAACAATATGTAATATACTGACTGTAATTGATTATAAAATGTTATCGGAGTTTAAGGAAACATGTTGAAATACTGGCTTCTCCGACAACAACGCTGCAGCCAGTATCTTCTCCTTCTGAAATGTCCATCCCTCGGTTGCCAGATATTGGCGCACGGGACTCATTGCTTGTCACTGTCAAAGCGCGCACGTCTTGTGCTCGAGTAGGTTCAGTGCCCTCAACCTGGCAACCATGCATGAGCTTTGTGTTGTACTAGAAGCATAGCTCAGTTTGGGAATAGCTGAGTGTGGGTGGTGGAGAGACAGGAAGTGAGTGTGTGCGCATGGTTACGAGAGTGAACGGGGATCGGAGCGGATCAGCGGAGAGCATTATCAGTAACTGAAAATAATAGAACGACTGCACAGTGAGGCTGGTTGTGTAATAAAGCCACATACTCCTCAAGACTGAAGCCACGCTCCTGTGTCTTACTTCCTGCTCGCTGCTGTGTGTGTAAAGCAATGACTGTATATGTAGATGGAAAATAGCCCCCTAATAGGCGCTGCCATTTTGCGATGGTGACGTCATTTGGAGCCAGAGTCTGACTCCGCCGTAGCCACTTCCGCTAAACAAAACACACACTTAAATTACTGAAAAAACAGCAAGGATCCCGCACGCCGGCGTGTTTAACAGCAGAACAGCTTCTTGTGTTGGTCTGAGGTTAAAGTTCACAGATATGGAAACGTCAATGACTGTAGTGATTGTTTCAGTTACGTCTCCTCTCACCGTTCCTCCTCTACTCTGCTAATCCAGAACAGATTGGCTGCAGGAGCCGTATTGGTCAACAGAGCTGTCAATCATCCTTTTGACAGCATCAAATAACTAATTAAAAATAACCTTGACAGAAAAATGAACACTTGGACGTAAATCAGCATGATAAGAACTAACTATAATGACAGAAACCATGTGTGAGAAAAATGTATTTGACGTGTATTTTGATTTTATAGTTTGACTCATGTCCCATCTGTTAACATGGAGGAGGCGGGCTTTATGACCTATACTGCAGCCAGTCAGCAGGGGGCGATAGAGAGGTTTTGGCTTCACTTTTAGGGAGCTGTCATGTCGTCCATCTTTTTATACAGTCTGTGGGGCAGACTGAAACGTCTCCCCTGTGCTTTCCGACCTCATCATTTCATTTTCAGAAAAGGTTCCCTTGAGCAGGAATGTTACACTCACAGTCATGCTGATACTTTAAGTGAGTGTCGTATTATAGAGTGTTGCCTTAATGTCGCTATGCTAGCAGATTTCTACCTCTCTGTCTGCAGAGTGCACGGAAGAATGAGTCAGCCCCTAAATCGCCCAGTAAGCCCGGTACACTTCACAGGAGTAATCTGCTGGCCGTCAGTCCTGCCTTATCCTCTGTCAAGTGGGCAAGAAAGACACTATCACAGAATGTCATGTTGGAAAATGTTGAGCCTTTTGAAGGCCGAATCAGCACCGCTCTCACACCGAGGAGGGCTTCTTCCTCCGACACAAAGCTGAAGCTTCTCTGTCTCCTCTTTTATCTCCATTCAGTCAGCTGGAGTTGTGTTTTTCTTGCCTGCTGAGGCAAAAAGGACTGCTGACTGGCCTGATGATGTCATCGCCTTTCCTCAGCACACACACACACACACACATACACACACATTAAGAAGAGGCTGTTTGTTGAGTTTAATTAAAGAGGAGGGCTGACGGTGAATTATTGTCCCCTCTGTGGGACTCGCTCAGAGGGCTGCTGACAGACAGTGCAGCTATAACCAGCAACGACAGAGAGGGGGAAAGCCTGTCATTAAATTTAGTACCATTGTAATACCACTGTGTGATGTTTTGTCCATCTCTTGGTTTGATCTGCGTGACTTTGTATTTACTTGGAAGAGTGTATGCTGTATGTGAGATCTGTTTACCTGCTAATCATGTTTCTCGACTGCCAAGAAGACGGTGGCACCGAGGGACTGTTGCCTTTGGCTTTGCTGTCTTTGGATTAAGTGATACACATTTTTCTGAGTGGCTCTCTGGGAGACGAACCCGCCCTGCAAAGCTCTGCAAGTCAGTGATTGCATTGCAGCAAGACTGGCTCCCATTAGAGCTACATTTTCTTAAACATACAGCTTCTGTATTCCTGTGCATGCCACTTGCTGTATTGCAACGAGGCTAATGCAGCACCAAACAGGAAGCAGCACCTGTGATAGATGGTTAAACATGGGAGGATGGGAGTCCTAACTCAATCAAACACCATACTGTAATGCTGTTAGGGCGCAGTGATCTACCTGCTTTTTAACCTTGCCTCAACGTACACAACCAGCTGCGTCAATTGTTCACACACTTGTCTTTGCACAACGTGTGTTACTGGAGGATACCTCTAGAGGGCACAGCAGAGAACTCAGGCCACATGCAGCTACTAGGGATATTGGATTTTTAGCCGATTACCGATACCGATATTTTTTTCCCGCACACCTAATTGCAGAGATCATCAACTCTCTTCTGTAGTGGAATTAGCGTACAGTATAATGGTGATACTCTTATCACATTTGTTACAACGGTCGGGGTGACGGGTCTTGAGATGGTTAATCAAGTTTGTAGTGTTGAAAGACTTTGCCTTGGCTCCTCCTCGCATCACCGAAGCTGAGCAGTCATTGCAAATAGCAGTTGTGCGATCTATTTTGGACACTTTGAAAAATTGCACACCACGGACATTTTGGCTTCTAACTCTCTCATGCTGCAGGTAGACACACGTGACGTCATCACACTGCGCCGCGCCGCGCAGGTCTTCTTCGCGCCGGGGACATTGCACCAAGGTCGGGCATTTAATCAAGTATGCAGCAGCCCATTATTTTATTGCTTAATTATATCGGCGGATATCGGTGTGTGTAATTTTTAAGCCAATATCGGCAGATACCGATAATGTGCCGATAATATCGTGCATCCCTAGCAGCTACCATACGTGCGCGATGTAAACAACGGACATGATGACCCTCAGGCCCCTGCTCTGTTTGTCCAACATCTTCCTCCGTGTCCAACATCTTCCTCCGTGCCCGGAAGCAACGGTCCCGGGCTTGTTTTTCATTTAGTTTTGCAGGTTGCCATGTCGACTTCTAAAATAGAACTTATCTGTGGTTTATCAGCTTGTCTTTCTTCCGTTGTTGTCCCTGCTGCTGTGTTGACCCTGTCGCATCCCCTCTGCCGCTATCATATTAACTACTAGGGCTGGAGATATGGCTTAAAAAAATGTTAGTTTCCTGAAGCGGCACGTAACGACGATGGCCGCTCTCTGTGCTGTAAAATGCAACTGTTCTTCTTGTCTTAAATTCTTTTGCTCTATCAAACACTGAAGTCTGCACTCCACCAAATGCGCTCTCTGCTCTCAGCTGAGCGGCCCCGCTTACACGGACAATGGATGTCCGACCTCTTATAGCCAAACCACACGACCGAAGTAGCGCCCTTCCTGGGTACTAAATCCTTCGCTGTCGGCTGCGCGCTCGGGTATGTAAATACGCCAACACGTCATGTGCGACGCTACACCTTTGATATCGCGATATGACACTTCCTCATCACGTGAAAGAATTAAAGCGGTATAATCTGAACGATATGATACGGCACAGCCCTGGTTAAAAGCAAGCACATCTCCAGTGTTAGGGCGCGGTGGCAATGAGCTCTAGTGAACCAGTAAAAGGCAGGAAATGCCTCACTGGCATCAACCATCAAGTTACAAACCACTGCACGTACTACTATCACAGAGCGTCTTCTCCTGGCAGCTCTTTAACATTTGGCCGAAGATCTGAAGAGGAAAAAAAAAGTGTATGTCAGAGTGTAAATGTTAAAATGCTGCAGTCAGACAACCCTCAGCGTACATCATTTTTAATTCTTCTATTTCTCATGTATCTGGGGTCTTTTGGGAGTGAAGGAAGTAGCTTGTGGTTTATAAGCTGTGTGTGTGTGTGTGTGTGTGTGTGGCATTTGAGCCACCTGTGCCCTGCAGCCTCCTGCAGCGACGCAACCTGAAATGGCATCAGGCCTCAGGGGGGGAGAAGACGTCTCGCTGCTCACCTCTATCTCTTTCTTCTCCTGCAGCTTTCATTCCCGTTAACAGGACTATTTACTGCCTTCTTCTCCTCCTTCTCCCTCCTCTCATCCCTCCTCTCACTGATCGTTTTGCTGGGATATCCCTATCTTAAACAAGGTACGGCGACGAGCTTAACACTGCTGTGTGACCGGCTGAAAGTTTATCACTGTGAACATGAAAGTTGTTCTGACTGTGAATAAATAGAGCAGCCAGTATAAAGCTTTGGCATCGATCAACCACTCGTGCATTTACGATGGAAATTTGCGATACGTGAGCTCTCTCCCTTCCTCCTTCTGTCGCTCCCGTTCCCTCCTCTACCCCTCCTTCCTCCTCCTCTCCTCCCTCGCATCATCTGTGCTGCTATAAGAGGCAGGAGCCGATTCCAGGTGCCTCACGCTGCTCTCTCATCTTCCCTCTCCGTCCTCGTCCCCTCTCTGTCCTTCTCCCCCTCTAATTGACTGTAATAGCTCTTGATGCGTGCGCCGTGTTTAGACAGCCTTTTGACTGCGTGCTTAGCAGAAGTGTGACAAACTGCACACCTTTAATCGCGGCTCGTTTGCGGGGTGGGCCACGCGCTGCCTCTCCCTGCTTTTGAAAAGTCATTGTGATCAGTTTGGGCCATTACGCGGGGCGCCTCCGGTTCAGGGCCGCGCCAGTAATTGCACATAATCATGTAGAAACATTTATTTCCGAATCTTAAAGCAGAGAGCGTTAATGATGTTTTAAGCAGAAGCGTCAGCGTGTGTAGACGTCCATGTGTCGGCGATGAGTGTGTTTCAGGCTCAGTTAAGCACACTGTTAGCTGAGAGTGGCAGCGTGCGTGTTATTGCGCTGAACAAAGGCACAAATATCTCTCTCCTCGAGCCCTTGTTGTCCCGACCTCGAGAGTTTGGTACAGCCTTCCCTTGCAGCCCCTTCTGTGTGTGTGTGTGTTTCTGTGTGTGTGTTCTGTGCCCTACCCTGCACACACAACGCAGCGCGGCCCTCACACATGCTGACAGAAATGTGCTGCCTTCCTGGGGCTGATTTCATGCCTGTCGAGCTAGCTGCTGTCCAAAGGGAACAGGAGGAAAAAAAAGAAGCCCTTTTGTTTTCAACATTTCTTCTAATTACATCAACACTTGAGTGAGTCTGCAGCCTTCAGGGGGAATCACAAGTGTAATTCAAACCCTGGAAGAAACATGTGTTCAGTTAGTCGGTCCTTTGTCAGAGACAGCTTCAGAGACAGCTACATGGTGAAGTAGACTGATCCTGTGCAGCACATCAAACTTGTATTTCACTACTTAAAAGAAGGAGAAGTGTATTGTAAAGCCGATGACATGAGTCTTTAACACCACATTGTTTTCTGTGATGTTCAGAAAGAAAAATCCTGCCACGGCGTCTCCTCCTCCTCCCTTCGTCCCTTAAAAAAATCCCTGAATCTGCAGTCCCCGCACATTTCCCACCTGCCCCCTCCGTCGCGGAAACAAAACGAGTCTCTGCCGTCGTTTAGTGGCAACTTGTTGAAACTTTGAGTTTGCAAAAATGACAGTTACAGCTGGCTCGCGCTTCGCCGAAGTGGTTGCCATAGGTTGCACATAATATGCATTAGGGCTGTGCCGTATCATATCGTTCAGATTATACCGGTACATACGTGATAAGAAAGTGTCGTATAACGATTTCAAAGATGTAAATTTGCAAGACGATTTCCTGATCATTATAGAAGCACTCGCCGCTGCTTTAAATCAATACAAGCCTGAGATACGCCGTCTGTCCGTGTAAGCCCCGCCCCTTCATGCTCGGAGCGTGTGAGTTTAGGCGGGACCGCTCAGCTGAGAGCAGAGAGCGCATTTGGTGGAGAGCAGACTCCAGTGTTTGATAGATATCAGCAAAAGAATTAAAGACAAGAAGAACATTTTACTGCACTGAGAGCGGCCATCGTCGTTACGTTCAGCTTCGGAAAACACCGGAAAACACCGGTGGCAGCGACGTGACGCCTGCGCAGTAAGCATTAAAGAGTTTACCCAATACTCCACGCAGACGTTAATGAGCTTCAGATGACCATCTAACTGACATTTGTAGCACAGCCATATATGGAGTAATAAAGCGGGCAGCTTCGCTATTTACTGAATAAAAGCTAAACAGGGACGGTTGATGCAGTGGCAGATCAAACTCCTCTATCACAGCTCGTAGCAGCTACAGCAGTGTTTCTGTGTCGTCATGTAGATCCAAACGTGAGCACTGACTGGGTGGACTGGTTATATCGTCATGAATATCGTTATAGCAAAATTTTTTGAAATATTGGGATATCATTTTAAGGCCATATCGCCCACCCCTAATATGCATAGCGTCAAACCTGCCGATCTGAAAACGTTACGTCGTCCCTGATATGTCTTGTAGCGCATGAAAAACACCACATGCAGATGTTTACAAGGTTAAACACTTTAACTTTAACGCTTTAGCTGCCCCCTCAAAACGATGATCGGCCAAGACGACTGAATTGTGTCAAACCCGATCATCCGATCTCTGAGCTTCTGTTTCATGAAGCTGCATCGTCGTTCCCAGAGAATGCCCGTGTGACCGCACGGCAGCGTTGTTTTATAAAGTTCTCCTGCTCTCCCAAACAAACCAACCTGGTGAGTCAAACTGTTCACTGCTCCCCGGCACTCTTAAAGATGAAATGTGGACCTTTCCTTGAAGGGCGTGAAGAAAGAGATGCCCTCAGGTAACCACAGAAGATGCAGTGCAGTGAGAGCTCAGTGGGAAAGCCCAAATGTTTGGCTGAAAACAGCCTCTAAATTTAGACCTCTGCTGCCTCACACGAGTCATCATCCAAACATATCCCGTGTTATAAGAGATGATGATCATTTGTTGGTGTGTACATTGCTCTGTAGCTGCAGTGTTCATTATTGATTGCATGCAGTTGTGCTTTCAGTGCTGTGATGCAAGAATGCAGTCACATGCTGTATGTATTTTCCCTCCGCTTAAAGCTGGTCAATTACAACGCTTACAGTGATCATGCACTAGATGTAAAGGAGCTGGCCTTCAGCGTGCTGCACGGAGACGCCCCACATTTAGACAGGGAACGTTGCAGTGCAAAGAAGATCCCCTCCTGTCAGGGCTGCGTGCTCGTCACATGCAGGGAAAAGCTCCATAATCGTCGCTAATTCTGACTGCTCTTTCCACCAAACTCTCCTCGGCGTGTTTATTTTGGAGACGAGCGAGAGATGGGTTGGGTGGGTGTGTGGCAAGTTGGAATTAAAAGAGAGTGCGAGTGCGTGGAGAGTCGCAGAGATAAAAACAGAGCGAGGAGCTGGGAGGGAGGAAGGGAGGGAGCCACAGGCAGATACAAGAGGAGGGGGGAGATCAAGTGAGAGACAAAAGGTGCGAGATAGATGAAGCAGAGGGAGCCGGGCGAGCGAGCAGGAGAGGAGAAGGAAACCCCCACTTCTACTTGAGCTTAGATACTACCGCGGTGATATCCCCCCCAACGCCGAGCCCGGAGAGCGCGGAAGCAGGCTGTGCAGGAGCAGGAGCCTGTTGCCTGGATACCCCTGCTGTCGCCACAGCGGCGAAAAGCCAGGATTGAACCGTGTGTGTGTGTGTGTGTGTGTTTGCTGGCTGGTGCTGCTGCCATGGGAGAAACACAGCTGGCTGTCTGTCTGGATGGTTCCCGCGCTTGTTTGTTCGCTTTCTCGCTGGCTGACTCGCTGACATCGCACGTATGAATAAGGAAGGAATTACCCTGACGCGGGGGTTCTGAGGAGAGGGGGCGGGAGGCTGGGGGTGGGCCGGGGGGGGGTAGGACTGGCACTCTGCTTTGGAGGATGAAGAAAGCTGTTTGGTAGGGAGGTGAGAGAAACCAGAGAGATTCCCTTTGCTGCCGTGTGAGAGAGAGAGAGAAAGCGAGGAGACCCGGAGATTGGAGAGCTGAGGAAGGGGGAGGCCGGCAGGGGAGAGGAGTGAGGCTGGAAGGGGGGAAGTTAGCAGCTAGCAAGCTGCGTGGAGCCATGCAGATCCAGTCCTCTGGTCCACAGTCCAAAGCCTGCAGCTTCATCCTCAGTCAGAGATGTGTGCTGGCCTCCAAAATGGAAATCCACCGGTACGTACCTGCTGTCACACGAGTTCTTCTGTGTTTCTCCATCAGCCTCTGTCTTTGTCACAAGGCCTCATGTCACGTCAATCTGTCGTTGGTGTTTTAGAAGTACTTTGATTAAAGACAACAAAGAAGACAGCTCAGCCCTTTCTTTACTCTTTGTCAGCGTGTCGAACATACAAACCCGTTCAGTGGCGCCGTCGGTCCTTCAACAGAACAGTGACTGCTCATGGATCGGATGCATTGTACAAACTTTATGTCAGACATTGTTGATCCTTTGCTGATTAAATGTCCCTGACATATAGATATGTACGTGTTTTAAAGCTTGTTAGACCTGAAAGAAAAGAGCTGTATCACGTCCAAGCTAGTCTCGTCGCAGCAGGCAGTGTTTCACCCCTTTCCCACTGAACTTAGCGTGTTGATGCAGGTTTTTCAGACCCGGGAAGACCCGCTTAAAGATGCCGATTGTCACTGTTCCCATTGCCAGTGAAGTATACGCCTCTTTTCTGCTGCGTCACCGTCACAAACGCGCTGGAAGCAGGGTTTGTAAACAGTGAAGATGTTACCGTGGTTAGGTCTGTTTATGAAACGCGGCGCGACAAATGTGGAACGATGTTCGAGCGCTTCTCGGGCAGAGATGGGCGGAATTTGTAGCTGAGATGACAAAGAGGAAGTTGGCGACGGAGCATAGCATCGCGCCGGAAAGGGGCGGAGATTAGCGTGTTGACACGGGTTTTCTATCCTATCAATGCCGATCGGAGCGAGGAGATAATTACCCGGGTCTACTTCAGAGTCGTTTGGATCTGAATGCTGATTGTAACCTTTCCCACTAACACTGTAGCAGTCAGCGATCGAACCCCCAACCGTGATCCGACATCATGTTGAATATCTGTGTAACCGTTTACGCCGATGTTGTCAGGGCCTCGATTTACACGAGATACAGGACGAAGAGAATTGTGTTGAAATTATCTTGGATTTAAAACGTATAACTAAGTGTTAGTGATTGTTTATCTGCTGCTATGACAATAATCAGATTGCTTAGCACTTTAAATGTAAGAGTGACACGACCATCATAGACTATAATCAAGAATAACTACATAAAAGGGGAGTGACTGAATTTACCCTCAGGCTTCTTCTTCTTCTTCTTAATCAAGAATAACTAGATAAAAGCAGCTTTATCAGCGCCATGCTTTATTTAGAGCCTACTTGCAAAATGCATTCAGCTGTGTTGTCATGCAGAAGCTCTGGTTCTGTTTATGTGTGATTTGAATCGTGGTTTCTGGATGTGAGAGAGGGACGTTGGATGTCGAAGGATTTCCCTCCTGAGGCCTGTGTGCTTGTCACCCCGAGGGCCTGCTTTGGATACAGCTAGCTACATGGCTAACTGCTACACCTAGCAAGCTGAGACGCGGCTTAATTATTGATGCAGCGTGTGAAAGTGTCAGAAATCATCGTTCTTTGGCTCACTGGGCTGAAGAATATGTTTACCTAGAGGGAAGTTTTCCCTTTGGGGCTGTAGGAGAGGAACATGGCCGCTTGTGGCTCCTTGTGTTGAGAGAATATTACGATCTGTCGGATTGTGCGTAAGTGCGGTAATGTAGCGAAACCTCGTCCTTGTAGGTGTCCTTGAGTTTGTTAGTAAAAGTCCACTCTCCAGGGATGACGGTCTGTACTTGACCTCTGACCTCTGACCTGCCCTCCAGCATCAGGCATGTGCTGCATTACCTCTCATCTTTTCTAGCAGCTGCAGCAGCATTCAGGATGCAAAATACTGGCTGAACAGAGTCGGGGCTCGCCAATGTGGATTGCAGAATTATTAGACCCACCGTCCAACCTTCTGGCTGGTGGCCACTGTCACTTCTAACCACATTTTGTGCCTCTGCGCCGGCGATAACCAGGGCCAGAGGCTTTCTGTTTTATTTGGTTGTCTGTTCAACTTTCTGTGCAGACACACACAAACAAGCAAATGTGTCCGCCCATGCATGTCCACAGAAAAACACTACAGACTGCATAGAAGTAAAATGTACTAGTCTTAATACATTTATTTATTTCTGTCTATAATTGAAAGTTAAAACAAGCTGTTTTTAATAATAGACGAGAGAAAGAATCTGCGTTTATAAACCTTTTAAACTCTGAACTATCTTTGAAGACGGAAGGAGTGTATGCTTCATTCAAAACTATCCAAAGAAACCCCTTAATGTGTATTAATGCAGTATAAACTGATTATATGACTTTGGCAGTAAAGGATCAAATATGAGCTGATTACTGAATCGAGAGGCGATAATGAGGGAGTGCTGTTGACTATCAGGAATATAGTAGAAAAAAGCATTAAGGAACTGTACTGTTGCCAGGCAACCCAAACATGGTCCTGCACGTTTTCTACTTTTTGCATGTCCTCACATTTAAGCAGACCAACTGCTTTGTATTCTGTGCGTTTATATGTAGGGTTGTGATCATCATGCAGCCAGTCAAATAAGAATCTGTTGACAGTTAGATTGATTAATCCAGACTGTTAATCTGTAATGTTGATTAAAGGCGTTCAGAACCCCTGCAGCAGAGTGATACATAAGGGATACTGTATATAGGGATGCAACTTCAACCGGTTTTTTTAAAGATTATTTTTTTGGCCTTTCATGCCTTTATTGAGGGGACAGTGGATAGTGTTGGAAACAGGGGAGGATGGTGGGGATGGCACCATCGCCGATTTAACCGCTGAGCTAAACAGGCGCCCAACCAGGTTTCACTGTTAATCGCACTTTAAAATGTCACGCTTATTTTATCGTGAAGGCTCCGCTACCCCGGGTGTTTCTTTTTCTCACTCTCCATAAAGGGGCGGGTACATTTTTTTTTTTACCGCAACCTGCACAGAACGAAGTGTCGCATTTTTTGTAGATTTGTAAGCATCTTTCAAGTCACACAAGCGCACTTTACCAGTCATGAGTAGACGTCAGTCTGTCTGATATTTAGATATTATGATTTGGAGATTCTTCGTCAGCCACAGATGAATTCTGAACTCACAGAATAGAAGAACATTGGCTTTTACACAGCCACCATGTTGACCTGTCATAGCGCAACAAGCACAGGTGTTGTTAATATCACCAACAACGGCTCTGTTCAAGTGTCCCGTTAGCCGTTGTCCAGTTTAACAATGAGCCAGCATGAGCAACCAGGACCCTGAATGTGACGCAGCAAGGAACTCAGCCATCATTACTGTAATTATTGACACCTGTGCCTTTCCCTCTGTGGCATGTCAACATGTCTGCTGTGAAAAGCTGACGTACAACAGCTCTATTTTATCTCGTACAAAGGTTTGCACACGTCACCTATGGGTGCCGACAATCAGGCTATTCACACTGGCGACTCAACTGAATTTCACAGGTATTTAATGAACTTCTGAAAAGCGTTTTGGCCTCAATCCACTGTTGTGTTTAAACAAGCCAGTACAGTTGTCCGTCTGAAGGCTTCAATTGTTGGTCTCCATGGTTATAAACTGTGAGTGAAAGCAGAGTGCTGCTCAGTCCGGTCCAGACCTGCTCTGTTGTCAATGTGCTGCCTGTCCCAGTGAGAGTGGGAACGTGATTGGACTCTTGTAAAATGTGCCAGGCTCCCTGTTAACACAAAAGTGTGCACTCTGAACCCTGACACACCCTGCGGCTCACTGCACTGTGTGTGTGTCTGTGTGTTAGGGCTGTCTCTTTTCCCAAAAATCAAGATCGGACAAATTCAACGTTCACTACAACCCTAACCTAACTCTACACTAGAAGCGTAGCTCTGTTTTGGGAAGAGCTAAGTGCGTGAGAGTGGGGTGGTAGAGCGAGTGAGAGAGAACGGAAGAGTGTGCACGAGTTACGTGAAGTGTCGGGGACCAGAGCAGCGGAAAAGCAGAGTAAAGAGTGATCGGTATAAACAACAGAACTAACGTACACTTTAGGCTGTTGGTGCATAAAGCCTATGACCACTAAAGACTCAAGCCGCGCTCCTGTGTCTTGCTTGCTGCACGCTGCTAGCGTATTAAAGTGACGGGAGTTAGCCACGAAGCTAGCTACAGCTTTGGTCCTGGAGCAGAACAACAATAAGTCTCCCCTGTGCTTTCTGACTTCGGTCGGGATAGGGCTGGGTTTAAAAAAAAAGATTTTTCTGATTGATAAAGCCCGAGATCGATCTTTAAAAATATTTGTGAAAACGTGTCTGATCACTCACGTTTCTGAGCGCTCCTGAATGCAGCACGGCTCAGCGCATCCCCCCGACACACGGCAGTGAGGGAGACATGCCCGAACTTGTTTACTGCACCTACTACGGAGACATCAGCTATCGCCGATGGACTCTTTTTATCGTGTGTGCGTCCATGAATATGTAAATTAGTTTTGCAATGATGTTTATGTTTTGGCCGCGAGTGTATTTTCGGCATGTTGTTATACAATATGCCTTTCCCCATAACTCTGAGTCTCATGTGGTTTTGTTCTCTGTGCTGTGAGATCTCGTGGCCAAATCTCGCGTTGAAGTTGAAGCCCAGTACGTTTAATCAAACCCATGACCCATAACCCTTATCGATACCCAGCCCTAGTTGGGGATGCTGCAGCAGGAAAGGTTAGCAACGGTCAGTTTCCTCCATTGGTTTGTAGCAGGCAGTGTTTTATCGCCATCTGTTAGAATACAAGCCACACTGCTTTAAACGTGAGAGCATTCTGGGACTCTTATCTGTTCGTGGGCAAGCGTTATCTGCCGCGCTTCAATTCTGAATTCGATCACATCATCACAGTTTAAACTATTTATATTTCACCAGGTTCGAATGAGATATTGAATTTCGAAGTGTGTGTGTGTGTGGTGAGCACACACGTTGTCTGTAGAGAAAAGTCTGTATGAACAGGAGATGCAAACTCCACCTGTGGATCGCTCCTCTGGGGATCTGCCTCCTCAGTCAGCTAATGGTGTCTGCGAGTGAGCCGCTAAAGGCTTAATTAAAATCCTAGAGGATTCTGTGTATCCAGGCCCGACTGCTCCTTAAACAAGCCGGGTGTTTGAACAGGCCAGTCGATGGTCCAGGTAATTACTTGGCAATAATGTTTTACACTATAATGCCCTGTGTTAGGTGACGAGGAAATAATTAGAGAACGACAAAGCAGCACTACCGTAGTGTAGCTGTGTTAACAAACCTCAGTTACATTCTTCAAGTTTTCTGCACAATGCAGTAAGGGTGGGAAGGTCTCCCAAAGCTGCACATGCTTAGGACCAATCTTTCCTCACCATTTGATGAGCAGGGAGAGCGGTGCAGGACAACTACAGCGATGCACGAGCCAGTCATGGTTCCTTTGCTCTTTGCATAGTCCTTCCTGATGTCTGCTTCTGATTACATTTAAACAGACTCATAACAAACCCTTTTATCAACTGACAGCGTTGACGTCGGCCGACGTCGTCTTATTGGTATCTGATGCGTCAGCTGTCTTTATTTTCGCCCCTGTAATATATTTGTCCTCTGGCAATGCTAGACTTTTTCTCTGTGTGTGTCTGAATGTGAAATCTGTCATGGTGAAATCACGAGGGCAACTAGCTTGTGTAGTGTGCCACTCGAAAATGAGTCCGGGTTGTCCGAGCTCAAAACATAGTTCCGCCTGCTACATTTTTTAAACGAAAAAAAGCCACACAGGAGCGGTAACGCGCCCCCCCCCGCGCCCCACAGTTTGAGAATCACTGCCCTTGTGTGTTTGACCACATGTACACAGGTGTTAGTGCACATGAATGAGATAAATATTTAAAGCGTAACTGCACACTTGAACATATTTTTTGAGCTGTAAATGTAAATTATATTGCTGCATGCCGGTGTAAATATTGACAATTCTTACCACATTCATAAAAATGTATAAAAATCAGCATTTCATGTGTTTGAAGCGTCTCAAATGCGCAATCTACTGTTTTAAATCAGCCCTGGACCTCGCGAGCTGATGGTTACATAGAGTCGACCGTTTGGGACAAAATTACATCATGAATTGTATTTTAAAAAAAGAAATGTTTACGCCTGTCAATCAGAGGTGGGCGGTACACCCTCCCCCATCCCCGTCCCATTTTTAAATATACCCTGATTGAGACATATCATTCACTTGCTAGCACATTGGACATTAGCCTTTTGAGCATTTTTCAAAATGGTGCACTTTAACAATCTGTCCCTCAGAAAACTGAGAATATCTGAAAGTTTAAGGAATTAACTGGGTTTTAAAGTTGTTTTTATCAATTTGATAATAATTAAGTTTCAGCAAACATCAAATGTTTTTCGATTACAGAATTAATTAAGTCATTTAATTAACTCCCGCCCTCGGCCCCTTTGCTGTGCGTCGTCCCCACTCTCTCTTCCCGGCACCATCCGCCGTCCTCTCTCTAATAAAGGCATAAAAAACCCAAAAAATAATCTTAAAAAAAAAAAGAAAATTCATTATCTGACATGTCACTTTTCATATCAGTGTTGCAGTTTAAAATGACTGCTACCTTTTGTAGATGGTTTTACACCAGTCACTGACCTGTTCACACCTGACTGACAGGACAGGAATACATTGATCATGAACAGTTGCCACTTTACATTTTTAGGAGGGAAAATGTGCTTAGATTATGTAACCGCCCGAGATGTGCTCTTATGTAAGTGCAGCACAGTGCAGCTCCAGCTGATATGTATAGCAGCCGCGGAAGCCTCTGTGATGCCTTTAAACACTTCACTGTTCCTGATGAGCTCCTTCTCCTGCTGCTCATTGATAATTGAATGTAGTAGCTTGTCATTTTGAGTCACCGTTTGAGAGCGTGGGCGTCGTGAAACCCCTTTGAGACTGTGACTGATAAAACGCCGAACGTGACATAAGTGACAAGTGTTGCTGCTTATTGAATCGGCCAGACTGTGACCTTTGCTCGCAGTTACAGAGCTGAGAATCATCATCACTCTGTTTCTGAAGGGAGCTGGAGCTGTTCATCTGGCTGGCACGCACGCACACGCACACACACACACACACTGTGGGCTGTGCTGGGTTATATATAGACACTAGTGGCGATGGCTCCTTTGTCACACCTCAGGTGTTTTTTCTGCTTTCATGCCTCACACCGGTCCGTCTCTTTCTCTCCCACCATCTGCTGGAGTGGATGACTCATACTCATGAGTGGAGGGTATTTTCTCATGGCTCCACCATATCATACAGTAGATGCGTGTGTGTGTGTGTGTGTGTGTGTGTGTGTGTGTGTGTGTGTGTGTGTGTGTGTGTGTGAGATAAAGTAGGTAGCCTCCATGCAAACACACAGATGACCACCTGTACACATCCGTGCTCCGGCTCTCATCTTTCCCGCACACTTGTCCTGGATAAAGCTCCGCCCATGTACGGCTTTGTTGCCTCGGCGTCGACGGAGGTTTGGATCAGCATCTTACTTACTTTGCGGTGACCAGCTCCCTATTGGTCACTTTTTCAGCTTGGATTTGTGGAATGGTTCAATCCTATCGACCTAAAACCAAACACTAATAACTCCCTGAGTGGATTCTTGCTTCTGGTTTTGTCTTTTTCTCCTGAAACTGGAAATTTTGCAGGCGGCATATGATGGAAACAGAAAGAAATGATCACTCTCAAACTGAGATTGAAGTTACAATTTGAACGATAAAAGACATGGGCTGAAAAGCCGGCCTTGTTGTTTATCATTTCACCATTTAATTCGACTTAAAGCTCCACCTTCTTTTAGTGTGTGGAACAAAATGAGCAGATTAAAGTAGTTTGTGAGCAGTTTGTTCATCCGGTGCGCACGAGTAGCGCGAGGGAGAGTTGTCAACTTAAGCTGCTTTTCCCACTGGTCAAAAAACCTGCTAATACAACCGCTAACACCTTTTTTGCTTAATGGGTCACAATCGGCATTCAGACCCGGGTCAAATGACTCTGCAGTAGACCTGGGTAATTATAGCCTCGGCTCCGATCGGCAATGACAGGGAACATCGTTCCAAATTTGTCGGTGGCGAGTTTGATCAACAGACTGAATGAGTAATAGATAGAATAAAGACCTAATCACCGTAACATCTTCACTGTTTACTAACCCTGTTTCGGGCGCATTTGTAACGTCAGACGGTGACGCAGCAGAAAAGAGACCGACAAGGGATACTTCAATGGCAATGGGAATAAAGACAATCTGCATTTATAAGCAGGTCTTCCCAGGTCTGAAAAACCTGCACCAATGCGCTAATTTCAGTTGGAAAGGTGTATTATAATCATATAGTTTTTTTGTTTTTTTTTAATGCTAAAATGGTTCCCAACAGCCCGTTATGTACCTTTTTGACATGACCATGTATGGTTTATGTGTGGGAAACACTGGTGTAAAACTAGATAGTGCTGCAGGATAAGAAAAACTATACTCTCATTCTTTGACAAACAAGAGACGCGAGGACGTGTTTGTGCAAACAGCGTGGATATATTTTTAGTCATGGAGAACCCCGCCTTTCGCCCAATCACAGCTGGGATAGGCTCCAGCCCCCTGAAAAGGATTAGCGGTACAGATAATGGATGGATGGAAGGTCAGGCTAGTTACGTTAAGCTAGGTAGCCTGGCTGCTACTTTCCCCAACATCACTGTTGTGGGGGAATCCATTGGTTTGTTGGTGAGTCATGCTGAAGGCCTCACCTGGCTCTGATAAAAGATCATAGCCAACAGTGGAATGAATCATGAATGCAGCTTGTTCCAGCCTCGGTGTGTTGCAGAGGTACAAGGCTTAAGGACTGTAGTTAGGGAGATAACAGCGATGAGGAGACTAAGCTCATTAACAAAACAGTCATTGTGTTTTGTCTCGGGATTGAAAATGCTGAAATGAAATGATTAGAACTTTCTAAACAATCTGAAACCCTTGAGCCCGTTTTGGAATCCACTTTCCTGCATTGGCACAATACCTGCAGGCGGCGGTTCAACGGGGACTTTCTCCTGTCTGTGGGGCCTCTGCTCTTCCTCCCCCGCCTGCCCTGATCACTTCCATATGGGCTGGAAGCAGCACTCTGCATACTCTGACTGCACCACACCGTGAGGGATTGCCGATTAATGAGAAGGAATGAGAGGCAGAGAGGATGCAGGAAGAGACGGATAAGGAAGTAATATGTCGGAAGGGGGACGCGGGAGGGCAAATCGGTGCTGAAGAAAGTTGCGCGGAAAAAAAAAGAGGGTGCGAGCTGAAAAGATGAAGACATTGCAAAAGAAAGGATGCACATGTGGCTGCGACACTCTCTAGAGCTCCTTCATCCGGAAACTTCTTCCTTCCGTCTGAAACCAGCTGCACTCCCTCCTAAACAAACTCAGTCCCAGTATACCTCTCTCTCTTTCTTCCCTTTTTTAGGGACCCCCCCACCCACACCCACCCAAGCTAAGAAAATCCTTCTTCAACATTCAGATTTCTTTTTACTTCTTGCATGTTGCTTCAGCTAACAGGATTTATCATCCTCCCCAGCCTGGACAGAGCTGACTGAGTGTCGGCCTATTGTCAGACAATTTCAAGCCAAAAAGGGCAAACGAGAGAAAGTGACTAAATTTGGAGAGAGATGGAGACAGAGGGAGAAAAGAAATGCCTCTGCAATGACTCGGTTACTACGGAGTCTATTCGTATCGCAGACAAAAGTCAGGGCGCCGTGTGCTGCACAGGTTTGTCTGTTTAATGAGAAACATAGGAAATGGAAAAAGGTGAAACTCACCATAAAAGGAAATAGTCTCAGTAACCGTGAGAACAGAAATAAACCTCATAACCGAAGAATTATTGAACCATTTAAACAAACAACTGTTGCCAGTCTCCCTTGTTTGAAATACTGCACTTGCGGGGAATCAATATTTTATGTGCCGCAATAGACATGTTTTTAGAGCCGCAGTGATTCTCCACATATGTGCATGACACTCAGAAGGAGCAGGGCAGTGGCACGACAGAAATGAAATCATCATTAACCCAGGGGACGCGGTTAGTCAAGTAGGTTTTGGCACGCACACATTGGATGAGATTTCAGCTCCCCCTTTTTACTTGTTTCTATTTTTAGACCAGTCAGTCAGCTGGTTATGTAACTTTGCCCTATCAGCAATGACATTAGTCACATTTTCCAGCCAGAGTGCTGTTGTGAGTCCAAACAATCAAATACTGTGTTACTTTGTGGCCCAGTAGTTAGCATGTTATGTTCAGGGTAGCACCGAAAATCAACAAGCACCAGCCAGGAGACCAACTCTTCATCTTCCTGCTTCCTCCTTCTCCGCCTCCTCTTCTTCCCCTCCGTTCAAACTGCTCTGTTGCTTTATGTTAACCCCGCACCCCGCTCCCCCACCTCATCCTGGCAGGATGTGACATCATGGCGGCGAAGCCCCCGGAGCCATTCTGTTCCTCTTTGAAGTCAGGACGGTTCTTAACTCGGAGCCTCATTAACATTAATGAAGAAGATGAAAATATTCTCAACTCATATCCCATTTTACATTTCTATTCTCGTCACATCTGCACATCTCCTGTGTGTCTTTGTGTGTGTGTGTGTGTGTGTGTGTACTAGGGCTGCACGGTATATCGTTAAACAACTGCAAATGCGATGTGTGCATGTGCAATATTCCCAAGCATGACCTGCAATATTGAAGCAATTGACGTGAAATAAGGCAAGCTGCGACTTTATTGCTGCTCGGTGCAAAAGGAAAATTCGCCAGTTTCTCCTTCTCAATGACTAAATCACAGGAAATGTCCGTCTGATATCAGATCAGTGCAGCTCTTCAACAGAGCACAAGAGGGAACTGGCTGAGCTGCAGAGGCTGCAGAGACGAGAACTCACGTCTCCTACTTCCTGTCAGCACACACAACCTCACCGTGTGTGCGCTGCAGGTGTAGCTGCTAAAAATAAACCGCGTAAGCGTAGCGGAGCTGCTACCGTCACAGATAATGTCGGCGGGATGATCGAGGCTCCGTTACGTGCGGTGGCATACCGTACCTGAGTACATATGAACCGTACTCGAGACCACCTCTTTCAGCGAGCCGTGCCCGAGTACGGTACACAGTGTTCACACTAATCAAACGAACTGGGCTTTGGGGTCAAGTGTACTCGGATCCCTAATGTGAAAGCCCCCTAAGTGAGAGTATTCCCATTAACAGTGTCACCTCATCCCATGGCTGGTTAACGCCGCAGCTACATAAACGGACAGACACACTGCGTTCATCTGGTATAATTTACTGTAGTTTTTTAAAAATCACAGTAAATATCACATTAATATCACGGCGCAAAAAGATATATGTTTTTTCCCATGTCGTGCAGCCCTAATGTGTAAAAATACCTCTTTATGCTAACATTCTTTTTCTTGTTTCTAGGCTGAAAGTTAACACCCCTTTAACACTAAACACTGGTGGTTACTAGTGACTAGTTTAGGGCCTGTGAAGGTAACTGCATGACCGCAGTACCACGGGGTGGCCCCACTGACCGCCATCACCACTTCTTTTTGGGTCTGTGCTGACTGACTGACTGAGTGACAATTATTTCAGAGCCGTGGAGAGGGAGAGTTGCGACATCGCAATGGCAGATCATGGAGCATATTGGACCTCCACTGACGCAACTCTCTGTCTATACAGCTCTGGATACTTTGTTCGGGGAGTAGGCAGGGCTGCTTTTCCGCTGCTTGTCCGCTGTCCTCACCTACGTCCGCAGCGTGCACCTGCTTTCAAACACGTTGACCTTGTAACACATTGCCCACAAAAGCGCACATTGACCTGATGCGGTCAGCCACATACTAGGTTTTGACTTAGTCTTGTTTTATATTTTTTACCTCCATGACTCCTTTATTACTTGTACATATTTTCATTTAAGATATCAAAAAAATAAATTTCCATTTCTGGGCCACATGTCCAAAATAGTTTGGAAGTGCGTTGGTTGATGTACGAAGTTCAGTCATAGATATCTGTAACAGCTCATCCTAATAATCCTTATCCTGGTGACCAGTCAATATGTAATTTCCTCATGTTAAACTGTTTAAATTATCTTTGATTAACATTTGAACTATTTAAAATTGACATTGAACTACTGCCACTTGTCAGCCCTGTTTATTAAACCGGGCTTGTCATAAAAAGTACAGTGCTGTTGGCTCAGTGGAGAGAAAAGGAGGGAGATAGCAGCTGACGCGTTCAGCGGAAGGGTTAACAAGGAGATGAGGAGGTTCAACAGGACTAGATTACACCAGTCAAGCACTTAACAAGCGGAAATCCGCATTTCACCGAGCCTGCCTCTGACATCACATCCCTGAAGTAGCTGCAAAGACAAAAGGGGCAACGCACCAACAGCTAATGTACTATAATCTCACTGAGGACTGTAATGACGCTGCCGTTAATGTAATTGAAACATAATTGTACACTTTCATCCCACCGCTAATGTTTTCAGCGTCTGGCTGAAGGAGACAAAAAAAGCACAAATGTCAGAGTTGTTCAATAACAGTAAGCAACTGAGTCACGTCTGCTTTGCTCCGTGCTGCACAGATATGTTCTCGGGGCATTGTCTCTTCATGTCTCATGTTGTTTCATTTTGTTCTTTTGGTCGCCACATTTTCTTCCTCTCAAACGCTCTGGAATGGACTCCTCTGGCTTCCAGCTCCCAGCGGTCATAAACAAGCGGAGCGCCGGGGCCTTCGGCTGAATCACACACACTTATAATCAGCCTCCACACACATGCGAGGCACAGTTCACTCAGCACACAAAAATGTACAGTCAGGAAATGTGCATGTGTGTATTGTACTTCATTTGCTTGAAAACCAGGCGCTCTGCGGTGAAGGTTTGTGACTTAATCTGTTGCCCCAATTTGACCAAACCAAGTCGCCACAATCAACAAAACATGCAGCCAGGCAATCATTACTCCCCCCCCCATCGGATGTGATTGTTTACAGCGTCGTGTCCGATGGGCTGCATGCAAACAAGAGCACCAACCAGACTGTGAAGGCTCTGAAAATGCATATCACATGACCAATCTCTTACACCGGACATGAACGCACACCCAAAACGGGTACTGGCTCTCTCTGCCCAAAACAGTGGCACTCCATGTGTGGCTGATGTGGCCCCTGGACACCGTCATCGCTTGTATGCGTATGTAGGCAGTAATAGTGGTGCTTTCTTACTGGAAAAGGGCTCACATTTACGGGTATCACGAATCAGGCTAGGACATGATGTGACTAATAAGACCCAATTAGCAATGAAATGTGGTGTCTGACGCATTGTTTCCGGAAGTCTGTTGAGATCATTCAAACTAATACACAACCCAAAAATGTTCAAATTAAAAGGGAGTCAGCAGAGTTTCAAATACTGCCTTTTAGGGGGTGAGGTGAAGGGTGCAAACGTTACAGTGTTACATTGTTACATTTCATTTATCAGATGTTTGTCCAGCTCGACGTGCTGTACATCTGAGAGTTAATACAACACAAGCAACGATCAAGACAGGAGGGACAAAGTCAGGAAGTGGCAACAAACTAAATCATCAGCAGCATCAACAAGGTCAATATTGTCATCATCAGGAGTTAAGTAGCTCGTTCCACCACCTGGGGACTACTGAGGAGACTCCCTGTTGTGATGGGAGTACCAGGCACCTTTCATTGGCAGAGCGTAGTGGGCGGGACAGAGTGTAGACCTGGATGAGGGCGTTCAGGTAGGCAGGAGCTGTTTTTGTAGCTGTTTTGTAGGCGAGCGACAGGGTTTTGAATTTGATGTGTGCCGCAAAACTGGGAGCCAGTGCAGGGATATGAACAGTGGAGTGACGTATGCTGTTTTGGGTTGGTTGAAGACCAGTTGCGCTGCTGCGTTCTGGATCATCTGCAGATATTTGAATGTTCATGCAGGAAGGCCTGCCAGTCGGGAGTTGCAGTAATCAATGTGTGCAGTAGTCAATGCCTGATATTGCTACCAAACGTAGCAACAGTTTTTAAAACAAAAACATGGCACTGTGGACGTAGCCACAGACTTAGGGCCCGATCAGACAACACGTTTTGCAGGCTGTAAAACGCGAGGCGCACCGCACTGCCTTTTTTTGTGGAAGTAAACACCTGATCAGAGAGAGCGCATTTTAGCAGCTGGGGGCGGCTTTTTTTTCGCTTTTCTGCTTTGAGTTGAAGTTTTTTCAACTCGAGGCGCTCGGAGCGTTTCCTCAAAAACACGAGACGCACAGAGCGGAAAAAAGCGAGGCGCTCAGCAAAGCAAAAGCAGCGCGCAAAAAGCCTCTCATTGAAAACAATGACAAAAAAGCCGCCCCCAGCTGCTAAAACGCGTCCTGTCTGATCGGGCCTTTAGTATGACACATCACAGAATCACAGGACATCAGCTAAACCATTCAAAACTCAAAGTGTAACGCCACAGCCTTTCAAACCCTGTGAGTGCTCACAGCGGTTGCAAAGCTTGATGGATTTACTTTTGACCAAAATGTCACTTCTGCATCTGAATCTGCAGACCTGCTGGGAACATCAGGGCTTGGGGTTGGAGCTGTCGCTTCAACAACAACAACAACAACAACAACAGAGAAAACTTTTCCATGTCCCCTATTAAATATGGTCTTTATAGTAGAACATACAACAAACAGACTTCCCTTAGTGTCACATACACCACACATTTGTAGCATTAGTGTCAGCTGAAATCCCTTCTATGCAGTCCAGTACATCCCAGCATGAAGCTGCTCCATGAAAAATAAGTGGATCAATTTGCATGCTTTCAATAAGATGTAGAGTGTAATCATTTTCCCGTAGAATATGTAAAAATCCTCAGCTAGAGCAGCAAGGCAAGGATTTAATATCCTGCTTCCAATCCTTTCCTCGTCTCTATTAGCAGCTCACTTTGTCTCTGCTCACAGTTGAATGTAAGAGATGTGCTGAGGTGTTCACTGTTAATGCAGCGTGTAGGAAAAAACAGATTTAAGCGTCGTGCACTCATCAGCTGCTGCAGACTGTTAACACAGTTCGGCGTCTGTTGTCATAATGAAGTACATTAGCAGAGGTGTGAAAAGCTGGATGCGTGAGGTGGGGTTCAAAAGGAAACATGTGCTCGTGTGTGTGTTTGGCTAAGTTGTTAGTACAAGCGCACAATCAGGAGATAAATGTTTCAGAGCCATCAAGAAGAATCCGTCTGTTTACAGGAAGTTGTCTCTGGCCCAGAGTGACACGCATGTAAGCTAGCTTTAGCAATTGCAGCAGACTGTTTACACCGTCGTGTGTCTGCGCGTGCACGAGCATCAACCACTTGACATTCACAGAAGGGTTCTGCCTGACAGTGCGGACCCTCCACTTTGAAGCATTACTAACGTTCAGACAGAAACTTTGTGTGTGTGTGTCTCAGTGGACGTGGAAATAATCCCCTCACGGCTCTTTTCACCCCATTTTCACTTTCATCTCCTCCAGCAATTTCTGCCTGTCATTCACTCCGTCTTTACACTGACTGCTTCTCAATCTCACCTCCCTCTGCTTCTCTCTCTTCCCCTCTCACTTTCTGCTCGTCAGTATCGCAGTGACACACCGAAATGCATCTGTTGTCCCCTCTTGTCATTCTCTGGTATTAGTAGTTGCAGTCATGTGGTGAATAATTGACTGTTTCCCTCCATGCAGTCGGTCGCTGCCTCTCAAACAGCAGCCCTGTAAAAACTATATGGATATTATAACTGATTAAAAGGACACTCCTCCAACCTTACACAGTAAGGTCAGTGTTCTCGTCAGGGGGAGGACTATCGTGCACAGCCTGTGTAAAGCTTCTGGATTGTCTTTGTGTTTTATATAACCTAGATTAACTAACTTGGAGTTTGGCTGATGTTAGACTTCATCAGACAGTGATGGTCAAACAAATAATGATATTGGCATCATGGGAAATGTAGGATTACTGTTTTGGGAGTTTGAACGGTATTAGGGATTAAAAATCAGGATGGGGAAAGCTGTGGCCGGAGGCTTTGTGTTTTTCGTTTGTCCCTTTGTCCTTCTGTCTGTACTTTCTTCTTTCTTTCACAGAACGATATTACGACGGAGTATTAGGGCACATTAAAGAAAAACATGGAGATTACGAGAAAAAAAGACGTAAAGTCATAATATTACGAGAATAAAGTTGTAAAATACGAGAGTGAAGTTGTAATAATTCGAGAATAAAGTCGTAAAAATACGAGAATAAAGTCGTAATTTTATGAGACTAAAGTAATAAGAGAATAGCGTACTTATATTACGAGAATTGTCGTTATATTACAAGCATTAAGAGAATAAAGTCATTATATTAAGAGAATAAAGTTGTAAAAACATGTGAACAAAGTCGTTATATTACCAGAATAAAGTTATTTTATTAGAATAAAGTTGTAATTTTAGACTGTTGTTTGCCCAACTATTATAAATATCAGAAGAGCAGCCGCCTTCACTAAAATGAGGAACGTGTGAAGTATAACTTCAAAGTGAACGTCTTGTGAAGTTCTTGTAAATGATCGCACAGGATGCTTAACACAACTTGAGCCAGAGCTATATTTATTGAACAAGCCCAGTAGCATGAAAGTATAACATACATGTACCTGCTCTTCTGATATTACCCTATAAGATACAGGCTAACCATAGCCTAAAATTAAGACTTAATTCTCGTAATATTATGACTCTCGAAATCTTAGAGATATTTTTTCTCCTCGATGTGGCCCTAATACTACGTCGTATTATATCTCAGGAACGCTTTGAGGGAGTATCTTTGGATTTGGCACAAATATTCACTTGGACTCAACAATGAACTAATTAGATTTTGGTGTAAAGTCACAGTCAATGTCACCTCTAACAAAAACATTTGCATTATTTAAAGACCCCCGTCCAGTGACAATCAAGTGTTTAACCTTGTAGACATCTCCATGTGTTTTTTATGTGCTACAAGACATGAGCAGTCATCTCCATGGCTGGGCCTGTCTGCTTTTAAACCGCAGTGTACCAAGGACAGGCTGAACAACACGTTTTCAGATTGGCAGGTTTGAGACGTCACAAACCTAAGGAGCCAATCCGGTTAATGTACGGGTCGACGCTATGCAGATCATTATGTGTAACCTATGGCAACCACTTCAGCGATGCGCGAGCCAGCTGTAACCGTCATTGTATTGTTTGCAAACTCACTACTGACCACTAATGTTAACGTTACTACTGCTAATTACTACATTTCAAGTTTCATACACGGTTAGCTGTAAACTGCAGCTTGACTGATTGACGGAGGCCAGTAGTTCTACTTTTAATGGGTCTTGTGTGAGTCCATCAACATCATAGACCTGCAGTACTAAACTGCTGCGTTGTCCCTTTGAACACGAGGCACACAACTATGGTGTCCAGCTTCGATTACAAGGCATGTCACTGAACTCTCTGCGTAGTTATTAAGTGTCAGATACCAAACACAGCCAGCCACCCATGAAGCCGATTTCATTAGTGTTGTGCTCAAAGGCTGAATGTTTGAATGAAATCTCATAGAAACTCCCTTCTGCTTCTGTGCTTGTACACTAATATCAATGTGTCGACCAGCGCTGGTCATAGACCAGACCGAGGGCCGGGCAGTCCAGACCCAGCCGGCACCTCGTGCTATGAATGCAATATGTTCTGAAGTTTTCTGCTCTGGAAATAAATCATCTATTGATCAATAAGCTGTCATTGTTACTGATGCTTATTTCCCTACTGTTGACATTGTTTTCATGGTGACATGAACGGCTCGACACGCTTATTGCAGGTACATGATCTGTCTTCTTAAAGCCTAAGAATATATCGGGGTCAAAAATGAATGAAGGACTAACTTGGACTCGACTGTGTTCCTTCTGGACCAATCACAGGGGATGTGCCTTCAATGAATTGGACATTGAGTAGCCTAACTCGCTGAAAAACTGCGAGTCGGGTACATCACTAATAATTAATGTTTGTTGCAAGGCCATAATGACCATGAGGAAAGAGGTCTTTTTAATGACAGCAGTCTGGCAGAGCAGACTGTCCTCTCACATGGCCTGACTGCATACCTGTTGCATCACCTATAACCACAGCTGAGAACATCCCTCAGGGTTATGATTTTAAAACGTGTTCAGTTACTTCAAAGAGGAAAACGCACAAAAGAATAAACAATCAGAGGTTGTTAACAAGCTTCCTGAGTCCATCTGGGTCAGTAAAAAGATCTGTGTCAGAGAGTTTGTCTGTAGAAAAAAGATGGCTAATGATTTCCTGTCTTTTGTCTCTGTGTTCCCGCAGTGAACAGAGTATCTGCCAGGCGCGAGCCGCTGTCATGGTGTACGACGACGCCAATAAGAAGTGGGTCCCGGCTGGTGGTTCCACGGGCTTCAGCAGAGTCCACATTTACCACCACACGGGCAACAATGCCTTCCGTGTGGTGGGCCGCAAGATCCAAGATCATCAGGTGAGTGGATGAAGCCAGTGTGGGGAGACTGTGACCGAGTATTGTTTTATCAAAATATTCTGTTTTAGGTAGTTAGTGATGTCAGCTCAAGACTACAGCCAGAGAATCCTGCTGTAGTCCTGTGCAAACATCCGCACTCTCAGTGCTGACAAAGGGTCATGACCTCAAAGTTTGTTGTTTCCAATAATCAGGTCATAAATGGACCGTACTTATATTGCACTTTTCAAGTCTTTGCGTCCACTCAAAGCTGCTTTTACACCACATGTCACATTCGCACACTCACATACTGAGGCTGCCTAAAGTGCCCAACTGTCAATCAGTCATCACGTTCACACACCGATGGCTATGCCACCGGGATCAATTTGGAGTTCAGTGTCTCGCCCAAGGACACTTCAGCATGTAGACTGAAGGAGCTGAGGATAGAAACGCCAACCTTACGATTGAAAGACGACCGGCTCTAAGACTCGAAGTACCGCTGTCGGCTTCACAGACAGGTCCGCGTATGTGGTGAAGTCATTAACTAATCCTTAACAGTTCGGACTGGCGGGTGCGTCATTTCCAACCCCAGTGTCAATAAAAGTAGCGAGACGTATGTAGCCCGATGTAACGGAGGAGAAGTACATACTTTTTATCGCAAATTTACTCGAAAAAGTATTCTACAAAACAAGTACTCTTAGAAACACATGTTTTTCTCCAGAAACAACGACATACATAAAACAAGCACACACGCTAAAGCTCATATAACATACTCAGTCAGTCACACTCAACATGTGTTACAATGATTAAACCTTACCCTCAAACAAAGCAAGGAGATAACCAGGAAAAGGTTTTCTTTGGGAACACCAGAGGACACAGCTTGTGTGTGTGAGTGTCGACAGTTGTCTTCTGTTGGGCAGCACACACTGCCTCTCTGCCTTATTTCTGGAGTTTTCCTCCATGGCTGGAGGGGCAGAGGGAGGAGGATGATAAGTCATGAGCCTCGCGCTCTTCAGCAGTTTGTGGGCCTGATGAAGGCCACAAGCTGAGCTGCCTTCTTGTCACAACAACTTTAGTCATTGTTTGGAGTTTTGTTCTCGACAACATTACAGGCTTTTCGTGTTGATTCACTAATGAAGTCAACATCTCTGCTGTTTCTGTGCCTCTGCTCGACCACAGCTGCGGTCATTCATCCATTCATTCCTTTCCTGTGAATTATCTCGGAAATGCTGGGAGGGAATATCCGCAAATTTGGCAAAACTTTGACTTAATGGTGAACAGATTTTTATTTAAGTAATCAGGTTTATCGTCCTTTTTATACATATCCTTCCATACATGTTTGTTGTTCTGTTTCAAGAAGAGTCTCCTGACAATCAGAAAGAAAACAGAGGGAGACATTTTCTCTGGTGACATGTCCCTCCTCTTTACTATTGTGGTGCATTCTCCACTGTTTGATGTACGCGTACTTAATGTCAGCAGTTGTTTTGTTTTGGGGTACAATATCCTTGAAATGTTTCCAGTATATAAATAATTCCCCAGCCACAGTCAAACTGTCATTCTGTTGGAAACACTGATAAATGTAAAATGCAACTTGACTGCTCGGCGGAGGCGTACAACTGCAGGGCTGTAATTCTAGTTTTGAGTAATGTCTGATACTGTTAATAAACGCCAACACTTCCTGTGTATGTCTCTTAGTAAAGGTATATACAGTATATATATATAATGGCCTTTGGGGTGTCGGAAAGCTTTCAGTGTGAAGCCTCTGTACTGGAAGAGGTGCGGTTCACTGACTGCGTGTAAACACCAGTTGGAAAAACAGTAACTGAAGAGAAAGAACTTAATGGATTGGAGAGTAAGGTAGATCTCTGTTGGACTACATAAATATGCTGGAAGTGTTGACTTCGCATTTACAGCAGAGTACATCAGGGACAGATAGGAGAAGATTAAAAAATAAGGAGACGCATTATTACAACAGGATAATAGGGGTGTTGCTCGGTTGGTAGAGCAGGCGCCCCATGTAAAGAGGCGACAGTCTAGGGATGGGGACGAATACTCGAGTACTCGTTGTTGACGTCATTATTCGAGTAACGTTACACTACTCGCGCACCTGCGCATGCGTTGTTTTCGGCTAAAGTAGTTTAACTCAGTTACATGCACCATGTCAGCCCTGAACAGGAATAGTGGTGTCTGGAAGTACTTTGACAAAAAAGACAACGATAACCTGCCATGTAAGATATGTGGTGTTAAACGTGTCTATCATAGAAACACTAGTTTGATGCTTCACCATACGCGCGTAAAGCACAAGGAGAAGCCAGCGGAGACGGACAACAGACAGTCTCGCGTCACATCATTTGCTAGCTCTGTTAGCACACGCCGTTGTGATGATACCAGAGCGGAGAAGATTAGCCTGCTATTAACGAACATGGTGACTGGAGATATGCTCCCGTTAAGTGTTGTGGAAGGAGAAAGCCTCCGTGAGCCGAGCTGAGCGGAGTACAAGCCAGCATCACGCCAGTGATATCGCCCTACTGGTTGCTACCCTAACTGGTTTCCGTTAGCCAGCTGTTTCTGTGTTTACTTAACAGCAGCAGTTGTTTTCTGACTCAGTCGCCGGATTCGCCACACATTCATAAACACATCACTGACGATGTTCAGATCTCCTCTCATATCAACAGCGGTAAAAATGATTGTATAAGTGAGCAGTTCATCACAGCCGCCAACAAAAATAAATACATGTCAGAAAATAAAGTATTCCCAACACGTGTCAACCTGGTTTCGATCTCACCTGAGCAATAATATAATGCTCAAATACTATCCACTTAACGCTGTGAGCCGCCGAGACAATACACTGACTCGATCCGTGTCATATATTAATTAATTACGTCAGCATTCAGGTAACATTTTGTTTTTGTTTTATCTGAAACAACTGGTTACCTTGAGCTTGTGGCAGGAAATACCTATTAACTCACGCTCTCTTGACCCAGCATTGCAGCAGCCCACGACACTACACAATATAACAAATAAACAACTTTTTTACAGTGACGATCCAACTCTGGCAACTCAGTTAAAATAAGCAATAGAACTGTGACCGCTGAACATCGTCCGTGATGTGTTTATGAATGTGTGGCGAATCCGGCGACTGAGGCAGAAAACAACTGCTGCTGTTAAGTAAACACAGAAACAGCTGGCTAACGGAAACCAGTTAGGGTAGCAACCAGTAGGGCGATATCACCAGACGACAGCTACGAGAGTGGAAAACATGTGAGTTACGTCTGAAGCAACACAGAACAGAAGTCAATACAGTCCGCTACCGCTTTTACGTTTGACAACGGGCTGTTACAACAACTAAATTGAAGGGCCTGTTAAGGTTGTTCACTGCATTTGAAATTGCATTTGCTTTCCATTGTTGGCAATTTATTTACATTAATGTGAAAGTGTTAGATAGTAATGTTCTCTTACAGGCATACAGCCTACTATTTCCGGGCCAGGAGGTCCGTGTCCGACGTATGTTTTGTTAACGGTAAAAATATATATATAATTTGCGAGTACTCGATTAGTCGTTCATAAGGTCATTGGATTACTCGAATATATGCCCATCCCTTCTACAGTCCTCAACGCTACTACAGATAGCAAAGCCAAAAAACTAATCTTTTAAAAAAGAAACAGGATAATATATAGTGATAAGAAAAAGGAAATTAACAATGAAGGCCTGTAAAATCAGGCTGTTTCAAACAAAGGTCCCATCCATACCCTTTGGAAGTACGTGAAGGCTCAAACCCTACCAATCCTTTTTTTCGCATGACTCTGACTCTGTTATTTTGTTATTATCCTAGCACACTTAATCCTAACATAAAAATACACAACTTCCAAATGTTACAAACACTGCTCTAAGTGTAATCTTATCAACTCGTTGAATTTGGACATTTAGAGAAAGGAACGGGAAGCGAGTGGTCGGACCGGCTGTGTTTGCGTTAGCGGTTCACACAGAGCTTCAGGCTGATCGTCAGTTATTGTGGCACTGTGATAATAATATGCACATTTCCTCTGTTTTGTTTTATTCACTGCCACCTACAATAAGCATCTAGCGCTACAACAGCTCAATCTCTTCTCACATTCGCTGGCTGCTTGTTTTATCACACGGTCGTCCAACAATAAAGAGCGACTTCCAGAGAGACGTCACAATAAGCACAGAAAATGACGCTGGATTATGATTTGCCGGGTTAAAATAAACTTTGCCGGCACCGGGGCTGGACCTTGTTTTGATAAAGTATCAGAATGGTAACAGGCTTTAGAGCGAGAAGAGCTGTTTATTGGCGAGAGCAAAGAAATGTTTGGGAGGCTGGTCAGGTTATTCTACTGAAATCTCAGCGAACCAGAGGCCCAGATAAGCTGTGGAACAAGAGGTGATTATGAGATTAAACACGTCTTTTCAGGCTGTTTCAGTTATATCAGATGATGAGGCATGTGTTGTACATAATCTTCAAATTTCACTGATTAGGATTTAAGTTCCTCAAGTTACAAAACGAAAGACGCAGACATGGCGAGAGGAGGATCTGTTGTCTCTCAGCTCTCCGTCTCAATAACTCAGACAGGAGCCGCTCGAGGTGTTTCTTCTTGGCCGTGCGCCCAGGATGCCAAAACCCCCCCAATGTTAGCATCCAAGGCACCTTAAACACAGAGTGAGTGGATCATAAAGTCTCTTTACAAGCAGGTAAAAGTGCCCTTTCACCACATAATGGCTGCAGAGTCCCAGAGCTGTCACTTTGTGTTTAATGAGATGAGGATTTTAGTGGGACACAATCAGAGGATGTGTGAGGAAGCTTTGAATCATTATTTGAGATCGGGCGGCTCCTTGACTTGGCAGCAGGGAGACAGTCATGACTGAGGGAGAGTGATTGACAGAGAGCACGATGCTTTGATTTTCTGTCTGTATAAAGTTGCACTATATTTGCAAGCTAACTCATCAGTTATGGATGTCTCCTCTTTACCCCTCATTCCCTTGCCCCACTCTCTCATCATGGCCGTCTCCAGGTGGTGATAAACTGTGCCATTCCCAAGGGGCTGAAGTACAACCAGGCCACGCAGACCTTCCACCAGTGGCGCGACGCCCGACAGGTCTACGGCCTCAACTTCGGCAGCAAGGAGGACGCCAACGTGTTTGCCAGTGCCATGATGCATGCTCTGGAGGTGCTCAACTCCCAGGACGCAGGTAATTCTGCTTCCCTTGCATGTGTGTGTGTGTTTTTTTTAAAGTTCTGGGGCTGTTTACCTTGGTTGAATAGTAGAAGGTGAAGAGGTAGACGAGAAACAAGACATACTCTAATGAATGTTCCTGGTTGGAACTTAACTGCTGATGTTGTGTGTATGTGATTGCCAAGCAGCAGCCCCCGGTACAACAACTGAAACCAATGCTTGGTGCCAAAAAAACGTGTTTCCTTGTATGTCCACATGAGGCCGACTCCAAAAGCCAGTCAATCCCCTCTCAGCCAAATATTATATATACTGTTTACAGGTATTGTTCACTCTTACCACCTGAGATGTGTGTGTCGGCAGCTGATAACTTAGCCACGGGGTTGGACTGTGTAGAAGAAGAAGACATACTTTATTATGTGTAATGTTTTCACTCCATTATTACAAACATGCGACACAAACATAGGCGCGAAATACACACATGCACAAACAGGACCCTATGGAGTGATGGGGCTGTGCATGGACATGCGCCTCGAGTAGTTGGGGATTCTTGCTCAAGGGCACCTTGATGGAGCCCAGGATGGGAACTGGCACCTCTCCAGCTAGCAGCCCTAATTCCATGCTTGGTCTGTACTGGGACTTGAACCACAGACTGTACAAAAAGATGGACGACATGACAGCTCCCTAAAAGTGAAGCCAAAACATGTTGAGCGCCCCCTGCTGACTGGCTGCAGTATAGGTCATAAAGCCCGCCTCCTCCATGTTAACAGATGGGA
The DNA here is from genome assembly GCF_022749685.1 of Semicossyphus pulcher. NCBI lineage: Eukaryota > Metazoa > Chordata > Actinopteri > Labriformes > Labridae > Semicossyphus > Semicossyphus pulcher. The sequence continues at coordinate 23,230,466 of NW_027211615.1, read as the reverse complement.
CATGAGTCAAACTATAAAATCAAAATACACGTCAAATACATTTTTCTCAAACATGGTTTCTGTCATTATAGTTAGTTCTTATCATGCTGATTTATGTCCAAGTTTATTTTAAATTAGTTATTTGATGCTGTCAAAAGGATGATTGACAGCTCTGTTGACAAATTCGGCTCCTGCAGCCGATTTGTTCCGGATTAGGAGAGTGGAGGAGGATCGGCGAGAGGAGACGTAACTAAAACAATCACTACAGTCATTGAAGTTTACATACCTGTGAACGTTAACCTCAAAGAAGCTGTTCTGCTGTTAAACACGCCGGCGTGCGGGATCCTTGCTGTTTTTTCAGTAAGTTAAGTGTGTGTCTTGGTTAGCTGAAGTGGCTACGGCGGCGTCACCCTCCGATCTCTACTGCGCAGACTCTGGCTCCAAATGACGTCACCATCGCAAGATGGCAGCGCCTATCACAGGGGGGCTATTTTGGCATCACTTTCGTACAATGGGAGCAGCTGGAGACGTGTCATCCGTCTATACAGTCATTGACTTGAACCAGCAATCCTCGGGTTCCCTACAGACTGAGCTACCGTCTACTATACCTTTGATAACTTAATATTTGCCAACTCCTCGCTAGTTTTCAGCTCCACAGTCTCGTCCGAAAATGATCACCTCTTTCTGCGAAAAAAAAACGACATGACAATGGATGATGTCCTGGTGGATTTGTCCACTTTTTACAGGTGTATTTGTACAAACCTAAGCGCTATATTGAGTTTGAGGTTAGAAAATCAGTCTGAATGTCTGCCAAAAAAGCAGAGCTTCATGTTTTTTTTTGGTAACCTTGTGAGAATTAAAAACCAGCAGAGATAAGACGGGGTCAGGAGGCCAGAGGTCTGAAGAATTTACCTGTATCTCATAACTGAGAATGAAAGAGAAGCTGTCGCTGCAGTTTGGACCTGTAATGTTCGAGTAAACCAGCTGGTTTTACAGCATCTCTGTGTGCAGGGAGTATGAAACACGCAGAGACAGGAAGCAGTACCACAGGGGAGAGGAACACTCCTGAAAAATGCAGGATAACTAAACCCATGTGTCAACAATAAAAATGTTTTCAAGTGAACAAGAGTTACTAATGGGTTTACCAGAAACAATAATTAGAGTGAAATGTCATCTTTAATTCATCACAGGCAGCTCAGCGCAGAGAGAGAGGGCTGCAGGAACGCGCTGCGATTCAGCCTCGACTTTTCTTAATCAAAACTTTGATTTGGAGCTGAAAGCTCTGCAGGCGGTTAACGATAGATGACTCCTGGTAACAGCCTCGGTTAATGGGCTAACGTATTTTCAGCATTATATCGCTCGCATCCTCCGATAATTTATTCAACCTTTAAATAGACCAAAGCCGAAAAGGGCATCATGGCAAAAGTCTGCTGGTTCACACACAGAGAACGAGACAGGATCCAGCGTTCACATCACACACACACACACACACACACACACACACACACACACGCACAGTCAAACAGCCGCATCTAATTGCGCCACAAATATTCAGAGGCTGTAACTCCAGTGGTACACCACGACCTTGGTTTGCCGAAACATGCTCTCATTACGTAGCTCCAGCCTCTGGCTGTGTATCTACATTTGCCTGCCTGCCGGAAGAGATGAGAGAGGGAGGAGGGGAGGGAGGGACCGCATTGTTCCCCTGATGAGCGCAGATCTTCAGGGTGTTTGTGCTCAGAATAAGACCCCAAATTTAAGGTCAATGTTCGGCTCAAGTCTCCTCTTTGTGTGTTCCTCTTCTTCTATTTTAATCCAGCAAAGCCTTCTTGTATTTGTGTGATCTCAGCATCCACATGACCTGTCATCACCCACACCCTCTCTTCTCTTCTTCTTTATTGTACCATTCCCTCCTCCTCCCTAAGACATGCCTCTCGTCACACCCTAATCCCATCTTCTAATTAACCTGATAGTGATGCGCCTCATTATGCTAATGATGCTCTGAGGTTTGTGTGTGGTATGTTTGTGTGTGAGGGAACAAGCTAAAGTGCCAGAGAGACACAGGAAGAGTGGAGTGAAAGTGAGTCAAAGAGAGACTAAAGCCAAGGCTTTTTGCTTAATGGGAAAGGTTACAATCGGCATTCAGACCCGGGTCAAATAACTCTGCAGTAGACCCGGCTCCGATCGGCATTGATGGGAACACAAAACCTGTGTCCACAGGCTAATCTCCGCCCCCTCTCCAGCGCGATGCTATGCTCCGTCGGTAACTTCTGTGACTCCTTGTCATCTCAGCTGCATATTCTGCCCGTCTCCGTCTGAGCAGTGCTCGAACATTGTTCCAAATTTGACTGAGTGAGTGACTGAGTGAGTGACGGTACTTTCAGAGACGTAGAGAGGGAGAGTTGCGACATTGCAGTGGTGGATCATGGAGCATATTGGGCCTCCACTGACGTGACTCTTTGTCTATACGGCTCTGGATACTTTGTTCAGGGAGTAGGCGGGGCTGCTCGTCCGCTGTCCTCACCTACGTCCGCAGCGTGCACCTGCTTTCAAACACGTTATTATCGCCCTCATTAGGGCAGTCCTTGTAACACATTGCCCACAAAAGCACACGTTGACCTGATGCGGTCAGCTTCACACAAGGTTTTGACCTGGTCTTGTTGCTTCACATGGGACTCAAAACAACGGTCTCCTAGGAGAAAGACCTGCGTTGTTTGACCTCTCCGCACCCAGCTAACTACAAAAAAGATCTCCCTCTTGCTGGTTGACAGGAACAGTTCATCTGAGCTTCTAATATTGTTGCACAAAACCTGCTGTGTAGAGCCTTGTCTCAGGTACAGCCTCCAAGTTAATGAATTGTTGTGCATTACCTATAGGGACAAGGAAAAACTGTCAATCAGTGCAGCCTGTTTTAATTCATGCCACAGCAAGTGAGTGTTTCACTTTTAATACAGCCTGACGTCAGCCCTGATTCTGACTGTCTTCAGTTCAGAAGAACATCCAGCCCGGTTCTGGTCGAGGCTGTGTAGTTCAGTAATGCCTGGCCCACACTTCACAGATGTTGAAAATGTGAGAGACCCCACACATGACGATATATAATCATAGATTTAACCGTTTTGCACCTATACACGCCAACTCCATTCACGAACAACCAGAGTCCCAACTCTCAAAACTGGAAATCTCGCGGTCAAACGAGACTTTAGAGTAAACAAACATGGCGGACGCCGGGCAGGAGGAATTGGCGATGATAGTTTTTGGACTTTTTACTGAAAATTCAGGAATAAAAAAGAACAAACTGTGAATGAAGTGGTGGAGACGGCTTGAACTTATTTACTTTATGCTCCCCGTTTGCTTTTGTCGCCATGGCTGCGCTTCCTTCTTCAGTCAGCTTTCTTCTCCATTGCCTATTGTTTCGTCCCACGTGACAATCCACAGACTGCGTGCTCGGCCTGGTTCCCCCCCTCACAACAGGATATTGGATCGTAAATATTGAACATGTTTAATATTCATGATTTGAAATCTGTGCGGCCACGACGGCCTTCCGAGCAGATCGGGCAATTTCTATCCTCTCCAACATTTTCATTTTTTACCTCCGGCTCCCTCTCCCTCTGTCGCTGTTCTGTCGTTCTTCTCCCTCCTTCCCCTCCTCAGCCGGCACAGTGCGCTGCATACAGAAGCCATAGGAAGGCGACAGGGTTTCCCCTTTCACCCCACTGTTTTGCTACTGTATTTCGGTCCTGACAGCTGCTCTCTGTGGCGCCTATTCCAGTCGCAGTCATCTGTGGACCTGACAATCCTCCTGACACATGGGCTTCACCCTCCATCACTCACTCGGTGGGTGTTTGACTCCTACCGCACGAATGAGAGTTGGAATCAGATCACGAATGTGTGACCTCCATTGGTCGGCTGTGGTGATTCATTCAGTGAGCGAACGATGTAGCGGGAGCTTTCATGATCATTTAATCTGTTCGCTGTGCTGCAGCCCTTCTGGCTTTCTGCCGGCATCTTTACTGTGTTAGAGTGACATGTTCCGCAGAGCGTAAAACATGCTATCAATCAGTTAGTCTATTTATATAGTGTCTATATAACTCATGACAACGTCTTCTAATAATGTGCATTGGAAGTTGCCATCTGCTCCCCTTGCTCTGTGATTGTCAAACAATAACACAAAACAGTGTTTATTTACCGAGTGCAATAAGGGCTGTAAACTATACATCTAAGCTTTTATCTAAAGTGCTCTGGAGTACCGGTAAATATTAGCGATCTAATCCAGGCAGCGTTCACACTCTACAGGAGCAGCTCAATAATCAGTGGAGACATAAATTATAAGGCACCAGACCACATTCGGCCAGGAGGACGGTTAAATGGAACGAGACAAAGTGCTGGATGAGCTAGCTTTGAGCCTCGTTCATGCAGCTGCTTTCACATTTACAGTTACAGTTTATGGGCCTGATTTATGCTGTCATGGTAATGTACGTGTCATTCAACGACACAGATGTAAAAGATGTTTCCTCTCATGCGTTACAAACTGGCCTCGTGATTTCAGTAAGTAACACTGAACAAAGGGATGTTAAAAAATCAATGTTTTAATGATAAACTTTAGCAGTTCCTTGAAGGCTGGCAGTGGATCTGTCAATACCTTTAAAGGAGAAGTTCCGTATTTTTAAACCTGGGCCCTATTTTTTACAGATTTGTGGGTCGAATTGACTCATAGGAGCAAAAGCTTTTGGAATCGGTCCAGGAGATGGGCTCCGCTGTAGGCGTGATACGGCCGCAATGGCTGCAACATAATCCACCGGAGCAACTGCGCCCACTGAAGGTTCTTGTTATTACCACTGACAGGCTCAGATTGTTACTCCAGGTGTCCGACAACATTGAATGATCCCAACAAAGATTTATAATGCTGCGTTCCAGACAAAAGGGAACCAGTAGAAATTTCCGACCTCCAAACCGTGAAGTCCGCAACACAGCATTTTTCCGACCTCCGGCTGGAAAACATGCTATGGAACGCCATTCAAAGAGTTCTTACTTGTGAACTCGGAGCAAATTCATCTACCCCGACTTACCATCGTAAGTAGGGAATTTCTACTGGGAAGTTCTCGAGTTCCCAGTTGTCTGGAATGCAGCGAAGTCTCGCTCAAGGAGAAGTCTCATTCCGAAATCCCGCCGGTGCTGAACAGGACAGTGGAATTGTGAGTTAGAGTTGGAGAGAGGATTTGTTTACGTAGAGGACTGCCAGAATATATTTCAAAAGCCATGGCTGAATATTTACCTGATCGACGATGAAGATGAGGCATTTGAACCACCGTCCTATTCAGGTAACATCTCACTACCCGCGAGATTTCAGAGCGAGACTTCTGTTTCTGGTTACACAAAAAGGATTTTACTTACTTAAAAAAAAAGGACGATCTTTGTAGGGATCATTTCCATAATGTTGTCGTACACCCGGAGTAACAATTTAAGCCTGTCAGTGGTAATAACAAGCACTTTTAGTGGACGTAGTTTGATTGGGCGCATTTGCTCTGGTGGATTATGTTGCAGCCATTACGGCCCTATCACAGCTACGGCGGAGGACATCTACCGGACCGATTCCAAAAGTTATTTGGTTAGAATGGAAAGTGTCTTGCCTTTGAACACTGGGAAAGTAGTTATCTGGAAATGTTTGAATCTCCGACACAAAGCCTGGCGTCTTTGGAAATCGGTTGTAAGTGAGACCAGACACATGTACGCTGCTGTAGGAGATTTTTGTGACGCTAAACTGACAGAAAGAAGCAGCAGTTGAAGCTTCATATTAAACTGCCAAATCAGTTCGACCGACAAGACACTGAACCAAGTAGAGCCCAAAAGAAAGCAACTTTTTACAATGAAAAAAAGACTGTTGCCCTCCATGAACTCTTTCCCCGCTCTCTCTCTACAGTGTTGAATCGAGCGAGAAACTCTGCTACATACGCACACATAACGTGCAAGGTCATCTGGCAGATAAAAAGGGTTTCTTGCTCTCATAAATGCCTCTTGTAATCTTGAATTGCAGCCGCTCTGGTGTCTTTCTTTGAAGTGACGTTCCCGACAGCTGAAAAAGAGCGTCTTTATTATTTCACCATTCAGAGGAGAGGAAAAAAAAGTGCGGTTTGTATGTTGTGAATGTTTGGTTGACACAGAAAACCTGCTGAGCGTCACCTCACCTTGTGAATGTATTATTATGCTTGGCAGCTGAATACATTTCGGCCTGTGTGTGTGTGTGTGTGTGTGTGCTCATCTAAGGCATGAAGGAATGTGTGAGTAAGCGTTTAAACCGAGCACAGAATAGTTTCCATCTTACGGAAGCAAGTGGAAGTGGTGACTGCTGACATGTGGGAAGTGTGCCATAGCTCTGACGACTCTCAGGTGTGCGTGTGATGCATCACCCTCTCTTCATTGATGCGTGTCGAGTCGGAAAGGAGAGCGCGGCGAAATCTTTTTCACAAACTGTGAGCTCACAGGTGGGCTGCTGTTTGTCTATGTTCCTCTTCCCTAAAAAGGCTAAAGCAGAGCAGGACAGGAGGCAGGGATCAGGAGAGGGAGGGTCGGGTCACAGGCCGCCGGGCGTCTGTCTGTGTTGTGGTCTGGCCAGTAATCCTCCCCCGTTAGGGGGGGAGAGCGGGAGAGGACAAAAGCCATGAGGTGAAGATCAGAAACAGTCGTAGATGGGTGGAGCGATGGAAGAGATTTCTGCCTCGCTCTCTGGAAACATTTCAGTTTAATTTTCCAGGATGATAACACTGCTTATCCCCCTCCGCTGCAGCAGTTGTTCTTTAAACACAGCCTCAGTGAAGAAAGGGTCAGACAAACAAAGCTGTCCTGGCCTGACCCGTGCTGTTGTGTTGGGTGTTTGTGAGTGCTAGCAGCTATAAAAGCCCTCGGTGTTGAAAAGGCTGCAGGCAGTCGTTGCAACATCTATCTGTAACAATGCAGCCCCCCCGAAACTAAATATTTATGTCTGTTTCTGTAGAAATGTTTATTGTTGGAGTCACACAATATTTACCATTTCAAAATGTAGCGGTGCAGACACAGAGTACGGATTAGTGCGGTACATTTCACTAAACTTCATCTAATAATGTTAAAAAGAGCTCCTAATGAATTCCGAGTGCCCTTGCCAGATGAGCAGAGTCTAATTCTCTGATCTATTTGTCTGGACAGCCAGACTCCGACTTGGCAGGAGCTTGTCTCCACAGAAACATGCGAAAAGTTGCTAATGTGGGAGCATCATTTATTTTCATTCTAAAACGATCCGTGCCAACAGGACGCCGTGTGGTCCTCGGTCTTGTGAAACCTTTTCGGGGGGGGAGGACGGGCTGAAACCTGAGAGAGGCACATTTCTCTCCGTCCCATAGAAACAGCCTCCCCGCTCTGAAGCGCTTGCTTTTTGCAGGTCAGGGGGGTGAAAGCATGTCGTAAACATTTAGGGGTACAGGCCCCCTGCTGACAGTGCACCACATCAGTCTGGCATGTGTTTATACTCGTTGGATCGTGACAGCGCGTGACCAAACTTACCCTCCATCTGTCCGCCTGCCCCACTTCTCTCTTTCTTGATGAGCTCATGGTCTCTGGCATCAAACCCCCCCGGTTGGCATATTCGCAGACTGCAGACTGCAACACAGCTGGACAACAGCAGAGAGAGGCTGCACACAAAGACAGAAATACTTGGAAAGAAATCAGAGAGAAAGCGAAGACGTCTGTTCAAAGTGCTGTAAAAAGAAGCAGGTGAGAGAGAAGGTAGAGAGGGAGAAGGAGAGCTTGAAAGAAGGAGAAAGGAGCTTGAAGAGAGAAGTCACAGCTGAGGCGTCCACAGTTATGCCTGCTTCAGCAAGAGTTCAGCGATTCCTCCAGGATCAGCAGAAGATCAGCCGTGCTCAAATCATCCTCAGGAGTGAGTAGAGAACCTGACTGAAGCGTGTGAGGCGGACAGCTGCTGGTTTGCTTGTTTTATGTGTTGTTATGCCGACGTTGCACTGAACCCTAACGGCAGTGAGTCGGGTTTGCCTTAGTTATGAATGACATGACTAGATAACAGAAGTGATAAACCACGATCCATGATGAGCTTTGTTGTTGTTGTTGGTAAAACGGATGCAGAAAATCTTTTAGTTTGGACTGAGTTAGACGAAGACTTTGGGCTTTTTTGAAAACCATCAAATGTATACAATTTACAATGAATTCATTAATTGCTAATTTGTTAAAGCTATAATCTCGAAGATCTCAGTTTCGTTCTCTTTGGCGGCACCTGTGGCGATAAACGGTAATTGCAGGAGCACACTTCCCAGATATCCAGACAGTGCTGCATGTGTGACGTCCACGGTTGGCTCCGGTTGTAACTCTTGATTTTCCTCGCTGGCGGTCGCTTTCCTTTTCAGACTGTTTGCCTTCATCTGAGCGTCGAGTTTGTTTCTTCTTCTTTGGATTTTCATTTATTTTTGAAGTTGTATCTGTAGTCATCCATCTTTTCTTTGTTTGTTCAGCCATAGTAGATTACTGTTTACTCGGAAGAGCGGAAAAGCAGCCGCTTAGCTCCGCCTACCCTCTCTGACTAACCACTGCTGGCTGATGGAAAACGCGTCACTAACTGGGCGCTGCTTGGGATTTTTTCAACGAAAGTCGCCACAGACGCCCAGTCTGTAATACTGCAAGTGTAAAGGCCAGTGGGCCATAGGCTCAATCACCATTGTGTTACCTCATTCTGCGATAATTAGAGACGCTCTAATTAACACATGTATTGTTAATGTCCTAGTAATGATAAGGCTGAAGGAGCAGTGTCGGTTGTTGATACACTGCAGCCGTTTTGATGCATGTATCTGTAACGGCTCCTTTATTGTCTCTCCGGGTCCTCCTGCTCTCCCACAGTCCAACGACACGCTCGATGACTCGCCGACTGCGAGTGTGACAGGTTGTCCATCTCTATGTGTCAGCCCTGTGATTGACTGGCGACCAGTCCAGGGTTTAACCCCGCCTCTCGCCCAATGACAGCTGATATCAGCTCCAGCCAGCCCACGACCCTGAAAGCTATAAGAGGTGTGGAGGAGAGAGGCTAGAGAAACGGTTTGGGCTGATTCTCTGAGAAGGCAAAAAGAGGCAAGGAAACATACGTGCCCTTATCTCTTTTAACAGAATGATAGAATCTGTTGGTGAGGGACAAGATGTTTGGTGTTGGAAGCGTTTCTGTTTGTAGTCCAAAGAGTATCTTACACTAGTATTTCAGCCAGCTTGGGCTGTATGTAGGAAAACATTCAGTGTGCAGAGCAGAAGAGGCAGAACACATCAACCCTAATGCAAAACCAGCACCCATCTGCTGTCATCAACTATTTACCTTTTTTATTATTATTATTATTATTATTTTTAATATTTTGCCTTTAATGGATCGGAACGTGGATAGAGTCGAAAATGAGGGAAGAGAGAGAGGGTCAGAGTCGAACCTGGGGCTGCTGCATCGAGGGCTGTGCCTCTGTACATGGGGAGCACGCTTGAGCTAAACCAGCGCCCCAACTATTTAGCTTTACCTCTATAACCAGACATCTGAATATAAGTGCACCTAACAGCCCGGTTGTAAAATACTTGGCCTGGAATATCTGCTGGCTCCACCTGAAGTCCTCAAAAATGTGCCTTTGTTCTTAGAGGCTGACGTCCGACGATGTCACGATGATGATGATGTCTTTGTGACTCTAAACTGGTAAAAGGTAAAATACTGACTGTCTGAAGAGAAAGCTTTATATAAAATTTGATAGAACAGAATTTAAGCCATAAAAAGATGCAAAAATATCCCTTGGTGAGGTATCAGGCCATGACTTACTCCGTCCTTCATGCCAGGTTTCTAGACTGGAATCAGAAAAGATAACCCCCTACTCAGCGTCAGTGATGCATTTAAATGTAATCCGGTGCTCCTTCCTCGTACCAATAATTCTGTGTGTGTAAAAAAAACTCCATGACCGCGTGTGTGTCGGGGTATGTTCAAACGTTTAACCATTCTGTCCCACGAGCCTCCGACACACTTCAGCCGGAAGCGAGGCCTCCATGGAGACTTCCTCTGATTGGCCATGGAGCCATTCTATAATTCCAATTGGATAAGCCTGAGCTCGAGTTGTCATGTAGCAACAGTGTAGGAAGGCTGGAAGGAGGACTGACCACGGTTGCCATGGTCTGGAGAGGTTTAACTTTAGTTGGACATATGAGCCCCAGCACAGAGCGGCCTGCGTGCTGTGAGAGTCTCTGCTGCGGGTTTAAGTATACAAATACAAAATGCCAATTTAAAGCAATTAATGGACTGACATGAGGCCTTTTGGAATTTGGATGGATCACACGGGTATCCAAACAGTCCAGAACACATAATAAAGTATGTTTACATTGTGTAGCATGTGATGGCTAAGCACTAGCCTTGTTCCAGACCTCAAAACTCTGTTTCGTGATGCACTGAGGGCTAGTGTTTTGCTCATTGACAGCCACTTCTACTGGCATAGCACAGCCCTGTCTCTGTTGGTGGTCAGGTTGTGAATAACACTGTGTTCTAACAGCATGCCAGCATTACAACTGCAAATTAATCTGTTGAAAACTTCAGGTGGGCGCTCAAAATCAACCTGGAGAACAACTCAGGAATTAGATGGTTGAGTTTGCTGTTTTATATTGTGATATTTAAATGTTTATGTAATGACATACATTTTAGGCAGAAGCGTGTAGGCGGTTAGGAGCATCCTAACCAGAAACTTAGCAGACACCTGCCGTCCTATTTTGATAGGTAACTCTTCCTTTTACCTTCTTATAACAGTGCTTTCAATGTGAGCAACAAAAATACTTACAATAGTTCGTCAAAATGCAACCCGTGTCTCGCCAGCAGCCTGTTAAAACCCTAAAAAACAATGCAATCAAACTGATTTTGATACAAATTTTATTGGTTTTCTAAATCCACAATAAACTTACAAAAAAGTATTATTATACTGGTTGATTCATGCAACCTTTACTGTTGTAACTACAACAAAATGTGCTAAGATTTTACACTTGTCGTTGCTTTCCCTCAAATCAGTTGTTCATGTTTTGTGAGGGATTAAACTCGGTTCCTGTCAGTTACCAAGGTGACGCTGAGACCGGTAAAGGCCAGGACAGGAGCTGAAAAATATCAAGACGCATCACATTTTTGGCTGACCGCCGTGGTTAGCCCTACACACGGGTCTGTATGTGACTGACTCAGTGAGTAATGGTACTTTCACAGCCGTAGAGAGAGAGAGTTGCGACATCGCAATGGCGGCTCTTGGAGCATATTGGACCTCCACTGACGCGACTCTCTGTCTATACGGCTCTGGATACTTTGTTCGGGGAGTAGGCGGGGCTGCTCCTCCGCTTTCCTCACCTACATCCACAGCACACACCTGCTTTCAAACACATCGGCCTCATGAGGACAGTCCTTGTAACACATTGCCCACAAAAGCGCACATTGACCTGATGCGGTCAGCGACATTCTAGGTTTCGACCTTGTCTTGTTTTGGTTTTGATGTTACATTATGTAGCCAGGGCTCTCTTCCTCCTCATGACATCCTAAAAGATCTGCTGCCACCTGTTGTTATTGAGATTCCGGACAGTGAGACTTGTGATCATTTGGCTGAATATGATTTAACATCATTAGAAGAAATGATTACCGAGCTTTTCGCTGCTTCCTCCTCTTCTACGGCAGAGACTGATGAAACAACACTGAAAAACTGCCAAATCGCATTCTTCCCTTCTGCACATAAAATTCGTAGAAATCCGACCAAAACCAACATTCCTACATGCACGTCAAGCCAGTGACTATAATTGTGAATTCAGGGTGATCTTTATAAGCTTCAGAGAGGCATCAAAAACTACTCAGACGGATAAATCTGGTTATGAAATATGCTTTAAGCACGGATGATAAATTATATATCAGCGGCACACTTGTTCCTCCTCCGTCTAAAAAGATCTGCTGCTGTCTCTTGTAATTTAGCGCTGACAAAATGAGCCTTTTCACACTTTATTGAGCGTTCAATGCCAGTAGTGAATGAGCTGAGGCTCTTTTCACCAGAAAAGCTGATGGGGCAGATTTGTGCACAGCTGCCTCCCCCCTGTGCTCGTCTACGTATTTCCTCTCCATTTCATCATGCTCTTTTTTTCCTGACATTCTCTGGTTCTAAATGATGTTTATGACACCTTTAATAACATGTGGAAACCATAATGGAAACTGTCTGTCTGCGGTGGTCCTCCTCTCTGTTGCTGTCTCAGACACTCAAAGGATTTGGTCTTTTTTGTTGCCATTAGCCTTCTAAGCTGATGATGAGTCATGCAGTGATATATAATTCATGGCAGTATTGGTTTTGTCTAAGAGATGCTTTTGGATGAGGTGGAGGTAGGAGATAAACAACATCCCAGCCAGCCTGTTTCCTGCCTTCGTATCCAACGCCGACTCCAGTTCAGCTATTATCAACAGTCTATCTTCAGAGCTCAGGAACATTCGGATGTTTCCTGATATTATAATGTCTGTACTGAATGAAAAGTCTATGTCTAACAAAGTTTTTTTATTTATCTTCATCTCTGCTCAACACAAGTGATGTTTTCTAACCTTTTAGCCCCACCAGTCTTAATAATTTGCATGTGCTGTGTATGCAAACATCATTCTTTGTAAGCACGAGTGAGTGAGTGAGTGACGGTACTTTCAGAGCCGTAGAGAGAGAGAGTTGCGACATCACTATGGCGGATCATGGAGCATGTTGGACCTCCACTGACGCGACTCTCTGTCTATACGACTCTGGATACTTTGTTCGGGGAGAAGGCGGGGCTGCACCTCCGCTGCTCGTCCGCTGTCCTCACCTACGTCCACAGCGTCATCGGCCTCATAAGGACTCTCCTAGTAACACATTGCCCACAAAAGTGCACATTGACCGGATGCGGTCAGCCACATACTAGGTTTTGACCTGATCTTGTTTCACGTCTAAAGCTAAATTTATTATTTAATTCATTCCTTCTTTGGTCAATGTCTGTGTCTCAGATTCCCAGAGCTCAAACTGATGTGTCCTGACATGTTTTAGTTGTTCAGTATTCTATCATAGAAAACACAGAACAAGTATTCACAATTGAATCCCAACCAGCATTTTTTCCTTGAAATGTTATCTGGGATCCAAATAGTTAAATGTAGACCGTCTGTAACCTTCTTATTGTTGAAGTTGTTTAAAGAAATACTTACTAAATACTCTTGTCATATTAGAAGGTCCAGAGCCAAAGGGTTTTGCAATTCTAAGAACTTCTATGGACACGTAATTGATATGTCTTTGGTTTGGTGATAGGCTATCTTGGAACCCATGGTCTATCTTAGTTAGGATAAGTGACTCCCTTCTCCAGGTGCTGCTCAGTCTTCACAGCAGACAAATACAACCGGATTGTTAGCTGCACTAATATGCAGATATAAGTTTATACAGATTAGTAAAACCCTAAATAGGCAGTAGAAGAGAGCCGATGGGTTCCAGGTTTGAACTTCGGGCCAATGAATTCCACCTCTTGTCTCAGTATGGACTGCTTTCCTGCAAACAACCAAAGCCCGCTCAAATGTAATTGGTCAACTTTAATCAGACTACAAGCTGAAACCAGAAATACTTCAACGCCCAGGGGCGGATCCAGACTTTTTTGACTGGGGTGGCCCAACTGGGGCACTGACTTCTGCAGGGGTGGCCACACACACACACACGCAAATGAATAGCATTTAGTGAACCCTTCCTTCTAAGCTTAATTCTTTAAGGAAATGTGCCACATTGAAATGGACAAGCAGCCTGTTGCAACACGGCCAAAGTCCCGCCTCTGACAAGGCAAATAGCCAATCCTAGTTTAGGATTTTGGGGTGGCACTTGCGGCGGCCAATCGGATGTGAAAGGGGGCCAAGGCCACCCCTCTGGATCCACCCCTGTCAGCACCAGAAATCTTCTCCCTCGCCTACAAATTCTGCACTCATATGCAGATGTCTGTTGACAGATAGGTGTCGATGTAGACGCCTGTGAGCCAGATGTTGTTTGCCCCAGGTCCATAATGAGCAACACATCATCTGATGCATGCGACCTCTAACCTCCTCTCCTTTTAATACCAGAGCGAATACCCCACTGTTTGCCTTAACCCTTCAAGGCCATCGAAAAGGTTGTCGCTCTTGTTGCCGGGCAGGTCTGAAACTAAAATAAGCTCATGTTTTCTGGTTGTGTCACTCGGTCATACGATCCTTCCTTGATTCAGGATCCTCTCTGCCATCTCACCGAGATATTCCAGCAGGGCAGTGGGTTGGAATCAAATGTCCAGCGGTCATCCATAGGGGGTTAGGACAGCGAAGGTGTAGATGTCACTATCCCACAGCCACTCTAGACATTCTGACTCCCCAGAGCCCCAAAATAATCCCTCGACATGTAGGACACGTCGAGGGAGTCCGAGATGGAAAACAGCTCTATTCACACTGGATCTGTCTGTAATAGGATCCAAAGCCGGTTTGGAAATGAGCATACTTTGATAAAGGCAGGTCTCTTGTATGAATCAATGGTTTAATTTATCAGAGCTGCACTTTTCAAACAACAAACTTGTGGCCTAAGGACACGACTTACCGTACAACTCTGAGCCCTTGAATCGCACAAGACCTTGAGGAGGTAGAAGGTAAAAGTTTAATAGTAGTGTGTGCAAAAGCTTTTAACTCTCTTAACAATGTCAGAGAAGACATCAAATGAAGTTCATGGGGAGGTTGTTTTAAAGTAATGAGTAAGACTAACAGAGGTACAGGTGAGGACAGAGAGGACACAGGTGGAGAGATGACGAAAGGATGAGGAGATTCGAAGTGGGCCTACGTGTGCCAGGTAACCCATTTCCTCTGGCCATCTAATGGTTATTGATGGAGCTTCCTAATCAGAACTCAAAGAACTATTTCACCTTCTGCTGGAAACACTGATGTCAGCAGGAAGCAAGAGGCGGAGGAAAAGCAGCCAAAGGCCCATTAGGCGGGCACATTCCCAACTCTGTTCAAAGGCATCTTTATTTGATGAGAAATAAAAACTTTAAAAATAGGTCCAACTCCAATCCCTAACCTTTTTTGCTGTACCCCGGCAGTCCATTTGGAGAGTAAGATGGCTTCTACCCCTTTATCCCCAGAAGCAATTAATCGCCCACCCTCCACAGGAGCACTCAAAATGAGGGGTGGCTCAGGTGGTAGGGCTACGTGGAAGGACTGTAATGCAGGCTTAGATTTGGGCCGATATGTGTCAAGTGTCTCAGACTATGATATCAGACAAAATCTCAGTAGGGGCAAGCTCAATTATGGTAGCGGTAGCTTGCTGTTGCACGTCCGGTAGCTGCTACAACCTGCCAGGGGAACTGCCAGTAGCTACCGCGACCTGCTGGAGCTGTACTGGCAGTTTTGGTGGCTGCCGGGACCTGCCAGGGGAACTGCCAGTAGCTACCGACACCTGCCACTATCTGGCACGCCATTCATGTTGGCTACCGGGACTCAATTTGATTGATTGCTTAAACCATCAGGGATTACTCCCCATCCTGGTACTTGTGTTGGAAATAAGCTTTGGCTGTTTACACATCCACAGTACATTGGACACTGCTTCTGCCACAGTGTTTCTGTGTGCATGTCCCTATGGAAAAAATAACTAAAGCAAGAATTTAATATATTTTAACAAAATAAAAATCTATTATGCAAGTTATTTATTTTCACTTTATAGCTTAAAGGGGGGGTATTATGTTAATTCGAAGCTTCATATTTAATGCTGTGATACCTGTGGAGTAGCTTAGCATAGTTTACAGTTAAAGAAACTCTCTGCTCTGTGCAGGCCCTCATACAGCCTCTGCCTGAAACGACTCAGTCAACTGTGTCCCTTTAAGAAACCCCGCCCCTACAAGCCCACTTTCTTCTGATTGGCCAGCTCTCCAAAGCCTGCTGTGACGTCACAAAGTGCAGCGTGAAGAAAAAACTGCCTGAAACCTGGAGCTCACAGCAGCCTGCAGACTGAGCTGAGAAGCCTGGGGATTACTCCAACATACTTTTACCTACAGATTTAAAACTTCACCCACGTTTAGTCTGAACATCCAACATTGTAACATTATATATATGTTGAAATGTGAAACAGTATAATACCCCCTCTTTGAGGTTATGAGGGAGCTGTATTATTACAGATGTGTTTGTGTTGTCATTGTGTAATGTCTATCGCAGACTAACTCATTACACAATGTAAACACAAAACACTCACAGATAAATTCATGAGTGAAATTATCTATAATTCAAATTTACATAAACGTATATGGTTAACTTTGGTCTGGCATTGATAAATAACATGAGATTGTTGCTATGTATTTATTTAGGCATCATATACAAGCAGGTGCCTTAGCTATTTATTTGGCCTACACATAAACTCTACAGTGATATTTTCTACAGGCCTAGATGTGATCCTGGCCCGTGGCCCACAATATATGTTGACAGGTGTCATTTTCTCTTCCTGCTTGGCTCTGGCAAGCAACAAGATGTTATAGATGCTGTCATTTTAACCCTTGAGCAATGACATCACGAGCTAAATGTTATACTGTGTGTGGATTTTACCTTTTAAAAAAATGTGCCCCTGCTATCAGTCAGTCTAAACAAACCTGGACGTGGACATATGTCTCACAGCCAGGTCGCCTCTGACAGAGTGAAGACAGTTGGAATTTCCTTTAGCATTTTTCCACACCGGTCTGTCTGTGATAGCAGAGTGGCTACGTCATTAAGCTGTGAGTGTTTATAGAGTTGCTGGCTTCAGTTCCCACTGGAGCCATACATGCTAAAAATGTACACGCTCATCATAGTGTAAGGCTCTTTGGATCAAAGTGTCCTGTGGAACGGAGCCTGAGCTGCATATATAATTCATCACCTGGGTGCTATTCACGGGTTTGTCTCTAACGGTGTGATGGATGGACATGAATCTGTAGGAATGCACTAAACAAACCCTCACCTCACAAACACCTTGACCTCTTGACAGGTGACAGTGTCAGCTCTTCACTTCTACAAACATAGATGGATGGCAGCTTTGATGACAGGCTGCTTCTCGCCAGTGGAATAGATGTGTGAGCACAAAATGACCTTTCACCTTGTCCACTCTTTTCCTCTACTCTTACTTCATCCTTTGTTCACTTTTCTCTCTTTTTCCTCCTCTTGGTTTTGTATTACTCTCTTTTTGCTGTGTGTTGTCAAAGGCCTAGTTACATAAAATACTGACATGCTGGGGTAGTGAAGTTGTGAAGATAAATGTTGAATCTACATGATTATTGCAATGCACACAACTGAAAATCAATACAGATGTAGGCTGGCCATCACAATTCTGATTGAACTGTGGAAACAAAGCAGGTTCTCACAGTCTGAAGTAATCTCTAGGCAGGGAAGTGGATTTACGGGAAGGCAAGTGTTCTGTTTGAACTACAGTAATAGTCTGAGTAATATTGACCAATCACGTATCAGCGGGCTGCGGCGCATGCAGGAAAAACAGTCCGTGAGGAGAGCAAAAGCAGGCGGAACGTAATCCGCCGTAATGCCATCTGCAGACATCTGCATGCTAACAGCTAACAATCTGTTCTAGATCTAAAATTTAACTTGAGATGAATTCCCTTGACGCTGTGTCACGAAAGCCGTTCAGCGTTCAGATTTCCCGACTTCCTCAAATGCATCAGATCGCTCCAACCTCTGTTCAACAAACGACTCCGGAATCGATCGCGCCTATTCAAGTCAATGCTTGTGATTCAACAGCACGCGCCACGGTCCGTCTCCGGCGCGTCCAAGAAGCGTGTCTCCGCTCTGCCGGGTCTATTTTTTGACGGAGGCTGCTCCAAACACTCGTCAAGCTCAACAGAGCAGATCGTTCCAAACAGGAAGTCACAGACGAATACAGCATACAGCATCTGGTCATTTCAAAATAAAACACCATGTTCAGACCGGTACAGACTCCCGTTTTTTTTCGGTTAATTTAAGATCAACATGCTGAAATCTCGAAAAAAAAGAACACTTTTAATTAAGTAGTGTACTCAACCATGGTAGAAGCACAAAAATCACAGAATGATTTCCAAATGAGCAGATTATCAACCTCGGAGGCGCAAACTGAACTGTTGTTTGTGTGTTGCTCTGCTAACATTGATGTTATCGCGTGATTTCTCAACTCTCGTGCGATAATGTAGTTCTCCCGCGATCTTGTGATCTCATGAATCCTGATCTGCTTGGGCCAGCGCTCCGCTGCGCTGCGGACCAGACACACTTCCTGTGGGCAGGGCTTGTACCGTTGATGGACCAGAACCACGGCACAGACAGAACGCGCCGGAGACGGATCCTATGGGATCAAGGGGTTACAAATCTGCATCACAATGTTGAAATCTGGGCAAAGGCAAGACCCGTTAATAACAAGTAAATCGCAAGGAAGTCTTGACGTTTATTGCTTACCACCCGGCACGTTCACCAGTGTCCCCAGACGATATATCGTTACAGCCGATGGGATCTGTTATTGTTCTGAAGAGACTCACTGCGGCCTCTGTTTGTCAGGACTTTTGTGTTGGATCCAAACGAACCATTTTAAAGGCCAATGTTTGATAATTGGACAAAAACACTAACCAGTCAAAGCTGCGGTAGACCAGCAAGGTAAAATCACTGTTTATGTCAATGTAGTCTGGTGGCTTTGAGGACAGCAGTGTCGTGGGCGTACTTAAATAGGTTTACTTTATGATTGTAGAGCGGGAAGGTAAAAAAAAACCTCCCAATATAATCTTCTGAACAGCAGTGCAGTACTTTGTTGTCTCGGTAACCTACGTTGTGCTTTCCTTGGACTTTGTGGCTTGTACTTTTTTTCTGAGCGTTTACTTATTCTGAGCCATTCAGGTAATTATGGAGCATCTTTTTCAGACCACACCCCTTTAGGTTAGTGCCAGTCCCTGGGATCTGAATGAATAATTGAGGTGAATACAATTTATATGGAATGCCACACTGTACAAACTACACACACACACACACACACACACACACACACACTGGTGATGATATTTAGGGCAGCAGCAGTGTTGTGTCCTTCTCTGTATCCAGTGTATGAATAATAGATTGCATCCAGGAAGTACAAACCACGCGGCCACCCCATCAGGTAGAGTCCCACCACATCCTGTATGCAGCTCTCTCTCTCTCTCTCTCTCTCCCACTATTTCTGTATCGTTATCTGCCGTCAGTTTGTTTTCTCCTCCTTCTTTTGTCTCCATCCTGCTCTCATCCTCCAGATCTTTCTTTCTCTCTCTGCCTCTTATCTTTATCCCACCCTCCCACTCTCCGTCCCTCTCCTCCCCTCCCTCTCATTTTCCTTTGTTTCCATCAATTATAATCTACTGGGGAACCAGCGCGCAGAAACAACCACGCAAGGCATTTCAGCGTCATCTTAAAAAGTGTGCCATCCGGATATTAGGGCATCAGATTACAGAGGAAAACAACCCTGACCGACGGCCGCAGCAGAGGAAGACTCAGTGTTCTGTTTATTAAAACGAGCCACTTTTTTTATCTTCTTCTTGGTGGAACTTCATAAACATCGCTCTGAGCCTCGCAGACCTCCAGCAGTGTGGACGATGCACAGCTAAGGCACAGGAAATTGAAAGAAGCACTCGGAAGCCGAGGCTATGGTTTTGTATGTGAGCTCCCGGGACTGTGCGGGGGGAGCTGGCAGCGGGGCGGTGGTTGCACTCAGGCCTGGCTGCGGGTCTGATGGGACCCCACACGGACTGTGGCGCTACGTTTGCTGCCAGAGGAGGCCCACTCTGACTTCATGTAGGTATACAAGCAGAATGGTGAGAGCTGTAGCTGTTGTGTGCCTGCAGGATAAGATGCTGTTGGATTTCAAGGTTGAAGAGAACTTACTAGAAATTTTGTTTGTTAAGATTCTTCACTTACTCCGCTTTTCTCTCCTCAGTCCTTTGAGCTACTATCAGCCCTGCTGAGGAGACGAGATATCAGAAACACTCTCCTTCCCTGAGGTGTATTTTAGTACCTGATAAGTGATCTCATGACCAGCGAATACAGTGAAGCACAGCCCAGTATGTCTTTGTTCTCTACCTGTCTTTAGCTTTACTTTGTGCCTGATCGCTCTCCTTCTTTCCCAGAGTTGTGTCGGATCCTGTTTTGGAAGCGGGCCAAGCTTAAGTGCCGTTGTCATGGTTCATTGAATCAATTAGAATCTCTCAAGGGAAGAGAAAACGACTGAATGTCTGCGTCTAGAAGCATTCTTGAGTCAGTTGGGTGTTTTGACTTTGAAGTTAAGCAAACGATAAGATGCCACAAAGCTTGCTCTAATAAGAACGTAAGGCTTAAATGAACGTTAGGCCCGTTGATCTGATCGTACGTCTTCCCTCCTGGGCTGCGGCCCTGCTCGGCAGCTGTCTGTGTCCTGTCATTAGCACTAAGCGCTATTAGAGCAGACAGTAACACAATTACACCCACAGGCAGCGGAAGATGGAGACGAGAGACCGTGTCAGCAATTAAAGTCGCAGGTTTTGACTTCCCGTGGACTCGGCTTAATTCAATAGTATGTCCGTTCGGCCCATACGAGAAAGAAGCCAACAGGACGTTAACAACATGAGATGATCTGGATCATGTTGGCAGGTAGAGAGATGGATGTGTTGGCTCTGTGTTTCCTGGACATGTGGACAGAACTGTGCGTCATTTTCGCCGTGGTTTATTTCATGGTATCTTTATCTCTCCTGAAGCAGAGGTCAGACTGGAACATACTTGTGATTGTCCCTGTAACTGCACAGGTGATATCCTTTACTTAAGACTGGGGAAAATTAACCGTATAATGGTGACAAGGCATTGAACATTTAATATTGTGCAATAGTTTTATAGTCTCAAATTAGGTTTTTCTTTTAGGAATGAATTCTCTTTCTCCCTCCCGGCAAGGAAACACTTGATTCAAGCAACTATTTAATTTTTACTCTTATGTGACCACGACGACCTGCTCTTTCTGAATTCACCTAAGCAGTGTTTAAGAAGCTGAACACTTCGTACCAGTGTGCTTTAAGTTAGTAGTTAGTTTTAAGTTTAAAGTGATAACTTGAAGATCTCAGTTTCGCTCTATTTGGCGGCAGTTTCCTCGCTGACGGTCGCTTTCCTTTTCAGACTGTTTGCTTCATCTGCGCGTCGAGTTCGTTTATTTTTCTTTGGATTTTCACTTATTGTTGAAGTTGTATCTGTAGTCATCCATCTTTTCTTTGTTTGTTCAGCCATAGTAGATTACTGTTTACTCGCAACACTTGCAGAGAGCAGAAAAGCAGCCGCTTAGCTCCGCCTACCCTCTCTGGCAGACCAACCACTGCTGGGTGATGGGAAACGCGTCACTAACTGGGCGCCGCTTGGGATTCTTTCCAGCAAAAGTCGCACCAGACAGCCAGTCTGTAATACTGCAAATGCTTTGATTGGTGGGTCATAGGCTCAATCAGCATTGTGTTGCCTCATTCAGCGATGGATAGAGACTTAACTGACATTTATTTATTTACATGAAAATCTTGAAAAAGCCTTAAATAGTCACAGACTTTGCTAGAATACTGCTTGGCTGTGGATGCGTCTGTCACAAATCTTGACATCATCATAACAGACACCTGTTTAGTGGTGTTGGTGAGTCATTCCGTCACAGCACACACACACAGGGCTGTACCTCCTGGATGCTCTATTGATCCACAGCTTCCCCTGAGGATGTTTGCTGCTCAGGGAAAATAAAGAGCTTACATAAACATGAGAGTCACAGACAGATGTGCTGTGTTAGCCCACTTTGCTCTTCCTGGTTT
This sequence comes from Semicossyphus pulcher, assembly GCF_022749685.1. Taxonomy (NCBI): domain Eukaryota; kingdom Metazoa; phylum Chordata; class Actinopteri; order Labriformes; family Labridae; genus Semicossyphus; species Semicossyphus pulcher. The sequence continues at coordinate 23,208,677 of NW_027211615.1, read as the reverse complement.
CTCTTGGCTGGTGGGTCTGCTGGCTTCTGCTGTTCATCAGTCTGAAAAAATATATTTCTATGTAGAATCTGTAAATAGAGATGATGTGTACACAGAGTTGTGTCCCCACTGAGAATCCAAGGCCTTAAACGCAACAAAGTAGCAAAAGTAAAATATTCATGTCAATGAATAGAAAACAATCAGAGCTCTTGTTACAGTGGCCCTGGTTGTTCTGGCAGACCCTGTTTTCTTCTTCTGTGGAAAAGGAGCTGAAGCCTATCAGTGACGTTGGCATCTCAATCTAAAAGGCTTCTTCAGTTCTTCAGAACTCAACTCAGGATTCAGCATCACTGTGACCTGGATGACTGAAACCTTCACAGATATCACTGATGTTGTAAAAGTGGGACAGAGTGTGTGCGGTATTCAGAAGCAGTCGTCAGCCTGGCTGCAGCCCACATTCTACCTGTTTTATCTCTGTCTGTCTGTCTGTCTGTCTGTCTGTCTGTCTGTCTGTCTGTTGTCACACAGTTAGCACTTGAATACTAATTGCTGTCAAATCAGCTTGAATCAAAAAACCTTTTGTTGGTGTGTGTGCGTGTGTGTGTGTATAGGATGGATATGTGTGTGTGTGTGGTACACAGCAGGGGGACAGAGCACCATGTCGGTCCATCTGGCCTCTGTCTGGTTTAGCAGAAAAGTTAGCTCATTAGCACATGTAAATTAGACAGTGATGTCTGGTGTCCCTTGTTCTTGTGCCAGAGGCTGCTGCGGGTGTTTCAGTGTGTGTGTAAGACTTTCACAGCTTACGCTAAGACTCCTCTATTTGACCCTTCTGGGCATCCATGGTTCTTATTTCCTGCTGTGTAATGCAATGTTATTATTGTATTTTAATACTTACACTACCACTCTTATACTCTCATAAGAACAAACTCAGCTTGTATTACACTCTACATTACACTACATGGTCCATCTACACTGAAAGCTTTCATAAGTAATGAGTCAAACTGCAACTGCTCCGGCTGTGCTCCAGCTCAAGAGCAACTACTGCCGCAAAAAGAGAAACTAAACCAAACACTTTTATTGTTAGACAACCAGCAGAATCTCCATGGTTACTAGCCGTCTTTTTATAGGTTTGATAAACATATTTCCGTTTCTTGTAGCAAAATGTGAAAGTCATTTCCATGATGTGTGATGTGATTTAGTTTTAGCATGTTTTTGTTGGTGGATCTATTTTATTGTTTTTTGAAACAGTGTATTGGGGTTTTGTGTCAGTCAGAGGAAGCACATGATGTCAGCTGATTGTCTAACAGGAGCTGTCTGTGTGTATCGCCCTCTACAGGTCCCACATTGCCCAGACAGGCCCCCCAGGTTCAGAATGGCCCCACACCAGAGGAGATGGAGCTGCAGAGAAGGTAAAGACACAGACACACAAAGGAAAAACCTCATCCTGATAAAGTTCATATACCTCATCATCATCTTATTGGTATTTTTTTTAAATACTTTAATACTTTTTTGGCTGACCGCCGGGGTCAACTGACTGACTGAGTGAGTGATGGTACTTTCAGAGCCGTAGAGAAAGAGAGTTGCGACAGCGCAGTAGCGTCCTCCACTGTTGCGACTCTCTCTCTATACGGCTCTGGATACTTTGTTCGGGGAGTAGGCGGGGCTGCTCCTTCGCTGTCCTCACCTACGTCCGCAGCGCGCACCTGCTTTCAAACACATTGTCGTTGGCCTCTTAAGGACAGTCCTTGTAACACAATACCCACAAAAGCGCACATTAACCTGATGCGGTCAGCCACATACTAGGTTTTGACCTCGTCTTGTTTTAAAGAGGACAGAACGTTTTGCTTCAGAGTAGATTGCTTCAGCCAGCAGCCGTGAGACGGGCTGCAATGGCTGCAACTCAATCCCTGCAGGAAAATGCAAACTAAGGCAGGCAAGAAGCTTGTCTAACAGCAGCTCCCTTGTTCTGCATGTAAAATAACTGTTTTTGTGGCTTTGAAGAGAGGTATATATATACCAGCTGCTTCTGGGGTCACAATGAGCCTCTTATACCTACACAGGAAGGTCTATGTCTGTAAGGATCCTTTCCATCATGTTGTGAGACACTTAGAAATACAATCTCAGCCTGTCCGTACAAAAGCACCCTCAGTGGTCAAACTTTTTTGACCCCCAAAAATACTCTTACAGCCCGTTTTGCAGCTTTCCTGCTTGAACTACTGGCGCGATTCCCAAAGTATTTGTACCTGTCAGTTATTATGAGCCCAAGCCCTTTAACATTTGGGAAAACACTTTAAAAGTGTACGAATTCAAAGGGAACTCGGTTCACCTTGTGTGGTACCATTGTTTCTTTCATTTCTACGTCGCCCTCCTGTGACATTTCTATTATTTTCCCACTCAATCTATCACTGTCTTACATGTACCCACCCACACACACACACACACACACACACATACTCGGACCAATCCTTGCTTGCCTACAGTTGTTTTTCTTCCCCATACAAGGCCACTCGTTCCCTCAGGTAATAATGAGGCTAGAAAACGCACACACACACACACACACACACACACACACACACACACACGCTCAGAGGTGTATTAATGGACGCCAGCTGTTCCAAAGTTTGGACCCTGTTCACTTGTTCGATGATTTCATCACAATGAATTGCCTTCACGCACTCTCACACGCAAACTCAGGACAGACTTACACACATGTCTGCACACAGCTGTAGACGGCTGTACAGCACACAGAGCATGTTATATCATCAGCCCTCGTCCCACACAGAGATACGCAAACATCTATCATTAGTATCAGTTACACGAGCCAAACTATAACCGCTGCTCTGCTTACCAGTTCATATACAGGTCACATGGTGTGTGCTGCATTGTACCGTCACTCTCAGATCATCCATGTTATTCTAAAAGGTATAAGGACGTCACTAAGGCAACACTTTGCAGCACCGTTAAGTGATGGCTTTGACGAGATGGACAATGATACGAAGTCTTGAAGATCTCAATCCAGCTGAACACCTCTTTCATGTTTCGTGATGTGTTGGGAGCATTAAACTCATCAAATGGTCATACTGTATATGTTCAAAAACTCTGTCGCCCTAGAGGGTCAGGGTTGAACCCCGTCTTGTTTCTTTACAACCCCATCTGACCCTCATCCAGTGTTTTTTTCAATCTTTTAAATTTGACCTATCTCACTGTGGAGGAGAAAGTAGTACAATGCCATGTTCAAACTTTTGAGGGCATTATTTAGTGCAGAGAGTTCCGCCTGTTGAATTAAGGGCCTGCCCTGATCAGTCGAGCATACCGTTAGTCATTCAGTAATCTCTATTTACAGATTCTACACAGTAGAATTCTCCGGGAAGGCAAGCGTTCTGTTTGAACTACGCTTGCAGTCCGAGTAATATTGACCAATCACGTATCAGCAGGCTGCGGCGTATGCAGGAAAAACAGTCTGTGAGGCGAGCTGAAGTAGGCGGAAGGTAATCCGCCGCAATGACATCCCGGCTCCCATCAGCGTGATCTGACGACGATTTAGCTTCTTTTTAATCTCTATAAACAGACATCTGCATGCTAGCAGCTAACAATCTGCTCTAGATCTAAAATGTAACTTGAGATGAATTCCCTTGACGCTGTGTCATGAAAGCCTTTTAGCGTCCAGATTTCCCGACTTCCTCGAATGCATCAGATCGCTCTGACCTCCGTTCAACAAACGAGCATGTTAAAAGTTTTCTTCTCCTCTTGAGGACAGACCTGACAAAGCTTGAATTTTTACTTCTTACAAATCTGCATCGTGATGTTTGGGCAAAGGTAAGACCCGTTAATAACAAGTAAATCACAAGAAAACAGTTTCGCGGAAAAGGAAGTCTTGACGGGAAGTCGTTTATCGCTTACCGCCCGGCACGTTCACCGGTGTCCCCAGAGGCTATATCGTCTCAGACTATAGCCGATGGGATCCCAGATTGGTCGTTAAGTAGTCTTTAAGTTGACCCGAGTTTTAATTTATCGCAGAAAAAAAGCACTCAAACTCCATTCAGCACTGCCCCGTGTCCGAGCGTCTGTTAGACTTATCTGTACTGTCCTCACCTACGTCTGCAGCGCGGACCTGCTTTCAAACACGTTGTCATCGCCCTCATAAGGACAGTCCTTGTAACACATTCCCTACAAAAGTGCACATTGACCTGATGCGGTCAGCCACATACTAGGTTTTGACCAAGTCTTGTTTTTTTTTTAAATCTTCAGTACCTTTCGGACAGATTGTTAATGTATCGTTTTAAAACACGTGGTATGAAAAGTACCCAAGTAACATTTTTGACAACCCTAGCTCTGTGTCAAAGTTTTCTCTGTGATACATCACAATGTTGACAAGATCACTTACAATGACACATTTTTTAATGCCCCAAAAATATATAAGTTACTGAATGAAGCAAATATATTGCACCATGCAGGAGAGACGCTCCTGATGTGGCCGCCATGTTAAACTGACTTATTTGAGTCACTGTGGGTCAAATGGAGAGAGAAGCGGAGCATTCTTCAGGTGTGACTCAGTGGTGCTTCCTCTTCAGTTGAACTTCACAGACTCTCACAGAGCCTGATGGGTCTGCCTGTCAGCCCCTCCCCTTTCTCCTCCGTTTCTATTCTCCTTTTTTGTCCCCCCTCTCCTCTGCTGTCTCACTTTCACCCTTCTGTCTCAGTCTAGCTTCATTTGTCTTTCTTTTTCCCCTCCCCCCCCCTCTCTCTCCAGTCATGCTCCATATTTAGCAGCGTATGACAGACAGGCAGCGAGTGGATCAGCGACTGAGGTCATCTGCTGATACAGAAGCCAATATCAGCCTGTCGGGAGAGCGAGTGGAGGATGTGTAGAGCAGAGTGAGAATAGGATGAAAGAAGTGAGGAGGGTGGTGGAGGGAGGGGAGGAGGAGGAGTGAGGAGAAGAGTGTAGAAATGAAATGTAAGCACAGACTTACAGCATGTAAGGAAAACAAACATACAGTGAGCTTTGTTGAAGGTCCGTGTGGCCAACGAAAACTGTCGGCTAATTTACATCTAAACAGTACACTGCTGTCAGTTATCATCAACTGTTTATTGTAAGATTAACATCTGCCAAAAACATATTTCATCCAAGCTTGTAATCATAAACCTTCCTCAAAGTATTTCATTTGAAAGCTAAGTTACATGTAGCTTTGGTTGTTTATTCAATTAGCCTCCTGACCAACAAATCATAATGTCATTTATTAAAAGGAACAATTAATAGAAGAAGAAGCTACACATCCGATATCACTGAAACGTGGTTACCTTTAGGAAGAAGATCATGGTTTAAGTAATATCAAGTTCTAACGTAAGTAAGATCGTCAAGTAACATAACTAAGAAGTCAAGAGCCTCGACCGCCTCCTCAAATGGACCTTTGGCCTCTTAAACGGCACATCAGACAGTTCCAGAAAGAACACTAGTGGTTCACCTACAGCTAGACGTCTTCACGGGTCCAAAATGTTGTGCCCCAACCCAAAGAGACCCGGACATGTACAACCTGGAACCGAACCAAACCCATCTATCATTTGTACAGAAACAGAACCGATCAGCACGACTTCACAGCTATTTGCTATTAACAAGTTACCATTAGTCAGTTGTCAAAACAAACCTTTTTGTCCTGCCTAATGTGACGTAGCCTTCTCCCCTGTGCCTGGCCGTGCATATGATCCATTCTCCGCCAAGAAAGTTCGTAAAACACATCCAGGTTTTCATGCAGACGGATGACACATGCGTTGCTGTTTTGTTGCATCTAGCACAATAAAGATAACTTCGACTATTTGTCCTGATGAACAATGATAAAGATTATTCTATGATCCGTGTTGCCTGAGTCTGACCTGAGCAAAAGGAGCTGGAGCACTCGCTCGGCCAGGTCAACGGTGCCACCTTGTGTCCAAAGCTGCGCTTTCCTTGCACTTTCTCGTTCAGCATGACCAGCGCTTTCTAATCACGGCCCAGGTCTTGCTGGATCCACTCGGGTATTACACATATTGTTGATCAGACCCGGAACCCAGGGTTATAGAACGAGTCCCGACCCGGAAACGGTTGTGGTTCAGGTCCCAGTGGACCCGTGAAGACCTCTACCTACAGCGCTGGAAAAATGACCATTCTGAAGTTACACATGATGAACGTACGACATTTTTGTGTCTAAACTTTAACCCCTGACTCCAAAACTTTAGGACAAGGTTCAACAGCTTTTACAGTTTTCAGCTCCATGGCACAATGAGGACAAAGTTCTTTCCAGAATATTTGTCAGATCATTTAAAACCTCTCCTTTTACCACAGCAGTCTGCCACAAAGCGTGACAGCTGATGTAGTGGCTTTGCCTCACCTCCCATCAGGATTGTGACATGCTGGAAACGAGAGGAAAAGGAGCAGAGATATGGATGAATAGAAGCGAGGGTAGGGTTTCGCCTCCCCTTCCTTCCTCTCTGCCTCATTAAATACCATCAGCTAACCAATGAATGAACCGCCCCATTCCTCTGTTACAACATATGTTCAATCAAACACATTCCACACACATGAGTGCTCACTTGTGGGTGACCACTCTGCGAGGAGTAAACAGTGAGACCATTTATCGGTGGAAAACAAAGTCCTTGCAAATGGGATTTTCCACAAGATCACATGACAGCGGGGAACCATGATGCACATCATCTTTCCTTCCTCACCGTCTCTCCTCCACCTCCTCATCCACGCATTCCCATCTCCATCGCATCTTCAGTCCTACTCCTCACGGAGGCATTGATTGATGTAGCGAGGCAGAGCAGGGTGACAGTGACGCCTCCGTGGTGTTCGGAGACGCTCTCCGCATGTGTGAGCATTTCGTGAACAGCTGCGGGAAAGAGTGCGGATGAACCACCTGTTCAGAAATGCAGGGTGCTACCCTCAGATTAAAAAGGCATGAGCTGGAAATAATAGGCTGCGGTATAAATAGCTGTGTGGTGCGTGGGAGCGAGGGAGTGTGTGTTGGGAGAGAGGGAGAGGAAATGTGTTGCATCGTCTTGAATGAAAGTGGGGATGGAGAAATGGGCAGAGGATGGAGGAAAAGGATGTGGATATGTCGGTCGATGTTGGCGGTTAGTATCTAGCTGCTGATGTCTTCGACTCACAAGATGGAAATACAAGCGATGGCGACGTGTTCTGTGTTCATCAACATATACGTTTTGTTTGGGGTCTGATATTGCTAAGACAGTTGACACAGATTGTATTGATGTGTGTATGTGTGTGTGTGTGTGTGTGTGTGTACATATTCCACACTTGGACTAGATCCTCACTAGAGTAGGTCCATATGGTCCATCTGGGCTCTCATCCATTCAGACAACATTATCTGGGTCTGTGAGCCAATCAGGCGAGCAGGCAAACAGATTTTGCCAGACTTCTGTGTCCCCGGAGATGTAGCTCGGTTGTCAATTGTGGCAAAGTGGAAAAACTAGGAGGTGAAATGTTTTTGTCCACAAATAATCCCAAATGCAACTGAAGACGATGGAATAATCATGGAAATGTTGCTTTAATTGTTATTATTATTGTTGTGAAAAGCCCACTGACATAAAAGTTTAAAAAAAAAGTAATCTACTATGGCTGAACAAACAAAGAAAAAATCGATGACAACAGATACAACTTCAAAAATAAGTGAAAATCCAAAGAAAAAGAAACAAACTCGACGCTCAGATGAAGCAAACAGTCTAAAAAGGAAAGCGACCGTTAGAGAGGAAAATCAAAGAGTTACAACCGGAGCCAACCGTGGACGTCACACATGCAACACTGTCTGGATATCTGGGAATTGTGCTCCCGCAATTACCGTTTATCGCCAAAGGTGCCGCCAAAGAGAGCGAAACTGAGATCTTCGATATTCCAACTTAAAGCTTAACCCCCTTTCGTGTTTAATGTCAAAGTAAAATAATGATCAACAAACCACACTTGAGTAGCATCTTCCAACGTAAATATGTGCTGCTGTGAGTTTGGTCCACAGACTGTTTAAATAGTGGATGTAGTCTCAGTGATGTCACCCATTGGCTTCTGAAGAAGCGTTTTGAAGCCTGAATTGCGCCGCCGCTGGCGGTCAGACTTCTTGCACGGCCATAAAGTTCCATAAATCCCACAGAGAGAGAGAGAGACAGATTATTTGTCCAAACTTTGAATGAAAAAATCCCCAAAAGTCTCCAACAACACAAACAGGAGAAGTTAAGCTCAGTGTCTGTGTTGACGTCTAGCACACAGCCAGCAGCATCCACCTGTCAATGAAGTGATCCGGCCCCTATGATTTAAGGCTTAATATAATTAAAACGAGTGTGTTATAAAAAATTCACCCCTCGTACAGTTATCTTGAACAATAACATTAGCTATTTATAACAAAACGTTTTTTTGTTCCAGGCTGTAAACATGTTTATTTCTGCTGTAAAAATGGCCATTTTCCCGTCTGTTGTAATGTTATTTCTTGTTTTCTGGAGCCTCAAGTGGCCACTCGAGGAACTGCAGTTCTTTGCACTTCCGCTTTGGCTTCATTTTCCAACACCGGAGGTTGCCGCTTGGTTTGAACAGATTATAGCAGCAACAGATGATGTGTTTTGGGTCTCGCATGTAGACTGGACGTATAAGGACGCTGTTGGTCGCCTATTTCAGATGTTTTTCCTCCATAATTAATTCTTCATTTTCAAAATTCCTGTGGCTGCTAAAAAAACAAAACAACCCCCAAGCAAGCACTCAGACTGAAAGGAGCAAGTTACTGAAGTTATCATCAGTAAATAAGGCATTATGTCTTCTATCCTAATGTTGGTAACATATATGTGGCTTTGATCTTCTTCCCCTTTGACTGCAGATCCTGTAGAACGTTATCTCCTTGGTGTTTCTTGCCTCTTAAATTCAACAAAAAGTCATTTCATGCCTCCAGTATGTTCCCAAATCCTCTCCGTCTCTGCCCCAGAGTGTCTTGAACTCATTAATCGCAAGTTATTGCAAAGAGGAAAGGAATATGTGTGCATGTGCATGTATGTCTACGACAGTGTGGGGATTGAGGCCGCGCTGCTGCCCACACTCCCTTAGCAACGGTTTCCCCGGCAACTCTTTCAGGAAGCGAGTAAGACGCCAGATAAACCTCGCAGAAGGCGTTTCGCAGCTTTGCATCCTGTGACGTTTCCCTGCGAGGCAGAGAGGGACTGTTTTAGGTTCACCCAACACAGACAGGGATTACATGTGGGAGTCAGTGCACTGGTACCCTATAGATATTATATGTGATATAATGCGTGAATCCTCATTTCAGTTACAGTGGATTCCAATGCTGACACATTTTCAGAAAGGTGAAAAGAAGTATTAAATGTCCGCGTCAGACCTCCATCTGTCCATATTCTCATCATGTTCCAGTCAAAGACAGCTGTTCTTGTTTAATTAAGGTGTGTGTTATGTGTCATGTTATCGCTGATCTCTGATAAACATTATTAATGAGAGAGGATAACCTCCTGTTTTTTGTGCATTCTTATCTTAGGATAGCAGAGCTTGTTTCTGGAGATAACGAAATGATTAACTATTGATCTGGAGATAACGGCATTAAGAGATTATTACTGTACGTGCACAGTTGTTCTTTTCTGTGCTGAAGGAGAATTAAAGCTTGACTCTGTGTTTTAAACGTGGTGAACAAACTGATCGACAGTGAGACATCTTTTCTGCTGGGACACTGTAACAGACGTTCATCCGACAGACCTCAACAGTATCATTTAACAAGCTTTCATGTGCTCTGATCAAATCAATGATGAGACGGATACACCACCTTGGAACTGAGGCCATGTCCACACGTACACGGGTATGTTTCAAATCTAGCTTTTTCTCTGCGTTTTGGCCTTCGTCCACACAAACGCTGTCTTAGGTCACTGAAAACAGATCTTTTGTAACACTCCAGCCAGGGTGAAGACTTTTAGACTTTCTGACGTCAGGCTGTGCGCCGTTATCTCCTTTGTGAGGCGTCACTAATGAGGCGACATCCCTCGCAAAATGACGGACGTGACATAAACAGTGATGCTTAACAGGACTTTATTCATGTTTGCACATATATGTACAGTTTCTCGTCTACTACATTGAGGAACAAAGGCGTCAAAGGCATTTTCGATTGGCCGCGATTCTTCTTCTTTGCATGACCGGGTTATATCGGCGCCTGTTGGTGTGACGTTCTCATGACAACGTTTCTTTTGTGTTTTCGTTTGGACGGGGATTTTTTAAAAACCCGGCTTGTGTGGACAGGTTTTTTTTTGGAAACGAAGGAAGGAGTGTACGTGTAGACATGGCGAGTGAGAGTCGCAACTTATTGTGTCCCCTCTTTGGAATCTTAATATATATCCTCAATTGTTCACAGTGTTCTAGCACTGAGGATGGAGGTTTCTCACACATCTTCCATTCCCGCTGAAAGTGAGTTGAACATGTAAAGCTTTGGCAGTGACACAAGCTGCTCTCACTCCTCAGGAATGTGCACGCTGAAAAGTGGAGCGCTGCTCTGACCTTGGCTGAAAAGCGTTGTAGGTGTCCTCTTAAAGGAATGACAGGCTCACTGTCCCCTCTTAGTCACCTGCATGTACACTTCAACACACAAACACACACATGACTTCAACACGTCTCTCTAAACGGGTTATTTTAAGAGTGTGCTCGCACATTGTTTTGGAATTTCATGATCTACTGCTGTGGGGAATGCTGTGTTCGTGTGTTATATTCATAAATCAAAGGTGAGCTGTGTGTGTGTCTGTGTGTGTGTGTGTTGCACTTTTGAAAACAAAGACCACCTAGTGCTAAACATAGTTTATTCCTACAGTATCTAGTGCCACTAATTCACAACTGTATTGTCTTAGCAGGGTGCAATCGGCCTGCAGTCGGGAGTTAAACAAGACTAGGTCAAAAGCTTGTATGTGGCTGACCGCATCAGGTCAATGTGCTCTTTTGTGGGCGATGTGTTACAAGGACTGTCCTTATGAGGCTGATGTGTTTGAAAGCAAGGGCACACTGCGGACGTAGGTGAGGACAGCGGACAAGCAGCGGAGGAGCAGCCCCGCCTACTCCCCGAACAAAGTATCCAGAGCCGTATAGGCAGAGAGTCGCGTCAGTGGAGGTCCAATATGCTCCATGAACCACCATTGTGATGTCTCGACTCTCTCTCTCTACGGCTGTGAAAGTACCGTCACTCACTCACAGGCAGTCAGTCAGTTACATACAGACCCATGTGTAGACCTCAGATCTAAAGGTAATTGATGAAAGCCAACAAAGCTATTCACCTGCAATAAAGACAACAACAGTACAACTAGACATCAGTTGCCTCTCTGCTCTAATTAGGATGAAATCAGCAAGTACACCTTGAAAAAAATAGTAATGCTGACTCTGTTCATTCAAATTTCTTTGTTTGAATTTGTTGCTACGTCTAAAGTCCCTTTGGTAGAAGCTGACACGGTGGCTTCGAGGATAAAGAGCCTGAAATGCACCCGGTTGGTCAAACGACCTTCTTACAGCAAACGATCAAGATGTCAGAAGTAAAAGTCTCATTTTTATTTCACAGTTGAAATGTGAAAACGCTTGAAAGGTTTTTTGGATCACTAAAAGCTTTTTCATGCTTGTAGATAAAATCTAACTTTACTGCGTTGACACAACATTCATCTTCTGCCCTTTGAGTCTAACTTTACATCCCTGCGGTGATTCAATGATGTTTTTAACATCATGTAGCTCTGAATATACAGCGTGAACGCTGAAGCTTCTTTACTGTTCACTCTAATGATAAGGTTGCCTGTAGGTTGCATCACCACCAGCATCGCTGAACCCCTGGAATAATCCTATGTTCGTGTGTGTGTGTGTGTTTCCTGTTGCCTGTCCAACATTGTGCAGACTCTTTTTAATGTCTAAAGTGGACATATTTTAGCTATGCAATCTATTTTCTATTATTCTAATGTGTTTTTGAATCACGTTAGTAAAGTTTTTTGTTTCTTTGTGTTCGGAGCCTCTCCTTCCTCCTGAAACGAACAAGTCGCTTTGCCCTTTAAAGGTTAGACCTTAGCCGCGATTGGCTGACAGTATTTGGAGTGAACGCGTAGCCCCTCCCCCACGTGTGCGACCCCACGTGGGTCCCTCCAAAGTTGTAGAAAACATGGCTGCTCTAGGATCGGTTATTTGGCCTTGTGTGTACGAGCCAGAATCTCCAGGAGGTGTCTGAATGGTGAGTTGAAATCTTTACAACGGCTTGTCTTACTTGCAGGGTGATGCTAACGCTTTTGGCCTGAGGTGAATGACGGTGACTGGCGATTGGTCGGTTTCAGCTTAGCGAGGTTCTAGGTAGAAACCTGCAGCTGTTCTGAACGGCCCATTTTCACTTTTTCACTGTGAACAAAAATGTGAAACCCATGCGAAATATGAGAATATCCATTTAAAAGATATGACCCCTTTTATAATCGTATAGGTGTGTGTTCTTCCCGGGGCTGCCACAGCCATTTAACTCCTTTTTGACACAGCTGACTTCCTAATAAGAACAATCATCTTATCGATCCACCAGCTGCTGGTGACGGCATCATTGCTAATCACCAATAATTCCTCTTCCTGTTTAACAAACCACATATGGATGTTGAACAGAAAGAAGATTGGGAGTTACCTGCCAATGTTGCTGCTAGACGAAGTGTAGCAGCTGCAGCAGCCTGCCAGCACTTGGCTGCTGGCTGTCGGTAGTTTAGCTCGTGTTGCATAGAGGATATCAATATGAATAGAACTGAAGAAAACCCTTTCAGATCTGCCTTACACTGATTCTGCTACCATCACAGCATTGCATCATGAGCTGGATTTAATCATGAAGATGCTCAGAGAATCCCACAGGGACTCATTTGCCATCAGAGAGAATATATTACTGGAAATGAGGGAAACCCCCAGAAGGGACTGTGAAATCCTCCGAGTCGCGGCCCTGCCGTGCCTGCATCAGCCTTAAATCCAGGTTACCACTGTGTTTCTGTAATTACACCAGAGGACCACTGAGAGACCGTGAGAACTGGGGCAGTGTGTGTGTGTGTGTGTGTGTGTGTGTGTGTGCGTGTGTGTGTGTATGAGGGATCCGCTATCAATGTATATGAGGTCAGGAGTGACTCAGTATCCCGATTTAGTTTTGTTGCCTAGTCTGCAGTGGTAATAGGATTCAGGTTGTCTGTCTGTCCATCCCCGTCTTGTGATGGAGATTTGGATGGAACACCTCAAGAGAATAATACAAACATCCACTTTAACTCCAGGATCTCCTGATTGGGCTCAAAGGTAGAGCTCATTTTGACCCCTTTTAAAAAATGTTTGTTATCCATAACAAGAGAAATTCATACGTCAATTATGACACGTTTTCACTGAAATGTCTTCGGCCCTGTGTCCACACAGCACCAGCGTCTGTTTTCAACTGTTCCCTGTGAGGACAGAGTGTATTCTGCAGCCGGCCTAGAGAGGTACGCTGCACCCAGCACCCCGTTCTTTTTTCAGAGAGCTCCACCTTTTTTTGTGCGGCTGCTACAAGAACTTTGAGATGGAAATCTCAGAAAGGCACTGGTGTCATCACCACCGCTTTTTACAGGTAACCAATCAGATGGGGCGCCACTCGCCATCCTGGTTACCACCAATCACGGGGGAACAACTTATTACTATACTTACTGTTTCTGTCTACCGTAGCTGTACGATATGACAAACAAACAGCATCACAATAGAGACCCACTATAGGGAGCAGATCCGGACAATGGTGGAATGCCCCCTCCGTGTGGGGAGTGAGTCTCTGCCTCAAGGGAAGGAGTTTAAGTATCTCGGGGTCTTGTTCACGAGTAAGGGTAAAATGGATCGTTAGATTTACAGGCGGATCGGTGCAGCTTCAGCAGTAATGCGGGCGTTGTATCAGACCGTCATGGTGAAGAGGGAGCTGAGCCTGAAGGCAAAGCTTTCGATTTACCAGTTGATCTATGTGTCAACCCTCACCTCTGGTCACGAGCTTTGGCTCGTGACCAAAAGAATGAGATTGCGGATACAAGCGGCCGACATGAGTTTTCTCCAGAAGGTGTTCAGGCTCAGCCTTAGAGATAGGGTAAGGAGCTCGGAAATCCGGGGGGAGCTTGGAGTGGAGCCGCTTTTCCTTTGCATCGAAAGGAGCCAGTTGAGGTGGTTCAGGCATCTGGTTAAGATGTTAGAGAAGATACTCTTTGCCCAACAGGTCAAAGTTATTTTCCTGTTGTATCTTAATGTCCTGGAAACACTTATTTTCTTCCTAGGGCTTCCTGAAGAGAACACCTTCAGATACTGCACAAACCTCATCTTTGACTTAAAGAGGAAGTGACTAGATTTTTATGGTCAAAGTTCACCGTGACCTCTCATTAGTCCCCTTCAAGTGAATTTGATATCTCAGCAACGTCTTAACGGAATTTAATTACAACTGGTTGTCTGAGAGAAAGATGCCCTGCTGAGTGAATTAGTGGACAATCTTTCCTCTCTTCTGTGGTTCTGTTGGAACACTAATGGATGTAAACTGCAACTTGACTGCTCGGTGGAGGCATACGACCTCAAGGCAGTGAATGTATCTTCTATTTTTTCCCTGCTTCCCTCCCTCTTTTTGTTCGTCTGTGTTTCTATCCTCCCGTGCGTTCACCTTCTCTGTTGATGGAGGAAGAGGACAGACGGATGGGAGATTCACATGCCTACACTATCTCCCGTAGTGGAAGGAGATATTTAGGGAGATTGAGGTGTTGCAGACAGAATATCTCTGCATCTTAATGGTCAGCATAATCCTGAGAAGCAGGCAGGTGGATCTGAGCCCCTGAGCTTTCTGCAGCCACGTCACAGCTGCAAGAGTTTGAGGGGATTAGCTTGAATGCTGCTTGCAGTCTTGATTCATTTGATCTGATCCTTTCCTATAGGTGAAGGTGTGTATATAAGTTCACAAAGAAGGCTTTTAAAACCAACTTAATGAGTGTTGCACAATGAAGAACTGACTGAGAAGAGAAGTCATCATGTTTGTTCAGGGCAATGATTCCATAAGGACACATTAAGGAAATATTAAGGTCTATTATTCAGCCCGAAGCAATAAGCAACCATCCATCCATTCATCCATCTTCTTCGTTTATCTCCGGCACGGTTGCAGTGGCTACTAAAGAAGTTAGTCCAGAATACCTTCTCCAAAGCAAAGTTGTGCATCTTCTCCTGAGTATGTCTTGTCCAGATGAGATATGTAATCCCCCCCAGTTTGGTCTTGGGCTTACGTATGCGGCCTCCTTTGGGTCTGACCTGCCTGGAAAACCTGCGAAAGGAGGCGCCCAGGAGGCATCCTAGTTAGATGCTTTAACCACCTCACCTGACTCTTGAGGCAGAAAGTAATTTCCAACCTAGATGGAGCAATCGGCCTTTTTTGACAGCACATAAACATGGCCTCAGATTTGTCTTGAGCCTCATGATGTCTCGTGAGTTACACATGGATGACAAACATAACATTTGAACAAAGGCAAATACTACAAGGCAAATTTCAACATGAAATGTTGAAAAACAAAAAGGTACTGCTATGTATGTTTTTTCCCAATATCATGCAGCCCTGGCGGGTGAAATAAAATGCTGTGAGTACTCGACCAATTAGAAACGATCAGCACTGCAGGCCCCACCCTGAAAGTTCCTGGACCTTTGGAAAGTGCTACCCCCCAAGCAGGGACTTTTCAGGGGGTAAGTCAACAACTAGTTCCTGAATAGGTTCCTAGCTCCTGGGGAAAGTCCCTGCTGTCGATAACCACCTATAGATTACATCGGACATTACAAAGTGGCTGTAGTGCATCAACACCCCGTGCTCAGTCCATACATGAACCCTGCGGCCTACTTAGAGCCCAAACGCTGATTTAACAGCCTGATAGACTGAGAACAAGAGTTCCTCAGTCTATTCAGTCGAGCCTGTGGGACCGAGTGCAGCTGAAAGCGACTAATAAAAAATCCCTACAATCTTAAAAATTGTCATCATGCGATCTTTGGAACATTGAAACATTGAAACATTGAGCAAAATGTGTATGTTTGACGTGTCAGACGTGATGACGGTGAACATGTTTGCGTGTCTGTTGTCGAGTGACTCAGCGGGGGCAGGATGGTCTCTCACAGCAGCAAGCATGGGAACAACTTTTCCCCAAAGCATTACATCACTACTGTGTGTGTGTGTGTGTATGTGTGCATGTGCCAGAACCTGCTGGTCCAAACATGCCCCGAGACGTGTCTGTGTCACCGGTGGGGTGAGATTTGTCTGTGTCACCAGTGCAGATGGAAGCAAAGGGGGCGGGTGTTTTGTATTAAGCAATATTAATGCTGATGATTGACTTTTGGCTGTGAGTCAGCCGTCAGCAGAAAAGGATGAGTGACGGCAAACAACCTGACGGGAGAGAGAGAGAGAGAGAGAGAGAGAGAGTGCATGTTGGCATTTTGCTCAAGTTCCCACCATCTCTCCTCGCTTATAATTTATGAATGTAACGCTCACTCGTTTACAGCCAGTGCAGTTTATGACCAAGTAAATCACACAGTGTGACAATGTTACAGTTGAGGCTTTCCAATAAAATTAAAGATTTCCTGGGAACCTTGAACGTGTGCATGTGTGTGCATGTGTGTGTGAGCCTGGCAGATTGCAACCTCCCACAGTTGCATCTGCTCTCCCCCTCAGCATTGAAGCATTTGCCCCCCTCATTCATACCAACACACACTCCTCCCTGTGCTATTTATTTTGTCACCTCAACCTGACAGGTGTTGCGATGAACGATGGGTTGTGTTGTTTTCCCTTTTTACATCTACAAGACGCGCGTTAACGTGAGTACTGGCCTGGATATGTTATTCTGCTAATTCTTTTATATCTTTTAATGCTTCTCCATAAACTACAGTTTATTTGCCATTCCTCTGGAAGGTGTGTTCAGACCAAAAACCGAAGGGATTTCTTTCCGTCGCACGTTTCTATACCGTCAGTACAATAGCATTCAAAAATGTAAAAAAGCAGATTTTGCCAGCTGATAATAATGACATACTTCTTGAGGCACAAACTTGCTTTGGGGTTTGGCCGATTGACATTGCTAAAGTCCTTCTTTGATGGCTGACAGGCGTCGACTGTAATCTCTCCGGGAAAAAGCCGGCTCCTTTTTACCGGCCGACGATTAAATAAATGTTTGATAAACCATGAACAGGCTAACAAGCCAGCTAAAGCGAGCACAGTATACCTGCTACTTAGTGCCAAAAATATATCAATACAATAACACTAGCATTTAACTCACTGAAAAGCTGGAGCTCAGACTTCTTGCACGGCCATAAAGTTCCATAAATCCCACAGAGAGATTATTTGTCCAAACTTTGAATGAAAAAATCCTCAAAAGTCTCCAACAACACAAACAGGTGAAGTTAAACTCAGTGTCTGTGTGTCTGTGTTGACGTCTGGCAGACAGCCAGCAGGATCCGTCTGTCAATCAAGTGAGCTGCCCCCTATAATTTAAGGCTGTGTGTTATAAAAAAATTCACCCCCCGTACAGTCATCCTGAACAATAAAATTAGCTATTTAAAACAAAACCGTTTTTTGTACCAGGCTGTAAACGTGTTTATTTCTGCTGTACAAATTGGCATTTTCCCATCTGCTATAATGTTATTTCTTGTTTTCTGGAGCCTCGAGTGGCCACTCGAGGAACTGCAGTTTAATGCACTTCTGCATTGGCTTCACCGGAAGTTGCCGCTTGGTTTCACAGCGATCACATGCAGAAGTCTGCACTCACATTTGCATTCAGTCTCTGCTGCATATCTCTCCATGGAATAGTGTGTTGCATATATAGCAGCTGTCGGTGGCTATTCTTATTTATTATGTGTTCTTATTTGATAATCTGTACAAATACCTCTAACAACAGCCCAGTCATCACAATCAAATGTCAGCTTTATTAAAGCGAAATGGCCTGAAGTCATGTTTCACAAGAACACACACATTTCTCTCTTTTCCTCCACTGCTGCTATAATTGAACATCCTACTCCTGCCTTCTGCTGACACCTAGTGACCAAAGCTGGACCTGCAGACACAATATGCATTGCAGGAAAACCTCCCTGAACACTGATACACCTCTTACCGAACACATACATGATCTTATGGCATCACGTAAAAAAAACACACTGAAGCAATGAAACAGGAGTTTTGAACGTTGCCTTTATTCTCTTGTACTTCCTGTTCGACTCCGTTGCCTCTCTGCGGCAGTGTGCAGTGAAGGGAGCCTTTTTTTGCCACAGGCAGTCCTCCACTCAATGTGTTTGTTTTTAATGTGCCCAAAATTTAGCAGAGCTGGCTGTGGTTGTGTAACAGCATGGCTATTGTGCCTGACAGCATTTATTATATAATGACGTGTCTTATGTAATGATGGCAGTAATTGCCTGGAGGTCGGAGGGGTCAGGACAGGCCTGTCTTAGCTTTTCCTTCTCGCTCAGTCTTTCACGTCCATCGCTCTCTTGTCCGTCACCTGATCTATGAATCTTTTTTTGTCAAATATTGGTGAGAGTTTTTTTTGACAGATAATTTAACAGCTGACATGATTAAATTGTACATTCATGTGTTTCCTCCTCTCTTTTCTTCTCAATCCCTGTTCCTCCTCTTCTCCTCTTCTCTCCTCTCCTCTTTTCCTGTCCGTCTGTAATCCCTCCATCCTCCTCTTTTCTACCCTCTTGTCCTCTTGTCCCTCACTCCGCTCCTCTTTTCCTGTCTTGGCCTCTTGTCCTCCTATCAATCTCTCCTTCCCTGCTGTCATTTTCTCCCCCTTCCTCCTCTCCTCTCATCTTCTCTGTAATCTGTTATCCTCTCCTCTCTCCCTGTCATCCTCTTCTCATCTCGTCTCCTGTTTCCTGTCTCCTATCTTTCCTCTCCTCTCCTCTCAACTTGTCCTCCTCTCCTGCTTCTCTTTTTCTACCCTCCCATCACCTTCCTTTTCTCACCTCCTCTCCTCCTGTCATCCTGTGTTCTCTCTTCTTTTCCCTCCTATCCGCTCCTCTCCTCCCCTCTCCTCCTCCAGGCAGCTTCAGGAGCTGCAGAAGCAGAAGGATATGGAGCGTGAGCGTCAGGAGAGGGAGCGTCAGGAGCGCGAGCGCCTGGAGCGAGAGATGCTAGAGCGTCAGGAGCACGAGCGTCAGGAGCGCGAACGTCAGGAGAGGGAGGCGCAAGCGGAGCGGGAGAGACTGGAGCGCCAGGAGCAGCAGGAGCGTGCCGAGCGTGAGCTGATGGAGAGGGAGAAGGCGGAGAGAGAGCGACTGGAGAGGGAGCAGCAGGAGCAGTTGGACAGAGAGCAGCAGGACTGGGAGAGAGGGAGACGCATCTCCAACGCTGGTGAGTGATGCAATTTGGTTTGCTGCTGACACACACACACACGCGCGCACACAAACTAACACACACCTGCACCAGGGTTTGAGGTTCTGAACTAAAGATGTGGGTAGTTTATCTTATTAAGACATGTGCTTGCTTCTCTGAACAGAACATGTAACCAGGTCTTAAGAGGAGCATGTGAGCTTCTCTGGAGTGGGAGGTCACATAGGTGCTAATCTCATAGTAGAATCTGTAGGCAGGGACGTAGATTTCCGGGAAGGCAAGCGTTCTGTTTGAACTACAGTAATAGTCCGAGTAATACTGACCAATCACGTATCAGCAGGCTGCGGCGTATGCAGGAAAAACACTCCATGAGAAGAACAAAAGCAGGCGGAACGTAATCCGCCGTAATGCCATCCCGGCTCCCATCAGCGTGATCTGACGACGATTTAGCTTCTTATTAATCTCCATAAACAGACATCTGCATGCTAACAGCTAACAATCTGTTCTAGATCTAAAGTTTAATTTGAGTATGTATTCCCTTGACGCTGTGTCACGAAAGCCGTTCAGATTTCCCGACTTCCTCTAATGCATCAGATCGCTCCGACCTCCGTTTAACAAACGAGCATGTTAAAAGTTTTCTTCTCCTCTTGAGGACAGACCTGACAAAGCTTGAAGTTTTACTTCTTACAAATCTGCATCACGATGTTGAAATTTGGGCAAAGGTAAGACCCGTTAATAACAAGTAAATCACAAGACAACGGTTTCTCTTTCTGTAACAATGCAGCACGCGGAAAAGGAAGTCTTGACGGGAAGTCAATTATCACTTACCGCGCGGCACGTTCGCCGGTGTCCCCAGAGGCTATATCGTCTCAGACTATAGCTGATGGGATCCGAGGTTGCATAGGTGCAGACTGCAGGCTGCATGGACACAGCACCTAACAGTAATAATTGATATCATAATGAGCAGCTTCCTGTAATGATATTGTGTGAAAACTGCGAGGCTGAAGTTTGGATCTAATTAATTTCAGTGTGTCCCAATTAAATACTACACCCCAACCACCTACAGTAGGGCTGTGTCATGGCAGTGTATCTCACAACACAGGAATTACAATACAATTATGTATGCAATATATCACAATACTGCAGCAAAGGTGATATATGTGATTTTTTTATCATCTAAAATGAAAAGTTAAAAAAAAGTTTGCATTGATATGCAATCAGAACGTCTGGATCTCTGTTTGTATCTATTACAGCAGGTGTTAACATCCAACAAGATAGCACCACCTTTTGTGCCGTCCCAGCAAAGGAAACAACATTATGAGTAAAAGAATCAAATATAAACATGTAAACTATTAAATAAAAATGCATACAGTGTTAAAAGAAGTAATACAGTGTGTACGGACCGTTACATTTACAGTTAGTGTTTAAAACAAACTTGAGTGTTTGACACAAACAGGAAGTGAGAGCACACGTGCCCTGAAGTCAGGCTGTGACTGAAGAACAGCACTGCCAGTTGAATTTCTCAAATAGACTTTAAAAATAGCTTTACAAAGAACGTAATAGTTATGAAATGTTTTCTAATTGTTCTGCCATAATTTATAATAATTTCAGTTTCACAGTTAAACTGTGAGCAACTCATTTCCTCAGAGCATTGCATTGTGGGAGAATAGTGCATAAACGATATTGTAGTTTCTTTCAGTGTGAAATGTGACGACACAAAATACTCAAACCCTGCTTAGATTAAGTGTTGGATGGAGTTGAGGCACAACATTCATCCCAGGCGGAAGATGTAACTTTAAAGTGATTATCTCAAAGATTTTCATGTAAATAAATGTCTGTTAAGTCTCTATCTATCTCCAAATGAGGTAACACAGTGATTATTGAGCCTATGGCCCACTGATGAAAGCCTTTGCATTTGCAGTATTACAGACTGGGTGTCTGTGGCAACATTAGCGGAAAAAATCCCAAGCGGCGGCCAGTTAGTGACGTGTTTTCCATCATCCAGCAGTGGTTGGTCTGCCAGAGAGGGTAGGCGGAGCTAAGCGGCTGCTTTTCCGCTCTCTGCAAGTGTTGCAAGTAAACAGTAAACTACTATGGCTGAACAAACAAAGAAAAGATCGATGACTACAGATACAACTTCAAAAATAAGCTAAAATCCAAAGAAAAAGAAACAAACTCGACGCTCAGATGAAGCAAACAGTCTAAAAAGGAAAGCGACCGTCAGCGAGGAAAATCAAGAGCTGCAAACGTAACAGAAGGAACCAACCGTAGACGTCTGGTTAAATTGGGAAGTGTGCTCCTGCAGTTACTGTATATTGCCATTAGGTGGCGCCCAAGAGAACGAAACTTTTAACAATTCTTAAAAGCTACATTAAAAAATGTCAGCTGAAGATACATTGAATCCTTGTCCAGTGAACATGTTGACTGCCTTCCACATGTCGTAACTTTAAACGTTAAAGATGGTCCCAACAATTTTCTCTAACAGTCCCAAAAGGCAGCCGGATGCAGGACTTGAACTTTGTCCCATCAGTCAGCACTGGAATTGTTAGCTTCCTTCTGATTAGTGCTAAGCTGCAGCACGGCGCACACTCTGCTCATCTGCCCACAGGCTGGACAGACGCTCTGAACAGATTGCTAGGGCACCGGGGCATGGGGGGGGGGGGGGAATGTGTGAGTCTTTTCACGTGGGTTTTTGGGGTGAGTGCATTATTTTTAAAAGAGCACTGCCAGCTCAAACACCAGTCTCACGCACAAACACACACACATCCAAAATTCTAATGAAGATGTGAAGTGATGCTCAAGCGTGGGACCAAACTGTGATTTTCCTGCTTAAAATATCCAGTTTATTATCTCTAATAAGTGTCCTTGTCAGTGCTCCGAGCACAATAAGCTCATTTTGAATGAGCTTCATGTGCACTCACAGCTCAGCTCAAGCTTTTTTTTTTTTAAAAGGATGGTAACAGCCTTTTCAGTTCCAAGAGGAACACGCTGACTATAAGCTGAGGCTGTGATGGATCAGAGTTCGGCCGTGTGATAAAAAGCGAAACATGCTACATGTAAGGACTGGGTCAGTGGGGAAGGCAGTGTTGTGTGGCACGCTTCACTGCCATGCTCAGGCTATTAACATATGCATGCATAAACACACACACACACACACACACAGGCAGGCAGACGCAGTTCAGTGGTGTTACTCAGAGGCTAAAAATACATCATCAGGGAGAATGCTGGTGAGAGCCCCGGGGACGAATGTGTGTGTGTTTGTGTGTGCGTGCATGCGTGAAAATGCCCTGGGATAAGAAGGAGGAATTATTTCACATGTCATACACCGAGAGCAAGCGCACTGGATCACGCAGGAGCTCACACACAAACATCCGAGTCTGCTGGCTTTGATGTTAGCTTCTGATTTAACCTTTTAACACGCTGTATAGTCCTGTTTCTCTTTTGCAGGTTGCAGTGATTGCTATTCACAAGTTTGACAGGAACACTGATGTCAACGAAGTGTTGTTGTACTAACGTCTAGTTGTCTCGAGTGGTAAAAAAGCTGTACTCTGTCTGTTCTCTTAATCCACTAAAGAACTGGACTGATGTGATGCCACGTACTCACCACCTTAGAGCATCTAAACACTCTTAAACACGTTACTTAAAGATATAATCTCGAAGATTTTCATAAATGTCTTTTAAGTCACTGGCTATCGCTGAATGAGGTAACACAATGGTGATCGAGCCTATGGCCCACTGAGGAAGACTGGGTGTCTGTGGCGACTTTCACAGAAACTTTTCCGGTCTCTGCAAGTGTTGTGAGTAAACAGTATTCTGCTATGGCTGAACAAACAAAGAAAAGATGGATGACTACAGATACAACCAGGGTGCGATTTGTGAAAAAATCAGAAGGAGGGATGTTTCAGAAACGTTTTTTTTTAAGTAACGGAGATCAGATGTCTGTTCTTTCCTCCTGCGCAGCTGCGGACACATAGGCGCTGCGAAACCTGCAAGAATTACGTCCCCCTTTCAGCACCATGGAAAGCGCCACTTGGTCGGGCGTGACAAAACACTTACTTACAAATGTCAATATTAAATAGAATTAAATCAAATTGAAATAGGCTAGCACAACGTGCTGTCAACATAAAATTAAAAAGGATCAAGTGTGTGCCGACTGGGCGAGGAAAACAGTCGGCTCTGATGACGGACTTCTGTCTTCTTTTGATCCTTTCCTGTGGCGGGGTCATCTGTGGCATGTCGCTGCTCCTTTACCCACATCTCTGCGTATCTCCAGGGAAGGAGGAAACCCCTGGTCCATTCACTGAGATGAACAGCAGCTATTCAACGTGGAGCGTCATTTTATTTCTATTGTCTGTGAGAATGCGGTTCATGGCACTGAATCCTCTTTCGCACTCGGCTGTTGTCACTGGGAGCGTGCAGACAGCGGTTTGCACGGATTCTCTCCCGTGACACCGTGACACTTGAGTTCATAGAATTCCTTGAGGGAGTATGGGACTGGTTGCGGTCTCGATAGCGAGAGTCTTGAGTACAGTGAGAAGTTTGTCGTCTTCATCAGATGAATAACACTGTTGTCATCAAGCCCGCGCTCAATGTTGTCGGCCGTTGCAGCTCTTTCCTTTGATTTATGTTTAAAATGTTTTTACGTTATTTTATATGGCCAATTGACGAAGCACCATTTATCACTGAAAGAGGGGCAAATCGCACCCTTCAAAAAAACGTGAAAATCCAAAGACAAAGAAACAAATTCCATGCTCGGATGAAGGCAAACAGTCTACGAAGGAAAGCGACCGTCAGCGAGGAGAATCAAGAGTTACAACCGTAACAAAGGGAGCCAACCGTGGACGTCTGGAGAGTACTTCTGCAATGTACTCCCGTTTATCGCCATCAGGTGCCGCCAAAGAGATTGAAAGTCTTCGAGATTATATTTTTAACCGATGCAGCTGTGGTTGTTTTCTTCAGCTTTTTCTTATAGACTCGTTTATTTAAGCTTCACTGTTGGTTTGGCTGTTCCACACTAAGAATTCAGCAAATGAAAAAACTTTTGGTTCCTTTTGTTCCACCCTCCTACATCAGCCTACACAAGTCTCGTGTTTTACTGTGAGTTTACCTCACGTGCCGCCTGTGGGCAGGACAATAAAACATTTCCAGCCGACTGACTTCTCAGTTTAAAGGCAAGTTAGGATTTTAGTCAGATAGTGATATAAACTGGGAGTCTAAGGAGTTTAAGGTTGCAGCCCTAATATATGGTAGAAGGTACCCACATGGGAGTGTCACATGTGGAGTCTAACATGTCAGACATTTGCTTTACTCAGAGACTGTATAATGTTTGTGTTCATAATGTGGAGAAAAGAAAATTCTGCATCTTCTGTGTCACTCACACACACACACACACACACACACACACACACACACACACACACGACACTCCTGCACAGCTGTGTATATCTTAATTGTTTCTGAGCATGTTTTAAGAGTATATTCTCTAAAGGGTTTTCATAGTGTATGTTATGGATGATGAATAAGTGAAATACATGTGTATATATTATGTATATTATTTAAGGTGGTTTTTATGACCACCAAGTGGTGCTTTGTTTGCTGTTTCCTCTTTTGAATGTTCACTAGGAGCAGCTTGTTGGTACAGAGGAGCTCGGCTGCAGTGTGTCTTTGCTGTCGCGTGCATGTGCGCTCTATATTGTTGTGTGCACGTGACCAGCTGTCCGTGTGATCAGTGTGTTTTGATGTTGTGTTGATTTTGCGTGGAATGGCAGAGCAAAGCTGGGGCCTCTCAGTCACATGACCCGCCCAGAGCTACAGAGGGCCGAGAGAGAGAGAGAGAGTGAAAGAAGAGGGGATTGTGGAATGATGAAGAAGGATGGAAAAGGTCAAAGTGTATCGAAAGAGCAAGGGAATGAGAGAGATGAAGAAGGATAGTGTAGCGGTGGAGAGCTGTGGGTGGATGGAAATTAAATTGAAGCTGGTGGAAGAAGGAAGGTGTGAAGGAAAATTCTGGGTTGATGTGAGAGAGAAAGTGGGAGTGGAAGTGAAAGTGGGAATCGGCATTAATTCCAGTTAGGAGAGGACAAAAGCAGCGTGAGCTCTCGGAACGTTCAGCTGGGAGAAGCTCAGAGGAGTCGCAGAGAGCAGGAGAAGTTGGAAAAAAGCCAG
The DNA here is from genome assembly GCF_022749685.1 of Semicossyphus pulcher. NCBI lineage: Eukaryota > Metazoa > Chordata > Actinopteri > Labriformes > Labridae > Semicossyphus > Semicossyphus pulcher. Next base: position 23,183,205 of record NW_027211615.1, on the reverse strand, counting down.
GCAGCTTACAAATCCATCAGTTTATCTGTCTTGTGACCGCTCTTTAGGTGTTCACGTGAAAAGCAGCGCTCTTCCTGCTGCGCATGTGTCTCACACAGCAGCACAGTCAGGTCAAGGGTGCGCTCTGTATTTGAGAGAGAAATTCTGATTACGCATGCATCTGTGGGCGTGTGTATAGATTCGAACCATGTCTGTAGTTATGTGTTTTCTTTGCAAGAAGAGAACATGAGTTGAACATTTGACTCAAAGCAGGAAATTAAATACACCACACAATATAAAGTACAAGAGCAAAACTGTGTCCATGATATCTTCTTAAAGTAGGATTTTTCCTTGTATTTGGTCAACAACACATTCAAACTGGGCCCCTCCTCCTGGGCTCTTCATCACCAGAAGCTCACTCTCACTCTCTCGTGCGAGAACACGCGCACCCTGCCGAGCTAACACCGACAGCATCACGGTTGTGGCACCTACCTGTCCAACAGAAAGAAGGCCAACTCTGCATCGCTCTTTCGCCATGTTCGCCGCTCTGAATGGGGCCCAGTTGCTAATTTGAACCACTCCCAAACTCACCTGTACGCTGTGATTGGTTTAGGGAACCACAACAGCGCCCCTCCTGAAAACGTCCCGTACAAAGCAAAACAACAGAATAGATGCAGAGGGAAGGGTCTCACGAGGGTCTGCACACACACTCACCAACACACATGTATAGAGGCCCATAAGTGATGATTTATATTATATTATATTTGTAAAAGTTTCTAGGAGAATCCTGCTTATTATACCTTTAACTGCTAAACATTATGTCAGTGTCCCAAAAACAGTCAGGAGGATAAAGACTTCCAAAAAGTGTAGAATTACAGTACACTGGTCAGGGGAAGTGGAGCAGAAGTCGAGCAGAGGATTAAACACCATCCCCACACACAGAAAACATATGGCAGCTCCATGCAACACTGTCAAGGCTATGCTAAGCGCTACAGTAGATCCCAAACAAAGACAGTCAAGGTAATTAGCTTGAGAGGGCTTAACTCAGCTGGGATAGAAACATTGGGAAACAGAGGAGGGATTTACTCACCACTTATAGAAAGAATGTTTAAACAACATTAAGATCTGGAGAGTGCAGAAGTGGGCGTAGCGTAGAAACAAAAAAGTAGGGACGAATGCCAAATAGGAAAAAGGGGATTTGATTGTAAGGCTCTGAGTAAAACCAAACAGGGCTTTCATTATTCATCCCTTCATGAGCTTGTTCGGGCAACATGACAATCTGATCTAAAATGTATACCCATTTTTCTTGACATTCACTCCCACAGTTGTTTCTGTGTTTTGATGACACTCAAACCCGAAATGGATGACAAGTCAACAGGAGTCGAGTGCACCAGACTGCACAGAGTGACCGATACTTTAACCGTTTATTTTACCGTAGTTTTTAAGTCTGGCTTTCTAAACTTATGCCTGCTCCATCCTGGGCGTAAAAGATACGCCCGGGTGCAACGCAAACAGGGCTGAAGTCTTACTGGTTCACAGGGCGTAATTTAAAGTCCGTCGGAACTTCCAGCTCTAAGTTGGACGTAAGGTTACCACCAGGCGTGCGCCCAGCTGGTGCACACATCAGGACATCCACCGAAGATCATGAAGTTTCTGAGAAACCGTTGAGTAGGTTTTGAGTTATTTTAGTCTGGACAAAAATGGTAGAACAATGAAGTAATTGTTGATTTAAAGGCTGATTACGTTCAATAAATAGATGTTACATTGTATGAGCCATTAGCTCAATCAAAAGCTTCAGGCCTTGTGTAGTATGTTTCTTTTTCGTACATAGTTTGAGTGTGTTTTGCAATGCCCCTCAGTCCTTTTGGACTCGGCTTTTAAAGTCATTACAAAGTGCAAACAGGGCTATAATAGAAGGACTGTCCTTATGAAGCCGATGAAAACGTGTTTGAAAGCAGGTGCGCGCTGCGGACGTCGGTGAGATCAGTGGACGAGCAGCGGAGGAGCAGCCCCGCCTACTCCCCGAACAAAGTATCCAGAGCCGTATAGACAGAGAGTCGTGTCAGTGGAGGTCCAACATGCTCCATGATCCACCATTGCGATGTCGCAACTCTCTCTCTGAAAGTACCGTCACTCACTCACTCACTCAGTCACATACAGACCCGTGTGTAGCGCTGACCCCGGCAGTCAGCCAAAAAGACATTAAAGGTCAAAAAAACAAAAACAAAAAATAGGGCCTTAAAAAGATAAAAGAGAATGTGTACGTTTCCATCTGTGCATAAGTTACTGCCAGCAAAAATCTGACTGGATAAAAGTATCCAGTGTGACAACAAATTTTCCCTGAACACAACAAACAATGTTTAAAGACAGCTGGGCTGACCTTCAGAAATCAAACTTGTAAGCAGTTAATCCTGATCATTTCACAGTTAAAGGCTTGCTCATACCCGTCACAGCGGAGATCACAGGTCATTTTGCTTTTGGCTTTGATAAGTGTTATGTTACTTGGTGCATGTTTGGTCTTTGAGTAAATGTGGTGAAATTCTTCACAGGACCTGGTGTCCAGCTGCTGACTGAACAGGATTGTTGCTGTAGGTGATGAGTTGCAACTACTTTGTTAATATTCTCTGGCTGTGTGCTTCATGGTAAACTCTTGCTCTTCTGAATTGTCCTCCTCAGTCCGTTTTTTTCCCTTCTTCTCTCCTGAAACGAAACTATAAAAGCTTTGTGTTTCTGGCTCTGTCCACAGTGCTAACTCTCTCTACTAACATAGTAGCAGCCCAAGAAAGTATTGATACCTGGAATAAAACTGTGCTGGTTTTTCCTGCTTCATCTGGCCCCTTCTCTTTTTTCCTCCCTCTCTCCCTCCTTCCTTCTTTCTTTCCTGACCTGCTGTCTTTCCCTCCTGTTTGCACGCTGGCTTCTTTCTTCCTTCCTGCCTTCTTTCCTTTCTTTCGTCTCCTTCCCCTCTGTCCTGTCTTGTCCTTGGTTTGTCCATTTAGCCTTCGAAAGCACCCTGTACACTCCCACTCCTCAGGAGTACGGCAGGACATCATCCATATCTCCATCCACGCCCACCTACCCAGCTCCTGGGACGCCATCACCCTCCTCCACAACTCCCCCAACCCCACCTCTAAGGCATTCTGCCTCCAGATTTGCCACCTCACTAGGTTCTGCCTTCCACCCAGTCCTGCCTCACTACGCCACGGTCCCGAGGCGACAGCAAGCTTTTCCCCAAGCCCCGCCTCCTGCTCCTGCTCCGGCCCCTGTCCCTGCCCCGGCTCCTCCACCCAAGTCCGTGGTTTGGTCAGCGTGCAACTTCACTCCCTTGCCCCCCTCACCCCCTGTCATGATTAGCAGCCCCCCAGGGAAGGCTGCAGGTCCGCGGCCGCTCATCCCCATTGCAGCACCATCCCCTCTCACCCAGAAGCCCCCATCACCGGCCCCAAACGGCCCGCCCATGTTCCCCGCACCTTCTCCCGTGACCATCCCACACAGCCACACCCCTCTTGGCATCGCTTGCCCCACCCCACCTCCCCCGCCTACCCCGCCGCCTCTCCCCTCACCCATATCTGCCCTTCCATATTCCTCCTCCGTCTCGTCTCCCCCCTCCTCATCCCAAGCTCCCGGTGTGCCCTTTCCCTCCACAGCACCCCCTGCTGCTGCAGCCGCCGCCACCTCTGCCTCTGCTGAGCACCTCTCCCTCCCCTTGGGCCTGGGCCTGTCGGGGCCGGGGGAGCCGGACACAGCTACAGGCCCAGAGCCCCACCCGCCTCAGTGGGGCTCCACCTGTCAACCCCAGCCCCAGGGTAAGGCCTCCAGTCCGGACTCTTGTCTCTCTTTCTCACTGCCTCTCTCCCCTCTGCTTTTCACTACTCACACACTAACAGGGGGCCTACTGGACCGTGTTAGATGCATTCACCTTGCTGCAGAGCTGGACGCAACATAAAGCAAGTCCCATAAAACAGGCAGATGAGTTTTACTTCATGCAGGAGGAACGTGTCAGTCCTGGCTGCTGATACCTGACTTACACAGTCCTAGCAGCTGTGTCTCATGTTAAAGCGGCTGCTTTGGTGGCTGTTGTGCCTGGTGTAGCAGTCACTGTTGTTCAGGCCTGTCTAACTGCCTCGTCAGTCTCATAAACTGCATGTATGTCTATGTGCTGGCTGCTAAAAGACGCGACTGGCTGACTGCTCATTGGGTATGAAATATGTCTTGTGTTTCAGCGTGGCATGATGAGTCATCTGTTATTGTGTTGATACAGATCAATCACTACCTTTTCATCTCTTGGTCGTTGTTGTTTTTCTTTTCGTCAGTGCACATCCCAACCAAAGCTCAGCATTTTTTCCACCTCTGTGCTGATTTTTTTTCCTTTTGCCATCTGATTTTCTCTCATTGAACTCTTCACTGTGTGTTCTGTAGTGTGCAGGCAAACATATTCCACAGCAGGAAGCTCAGTCTGAGAAGACTTAAGGTTCAGTGACTGTCCGAAATTCAAATCTCATTCCAGTGGAGATGTTGGAAAATACTGGGAATGATTGAACTAAACAATGCTGTGCTGCTGTCTTTCAAGTTTGCAAATCGTATAAAAATAGGGAGCTGACTGGTCAGTAACATTTCGCTAAACTTTAGAAAGAGTAAACTTCAAATTACTCTTTCATAGTATTAAACAAGACTAGGTGAAAACCCAGTATGACCGCATCAGGTCAATGTGCGCTTTTGTGGGCAATGTGTTACAAGGACTGTCCTTATGAGGCCGATGACAACGTGTTTGAAAGCAGGTGCGCACTGCGGACGTAGGTGAGGACAGCGGACGAGCAGCGGAGGAGCAGCCCCGCCTACTCCCAGAACAAAGTATCCAGAGCCATGTAGAGAGAGAATCGCTGTGCAGTTAAGAAGTCTGCAGCTGTAGGCAGCAAAATTGGTCTTGAGTTGTATTATCCACGAAAAGTTCAGTATCCGTTCACGGTGTGAAAAACCTTTAAAAGGAGATACGTGAAGTGGAGGTATGGAGTGTTAGGACAGCGGACGAGCAGCCCCGCCTTCTCCCCGAACAAAGTATCCAGAGCCGTATAGACAGAGAGTCGCGTCAGTGGAGGTCCAATATGCTCCATGATCCACCATTGCAATGTCGCAACTATCTCTCTCCACGGCTGTGAAAGTACCGTCACTCACTCACTCACTCAGTCAGTCACATTCAGACCCGTGTGTCGGGCTGACCCCGGCGGTCAGCCAACAATACAAATTCCTAGCTAACAGCTGTAGTTTAACTGCAGTCATCAAATATGTGATTTTACATTGAAATATAAGACCGATTGTCCTTCAGTTGCTTAATGATCTGAAATCGTTGAAATGATAATGTGTGTTAACATTTATATGATTTGCAAACCTGGAACACATCAATGCACAACAGGATGTACGGTTCCCAGAGGAACGTGGCCTCCGTGAAGTGAAGTGACTTCTTCTGTAAATCAAGTTCGTTAATAAGAATTTAAGAAACATTCATTTTGGTAATTAAATAATGATATTTAATAATGTCCATATGTTAATATTATTATTATTATATTAATTAATGTACACTTAAAATATCATATGCACTCATCCATACTTAGCTGTTTTTTTATCACTTCATTTGTGACAAAAACAAACAATTCTCATAAAATGTACGTCTTCATTAGCTCCCAGTCTCACTGTTGATTTTCCGAATATTTATAAAGAAAAAAAACACACTTGTCTTTTGACTGTTTAATTGGCATTACACTAAAAAGTAACTGAATATGAAAATAGAACGTTGCTCCTGTGACCTTTATCCCTCAGCGATTCTCTTATTAGACACAGGATGAATCCTAAAGACCTTTGACCTCGGATGTAATCAAAATGATTAGCTTGGACTGGATTCCTGGTTAGATATTGATCACAGCTCAGCGTGTTCACATTCCATCATAGATTATTGATCACGGTTTGAGGTCTGTGTTGAGGACTGCATCGTTATCATGTAAACATCAGATATGATGTTAAAATATGTTCACATTTATTTGATTCCAACGATGAGCAGCTCTGAATTAGCACTTCAGTCATGTTTAGACAGCGGGCATGTATCTTAAAGCTCCTGTGAGGAACTTTCAGTTTGTGTTGATTTTGGCGCCCCCTGTGGACAAAGCCATTTGCTGATTTTGTCCTGGACATGCTTAACTGCTGTCCTGCCTTCTTTAACAGTCATATGTATCACTGACTTTAAATTGTTGCCCTGGAAAATGTAAACAAAGGCAGTGTGCTGTTAATCGCTTTGTCTGACACCTACCCCCCGCCAGCAGCTTCAGACATTAAAAATAACTATATAGAAATAATCAATCTTGTCGCTGATGGTCTGGTTTGCTTTTGCAGCTCATATCGAGTCATCATAATTAATTTCAGTCTGTTTCATAACCATCAAAAAACTCCTCACAGGAGCTTTAATGTTCCTGCTGACACAGACCCTGTGTTAAACGTGTTTCAGTCCATGTGTTGTTCTGTGTGTCGTTGTGACTTTGTGTGTCATTGCACCAAAAGTGTGTTTTGCATATTCAATGCTCCATGCTTTGTCTCTGCTCCACTCAGTACAATGCATACCTTCCATATATATTATATAGACAAAAACACCGCAATTACAGCAACACACCAACATCTTACATTAGACTTTGTCAAAACTAATAACTAACATGCAAGTTTTCTGTAAAACAATGTTGCATGCTCTCATTCTTAACATGTGCTTTTTCATTGGAAAAATGTATCATCAACCATGCTTCTCTTTAGCTTTAGGTATGTTTGTCAATGACGACAAGATTACATTGATTTGTAAGACAAACAAGGATTTGACAGAGAGGGAATAGATGGAGTAATACAACAACAGTCTATGCTGGGGCTGTTCCAGAGTCACAATTTTCTCAGTTGAACAGATTTGGCGACACAAAGCTTTGAGTAATCTTTCTTTTTTAAAGTTTAGGGCCACACCAAACTCATCTATCAGCCTCCATGAGTTTAACCTGTTAGGCTCTAGTTTATCACACAAGTGTCAGCTTGGTTAATATTATTTCTTTCAGTTTCAATCAACAGGTTAATTTGTTGTGCAGATAAATTGCTCTGAGATTGGGTGTATGCTTTAAAGGCTGCCATACTGTGTTCCTGTATTCCAGTGAAGATATTCAACTGACAAAATGTCAGTCGACTCTGGCTGTTCTCCACTGATTTGAATCTGCGACTTTTAGGTGGCAGCCCTAGTCTACGCTGAAGTGAATTCTGTATGAAAGTTAGTGAGGTTGTTTCATAGTCATGAACTGTTCCAGGGTGAAATCGTTTCCCTCTCAGAGATTTACAGACCCTGTGTCAGATTAACGACGGACGATGAGATGATTCTGTCATAACTCAAGATCAGCAGGTTTCTGAGATGTCCATATAAATCGACAGTTTGAACTTATTTTTCCTTCCCACCATGTTGGCCCATCCCCCACCCTCTATCGTCTCCCCCCAACAGACGTGGTGCAGACGCCAGGGTTGGCCACCCCTCCCCCACCTCCACCCCTGCCACCCGGCTCCACTGTGACCTCGGCTGCCGCCACTCCGGCCGTCACCCCCACCACCCCAGCCGGCCATCCTCCCCCGCCCCCACCTCCTCCGCTCCCTCCTACACTCACTCCGGGCGGGACCCCTCCTCCTCCCCCAGGCCCACCCCCTCCTCCTGGAGCCCCACTGCCTCCCCCAGCACCCCCCCTCCCCGCTGGACTGTTCTCTCCTGCGGAGGATCGCCCCCTCTCAGGTCTGGCCGCTGCCCTCGCTGGAGCCAAGCTGCGCAAAGTGCCAAGGGTGAGTGCTTGATTGGTTATTTGATCAGTGGAAGGCTTGACAACCAGTGCCTGCACTCGTGCTGCTCTTCCTATCTGTAACAGAGTTACAGCACATGAACACAGCATCAGAGCGTATGCTGCATATGCACACAAATCTATGCATCTCTAACAATCTCTGGGTCCTTTATTTTCAAATTCTGACCTCACAGAAACATTGGTGATACATGGTCATCATGCATTATCTTTATGAACAGTCACTGTTCACACACACACACTTCACGTTCATGGACCATCACACACACACAGTCGCCATCTGTCACATCTCATCTCAGACTCAGGGGAGGTTTACATGTTACACTGACTGACTGCAGAACACAATGAACACATAAATTAGACCGATTATATTTTTGAAAGTCTTTTATTTTCCTTTTTTTTTTAAAAAAGGTCAGTACTTGTTACACTTGTTTCACACCTTTTTGTGTCCCTCAGAGTGACGATGCAGGGGCCGCTCTGGCAGCAGCCATGTTGGGGGCTGCAGGGGCCGCAGGGGCTGCCGGGGCCAAAACTGAAGCCAGAGGCAATGGCCCTCTGCCCGGAGGAGGCGGGCTTATGGAGGAGATGAGCGCCCTATTGGCCAGGAGGTACAGTCACTTTATGTGTTATGGTTTAGCTTTTTCCCGACCACATTTCTTCCTTGTAGATGATGGTTCACCACTATCCTTCCAGGTTTTAATAATGCGTTGGACAGTTCTTAACTCAGTTTTAGCAGCTCCTTAGTTGTTTTCTTTGCTTGATGCAGGACAATAATTTGATCCTTGTGAAACAGAGTCACATCTTTTCCATGACCACGTTGTGTCTTCTGACGTGGTTGTTTAAGGAATGAGAAGCTACTCACTGCATCAGTTAGCATCAGTTGTTGCCAGCTGAAACATATTAATCACTGCAGTCATTTCCAATGGAAATCTCTTACCTATCTCTTACCTTCCTAAGAATAACTATTCTCCTTGTAGTATAAACCTCAGGGTCAGAAAGAAATGGTTAAATTGATGTGGTTGATGATGTCATATGATATCATTCAAGATGTAACTGTATTCTGGCTTTTTTCTTACAGAAGACGAATTGCAGAGAAGGGCTCCTCACCTGAACCTGACCAGAGATCAGTAAGTAGGATCACAGCCTCTCTGTTCTCTGTCATGTCAGTGAAATATCATTTTTGTTTAAGGTCCAGTGTTTGTTTGTGCCACATTCACTACATTCCTGTCTGAAGTGAGTCCTCCATCACCCAGTGTTTTATGTGTGTGATAATCTGCCTTGTGTGGATGTTGTGTAACACATTCTGATCTGTAATCACCACTTTTATATCGTATGAAGTCTCAAATAAGAACCTACGCTGTAGAGAAAACCAGGCCTGTATTTAGAACGCGCTCATACACACATAGTATTTTATCTTGTTGTTAGGGAGATGTTTCCCTGTTTTCTGACTTCTGATCTTTCCCAGATGTTTTCATAAAGTCAGTACAGTTCATTGCTACAACACGAATACCGTATTCCTCTCTGGAAGTTGTACAAGAAAGTAATTCCTGTGAGTTTTACTGTGCTGTTTTCTATCAGCGTCAATGAAACTCTGTTCAGTAGGTAAACGTTAAAAATCACTGAGCAGCTCAAAGGGCAGCTGGTCGGCTTAAATATGCAACATCTGCAGGAAATGCTTTGTCTCTTTTTCAGGACACATTTTGCAGGTTTTCAGATGTACAAGTTTGCAGTTGCACATAACAAGAAATGTACATGTAGATAAATGGGTGCTGTTATTTACCAATTTTCTATTTCACAGCATTCAATACATTTGCACATCAGTTTTAACTGGAACATAAAGAAAAGCGAGCTGGGCTGCGAGCTGTCGGGAAGAAGTTTGACCCCCTTATTGTGACTGTTGCTGTCTAAAAGTCTATGTAGCAACCCTAACTGATTACCAACACAAGTTACATCTGTGACTGTCTGAGTGTGACATCTGTTGACCTTTGAACCTTTGTCTGTCCATCCAACAGGAGGAGGGCGAGATAAACACGACTCCTAAGATGTCAGCCTGTAGCACACCAGGTGAGTGTCAGAGGAGACCGCTCACTCAGAGTGAGAAGCCTGAGATCAGGAATGAATATGCATCTTCAGAACGCAGGCAGCGAGGATCCGAGTCAGCATGCATCTTTATGCATTTCCATTGTAGTATTTAAAATGCTGGATGTCAAACCAGGAGAGTGTGTTATTTTATAGTTCTGCTGTGTTTTTGTTTTGCTCCAGACATGCCCAGGAAGCCATGGGAAAGAACAAACACCATGAACGGTAGCAAATCTCCAGTCATCGGAAGGTACAGTATCCACACACTTCCCTGTTCAACATGCACATTTGTTACCGGCTGTCATACTTCAAGTACATTTAATTGTTCACACGTTTAAATATCTAACCACATTTTCATCTTTATTGCTTATCTGAATGGCTAGCAGCAAAGCTACTAAGTGTCACTTCATTAGTGAAAGACACCACACGGGCTTATTAAGTATTAGCATCAGCTAGCTTTAGCATGATGCACTGCTGGGGCCGTTCAGCATTGGCTAACATCACTAAAGCTTACGTCGCCTTCATGTCACATTTAAGCTGAGGTGTCTGTGTGAGAATGAAATTAGTGCGGTGTCAAATTAAAGCTCAGCAGTTAATCAAAGTGACTTTTTTAATCTTGTTAGCCTCTTTGGTCGCGCGAGCGCTAAACTTCCGCTGCTAACGTCTGGTGGCAGTTAGCTGGTAACGTGAAGGTGGTTCTACAAGGACATGAACGCACCATTAGCTCAGCAACTCAACGTGAGGGTTAAAGTTTCAGACAAATGATTTATTCTTACAATTTCTATCAAATCCTAAGGAAGTTAGGCTGCAAATTGCCTTTGGAATCATTATAGTTGAGTGGGTGTAATGACTCTCATTCGGCTGGGGACATACGGCACACAGATAGATGCTAAGTTGTAGTTTGTAAAGTCAGTGTCTCTGCTGCTCACACAGACGAGAGTCTCCGTGGAGAACTCCCATTGGAGCAGATTCCAGCAGGTAGAGAGAAAAGGCCCTGAAAGTTTGACAAACCTTTTTGTAAAACGATCTCCTTTATTGTCATCGAGGTTTGCTGTGATGGACGTGGTTTGGTTGGAGGGAGAGTTTTTTTGTTTTTTTAAATGCTTGGAATGAATCCTGTGTTGTCTTTCTTTTCCAAATGTACCAACCTGCAGGGCTCTGTGCGCCTGTTGTTTGATCTGTGCCATTTGGTGCGCTGTGTCACGTGCTAGTCTCTAAACCGATCATTGTCTGTATGATGGATTTCTGTAATCTAGTAATTGTTTATGCATGCTGCTCTGCCCGCTGCTCTCTTAACTCGTACTGTACACCCACCCTATCACACATGCAGACACGCATGCACAAAATTGAGTGTCCGCCCAGTGCAGAGCAGACTTGGCACAGTTTTATCGTCGTAGAGCCAAAGCATATCCAGCAGGCACTCACAGATAAGGCCCTGCTGTGTATGTAAGTGTGTTTGTGTGAGTGCACATGCAAAAGCAAGGAGAACATATGTTTTTTTTTATTATTATTCCATCATAAATGACTTCAATATGTGACCCACAAGGAGCTGAACACACTAAGACACATGAGAGTTTTTATAGTATTTATCATTTGTGTTAACTGTCAAATCTAAACAGACATCTGAGCAGGGCTGCGGCTATAAGCTGACGATTCATATCAACAGTTGAGAGGAGACACGAGTGGACCCACATTTTGTTCGGTCAAATCTCTGCACTCTGCGATGAAAAGAACAAAAAGACCACAAACCTAAGTTCCCCTTTTAGGCATGTGGTGCAGCACATAGCTTCTGAATGACCTGCTACTGGGCTCATTTCCATTTCTTTCACTTCTCCTTCCTGCTGCACTTCCTCTCTTTCAAGTGGTCCCCCCCTCCCCCCAATGATTCTCACACAGAGTAAGGAGAGTAGCTGAATTTATGTCTTTCCTTAACTGGTGGCATCCTCTTGTCTTATTGCTTTACAACATACTACATTTGATGTGAGCAGACGTCTCTTTGAGGAAGATTTCATATTAACAGGCACAAATTGCACCATAGGATACTTTTTTGGACATGCAGAACCATCAGAGAGATCAAACTCCCTCCCCCCTGATAGAAAGATTTCCTTATTAGGTGTGATAGCTGTGTGTGTGCGTGTGTGTTGGCTTTTGTGCGTGTTTACATGCATGTCTAGGCGAGTGCCCTTTCACAATGTGTGTGCATGCTATTACCATCATTTGGTCCCTAATGGCAGCTTTAGCAGCATCCCGCGAATGAGCACACTTTTATATCAAACTAAGAAAAAAAACAAGGATACAGCTTTTTTTGGGATGATGGTACTTGTCAGATTTCTCCTGTCAGGGGTTTACTGCAGAAAATGTTGATGTTGCTTCACACCAATGACTGTATATATAGATGGACGATGCGTCTCCATCTGCTCCCAGTGCACAAAAGTGAAGCCAAAATAGCCCCCGTGATAGGCGCTGCCATCTTGCGATGGCGACATCATATTGAGCCAGAGTCTGCGCAGTAGCTTAGCCACTTCCACTTACCAAAACGCACACTTAATATCCCGAAAAAACTGCAAGCTTCAATGACTGTAGTGAATGTTTTTGTTACGTCTCCTCTCGCCGTTCATCCTCCACTCTGCTAATCCAGAACAGATCGGCTGCAGGAGCCCTATTTGTCAACAGAGCTGTCAATCATCATTTTTACAGCATCAAATAACTAATTAAAAATAAACTTGTCAGAAAAATGAACACTTGGACGTAAATCAGCATGATAAGAACTAACTATAATGACAGAAACCATGTTTGAGAAAAATGTGTTTGATGTGTATTTTGATTTTATAGTTTGACTCATGTCCCATCTGTTAACATGGAGGAGGCGGGCTTTATGACCTATTACTGCAGCCAGTCAGCAGGGGGCGATAGAGATGTTTTGGCTTCACTTTTAGGGATCTGTCATGTCGTCCATCTTTTTATACAGTCTATGCTTCACACCAAACATTAGATTATGGAAGCCCTGTGGGGCGAGTGAGGAAAAAAATGATGCTGAGTGATCTAAATCGTTTTCTCTCCTGTGTGTATGAATAAAATAGCCAGAATAAACTTTATAACATATATTTGTTTTATCATCTGTGAAATTATTCCTCAGTATTCTTTTTTTTTTATTGGTTGGTAATTTTTTCCTCTTTGATCATTTCTGAGTTTGTGTCATTGGTGAAAACAGATTGTATGATGCTCTTAAGTCACAGGAGAGCAAAATAATTTGATCAGACGCAGTAAATTCTTCAACAGATTATTTTTTCTTCTTTGCCTCTCAAGGCTTCCATGGTTCATTAACATTAAAAGAAAAGTCTAAATGCTGGTAATATTTTTGCTACAAAGTTAGTGAAGTTTTACAATGTAGGTATGAGATCCGAACTTTGTATCTATTGAATGTATGATAATAATGTTGTGTATCTCTGTATGAATATCTGATAATAACGTAGTGTTGCTCCATCCTTTTATACCAAGTGAACTCTGTTGTTTGTCTCTCTTTACAGACCTAAATCCACTCCTACACCTACTGCATCCTTAAGTGCCAACGGTGTGCCAACAGAAGCTGTTGACTATGATAGATTGAAACAGGTAAGAAACTCTTAGGTCAGTGATTTACACATTTTAAGGAGTTTAGTTGCTGTTTACGCTTTCATGTCGAACAACAGTCATTCAGTACGAGTGAAGTTTCTTGATGTCTGTCAGGAGCTTGACGCTCTTTAATGATAATCTCTATTTCCAGATTCTACATAGAAATGTAGAATCTGTAGGCAGGGACGTAGATTTCCAGGAAGGCAAGTGTTCTATTTGAACTACGCTTGTAGTCCGAGTAATATTGACCAATCACGTGTCAGAAGGCTGCGGCGTACGCAGGAAAAACAGTCCGTGAGAAGAACAAAAGCAGGCGGAACGTAATCCGCCGTAATGCCATCCCGGGTCCCATCAGCGTGATCTGACGACGATTTATCTTCTTATTAATCTCTATAAACAGACATCTGCATGCTAACAGCTAACAATCTGTTCTAGATCTAAAATGTAATTTGAGATGAATTCCCTTGACGCTGTGTCACAAAAGCCGTTCAGATTTCCCGACTTCCTCGAATGCATCAGATCGCTCCGACCGCCGTTCAACAAACGAGCATGTTAAAAGTTTTCTTCTCCTCTTGAGGACAGACCTGACAAAGCTTGAATTTTTAGTTCTTACAAATCTGCATCGTGATGCTGAAATATGGGCAAAGGTAAGACCCATTAATAACAAGTAAATAACAAGAACACAGTTTCTCTTTCTGTAACAATGCAGCACGCGGAAAAGGAAGTCTTGACGGGAAGTCGTTTATCGCTTACCGCCCGGCACGTTCACTGGTGTCCCCAGAGGCTATATCGTCTCAGACTATAGCTGATGGGATCCCAGATTGTGTTAATGATAACCTTTTGGGAGCAGATTAAGCAGATACTTTATATGAACACACTGCCGCTTCTCAAGTTGCTAACTGGATTGAAAACAATGCAGCACTTGGCTGTAATCACGAAATACTGGCTGAAACGGATTGCCAGTTGCTCTCAGAGGCTATATCCTCCTGCATATTGAAAAGGACTTTTGTAAGTAATTCTGCAGCCCTGTCAGGAGTATGCCAGTGTGGGTGTGTGCAGTGACCCGTCCTGGTATGAGGCAGCTCCTCCCTCTGACCTCTGTGAATGAGCATGATAGATAAGTGCAGAGTGTGTCAGTCAATTGCCTATCTGTCACTACAACTGCTCAGAGCACGAACTGGAAGGCAGATGCAACCCACTTCTAAACTCACCGAAAACTTGAGGATGAAAACATTAATTTTCTCAAACTCTCTCTGTCAGTTTGTTGACATCTTGCTGTTGCTAAGTCAGTCTTTAGGCCCTAATCTCACAGGGATTCCCTTCATTGGGATTAGCTACTTTGTGAGGTAGACAAGGGATCTCCCTTTGCCAGTTGGCAGGTCTGCCACCCAGCTAAATCCACAAGCTAAAGGTAACTCTGGGTGTTAGCATCTCCTCTTAATGTCATGTGACTATCCAAGGAGAGCTGAAGGTGGGAATGAGAGCTGCCAGGTGGCACAATGCTGCTTTTCCTCTTCTCTGAGGTCGGATATTTCTCATGTTTGTTTGTGAAGGTGACTTTGATTTGTTTCATTTTTCAGGACATTCTGGATGAGATGAGGAAGGAACTGTCGAAGCTAAAAGAAGAGCTCATTGATGGTAATTATCACTGACACGTGTTCTCTCTATTCATACACACTCCAGTCATCTCGCAGAAAGACCAGCAGGGCTGTGAGATGTCTCTCTCGGGAAGAAAGAGCAGCACAAAATACATCAATGCCTAAATGCTGGCTGATCACAGAAGTCTCTTCCCAAAAACTCAGAGCATTTTTTTCACATATTTTCTTTCTTCAGAATTTGGTTTATGTCCATGTGTTTAAGTGCTGCTGTATCCGCTGCTGAGCAGCTGCCTGATGGTTTCTAGCAGCTGGCTGCATTCAGCACAGCAGCCAAACAACAGGCAATACTGTTGTCTGGCATGGCAGCCCAGAGCTGGTCCGACCTCTGTGGATGCATGTGAGTGCCACCAGAAGTCCAGAGTCTTACTGAGCTCATGTCAAATGTGAACCATTTCTTTGAAGCTTGTTGTCTGTAACAACATAAGCCAGTTCATATTAGTAGCAAAACAAGCCTTTCAATTAGCAATGCTACCAGTGGCTGTCTCACTTACAGGAATGCAAACGAGCAAGGCTGGATTACAAACTGGGCACAGTTTCGGTGTGGAGCAATTTGATAAACTCGGGGGCAGAGCCGGCAGTTATATTTCTACTTTAACTATTCAGCAAGTCACACTGAGATCATGTTCTTGTTTACAAGTCAGTCCTTCATACAGAGTAAAAAAAATTATTGACAAAACAGAACTTAAAGTTATCTTCAAGTTTTATTTGGTTGCCTTGATGGCCAGTTCAGATCAGTGATTCGCAACGAGACTGGATGCAAACAGAATCCCTTGACATGTGTTTGTAAACGTTCTAAAGCTGGGCCGTTCACATCAAAGCACACGCAGCTGACCATCTCCATAGCAACGACATACCCCACTACTTCTGTGTGAATATTTTAACGTTAGTTAATACTATAACGTTATTATTAGGCCTAGGTTACATTAATTAACTAGCTGGATTTTTTTGTATCATTATAATAAGAAATGGATGAAAGTGACATGCTCACAATGTTAGCTGTAGCATTGATTAATTAACAGCTAAGACAGAGAGTTAGGAAAGAGAGGATCTGGAGCTGTCTTTGGCTACTGCGGCTCCTGATTGGCTGAAGTGAAACAGCGACATCATTTCGTTCTAAAACTGCATTTGGAGATTTGACGAGTCAAATCTTTTGCAACTCCACGCAACGGCTTCAGACGCTCTGCAACTAACCGGTTCACACCGCTGCAATTTTCTCTGCAGCATTCTAAAACCGTCACTGATCTCAGCTGGCCTTTATATACAACATGCGTTACTTCAACAGATATTTAAACAGCTGCTTCCGTCTTAAGAAGTGAAGTTGAACAGGTGAAAACATGTCTTTGTTTTTGTTTCCTCAGCAATCAGGGAGGAGCTGGGCAAGTCCAGCACGGCGTAGAGGAGCCAAACTCCCTCCTCACAAAATCTACATCCACGTGAGCCGACAGACAACCACGGCCGATTAAAGACAAGACAATACAACAGCGGAAAATAAAATCAACGGAATGGCTGAGATGGCGATGATGACAATAATCATATCAATACTGGGAGAGGACATTATTTGGGGCAGAGCAGCATTGGACGCAACAACAACGGACAGGGTGGGTGGGGGGTGGGAGCCTTATAACTCTGATAGCTGTGAGTCAGAATCCATTCTACGAATGCTCCTGTTCCTGCTGCCTCCCCCACCTCCCCCCTCCTCTCGCTGAGGGCATCGCACCCTGGAGGACAGTGCACAGTCTGAAAGAGAAGCGAAGGTCTTTATGCAAAGATGATTTCTCTCTTTTTGTCCTATAATAACAACAACAACAACAACAAAAAAAAACATTTCAACACTATTGAACTCTTCAGTGATACTGTATTAACCACGGGCGCATAAGTAAACAGTAGCATTGATGCTAAGAATCTTGTGATTTACTATCAAAAGGCATGTTTTATTAAGTAAGTTTGGGGACAGGAAGACGGTGGGGATGGAAAATATAAACCTTTTTTTCCCATAATGCCATAGGGGTAGCGTGCGTGCGTGTGTGTGTGAGAGAGAGAGAGAGAGAGAGTGTGTGTGTGTATGGGGGACTGACGGTCTCTGGTGAGGTCCACCACTGCAGGACACTGTAAAGCTTGTCTTCCTCAAATACTATTTTAACCAGAAAATGTATAAAAGAGAGAAAAAGTTATTTAGAAAAAAAAAGTATCTATCAACCATGTCTGTTTCTGTGTAGATGTCTGGCCATATCAAGTAGATCAGTAACCCAATCTTTACACAGGACGCTCTCTCATCTGTCTCTTCTATGTCTGTGGAATCACAACCACAAGTGTTGTTGCCCTCTCGAAGTGAGCGAACGTTTCGCCGTCTTTTCTTTGTTCATACTGTTGAGTGGCAGGCGGACGAGGGGAGGAGGGCAGCTGCCTGTCAGAAAGCAGCCGTTGTAGCTCTCTACCAAACTCGACAAAAAGTGCTGATTTGCCAACACCGTCCTGCTCGTCGACGTGGCAGGACGTGTAGATAGAACTGACTTTTCCTTCCATTAAGCATTGATTTGAAGACTCTCTCCCTCTGTTCTCTTTCAGTCATGTGTGTCATATCTAGGTACTCCACTTGGTGCATGTACGGTTGTTTTCTTTATATGAAGAGGGGTCACAAGTCTGCCAAGAAATTACATTAACCGTCACAAGTTTTATTATGAGCAATAAGTGTAGCATCGATTTTAAGGCCCACCTGCACCAGTCCTCACTCCAACAAGCATTTTTCATTGTCTGTGTGTCGGTGCTTTTTGGCCCTCCTGAGCCCCCGCCTCTTTGTCCTCTTTCTCAAAGGTTTCATGTGAAACTGAAGGCTAATATGAAAGAATATCAAGCAACACTGTAAGGCATGATTTCATGGAGTAACAGCGTTTCAAAATCACTATCAGTTTTTGATGCTTTTTCTATACAATCCAAGGATGCGTATCTTTAGCCACATTGGAGCTGTGTTTTTTTTTTTTATCCTTTTATTTTGTTACCGCATTTATGTAACAGTGCACAGGACATCCCAAATATGTAAGAGATCGGTGTCCATATACGGACATGATTGTGCCATTTACTCTTTCACCAGTGCTGAGTGATTTTTGTTTCAACTTAATTTTTTGGCCTTTTTTCATCCGCCGCTGTCAAATCCTTTAAATGGGAAACTTTATTTTTTTCTCCCCCCAACATTTGAGTTTAGTGCTCTATTTGTTTCCCTAAAGGCTCAGTACAATCAACCTGACAGGGATATGTTGGGAGCTAAGAGACTGTTGTCCAAATACTGTAGCTGTTGCTCCGAGATCACATCGAGGCGACAGGTAAAAGTCCACGTTACAGTTCTGTACTCACATGCAAAGGTCACAACCGACCAACAGCCATGCACAGCCGGTCCTGCAGCACGAGCGTGGCGATATTCCAACAGTTTCCATGTTGACGGGATATCCTAAACCAGTTGTAAAATAATGCGCTGTGATTTAGCATGTGACTTTTGCATGAAATTGAGAACTCACAAGGCGATACAGCGAGAACACACTGACACAAATAGTCCATCCTTATGTCACGGTTGTGGCTCCCTGTAACTGTGTTTAAAAGGGGCAATCCAATAATAAAATACTGCTCCATGAGGTGGGGAAACTTGCTTTAGGCATTTTGTGAAAGAAATGCCAAAAATTCCCAGACTTTAGTCCTACAATTCCCATAATGCAACTCAATGGCATCTTTTTATTTATTTGATAAACGTTCATCTCCTCCAAACTCCACGCTTCAAGGTTGTTTTTGAAGTTATTTGTAGTTTTCTGAGCCAAGGCCGAGACCACCGGTGATGACATCACTATGACATCATTAGGGATATATTCTGAGATTTGATAAAACTGTTCTGGAGCCAAAGAAAAAATCGTACAGCTGTTCTCACAGCATGAGATACCGCCCTACCTTTGTGACAAAACTGAGTCTTGTGTGAATAAATGCCTCATTCAATTGTAATGAGGAGAACGAGCAAAGTTTATCGTCATGCCGTGCTTGTACACTAAACGGTTATTAAGTGCTGGCTGTCTGTGGCTGTTGGATGTCATAAAACACAACTTTGAAGGGCTTGGACTTAATAGCTTTGCTATTAGAGTGACAATTACATGATTTAAGAATATATTTCCCGACAGTTTCTCTTCTTTGATTTGAGTCAAATGTAGTTAAAAATAATAATGGGTTCATTCTGGTATAGACATACAGAGCCTGGCACCTCTTCTGGTTTAAGGTCTCTTCTCTCTGTTGATAAAGTTGTTTCATCTCCTAATCCTCATCTTTTAAATGGAAACAAACAGCCAGGGGGCTCCTGTACTGAGCATCAATTGCACTTTAAGACAAAAACTCACAGAGCAATCCAACAAATCTCTGACTACAGCTGTTCAGAGCCTCTGTAGCCAACAGTGTGGCTATCTCACCAAAGGATTCACCCTCGCAGTCTCCTGCTCACCGTAATCACTCTCAACAGTCGCCTTTCTTATTTTTGTATCATTTTGTTAAGAGATCTCTGACATGATGGCAAGTGAATTGTTAGAATCAAGACAAGTGTATTTCTCTGTGAAGCTATGTGGTTTGTGCCTTGTTCCAAAGTTGCATTTTAATTGTAGAAGATCTAAAGATGACTAGTAATAATATCTAGGGACTGTCGTAACGATCACATGCAGTTATTTGTTTTGTTTGTGATTCTTTTTTTTCCATCGTGATCACGTTGATTTGGAGAGTTTAATGACCTTGGTACTGTTCCTCACCGAGACGACATTTTATCGCCAAGATCTTCTTTTTTTTTTCTTTTTTACATACATGTAATTTCTTTCTAAACTGTTGTGCGGTTGCTTTGCTTACAGCTCAAAAGTACAATCAAATATTTGAGATATGAGGCCTATAAGGGTTCAAAGATGCTCTGAGAACATTTTTCTAAACTAAAAGTCAAGTTTGAAAGTCCAGATGTGTCTGGCTGCAGTGTTCTGTATTCCCTCATGCCATTTTATTGTCACAGAGACTGTCTGTCTTCAGCAGCTTAGTTTTCTTAACAAGCTTGAAAATCTCTGTTGTCCTCTGCAGTGAGGTCTTCTCCATGTTTATAGCAAACTGCTGATGAGATGTGTCTGTAAACCCAGTTTTCTGCTGAGGAAACTGAAAGAAGTGTGAAATGTTTGCAGAGATTAAGTTGGCTGAAGCAAGTTTCAAGGGTGGGTTTCCAGACATCTTCTTTAATCATCTGCATTGTACCATACTGTTCTCGTGTTAATTAGTCTTTTCTTACATGCTAACATATTGTTTTGTTTGAGCAGATGAAATAAAAATTGCAATACAAGACTAGAACTTGTTTCATTTTAAAGGAGGTTCACTCACTTGAACTTTGAGCTTTGTTCACAATACGTTACATATTATTTCTGAGACTTTCATTGAGAATCAAACAATCATTTTAAACACTTTAAGATAAGATAAGATAATCCTTTATTCGTCCCACAACGATTAACAGTGTTACAGCAGCAAGGTGGATAGTTTAACATTACAATGAAGGGCATATAAGGATAACTACGTAAACAAGTGTGTCCTAAAAAATATTTACAGAGCTCATAAGATAACACGCAACAGACCAAATGAAAAGTCAGCAAGTGTACAGCATGAATGAATAAACAGATAGACCACCTGATGTAATAATATAAGAGAAGTATTGCACATGTTGCGAGGTGAGATAGTGATATTGCACATTAATAAATAAAAAGTTTTGCACATGTAGATTATGGAGAGTTGCAGGAGTGTTCTTGCAAATTGTGTCCATTTTGGTGCGAGTGTTTACTGTTGATTATGGAGTCTGACCACGGCAGGAAGAACAGACCGGCGGTATCTCTCCCTGAGACACTACGGTTGAAGGAGCCCGTCACTGAATGAGCTTCCCAGTGGTGTTCTGGTCTCCTGCAAGGGCTGGGACGTGTTGTCCATCAGAGACGACAGCTTGGCCATCATTCTCCTGTCGGCCACCACCTCCACAGGGTCAAGAGGGCAACCCAGGACAGAGCTGGCCTTCTTCACCAGTTTGTTGAGTCTCTTTCTGTCAGAGATTCTGCCTCCCCAGAAATATGGCTGATGCCACCACAGAGTCAAAGAAGGACTTCAGAAGTGCCCCCTCCACTCCAAAAGACCTGAGTCTCCTGAGCAGATAGAGTCTACTTTTTCCCTTCTTGTATGCGTTTGAATTGTTTAACCAGTCCCGTTTTTTAGCTCACGTTGACTCAAATGATCTCGACTAACTCTCATTTTCAAATGAGAATTCATGCAGCAAAGCAACAATAGTCACTTCCTGGTCCTGTGAAGACATCACCTTCAGAGGATATGTCGTTAAGCACTGTGGTCTAACCCATCTGATGTTTCTAGCTGTGCTTATTTGAAGCATTGTGGTGCACCTTTAGAAAACCAAATCTACCCAGCAACAATATCTCTACCACCCCTGGACTAACTTAAACGTAATCTTCATCGCATAAGCAAACCAACATCAACTTCACTAACTGGTTGACATGTTTCAATACATTTAACCACAGAAGCTGATTTTAAAATCCTACTGTCTCTCTTTAAAGTAGCCAACACTGAAGTTTATTAAAAGACAAAGCATTTGCTGGCCAGTCCCGCTGCTCTACAGTAAAGCTGTGTCCAAAATCAATGAGCCAGCTAGCTATCTAGGGTCTTCTATGTAGAGGACGGTATAGTGGGACAATCAAAATGAAGGACACTACTTCTGTAATTCTAAATTAATTTAAAAACATCAAAATTTTTCCTGACACCCCCAAACACAAGTGCCAACCGTTTTCATTCAGTCCTTGACGCCCTTTGCTCCCTGCCATTAAATTGTGTTTGCTAACTGGAATCATTACATTATGATTTATTACATGTAGTTCACTAACTGAAAAATGTAATTTAGTGTGCTGTTAAGTAAGTGAACTGCGATAAGCAATCAGTTACACAGCATTATTTATGAAGTTTGCTAACACTGGCAACACAGACTAGTCACACAGACAAAGAGGCTGTAACAGCCAATCCCCTGATGCATTGGCTTGAACAGGGGTGTGTTTTATTGCTAATGAATTCCACATGTCATGACTAAGATCTTGTTTCATCTTTCAAAAGTTACAAAGTGTCATTTTCAGTAAATAAAGACATTGTATTTCCTGTCGGCCTTATTCTCTCCCTGCTGTGCCCGCGTCAGTTACACCAGGTAAGCCTCTGTTTCACATTGACTGGGTCTGACTGTTTCAAGGCGCCTCACACGCACGCTCAGCAGAGGAGAACAGGAAGAGGAAGACTCACTGAGCATGAGAGCCTGCATGATGTGCATGCCTTTCTGCAGTGCTTCCTCTTTGAGCTGCTGTCTGTAAGTGAGTTTAGCCAAGCTCCTTAATATTATAGTTCCAAAAATAAAGATTACATTTTGTACGTTAGATTAATTGAAGTTATTAGTAAAACATTTTATGATAAACTCAAAGTTTCTGAAATATAAACTGTCCCAGCACATATAATCTAATAATTGTGAACTGCAGGCCAAACATGTTGTTACGGTTACAGGAGACTTCCCACTTTATTGGTTGTAAAAACGTTTCTCTGCAGCTTCTCATTACAATGCATACAGCAACACTTCCTGTGGGCGGGGGAAACAGAGAGGTTTGGCATCTGCAGTTCATTTGAGGTTTTGTTTGACTTGCAGCCAGATAGGGGCTGTGCTGTGGCGAAAGCTGAACTAAGACAGGAAAACACTCTGAGCGGCAGAGAGACAGATGAGGAAGCTGAGAAAACATTGATGCTGTAATTGGATTGGAGAGTTTGAATTTTCAAAATCAGTTTTCTTCCCCCTTGTTGAGCTTACAATCCTTCGCTAAGAGCAGCAGGTGTGCATCATGTAGCACAACAGCCGTGACTACCATAGATGTTTGCTCTTGCAAATAAGACATGACATGCAGCTGTTACTGACTCGCCCCTACTCTATTTAACGTGTTGAACCATTAACTTGGAGTATCTGCTGAAAGTAGTTTGATTCAATCACTTTCAGCTGATGTCACTCTTTGATCATCACTCAGATGATGTCAAAATTTAATCCCATTGTAACAAAGTACAGTGAGTTTATTTAAACAGTGATGAAGGCAAATGGGATAGCTTACTACTTACTTGAAAATGTGAAAACGTTCCTTATTTTCAAAAACAATTTTGGAGTGAGACCCTATTTATAGTCATCAAGATGTAAACACTTTAAACAGTGATCCCTAAATATGCTTAAGTATGTATTCACTGGGTGAAATGTTGGTCTATTTTGTAGCTGAAACAACTTCAGGATCACTTTTTGATGCTTTGTTATCTCATTATAGTATACCAGAAACATGAGGTCAGGAAATTGTTTGATAGGCGATGTAATTCTATTAATTCTATTAATCTCCATAAATACATATATCCAAGTGTCTTGGTTAATTTAATGCTAATTGACATAGCCTACAACAATGAATTTTGCATTAAATCTTAAGATTGTGCTACACATTTTCAGACTAAACGAGAATACTGACTCCACCAAGTGATTTAACGTTAATGCGTGTCTCCATAGCTTGATAAGCATGGATTGACAACGATAACTCTTCTAGGAGTTCTTCTGTACCATAACATTATCTTTTTTATGTGTGTCAGTTTTATTACACACTTAAAAAGTAGTTTGGCAAATTCAGTTTATTATAATGCAGTATTACCAGGCTTAATTAATAAATACAGTGGGAAAGTGTAATGTTTAATATTTCTAAATGTCTGTATCTTTACAAAATATAAAGATAGATCACTATTTGACTATTTTCTTATTAGATTATTATATTTTTTTCAGTATGATGGTGTTTTTATCATATGTAATGGAGTGTTTCATATGTGACCCGTTTTGTCACTTCTACCATTTTGTCCGGCGGTAATTTGACACCGGTAAACAAAGTAGTCGTGACTCCCTCAGAACCAATCCCAACTCATTTAAAACCCACGGATAACCAATGAGATTACGGAACTGTTTGAAATGAACGCTAAACTAGCCAATCAGCAGCCTTCGCGCCTTTCTAGTGACTGGTGGTTTTGCTCAGAGAGGGAGGGAACGAGCACTACGTCAAACGTTAGCAAAGTCCGTTTTTAAAATATACCGCTTAATTTATCAATTCCTCGTGTTGTAAAGGGTTATCTTCTAAATCAGGATAACTACTTGGAATTACTCGCATTGAATCAAGGTAAGTCTTTACATCCGACTCGTGCTTTTGAAGCAAAATAGAAAGTCGCTTTACGCTTCTCTTTGTTGAGAAACTGGGGCTTAGCCGAAGCTAACTCAAGCTGGCTGCCTATGGGCGCCGACTAGTTTCTGGGCTCTCAACTTATTTACACTGATCGAAGTAGGAGGAATTGTGACGTTACATCTGGGTAATGTTACCCTTTCCCCTTAATATGCCATATTATTATCAGAAATGGTATTTTGGCCTACAGCTTTGGCGTTAATTATAATGCTGCCGTTAAAGACATGCTTTTTAACTGACAACCAGATTAACGGAACGCAACCGTATGATGGACAGAAATTAGACGGGGCCAGCTTGGTCAATCAACAACCGGAACAGTTGGCTTTAGATTGCAGACACACAATGCGTAAAATCGTATTTTAACTCGTATTTGTACTATTGCAGAATTCAGTTTTATCGAAATGATTTCTGTTCTCTCGGGTCGATCTGTTGACGGATGCGTAAGGTTTCTACGCCAACAGTATTTGAATGCATGACGTTTTCCCTCCTTTCCTTTTTCTCGCTTGCTAGGAAACGCATCGCGCCTATCTTTAAAACTAACAACCCAAACATTGTAGAAACAGCTGCTTAACAGCTGAGCTGTGGCATGAATAATGTAACTTAATCACAACCGTAAGACAAATCAAGAACTCGTACATGTGTCAAATAGTGAAATATCTCAATTTTATGGACCCAGGAGTAAAAACAGGCAGATATGGCGGATGTTCTGACTTTACTGGCATTAATATAGGGAGTGAAGTTTTTGTTGCAGTGAGTTATCGTCCTTTGATCGTTTACGGACCAAAGCAAACCATGCAGACAATAGAAGTTAAAAATCGTGAATGACTAGCAAAACGAGTGATAAATAACATGCGTATCTTTTCAAATGGGCTATATACCACGTGGAGCTAAAATGCACTTTTCAACACAAAGAGGGGATATCTGTCTGCCTGACTTGTATTTAGAACTCCACCCATGTTACAGCTCGTAGCCTTTCATCAGCCTAGCCTCAGAACTGATGGGAAACTCTCAACAGTCACGATTCTGTCCTGACGTTCACATCCCATATGGAACTCGGCAGGCACGCCAGGAGAGCAACGCAGGCGCTTACGTTGGGTGTGTCATATTCATATGGATTTCATTTAGATGTTGTGTTTTTGTGTGTTTTACAACAATACACTCGTAACCAGTGAATTGAGGTTACACTGTGTGTGTTTGAGTCAAACTATTTGCAGTTATCCTAGCGCCAACGCCAACTTCTAAATTAAATGTTGGAACCGTTGTCTTAGATCAGATCGGATTTGATCCTATAGTCTAATGGTTTATGGCTAACAATAAGTTCTAAGTGTCAATATTTTCATAAAGTTGTTCTTTGGTTTGTGTCTGATGCTATATTTCTCTTCAGAGCAGTTTCTCAATGCTACCTGCATTTTACTGAAGAATGGGAACCACTGGAATTTGAATTGGCATGACTGCTGACAGGAGACTGTTATTAGAGTCTGTGTCTGATGTTGTCACCAGTAAAGAGCTGGAGTTGAAGACTAAATATGCTTTGCTGAAACCAAAGCCTTATGTCCTGTTTGTGCTGCCTTCCAGAAAATTATTGCTTTTTTAAAGAGCTTCTAATCAAACATTTCACGTATTTTGGATAGCCTTCTCAGCCTCCTGTTCTTATGCTGGCAGTGGCAAAGATAGGAAACATGTGCTTCTACTTACCTCAGGACTGTGTTCTATAGGTGGGAACTTGTGCTGCAACTCGTGATTATTGTCACTGTCATGATTTTTTCAGATTTAAGATTGGTCATTTGGTCTATAAAATGTCACAGAATTGTGAAAATCAGGCAGTATTTCCAAAAGTAAAAATGTCCTGTTTTGTCCGGGAATCAGATATAATCACTTTTAGTAATAGAGGAGTAAAGAAACTATAAAATATTAGGAGTGTAAGAAAATATCAAAGCGTAAGTGTCACTGTATAATATTATTGTCGTAATGCCTTGATTGGCACAAAAGCTGTATCAATCCTTTTCTTAATACTTGACATGCAATGATTATTTATTTACTGCTATTGGCAAAGGTTCGTTTTTTGCGGTTTGCAGAAAAGGTAGTGCTATGAAAGAGTTAAAAGTTACTGGGACAGCAGATCCAGCTGTTCTGATTGCATTAAAAGGCTGTTTTTCACTCAGATGTTTTGCATATGGTGGTAAGTTCTTTATACTATGACAGTCTTCCTAATACTAGATTTAAAAAACAGTATCCCAATATATAAACTATATAACAGTTGACAAAAATTAGCTTATTAATTCAGCCGTCTTTGGGGGCACTTATCCAGGTGTTGCTTTTTGCAGGATGGAAGGAAATTGTATTTGTCCACTAAACTCAGTAACTGTCTAGTAAAACTGACAAGCAGTTGTCACAGTTTTTGAGCACAGTTAGATATTATACTTGTAATCAGTTGTACAGTTATTTATGTCAAAGCCCATGCCTGGTTGGCTGTGACTTCAATGGAAATGCTCTTTCAGACAGACAGCTTTGGGTAAACCTAGCAGGGACAGACCTGTCAGCAGTTCTGCAGTAGTGTGCTGGTTTCTAGACACTGAGCCTAACTGGTCACTAATGCTGACCTTGCCTGGCTTACCTCTTTGTGTTGGCTAGTGCACACTACAGATTTTTTTTTGCAGAAGTGTTTGCTAATGTCCAGCCTCTCCAAATGTTTGGATGTTGAACACAGAATGTATCCAAATTGATCAGGTGTACATTTAAACGTGAAGATAAACCCAACTAAAATGATGAATAGTCACTTAACTCCTCCATAGAATATTCTTGTATTATCTGAACAAGTACAACTAAAGAGTCTGTATCACAAAAGACGGCCATGGCAATTGGTTGAGGATATTTTAGCACTTTTAGCCCTAAGGTTGACCTAACCTTGCTGGAGCATACATCTGCTCTGTAACTTTTACACATAAACATGTTTTAATGAAGTTGTCTAAATACCTGGGGGAGTGTCCAGAACAGCCCACACATGGTCATGAAGTTTGATGTTAGGCCTGTATATATAGAAGCTTGATTTTTCTCATTCACTTCCTGTTTTAGCATCTTAAAGGTTAACATGAAACTCTGTACGTGCTTGCTTTAAACCTTCGACCTTGTGCCTTTTTGAATAACATCTGCAAAGTACAGTCACATGTTAAATTGTAAATTGCTGTGTATGTTATTGTCAAGATTTTTAAAGTTGTTATTAATTCTAATTAGGCCATTAATTTTAAGACAACAGCAGCGGAACGATTTATTGTGAAGACTATTTTCAGTAATTCATGTTATATGAATGACATGATAGTCCATTGTAATAACCACCTACCAGCTGTAGTTACTGTATGTAAATATGTAGCCATTTCCGCTAACCAAAACACACACTTAACTTACTGAATAAACAGCAAGGATCCCGCACACCGGCGTGTTTAACAGCAGTACAGCTTCTTGTGTTGGTCTGAGGTTAGCATTCACAGATATGTTAACTTCAGTGACTGTAGTGATTGATTTTGTTACGTTTCCTCTCACCGTTCCTCCTCTACTCTGCTAATCCGGAACTGATTAGCTGCAGGAGCCGTATTGGTCAACAGAGCTGTCAATCAGCATCAAATAACTCATTGAAAATTAACTTGGGAATGTGCTCTATGTTCCAGTTCCTTTTTTAGTCGCATCTCCTGTAGATTGACTTGCATGTTACTGCTTTCCTATATTGACAGTGCGCAGGGTCACACCCATAGACTGTATAGAACAAATTATTTTGAGCTCCCCCTGCTGACTAGCTTGCAGTATAGGTCATAAAGCCTGCCTTCTCCATGTTAACAGATGGCACACGATGCAAACTATAAAATCAAAATACACCTCAAATACATTTTTCTCAAACATGGTTTCTGTCATTATAGTTAGTTATTTATGTGTTCATTTTTCTGAAAAGATACATTTTTATTAATTATTTAATGCTATTAAAAGGATGATTGACAGCTCTTTTGGCAAATACGGCTCCTGCCGCCGATCTGTTCCAGATTAGCAGAGTAGAGGAGGAACTGCTAGAGGAAATGTAACTTAAAAAAATTCTATATCTGTGAACGTCTGCTTCAGACCGACACAAGAAGTTGTACTGCTGTGAAATACACCTACATGAGGGATCTCTGCCCTTTTTTGGGTAACAGACGTGTGTTTTGCTTAGCGGACGGAGCATTGTTACCGCAGCCCCACCAGCAGATCTGGTTCCAAAAAAGCGTCACCAGTGCAAGATGGCAGCACCTGTCTTGGGGGTATTTTGGCTTCACTTATGTACAATGAGAGTAGATGGACACTTGCTATCGTCCATCTTTATATACAGTCATTGGCCGGAACTGAGACAGAGTTCGTGGATACATGTAACAAGACATGATGCATCAGTAAGAAGATGCAGAAACTGTTCCTGACTCTGTTATTTGGCCGGACAAACTATGGAGGTTGAAGCTAAGCTATGCAAGGCCTGTTTTTCAACTTTTAAATGATGTTACCTGCTGATTCAATCAAAAAGTCCTAAATATCCATGTATTTAACTTATGGCCATTCAGTAAAATTATTTATCTTAGAAAAACAATGTACAAAGAAGGAACACCAAGATAGAATGATAATTAGTTTGTCAATATATCTTTTAGTCTCTGGTAGACGTAAGGTCCTGAATTGAACCCATCACATTCTAGTTATTCCCATTTTTATTTCATTACTGTATAATGAACTAAGCCACTCCCCTCTAGCGGGGGAGTATGCACTCTGTCTCCTAACATGGCTCATAACGGTTTCACTTTCTCTTTCTGTCACTTTCTTCTCCGCTCTGCAAATTTCGGCTCGCGTTCTTAATCTCTTTATGTCTTTCCCGTGTCCTCAGGTCAATAAGGATGCCTTCTGTGAAGTACCAGAGGGGGGACATGGTAATGGGCCGCTGGCCTGGCAGCAGCCTGTACTATGAAGTCAAAGTGCTAAGTTTTGATGCCAAAAGTCAACTTTACACCGTCATCTACAAGGATGGCACTGAGCTGGAGCTCAAGGAGCAAGACATCAAGGTATGAATGGAATCAGAGATAAACTTATAAACTGAACTTCACTTTGCCTTTTTAAACTTCATGTTACATTTGTCTTGTGCAGTATTGTGTTGTAAACAATTCTTTTTCAGTGTTTAGGTTAAAATGGTATTAATTATAGTGAGCAAAGTTTGGTAGGGAAAGGTTCACTTTGGTCAATATTTGACCCACACTTGGCTTAACATCTACTTGGTTAATTATTTTGCCAAAGTGTCTCATATGGATCTCATGATAAATGTTGCTTAAGCCTGAAAATGACTGATAACAGTAGTCATTGAAGAGGTCATGTTGCATTGTATACACCGTTAGATGGCAAGGTCAAGAAGAGGTGATCTGCAACTCCATATTTTAGCACTGGAAAGTCTTCTAAGTTTTCAGCAATTGATCTCACTAAATTATACACAAGATGAGGTCAACTTTTTTTAAATTATCCTATCAGTTTCAATCTAATCTTCTTACAATCTCTTCATCAATTAATCAATATTTTCTCCTAGAGTGCCGCTGGTTTCCAAGCCCGTCCTCGCTCCCGCTCTCGTTCCCGATCACCAGGTCGCCGCCGTAGCAGGTCACGCTCACCAGCGAGGACCACACGCCGCTCCTCCTCCCGCACAGCAGCAGCTGTTGCTTCTGCAGCTATAACGGAGAGCGCACCCTCCTCCCGCAGGGATGCAAGGCTGAAGGATGCGCTAGAAGTCAGGCTCCGCCCCCTGGTAAGTGCCACAGCGGCCTTTTTTAATCTCTTGTCAAAGCACTGGTGATGTTTGAGAGCTGATGAATAAAAAGACAGATGGAAAGGTGTCACCAGAAAGTACAGAAAAAGATTAAAGTAAACACTTTTTACGTCTGATACCTACAATTGTATTGATTGCAGATGTCCGGTTGCTTATCAATTGCTCTATTTGTTTTTTTGGATTCAAGGATGAACTGATTAGAGCTTGGTTATCAAGTTTTTGTCCTTAACTCAAGAAATGAAACCGTAACTATGGTAACATAAGACAAATTTCATAGGTTTATTAGGTGTTTGTTTGAGCAGGTAAGTATGTGTGCAGATGTAACAGTGTATCAGTACAAACTAGTTACACAATACATCATGTAGGTGGTGTTTAATGCTACGTTGATAAATTGGTTTTGTGTTTGACCAGTTGCCCTTCAATTCTTTTTTAGTTTACTATTATTTTCTTATCTTGATTTGCTTTGATTTTAATTACAATGATTAATTTAGCAAGTAGGTGATTGCTTTGGGCAAAAGGGAAATAATGGGACGATGTTGCTATAAAAAGAAACATGTTGTTGAATCAAATCTACTTATTAAAAAGAAGATCAAGTCCATGGTCTATTGCCCTTAATCATCAGTACCTTGTCATTGTGGGGAAATGTGTTTTGGTCAGCGTCATCCTGGATTTTGACCACAACACCCTCACGTTCCCTGTGCCTGTTCCTCACGTTGTTTTTTTCCCCCCTTTTTGTCTCTTTCCATCTCCATCAATCTCCCTCCATTGTGTGATGGACAGGATCAGACAAAGCCAGCTGAGAACAATAGCAACAATAAGCATGAAAAGAAAGAGGAGAAACAAAAAGAGGAGAATAACACTGCTAACAAAGTTAATGAGGTGAGTTTCATACTCATACTAATGTAATAAAATGTTTCATCTGTGTGGACAGTCACATTGCCCAGCTCCTCTCAGTGCACACATGAACATCAACACACATACACAGACATCAAGTTCACTCAAGACAATGTGTGCGAAAAGTGCAGTTTTAAAGTGTGAACCAGGTAACCTCATCCTGTCATAGGACTGTTAAAATAAAAAGTATAATACACAATTTTATCTCCAAGCTTTTCTACTGTTGTATCTCTTAAGTTAAAATTAGTTCAGTCAGATAGAAGGTACCACTAAAAAAGACTACTACTCCTAGCGCTACTTGCTTTTTAATAGTGAATGGGCTTTGAGGTCCGTTCGAGCTGTTGGAATGTCATGATGCATGCAGGTTGGGGGGCCATGTGTATGTTTTCCAGCTGAGAGGCTCCCCTCACAAGATTGTTCCTCATTTAGCCGGTCACATGGCAAACTGACATGTGCCACCTCTTTACTTTCCTTGCCTTTAAAGTTTTCTGAGAGCTCTGCTTTTATAGACATCTGTTATTAAAACATAATCCCATACGTACTAAGTGTTATTTCATTCCCACTTTGTTGTTTTTGCCCATTTTGTTTGTCTGGTTTGTTTCTTGTAGCTTTCATTTGTGTCAGTAGGATTGCAGACCTGATGTCAGCTAGCCTCTAGAGTCACTGTTAGTATGGCTATGTGACCTTAACATTAATCCTGAAGATGTATACCCTCTGTAAGAAGCTTTCTGAGGAAAGATCAGGGGCTCCGTCAGAGCTTTGGAAAAGTATTGTTTAGAAAAAGCTTATGATTACTTTATGAACAGACTGAAGTCTACCTGAGAACTTGGTTGAGGGATTAACAGGTCTGCTCTACAAATGTTAAAGTAGGTACGTCTTGCTAAATGTTTATAACACAAGGTGTAAGATGCAAAGAAATTGGTCATAAAGCTTTATATTTTTTTAAAATTTCAAATGACTATAAAGTACTGCCAGAAAGGAAAATACCATGGCTTATTGTCAGTTTGGTTTGTAGAGTTCTCTTATTATCAGCATTTCTTCTGCCAGCTAGCAGTTGCTTCATACCTGCATCCCTCACATAGCCTACTGTAGTCTGTAGTTGTTGACTTTCTCGTTCCATACAACCACAGTGAAAAAGTTGGACGTTTTACAGCCCCGTGCTGGGTTAAAAAAAACGACAAAACAAGTTGTTCTGCAGGTTTAGCCTGTAAAAAGATGCATTCCAAAACACATCTGCTCTAGGAACTTACATATGTTAGGCTGTGCTCTGATGAGGTTGGTGAACAAACCATTATTGACATACAAGAATCTTAGCCAGCAGGTATTCCAGGCCAAGACTTCTCTTTCTGTTCACTATTCATTGTTTACAGTCCGACTACCAGCTTCATAAATCAGAGTGTATTTGCAGTTAAGAGACAATGTCTAAGATTGATTGTTAGCTGCACTCATATGCAGATGTCTGTTTATAGAGATTAATAAAATGCTAAATCGTTTTCAAACAATTGCCCATTGGTTCAGAAACTCCTTTACGGCCAATCCGTTCTGCTTCTTTTGCTCTCCAAACACACTGTTTTCATGCGTACATCCAAAGCCCACTGAAACGCTTGTGGAAATCACACTCAGACTACAAATAGTCCCCCGCCCACAGTTTCTGCATATAAATGAGAATATTTTACCTCAAATATTGTGGTCTTCATCGATGACTAGTAACATTTATGTATATGAACTTTACCAGTTAAAACTTGTCAATAAAAAGAGAACAAGCAATAAAGGATTCTTTGTTTGCTTTCCAGTCAAGCATCGTTTATAGTTTGCACCTTTCACTTTAACTTTATGGTGTGAATGAACTTGATGATCTGTGATTTTTTTAAATTATTTTAAATAAGTTTTGATCTTTTTTTTTTACTTTCCAAGTTGGAGGCGGAGCCTGAAAAGAACCAAGGGCGTTACAATCTGCGCCGCAGAAAGGACGACGTAGATGCCAAACTAATCGAGGCCAAACCAGAGCAGCCGGAGCAGAAGGAAGCCAAGCTGACTGCAGCTCCTGCTGGCTATCCCACCCCACTGGACTTTGGAGGAAAGATAGGTAGGTTAAAGGATTGATCTGTGGGCAGCTGCAAGCCTGTTTAAAACAGCCTCCAAATGTTATGTCCTCTCAAAGCTTGTCTAAGCATGTAATCAATTTGGCTCTGTGTTTTGTGTAGGTGTTGCCTCTGGCACAGTATAAATGTATAAAGTATATTTTTGAGAAATGAAGCATTCATTACAGTACTTTTGTATGGATTGTGGAAAATTCTATATTGGTTACAGTGTATTGTATATTTATGTAGTTGGATGATAATACCATGCTCAGTTATTTAATAACTTGTAGTAACCTTGTCTCTCTTGTGAAGACAGAACGTAGCACAGCCTTATCTGAACAGGATGGCCTCTTCGCCCTTCTAAGCTATAAGATATGCACAGCTTCTTGATTTACTTAAAGAATAAAACAATGTTGTGTGAGCCTGAAACAATCCTGAAGAAGAAATCATTCCCTCTCACATGGTTGTTGGAAGTGTTCAGCTACACATGCAGAAATGTTGAAGTAAATCCGATCAAATAACACTTCTTCTGTATAACTGGTTGGTCTTGTCCTTCTTCCAGGAGCATACTTCTGGCTGCTCTTCCTACCAGCCTGGGTTCTCTTCGTGATACTCCAAGTCAACCTGAAGGACCCCAGCCTGGCCAACTTCCCCCCTCCTCTGCCCCCTCTGGAATCCTTCTGGGATGCCCAGGCTCTTGGGTTCGTTGTTCTCTGGATTTTATTCCAAGTCCTTCTCTACGTCCTGCCTGTTGGAAAGGTAAGCGCCGAGAGCTGAGATCTGTACACACACAAATGCATGCACTAGCCAATAAAGAAAACTTAACTCACTTGTAGTTCCACTCAAATGCAGTGTGCCTTTCTCCTCTGTTTAGCATGGTGTAATATCATCAGTACAGTATTCCACTAAAGCCAATACTCCTTTGGGTATAGATGCCTATAATCACATGTACAGCAAAGACGCTTGTAAATTGGTTTCTCTGTTAGCTCTTGCAGGAGGCATATATTGGATTAATGGTCAGGAGTCACAGTTAATGAGATGCTTCAGACACCTACTTGGTCCCCTCACTTACTGAGATTACTCTCTCCTCTCCTAAATCATAAACTTAATAAATGTGACTTTTTTTTGTTGTTGTTTGGTTTATCAATTAAAACAGAACTTTCTTCTTAACCCTGATCAAAACCTGACGAATGTCTTTCATCTTCAAAGTCGTGTTTCCCCTCAGAAGAGCCATCCTTCCTTACATGTGTAAAGAAATTTCACTCGGTATCTGAAGTGGATGGGAATCTCTCAGAGAACCAAATGTGTAAACAGTCTGTAGCTTCTTATTACTAGATATCTGCCCTCTGACTTTCCTCACACCCCGTGAGCTACAAATCCCATTAAACTGTGGATTCATAAGTTATAGCAAATGTGTTTCGCAGGTGTTAATTACGTTGATTGGTCATCTTTTAATCCCAGTTTCTTCTTTTTATTTCCCTAGCTGAGTGAGGGCATGCCATTAAGGTCTGGGAAACGGCTGACGTACAGAACCAACGGTAAGCTCTCTGCCTCCAACTCCTCCAACACGTGTCTGCAACTTCAATCAAGCCTCAGTTGAATGAATGAATTGAATTTCTTTCATTCATTCGTCTTTTTTTGTCCTCCGTGTCCCTCCAGGTTTCTTTGCGATCGTGGTGAGTTGTGTTGCAGCAGCTGCAGCGGTGCACCAGGGTATTGACCTCACCTACATCCACAGCCACTTCCTGCAGCTGGCTGTGGCCACCTTCCTTATCTCCGTCCTGCTCAGTGTCTACCTGTACATCCGCTCTCGCTATGCTGCCCCGGAGAACCTGGCACTGGGGGGAAACTCTGGTAAGAGGAAAAAAATACATAACACACATACATCATTTTTCTTTTGTCTTATGTTTGACTCTGTTGTCTCATGCTCTGTTTCTCCAGGCAATGTGGTTTATGACTTTTTCAAAGGACGCGAGCTAAACCCACGCATCAACGACTTTGATCTGAAATTCTTCTGTGAGATGCGCCCTGGTCTGATTGGCTGGGTGAGTCGTGGGACACAAAGCAAATCTTTTTCTTCTACATTTAGTGAGCATGCAAAGTCAGAAGATGTATTATTTATTTATCTTTTAATCTTACACTGGATTTGATGGAAGTACCACCACATCAATGGGGCCTGTTATTTCTTTTTGCACACTGCCCTCTAATGGCCACTTGTAGAATTTCTTTTTAACCTCAGACATGTGGCCGGAAGTCAGTGAATGATGCAGTTAATGTCGACTTTAAG
Organism: Semicossyphus pulcher; assembly: GCF_022749685.1. NCBI lineage: Eukaryota > Metazoa > Chordata > Actinopteri > Labriformes > Labridae > Semicossyphus > Semicossyphus pulcher. The sequence continues at coordinate 23,147,642 of NW_027211615.1, read as the reverse complement.
CTTCTTAAGATTTTGGCATTAAAGATATGCAGCTTTGTAACATGGAAAGTTGGCAGGTATCTTCACAAATGCCAATAAGGTATCTGGATGATGGGAAACATTTGTAATGATGTCTGATTTTGTCTCTCATTGTTCAGTGTTTGATCAACTTTGCGATGGCCCTGGCTGAGATGAAGCAGCAGAATCTGGATGTTCCATCACACTCGATGATCCTTGTGAACCTCTTCCAGCTTCTCTACGTGGTGGACGGCCTCTGGAATGAGGTGAGCTCAGCAGATCTGGGTTGGGAGATTTAATAAAACAGAGAAGAAATGGAAGGAATGACAAACAAACTGTGTTGCTCAGACAAATTGATTGATGTCCGTCTTCTGCTTACATCAGGAGGCCATCCTCACCACCATGGACTTGATGCATGATGGTTTTGGCTTCATGTTGGCTTTTGGTGATCTGGTGTGGGTTCCCTTTACCTACACCCTGCAGGCCTATTACCTGGTCAGCCACCCCAACCCCCTGAGCCTCCCTGTCGTTGCAATTATTGTCACACTCAAACGTAAGTAGGAGCGAAGCATCAAAGTCACAGCACTGATTTCTTACATTTCCATTTAGGATTCTGATGGTTTTACTAAATACTGAGTTCATATGTAGCTCGTGTGACTTTAGCTTGAAATCATGTATTGCTAGATTTCAACTGAGAATTGTGAAAAGGTCACTTGGTTTTGTTCCTAAAGAAGAATAACTTTACCTATTACTAGTCATTATATTTTCACAGTTTCTGCAGTTGTCTAAAATTAACACTTGGTTTCTCTGTGTTTTAGTTGTTGGCTTCTACATCTTCAGGAAATCCAATTCTTTGAAGAACGCCTTCAGGAGAAATCCATCAGACCCCCAACTGTCCCGTAAGTTCTCCTGCAGGCTTCACATGAAACATAAAAATTGGCAAGCATGGTTTGAAAACCTGCTTGCTAGTTCATAGGGGTGGGCGGAAAACTGGCTCACCAGATCACCGGTGTCACGTTCTGCCACAACATGGATTTTGCAATACCGTCATTACCGAGAGAAGGAGATTTACCTTCCCCAAAACCGATGACCTACTGTACGTAAAACCCACAGCAGAGATGAGATGGGCCGGACTTGATCCACACCTAGTCTATCAGAGTTATCATGCCGGGCGGGGAGGAGACAGACGTTAGGGGAGGAGCAGTCTCCTGCTCTGTACCTGAATCAATAACTTTGCGATGTGTCCGTATTTCCGCGCACAGTTAGAAAGTATAAACTCCGTCTCGACACGCTGTCATATGTCCATATGCTCATATATTTCATTGTTAAACACAGAGCTGTGGAGGAGCATCAGGCTTCATGATCAAACAAAGTTTCGTATCATCACTTCAAGCTAAAAAACAGACGTTCTCCACAGAAAACTTTTCACTTCTTCTTTCACTTTTCTTCTTCTTTGGCTGCTTCAGTGGCGCCTTTTCTGCTTCACTGAACTGATTATGATACAGTGCCACCACCACATCGGGGTAATGCTGTAATTGCTGTTAAAAAAATGACACATTGATCAAGCGCTGTCCTTGTTGGAAAACCGTGCGCTCAAAATGCACACCGTTGTTTGCCCCTTTTACGATCATTCGGCTTAGGCACTGCGCCAAGGGAAAATTACTGAGGAGGAACAGTCAATATAGTTTCTGACAATTGAGCTCAAAATGTAATTTCCACATCTTGTGTTTTTCTCTTGTGTCCAGATCTGAAGACTATCCCCACGGCTACAGGGAAGAGTCTGCTGGTGTCTAGCTGGTGGGGTGTAGTCCGCCACCCTAACTACCTGGGAGACCTAATCATGGCTCTGGCTTGGTCCCTGCCCTGCGGTGAGTTGGATTCACATTTAAATACAAGTAATCAAACACTAAGGGCACTAATTTGCAGTCAAGTGAACGGTTGCCCCAGTGGACGAGAGAGGCTCTTTTAGCATTTTCCAAGGTCCATTGTGCTCCTGATGCATGCATGGAAACACGGTATGTTGAGGAACAATCGGTGGTTGCATAAGGCCTGTTAAAATCATGCCCAGCACATCAGCTCCTCTTTACCACTGGAAAGGATTCACTCTTCCTTTGATGGACTAAGTTGCACGTGCAAACATACATCAGCCAAAATACGCAGGTGTGGGCTTTTAACTAATGTTTCTTGACCTAGGACATTTTAGAGATGATGTCCTTTTTGTGAGTAACTATGAACCTTTTTAAAACAGTTGAAATATCAGTACAGATAAAACATGGTCTTGAGTTTGCAGGCTGTCTGCAGTTTTGTAGTCAGGTGGTTATTTAGGTTGTGCAAAGTTGCCGGAATCAATGGGAGCAGGAAAAACAACTTCAGAATAAGGGAATGGCTGCACTGACCTCTAGTGGTTGAAACCAATCATTCCATGGAGAAAGCATGAGATGTTTGTGTGACAAGGCAATTTGATGCTGATTTCATAAACCTTAATCTAGGGAGCTACAAATGTGTATAATTAGCTTTGGCAGCGTGCATGAAACATTGGAGATCGAAGGAGAAAAAAAACTGCCATGGTACAGTTGTTAATCTGCTGGCAGGAAAATGACAACAGCTGATTCCTGTATGTGGCAAAGACGGAATAAAAATAATTGTGGCACATCCATAATGGGAAGATTCCACTGGTTATACATATGAAAACAAAGTAATGCAAACAAGCAAAAATGAATAATAGGGGTTGTGGGAATTTGTTTTAAGATGTATGTTTTAATTTTGAACTAAGCTGCACAATACCCACTGGACCCAATTTTGCGCGGCGTGGCGTGGCGAGGCGTGGCGTGGCGTGGCGGCTCCGGCTCGTGCAGTCAAGGTCTTCACACAGGCTACATGTTGGCTGCAGCTTCAGCTGGACTGATCCTGCCAGGCTGATAAAAATATACATAAATCACTCTTAACGTCAGAGATCAATAGGACTCATCACAATTCTTTTTCAACGTGTATTTTGGCGCGACTCATGCCAGCAGTGTGAAATCTCTCATCTGTTTCCATGCATTTAAAATGTTACCTGAAGTAACAATCTCTCAGTAAAAAACGACATGAAGGAAGAACACAGCAGGGTCATTTTGAGGTCTTTTTCTTTTTCTTTTGGTTGCTAAAAAATGGACAAAATGCGACTCATCCTGGGCTGCACCTTTTGCCACTGGATAAAGTGCTGTTTCAATGTTTAGAGCAAATGACTTTGTCTACCAACTGATAAAGATAAAATCAGCTTTTTTACCTCATGTCCTCCCTCCCTTTTTATCATCCACATGTGCAGGCTTCAGCCACCTCCTTCCATGGTACTACATGATCTACTTCATCATCCTGCTTGTGCATCGAGACTCCCGTGACATGAGCGACTGCAGGAGGAAGTATGGCTCGGCGTGGGACGAGTACTGCCGAACTGTTCGCTACCGGATCATTCCCCGCGTCTACTAAGGAAGCCAACAATGGACACTCCCGAGCTGAGGCCTTTTTCGACCCAGTGTTACGGCTGTGAAGGCTCACAAAAACTCAAATACGAATGGATTGACTGACTGATCAGATTTTTCATTTTTTTAAATCAAGAATTTTTAAAAACAATTCTCTGTGGACTGAAGGCGCTGCAGAACTTTGAATATTTTCATGAAAGAGAAAAAAAGACGCTCATTGGTATAATGCACTGTTTGAAGAATTGCCTTTTTTAATTAAAAAAAAAAAACAATATATTTTGAAAGTTTACAAAATGGGGAGAAAAAAACGCCTCTGCTAGGAATGTCGTGTTAGGATGTATATTTTTGTATATACACATTTGTTTTTATACTGCAGGAATAATTCACTTGCATACATTTTTCTAAATTTTACTCTTTGCTTTCATTTCAAAATGCTACAATATCAGCTTGGCTATTATGAATAATTTTGTAAGTATGCCTTCCTACTATAAAAAAAACTGCTTGTGTATATTGTGAAGGATGGGACTGGAAATGCTCCATCCTTTTTAAAATACGTTGTACAGTGGAACAATGACTCATGTTCTCTCTCAGGACCCAGGATGTTGTCAGAAGCTTAAATTAGAAAATTTGTCTTCATGACTTTGTTGTGTATGATGTTATAGAGATATCTAGTTTTTACTTGAGAGTTTAAAAATAATTTTGGTGTTTTCAAGAAAAATGCACTAACGCGTTAAGCTTTTTTCTTCTTGCGTTTTAAATTACAAAGTGTATTTGATTCGGTTTTACTACCTCAGATTCACTCACTGTCCGGTCCCTTCTCCTCTGTGCTTTCAGGGAGACAGTGTGTGTAATTATGAGAGTGACGCGACTGCTTAACAAACATAAAAGCTCGATTTAATAATTACATGCGAGTGGCACCCATCCTCATTGCACATGTCATGACTTTGGAATAAAAAAATTCCGGACTACTTTTATTCGCCCGGCACCGATGAGACGATCTGTATTTTCATTTTCCCGTTACTTTCTGGATCATGTTCTCTATTATTGACACCACTGCCACATGAATTTGGTTTGAACCTTTTTAAAGCTTTAATTTTCCAGGTCGTATGACAGTTTTAATGAAGTTAATACTGTGACAACATGTAGAGCTTTTGCATTTATAACCACTGCCTTTGCGAACCCAAAAAGTATTTTTACGCATGTGCAGCTCGAAAAGAGTAAATAAGTAGCAATACATTAACTAGGCTAGGTAGCATTTCTTTTTATGCTGTGCTGACTGAATACCGTGTAAATATAGTTTGTTTTTAATCATGTTATTTTCAGTAAAAGAAGTTACTAGTGATAATAGTAATGTTTTTAATTAGATATTTAATGTTGCTTTGCATTATTTTTAATTGTTTTTAATTTAAACCCCTAATTTTGACCACTGTAGTTCTGTTTACACATAAATCTGCCATGTTTATAAGCAATACTTCAAAATGTATGAAAACAAATGTAATATGGTGTTCTACAATCTTCACCCTTCAGAGAGAAAGTATGTTTGATACTTGAGATGCCACGTTTCTGGATGCCCACAATACACATTTTGGTGATATATATATTTCCCTTTACAAATATGTGTTGAACTTGTCCTTGGTTTGGCAGCCTGGAAGTACTTTTATATCAAAACAATGAATGTGAAGTCAACGGGTTGATCAGGCGGTCCCCGAGGATGAATCAAATCTGTGACAGTGGCTGGGAAAAGTTTATCTGTACAAATGTTGCAGCATATAATAAAGATTTACAGTATTTCTTTTATGACTTGGACTTTGTTGCATCTGCTCTCAGTGTCGGTGGATTTGTCACTAACTGCCATTCCAATTTAGAGGGACCATGTTTCATAGTGATGGAAAGGTACGATAGCATTGCAGCAATGGTAGCTTTCTATGTGCTATCACTCCTTTTTTCATCCCTCCATCATTACAGTGTGTTACATAGAGCCAGTATAAAAGACGTTGACATACACAGAATATCATGAAGTCATGTATCAATGTAAAGCTTAGATTATAATCTATCTACCAGTCACATTTTCATGACGCTGAGGACAACAGAATTTGACATTTGACCTCTAACGCTGTAATAGGGCAAATTCTGCATGCTTCTGCAAACGCCCTTATAACTACCTTCATATTGATCTGATGTGCCTATGGATAGCTATCATAAGAGAACAAAAAAGAGCACAAAAGGATCTCTAAAATGATATACTACATGAATAACAACAATAACATTTCTTATTAGAATAAACTTCACTTTGCGCAGTTTGTTTCTGATAGAATCTTCCGAATTTTGCACTGGATTCTGTTATTGTGGCAGCTGTAAACGGTTCTGCAAGCAACAGACTCTGTGGATAACTTTTTTGCTTTTATATTGTATGATATATTTATATTCTGTTTAAACATTTCCTGTTGGTTTGCAGGGGTTTTATTGTCGCCATCATCATCGTTATCGTTGTCAAGATTCACACTGTGCACTATTTCTTCATCCTCTTCAGGCTGGTTTTCACAACTCTTCAGTCTGCACACATCAGTACACTTAAGTACACATGTGGGTGCCTCACATTTTCTACTGCATGCACATGCAAGCAAGTCCAGAACTGCATCAGGTGCTGGCTGGCCCTCCATCCACTCAATATCTAGAGTCATCTGCTCTGTGTCCTGCGCATTTTGAAGTCTCCATCCTCATCCAACAGGGCTGGGTATCTCTGGATCTGATTTTAAGCATCTCCTCCATTTTGCAGCCTGGTAGTTGACACGTTTTGCATGCTGTAATAAGCAGTCAAAGCAGGGAGGTAACTAATGTCTCTCGATTTCCCCTTTCTTTGTGCAGAAAAGATGGTACCTCAGTTCGTTCACTGTAAATGCAGAGGCTTTCGAACTGTCAAGAAGGCGTATGAAAGTCTCCAATTTGCTCCAAGCACTGGTTGCTTTTCCCAATCCTGGCCCAACTCAATGAAGGTGTCTTGGACTTCTGTTCCTCAGTATCTTAATTGCAGCAGCCTTTCCCTTTCCTGTAAATGCAGAAACTGAATCACAGCCTGTGTATGCATGAAGCCCAATAAGGGCTTTGCAGAAAGCAGGTCCAAACATTGTGGCAATTCTTCCTATGTCCATCAATCTTGTGTGGGATCTTGTGCCACATTATAAGAATAGGGGCGTGTGTGTCTTGTTGTGGAATGCTTAACACATCAAGAAAACATCTGTGTCTTCTGAGCTGATGATGGATTTATGGCCTCCTTTTGACGCATGAGCAGCATGCAGACGCAAACGTCCATCAGCTTCTTCATGATTCTTGAAGACTGATTTCTTCACATCTTGTGCTTGTGATCTTAAAACATTTTTCTTTAGCAGTGACCAACAGAACTTTACCACTGACACTTTTTGTGTACTCTTCCTTTCTCCATTCCGACACCAGGAAGGAGATTAGGCTGTTTTTGTTGTGGATGAGGCTCAGAAAGCTCTTCCACTGTCCTAGTTCCTCTCCTCGAGATGATCGTTCTATGCCCTTGATTGACATCTCTCTGTATGTGTCAAAGACTACATCGATCCTCTTACTCTTGCTGCCTTCCCTCAGAGCCTTATGAAAAAACGACTTGGCAATCGCTTTGAATGTTGTTTGATCCCCCCCACTACCTTACCTAAATGCATGCCATCATCAATGGTTGCAGAGTGTGTTGGTATGCCTTTGGCTAGGGGGATATCTTTCTGAAGGCAGAAGCCAAGAGCTGCCTTGTTTGTTTTTCTGAGGAGGCCCTCTGGGGTTGCTAAAGCCCATGGTAATGGACCCAATGGATGGGAAAGGATCTCATCCATGCTAAGATTTCTTGCCTGTGCCATGACAGTGATGCGACCAAACGAGGGTCTGTCAGCTTTCAGAATGATGTTTGTGTCCTGATGTCTTCACCGGTTTCTTTTTATACATGTTGCTGAATGTCTTCAGTTGATTTCTTTAGAGTGGATCATGGAAATGTTTTTTGGAAGACTTTTTAGGCGCTCCGATGTGAATGTTGCGTAGGCTTGCTCTTTATTTCAGATGCCTTCAACAAATCTGATGCAATGTCACAAGGTGCTACTTTTGCAGAGGATAAGCTCACAAGCTCATTGCTCCCAGCAAATGGATTTATCCAGCTATTGATGAGACTTGTGACAGCAGAAACTGCTACTTCATCTCTGTGCAAACTTGGTTTGTGAAGATCTGCATGATGAAGGTCTCCTTTATGCATCTGATACATGTCAGAATACTGAGTAACAAAACAATATTTTTTCCATTAAATTTGCCATATTTACCATATTTTTCACATGTGCTATAAAACACTTAGGCTTATTAAACGTTATTATAGTAATTTTATTAGTATGTTTTGTCATAACGAAAGCCCACTTAAAAAATAAATGTAGCCTATTTAATTATGAATTATTAATCTAGGCCTATTGGTCAGTGAGTGACTGTAATCGATTTGGTCCTAATATAATAGGGCTTTAATTTACTTTAGTATTTTAGTATTTACTTTGGTTAGGGAATGAGGGGAACAACAACAATAAATTATTTACCGGGAAAGAAAAAGAGAATCCGGAAAATAGGGAAAGGCGAGACTTTTAATGATAATCAAAAAACAAAATACATTAACAACTCAAAACAAGCTTCTGACCGAAAAATAGAAGCCGATCCCTCACTTTAAGTACGTGTACAGGGGAATAACTCCAACAATAAGCAAAACATAAGGTGCCGAGAAAACGTTCACCCTCCTTCCACTGAAGGTCCTCACTGCAGTCCGACCACCTGGCTCGGCGAACCTGCAACCAATTAAGCCAGGATGCGCAGATTAAACCAGGTCAAGCTGGGCTTTCTCAGTTATCCTGGATTTCTTTATTCTACTTTTGTGCAAATACCCTTCTGTTGTACATATTTGTTTATTTGGGTGTGAAAAGGTTATTGTAGACAGAAGTAGGGATAGATAGAGAGACAGGTGGAGGAAGGGAAAGACAAAGGGAGCCCATAATGGATCCAAAATTCTTTCAAGAGGTGCTGAATTTAAAAATCCACAACTGCTGTCCTGAAGGATTAACAAGTAAGTTAATCCTTCAGTGATTAAAAGAAGAGCCGAAACATTCAGGATAAAGGGTAAAGGGTACGAATGCATTAAAAAAAAACTATGAGGATCTTTGATGTAATCCAAATAAAGCTCATATAATGACATTAAAACACCAGATGGAGACCTCTACTACCTCCGTAGGCGCAAAAAGAACATGTCTGAGCACCTTGCTAAGGAGGTGCGTTCTGCACAAAGAGGCCAGCTCCATTTTTGAAGAGTTTCACTGCAGCCATTTTGGGGGACAATGTGGTGTGGAAAAAAAACGCACAGTGACATAATCAGCAGGTACTCTTGGCCTGGCCTGTAGGACGATGTCCACAAGTGGGTAAGTATCCTCATTGAGTTGAAATGCTAATTAGTAGATGGATGGTAATGCCTGCTGGTAATGTTAAAGGAAATTGAACAAGTGCGCTTTACCTTTACATTTTCAGAGGAAACAAAATTAGCAAGAGTAATAATAATAATGAAAACAAAAAACAAAAAAAAAAGGAAACCACCATCCAAGCTCAAACAAAATAACCACAGATAGTACATAACCGCCACCTTACCCTCCTTGGCTAAGTCCTCCAAATCCTGCTCCTGAATCCCTTGACCACCCCTAATCTACCATCTCTCTCCTAACCTCCCCAGAGAGGAAGGAAAAAGTTAGTTACGTCTTTGATTTGTATTTCGGGGTTCAGATATTGTTTTCTGTTTTGCCTTTTCACTTTGTCTCTTGTCATGACTTAGTTAGATAGTTTTGTATTTAGTTTATTCTGTGTTCTTGTCAGTATTTAGTCTTGTTTAGTATTTCACTTGTGTCTTTTTGGTTGCATAATTTCCTGTTTTACTTTGTCACCTTGTCTCTCGTGTTGGTCCACTTCCTGCCTCTGTGTTTCCCGCTTGTTTGATTGCGTGCCCTGCCCTGATTGTTTCCACCTACCCCTTGATTGTCTCTGTGATCCCTTGTCTCTGTGCTGGTTCATTGTCTTTGTCTGTTAAACACAAGGTACGTCTTCCATTTTGATCCCTGTGTTTGCCTTTGTGTTATTTTGGATTTTGGATAACCTGGCACCTTGTGTATTCGCCTGTTTTTGTTGGATCTTCAGTTGGATTTTTGTTTTATTAAATCATTTAAGTCTGCATCTGGGTCCTTTACCTTTTTATTTATTTATTTATTTTTTTAAAGATTATTTTTTTGGCCTTTTTTGGCTTTATTTACAGGACAGCTGAAGATAGACAGGAAATGTTGGGAGTAGAGAGTGGGGGATGACATGCACAGATGATCGGCAGACCGGGAGTCGAGCCTGCGATCAGTGCGACGAGGACTGTAGCCTCTGTATATGGGGCGCCTGCTCTACCGACTGAGCTAAACAGCACCCCCTTTACCTTTTTATTTTACCCAAAACCGTGACAGGAAGAATTGTGGGAGTTACAATACAGCATGATTGACATCCTATGTGCCAGTAAAAAGCTTCTGTAGCAATTATTCCAAACCAAAGCATATCTCCCCTTCCTTACAATGTTCCGAAGAGATGATGGTTAATACATTAAATAGGCTGACCATGTTCTCTCAAACAAACCATCATCCCCCTTCACTCGTGCAGTTACACTTTCAAAACTCAATTATGAATGTATGTTCCAATGTTTCTCTCACATTTAATACAAAGAGGAGAGCTCTGGTTGTTCATTGAGTTAAATATAAAGGCCGTTATCAGATGGTGACAAATTGTGTACTTGATTTCTTTTACAAATTTGGTGCACCTAAAAGACCGCTAACAGACCAGGGCTCAGAGTTCTGCAACAAGGTGCAGCCGTTAAATCATTATTCTCAAATATGTAACTTCTGCCATGCTGACTTTTATTTTTCACCCAAATATAATTTCAAGGTCAACTACGGATTGTGTGAGAAGCTGGGTATCAAAAGGAGCCTTTGTGCTCCTTACCATCCACAGACTAATGGCCTTCTGGAGAGGTTGAACGGCACTATACAGAGGTAGGTTTACTTAAAATAACTGAAATGAATACTATATGTCATCAGAAAACATACAGGTTTTCTGATCATGTAATGCAGGGGTGGCCAACCCTGCTCCTGGAGAGCTACCTTCCTGCATGTTTTAGGTTTCTCTGCACTCTAACACACCTGATTTGAATGATCTGCTCGTTATCAACCAACTGAAGCGTCTCAGGGGATTGGTAACGAGCGAAACATTCGAATCAGGTGTGTTAGAGTGCGGAGAAACCTAAAACATGCAGGAGGATAGCTCTCCAGGAGCAGGGTTGGCCACCCCTGATGAAACGAGTGTCTCTGGAAACGCCCAAATGCTCTCCTGTCTCTTAATGCTTGAAATTGTTACTTTTGAGGTCACTGAACAAAATGGTAGCGGATCAGCCCGAGAGATGGGACCATTTCCTACAGTCCACAATGTTCGGCCAACATACAAAAAAACAATTAACAACTAAGTACTACTACTATCTGATGTTTGGGAGGGAGGCAAGGTATCCTTCGGAGGTGCCAAAGGAATAAAAAGCAAGTGTCTCTAATGTTCACATCGTTTATATTTTTAATTTGAATCACCTCTCTACTTGTTCACATCTGTTCTTCACACTGAAACAGCGATTTGTTGTCAGTTAACAGAAGACAAAGTCAGCAACCTGGTGAAAAATGAAGACCTCCCAGAGGCCTAAAAAAGCCAGTCAACCACCTACCAAGGAGGTCAGAGCAAATACACGAAAAAGCCAGGAGAAGGCGCGGAAAAGGAGACAACAAAAAGGCAAGGAGGACCACTTTGAAGTTGGGGACCTAGTTCTCCGGAAGAGCATCAGACAGGAGCAAAGAAAAGGGGGTAAACTAGGAAAAGACATGCTGGGGCCGTTTATAATAGCAAAGCTGGATGGGAAAAGTTCTCACAGCAGACACTGGTGGTTAGTAATCTTAATTGGACACACATAAATGCAGCAAGACACTCATCTGGTGTGTATCCGGCGTGGAGAGATGAAGCTGCACGTGGTGTGGAGGAGTGCAGACAACGGTGAAAGAATGAGCGAAGACAAAAGCAAAGAAGACGGAGTAAAAAGTAAAGAGCAAAATAAACGTTAAGTTAAAGAATTGACGGTGACGATCGAGCAGAGCAGTGAGGAGACGGTGCTGATCATGGAGCTGATGAGATGGCTGCGGCTGGTCTGCGGTGGCTCAATTGCGTGCTGCAGTGTCGGACCCAGGAAATACGAGGTGACCATGAGCCATGCTAAAGGCAAGGAGAGACTGCTCGATGTTTTTAAAGTTGGCAACACAACGGTAACTGGTAGAGTGATGTGTACTGAGGAGGTGGTGGTCTCCTTTATGAATCTGCCTGCATACATCAAGGACCTGCTTTGTTTAAATGCTCTCCATGAATCACACACAAGCACGGGAGAGAGCTTTCTGTTTTTATGAACCTAAACTGTGGAACAAGTAGTCATATAGGGGTGTTGCAGACAGGTTTAACACAACCAGATCCACCGTTTCTGCACATTTGCATGAATTCTGTGCACTTGTAAATCAACACCCATCACCCCACATTTCTTGGCCCACAGGGAAGGCCCTGTATTCCTCAGAGTTAGGATTTAGGACAGGCAGGATTTCCCAATAATGTCTGTGCCGTTGATGGATGCCATATTCCAATTGTGAGGCCACACAGTGAGAACCCTTTAGCATACATCAATAGAAAAAAATTCTATTCAGTTATATAAACTGGGTTCTGTGACAGCCAACAGCGGTTCTGCCATGTCAGTGTGGGCCACCCTGGGAGCTGGCATGACGCATGAGCGTTTCGGGTATCAGAGGTTGGACGGATTTTACAGTCCCTGGTGCCAGATGCAATGCACATCATTGGGGACTGTGCATATCCACTAATGCCCCAGCTTATGAAGCCCTGCAGAGACAACAGGCATTTAACTGCAGGGCAAAGGCAGTTCAATCTACAGCTGAATGCTGCTCGTGTGGTGATTGAGCATTCCTTTGGCATCCTCAAAAACAAATTCATTGTCATGAGTTCTTATTGTTTTTAGTATAATATGTTCCTGTCTTGATTTAGTTCTGCATTTCATTTAGATCATTTCCCGTTTTACTTTGTAGCCCTGTTAGTCCAGAGTTTGGTGTTCAGTGTTTCCTGTTTTATTTTGTAGTTCTTGCCCCTTGTATGTCATGTCTTGTTTAACTTCCTTCCTTTGTTCTGTTTCCCGCCTTTTATATTGTCCCCAGTGTATAGTCTTTGTCTTCCCCTTTGAGTTTGCTGGTTCATTGTCGTGTTAACTGTGGAACATTTGTCGTCTCTCTCTGTGATTCCTGTGTTTTCTCCTTAGGGTTAGTTAGGGTTAACCCTAACCCTTGGAAAGTTTTATTGTATATTAAAAGATTTCCAAGCTTTTTGCGTAGCTTTTCACTGGTGAAGTTGTAGCTGTGATTGGTGAAGTGCGTGAAGGTGAAAGATGCACAGCGTTCTTTTTTGGCTTGGAAAGGCAAAAACAAGAAAAGGACTTTCATTAAAGAGGTCGAAGATGAGGAAGGTAAGATTAAGAAGAACAATGAGGATATTTTAGACACTCTACAAAGCTACTATACCAAACTCTGTAAAGTAAATCTTTTGCTAAGACGAAGGGTGGATGTGGTTAATGCCCTCACAATGTCCAAAATCAGCCACACTCTGAGCACTTGTACCATGTCATTGGGAATTCTAAATGAATCTAATCAGCTTTTTTCTTGTGGAAAAGTAAAGCATAAAACATAAATGGCACATGAAAAGAAAGAACGTGTATTGTGTCTTGCCAGAAACAAAACTGGAAGGACAGAGGTTCCAGTTTGTCCCCGAAACAACACAACACAGTGCATGTTCCAAAAGGATCAAAGCAAAATGGGCCCTTTGGATTTCTAAACGGTGTTGGTGGGAATAAATCTCACCACAGCCACCCACTGATTCTATCAAAATGATAGACGCACTTAAAAACTGGACCCAAAACAAAGGAGAAGTGGGAGTCACTGGACAGGGGGAAACAAAATGAAAAGGGAATGGACACTGGCCAAAAGAAAAATACCTTTTCCAACACACACTCCATTCAGACTTCGACTCACACAAAAAACACAGAAAGCCAGTGGATGGTGTTGACTCTAGAGACAAAAACCCAGTGAACAGAGAAACCCCAACCTCCTCATACAGCCTCCCAGCCAGGCTGATTGCCATCAGCTGAGGGAGAAAATCACAGGTGCATCCAATAGCTCCTAATCAGCAAGAAAACCTGTGGCCTAGCTTCTGGATCTCTGTCCATAACAATTGGAACTGAGAGATTTAAGTGCCAAAAAAGAAGCATTGAGAAATAAATAAGTAAACTGTTAAATAAAAACGAGACAAGTTTGTGGAAAAATAACTTACCTCAGGCAATAACACTTACCTGAGTTTTTATCAGGAGGTACTCAGAGTGTGGGGAAGGTTTTGTCTTTGTTAACGCCTGAGTGCTGGACGAGAGGGCAGGTACTGCGATTGTCCTTTTTCTAAATCCTTTTCTGTGAGTACAGGAAGACAGGTGATAAACAGCCAACTGTTGAAAGCTGGATTTATACAACTAAAACAATAAACAGTAGAGGAACTTGCTTATGGCTCTAAAGCAAGGTGTGTGTAAAGATAAAGAAGAGTGTGTAAACTTATTTTTGTGTAGAAGTAAAAATCAAATATCTACGGTGGCCCTGAAGTGCAAATCACAACGGCAAATCAGAAAACACAACGGCAAATCAGAAAACACAACAACAAATTTTCATAACATGTAAACCATGTCCTTCCAGTTCAAAGGACGGACCAATCAGCGACGTTTCATGTCGCCCGAGGGTACCTACCTTTTCCGGTTTGGTTAATGTCGTTGTGTTTTCTGATTTGCCGTCGTGTTTTCTGTTTTCTCGTCGTGTTTTCTGTTTTGCCGTTGTGTTTCTGATTTATCGTTGTGTTTTCTGTTTTGCCGTTGTGTTTTTTCTTTTGGCGTCGTGTTTTCTGTTTTGCCGTCGTGTTTTCTGATTTGTCGTCGTGTTTTCTGTTTCGCCGTCGTATTTTCTGTTTTGCTGTCATGTTTTTTCTTTTGCCGTCATGTTTTCTGTTTTGCCGTCGTGTTTTCTGATTTGCCGTTGTGTTTTCTGTTTTGCCGTTGTGTTTTCTGACTTGCCGTTGTGTTTTCTGATTTGCCTTTGTGATTTGCACTTCAATTATTTAATACAGATTTTAAACCACGACACAGAAGGATTTTCACTGGTGTGTTTCTGCATCAGATGCATCAAATTGTTTACAGAAGTTGTGTATCCAGAGAAGCTGCTGAAGGCTCCTCAGTGGCTTTGTTCCGCAAAAAAGCAGTTGATGTTGGAAAATCACTGTGACTCTGAAGTACCATGTCACAGTAAAGGGGAAGAATGTTTCTTGTTTGGGTTTAAGAAGAGGCAAAATGTGGTATTTGCCTTTGCTCGTCAGGAAATATATATTCATAGGAATCATGCATTATATGAACAGAGAAAATTAAATGTTTGGAGAATCGTTTGTAGTTATTTTAAAGCACACCCAAGGGTTATTTACTTTGCAGATACACATTGGTTTGAAGCAAACATTTATGCACACTCAGACAGAGACACCATGGCTTTTCTTTAAGTTTGGACCGTTTAATAAAGGTTTTATTGCTGACTTTTCATTAGCCCTTTGCTCCATTTCTTTGTAGATTCGACTAAGAGATTTGAGTATTTTGCTTTTTTTTTTTGTTCATTTGAGTAACCTTTGTGATATTAAGTCTAAAGGGGTTTTTACACTTTAGTATAATTTATTAGTACTATTTTCTGATGGTTCTCAATCCGTGTATCATTCAATCTTTTGATATTCTATATAAAAACAAATTCGAAAAATAGTTTTTTCATTTTTCGATTATTAATCTGATACCAAAAAACAAATAATGGTTTGTTTTTCGTTATTTTGATTTTATAATCAGAACAAAAAGATTGATTTTGATATTTTATTTGTCTAAGAGCTGCTGCAGGTTCTGCTGCAAGGACTCCTGCAACTCCAAGAGCCGCCGTGACAAAAACGTTCCAAAGGTGACCAAATAAATCCTTCACTCCTCATGCAACCGTAGAATTCTGTTCTATCACTTATTACATTTCTATGTATGCAACACTGTTTGTATGACAGCGGATAGAAGCATCACACCATTGTGTTCAAGCTATTAACTGCCATCTTGTAATCCTGGCCACAACACCAAACGGTAACACGGAACAACACGTACACAGTTGTGACAAGAGAAATCAACACTGATTATACATCAGCAGAAAAATATGCTTTCAATGTTATGGTTATATTAACGTTATATCACATAAGGGTATCTGCATAGTTTACCTGCATGCACTGGCTATATTGTAGTCACTGACATTACAACGTTGATTTATGAGGAACGAGTAAACTTTTGGGGTATGAGTAATACGGTTATTTAAAAATAATAAATTGTCAATGACTGACAATTGCTGATAATTTTCAGAAGAATGGAAAATCCCAGATCAGCTGTTCTAAACAACCACACATGTACATAAAGTAATTAAACTGATGGTACCACAGACAAAGTGTTGTCTAATTTACTTCTTTTTGTAAAGGAAATAGACCTGCACATAATAAAAATGGCATTAAAACAATGATCAAATACTGAAGTTTTTCTGAATCACATCTATGGTATGTAGGACTGCAACTGCCAAAATCAAAATAAATGACAAGTAACAATTAATGAATAAATGCACCAAAAACAATATTAAAATGAAATGAATTAAGGCATAAATTAATTTGTAAAATGAGACATACATTGGCATTACTTTTTTATCTTTCTTCTGTGTTTATTTACCTTTATATTGGTTGTATTATTTATTTACGTTCCCATTTCATTTAATTGATTAATTTTGTATGTATTTATTTCTGTATTTATTGTTTTCCCTTTGCATTTCTCCCCTATTTATTTCCCCAAAGTATTTATTCCTTTTTACACTTCTTTATGCATGTCTTTCAAAGTGCGTCCTTGGGTAAAAAAGGAGCTGGTAAAGGTGACACAGTTTAACTGGTGATTGAATTAACTGGTGACGGTCACATGTGTGTTGGCGTGGCTTATGAGTCAGTTGTACACAACCGAGGAAATGAACGACTCGATTCCTTCGCTGCTAGACACGCATCGTGGACATTCATTTTCCTGTGGACAACATCACAGGACAATAGTGGACTGTACACTCGCCACCGCTGATCGCTACAAACGTGTCATGTTATCTTAAAATAACGTTGTCTTCTGCGGCGTAAAAGAACACATTAATTGGTCAACTGAAGTTTGAATTAACAACTTTTTACACAACTTTTTAACGTGTCACACGGCTCACTGGATGTTTTCTGTTTTCAGACCATTTTCTTTAATCCCTAGAGATGGTTGTGCGTGAAAATCCCAGTAGAGCAGCAGTTTCTGAAATACAACATGCCCGCCGCCTCTGCCCCTGTTGTCCTCACCTACTGGCGCTCGCACTGGACCTGTGAAGACTGGTGGGAGGATGTTTGTGTTGGGCCACAAGCGCTGGCCAGGCCCTATGAGGACAGCCATCGACAACCTGCTCAATAAACACCGTGGGCAGAAGGACATGCTGAAGCTTGTGGACCAGGACTATGCTGCTCTAGTTCACAACTCCTGTAGAGACCCAAATAGCATGCTCCACCCAACGACCAAACTTCACATTGCACTGTATCTAAAGCATCTAAGCAAGCTACTAAACACCAGCTCCTCCTTAAACACAAGTCCAGAAAAACTCCAAGAGAGGCAGCAAATCTGGCACTCTCTGACAGAGGGAAGTGAGACTACAAGTGTGCAAGTTGTTACCATGCCAGTTGCAGTAGTTAACCCACCTTCAACTGTTCAGACCCAGGCCACAGCTTTAACTAAAGACTCTTTTGAGAAAATAGTTCAAAGCATTGTGGAGAAGCAGCAGCCAACAGCAGCCAGAACAAAAGAGGACTGGCACAAAAACGTGTCTTTCCTGTTGCCAGCCAAAGTCACGATATGAGAATGATGGTTCTTTCATCCACTTCTTCTACCAGCAGGGCCCCGTCAGATACTTCTACTGCTCCACCAAGGTTTTTAAAGCTTATAGTGCAGAAGTCCTGACAAACCCAAAAATGCCCTTCAAAGACTTTTCAGGGACCCAATTCTTCCAACAGGAACTGGATGCCACAAGGAAAAGGGTGGAGGAGAGAGGGCGGCAAAAAAGGAAAAGGCCTGACTCCCCGCAGACAGGTCGCAAGTGCAGATTCTGTAAAATGGAACTGAAGCAGGGCCCAAACAGTCCTCATGTCCACACAGGCTTCCCTGGAGTAGCAGGGAAGTACATTTACTGCCCAGCTAAAGTCTTGTCTTTGGACAAATATCAGGGCATGGAGAAGGAGATGACCTGGAAAGAGTTCCAGGATTCTGCCTTTTATGGGATGGAAAAACAGAGCTGGGAGGCTGAAAAGGGAAAATGAGGGACATGAAGAGGGGGGTGTCTTGTTATGTATATATCTTTTGCTCATTATCATCTTAATTTAAAGTATTTAAATTTTCAATAATTTAACTTTCTACTTATTTTTTATAAGATGCATGTCTCATGTGCAAAACATTTTAACATTGGAATTTATTGAAAATGTTATTTTGTGTTGTGTACTCTTAAGAGTGTGTAATAAACCACGTATTTAATTAATCAATGTCTACATGTCTCATAAATAAGTAATTAAGAATTTAAAGTGATCAGTCAAAAGTCTATAATTGAATGCATATGTTAATTTCAATGAAAGTTTTCTTACTCAGAATATAATTGTTAAATATCGAAAATAAGTCAAGCACCTGAGTGGGACTTACATTTCTTTGTTATAAGTTGATGTATATCTTGAATAATGAATCACAAGCTTTGTCCCAATTGGGATACGAACCTGCGTCCAAATAATCATTCTTAAATATTCAGTGGTAGAATTCTCGCCTGCCAATGCAGAGAGAGTTTTAACTTTGTCATACGACAGTGGAAACTGGGCAGCAGACTCTTCTGCCAGGAATCCACAGCTGGCTGTTGAGCCTCAGACACTGACATACTTGGTCTGTGCATTACATGTCAGGACACATCATACTTGAAACAGTTATCATAAATCCTTTCTCTGAGACTCTGTACATTGTGACTTGTTGTAGCTTCTAAAGTTAAGAGTTTATGATAAAAGTGCACTAAGTGGAAACAAGTAAAACATTTTGTCCTAAGCCAAGCATACACCCGAGACCTGAAGAAATTGCAATTTGGACCTGATGATGAGAGAGTGTGTGCCAAATTTGGTCACGAACCTTCCGATTGCTGTGGAGACATTTCACCCAAAAGTAGTGTCAAGAACCACTGGGTGGCGCTATATCGGTGCGAAAGCCCACTCGCAGCACTGTCACTAGCATTGGTGGTTCAGTGGTAGAATTCTCGCCTGCCACGCGGGAGGCCCGGGTCCGATTCCCGGCCAATGCAGAGAGAGTTTTAACTTTGTCATACGACAGTGGAAACTGGGCAGCAGACTCTTCTGCCAAGAATCCACAACTGGCTGTTGAGCCTCAGACACTGTCTGTGCACTACAGGTCAGGACACATCATACTTGAAACAGTTATCATAAATCCTTTCTCTGAGACTCTGTACATTGTGACTTGTTGTAGCTTCTAAAGTTAAGAGTTTACGATAAAAGTGCACTAAGTGGAAACAAGTAAAACATTTTGTCCTAAGCCAAGCATACACCCGAGACCTGAAGAAATTGCAATTTGGACCTGATGATGAGAGAGTGTGTGCCAAATTTGGTCACAAACCTTCCGATTGCTGTGGAGACATTTCACCCAAAAGTAGTGTCAAGAACCACTGGGTGGCGCTATATCACTGCGAAAGCCCACTCCAAGCACTGTCACTAGCATTGGTGGTTCAGTGGTAGAATTCTCGCCTGCCACGCGGGAGGCCCGGGTTCGATTCCCGGCCAATGCAGAGAGAGTTTTAACTTTGTCATACGACAGTGGAAACTGGGCAGCAGACTCTTCTGCCAAGAATCCACAACTGGCTGTTGAGCCTCAGACACTGTCTGTGCACTACAGGTCAGGACACATCATACTTGAAACAGTTATCATAAATCCTTTCTCTGAGACTCTGTACATTGTGACAACAAGAATCTTCTAAAGTTAAGAGTTTCTGATAAAAGTGCGCTAAGTGGAAACAAGTAAAACATTTTGTCCTAAGCCAAGCATACACCCGAGACCTGAAGAAATTGCAATTTGGACCTGATGATGAGAGAGTGTGTGCCAAATTTGGTCACAAACCTTCCCATTGCTGTGGAGACATTTCACCCAAAAGTAGTGTCAAGAACCACTGGGTGGCGCTATATCGGTGCGAAAGCCCACTCCAAGCACTGTCACTAGCATTGGTGGTTCAGTGGTAGAATTCTCGCCTGCCACGCGGGAGGCCCGGGTTCGATTCCCGGCCAATGCAGAGAGAGTTTTAACTTTGTCATACGACAGTGGAAACTGGGCAGCAGACTCTTCTGCCAAGAATCCACAACTGGCTGTTGAGCCTCAGACACTGTCTGTGCACTACAGGTCAGGACACATCATACTTGAAACAGTTATCATAAATCCTTTCTCTGAGACTCTGTACATTGTGACTTGTTGTAGCTTCTAAAGTTAAGAGTTTACGATAAAAGTGCACTAAGTGGAAACAAGTAAAACATTTTGTCCTAAGCCAAGCATACACCCGAGACCTGAAGAAATTGCAATTTGGACCTGATGATGAGAGAGTGTGTGCCAAATTTGGTCACAAACCTTCCCATTGCTGTGGAGACATTTCACCCAAAAGTAGTGTCAAGAACCACTGGGTGGCGCTATATCGGTGCGAAAGCCCACTCAAAGCACTGTCAGTAGCATTGGTGGTTCAGTGGTAGAATTCTCGCCTGCCACGCGGGAGGCCCGGGTTCGATTCCCGGCCAATGCAGAGAGAGTTTTAACTTTGTCATACGACAGTGGAAACTGGGCAGCAGACTCTTCTGCCAAGAATCCACAACTGGCTGTTGAGCCTCAGACACTGTCTGTGCACTACAGGTCAGGACACATCATACTTGAAACAGTTATCATAAATCCTTTCTCTGAGACTCTGTACATTGTGACTTGTTGTAGCTTCTAAAGTTAAGAGTTTCTGATAAAAGTGCGCTAAGTGGAAACAAGTAAAACATTTTGTCCTAAGCCAAGCATACACCCGAGACCTGAAGAAATTGCAATTTGGACCTGATGATGAGAGAGTGTGTGCCAAATTTGGTCACAAACCTTCCCATTGCTGTGGAGACATTTCACCCAAAAGCAGTGTCAAGAACCACTGGGTGGCGCTATATCACTGCGAAAGCCCACTCCAAGCACTGTCACTAGCATTGGTGGTTCAGTGGTAGAATTCTCGCCTGCCACGCGGGAGGCCCGGGTTCGATTCCCGGCCAATGCAGAGAGAGTTTTAACTTTGTCATACGACAGTGGAAACTGGGCAGCAGACTCTTCTGCCAAGAATCCACAACTGGCTGTTGAGCCTCAGACACTGTCTGTGCACTACAGGTCAGGACACATCATACTTGAAACAGTTATCATAAATCCTTTCTCTGAGACTCTGTACATTGTGACTTGTTGTAGCTTCTAAAGTTAAGAGTTTACGATAAAAGTGCACTAAGTGGAAACAAGTAAAACATTTTGTCCTAAGCCAAGCATACACCCGAGACCTGAAGAAATTGCAATTTGGACCTGATGATGAGAGAGTGTGTGCCAAATTTGGTCACAAACCTTCCGATTGCTGTGGAGACATTTCACCCAAAAGTAGTGTCAAGAACCACTGGGTGGCGCTATATCGGTGCGAAAGCCCACTCGAAGCACTGTCACTAGCATTGGTGGTTCAGTGGTAGAATTCTCGCCTGCCACGCGGGAGGCCCGGGTTCGATTCCCGGCCAATGCAGAGAGAGTTTTAACTTTGTCATACGACAGTGGAAACTGGGCAGCAGACTCTTCTGCCAAGAATCCACAACTGGCTGTTGAGCCTCAGACACTGTCTGTGCACTACAGGTCAGGACACATCATACTTGAAACAGTTATCATAAATCCTTTCTCTGAGACTCTGTACATTGTGACTTGTTGTAGCTTCTAAAGTTAAGAGTTTCTGATAAAAGTGCGCTAAGTGGAAACAAGTAAAACATTTTGTCCTAAGCCAAGCATACACCCGAGACCTGAAGAAATTGCAATTTGGACCTGATGATGAGAGAGTGTGTGCCAAATTTGGTCACAAACCTTCCCATTGCTGTGGAGACATTTCACCCAAAAGTAGTGTCAAGAACCACTGGGTGGCGCTATATCGGTGCGAAAGCCCACTCGAAGCACTGTCACTAGCATTGGTGGTTCAGTGGTAGAATTCTCGCCTGCCACGCGGGAGGCCCGGGTTCGATTCCCGGCCAATGCAGAGAGAGTTTTAACTTTGTCATACGACAGTGGAAACTGGGCAGCAGACTCTTCTGCCAAGAATCCACAACTGGCTGTTGAGCCTCAGACACTGTCTGTGCACTACAGGTCAGGACACATCATACTTGAAACAGTTATCATAAATCCTTTCTCTGAGACTCTGTACATTGTGACTTGTTGTAGCTTCTAAAGTTAAGAGTTTACGATAAAAGTGCACTAAGTGGAAACAAGTAAAACATTTTGTCCTAAGCCAAGCATACACCCGAGACCTGAAGAAATTGCAATTTGGACCTGATGATGAGAGAGTGTGTGCCAAATTTGGTCACAAACCTTCCCATTGCTGTGGAGACATTTCACCCAAAAGTAGTGTCAAGAACCACTGGGTGGCGCTATATCGGTGCGAAAGCCCACTCGACGCACTGTCAGTAGCATTGGTGGTTCAGTGGTAGAATTCTCGCCTGCCACGCGGGAGGCCCGGGTTCGATTCCCGGCCAATGCAGAGAGAGTTTTAACTTTGTCATACGACAGTGGAAACTGGGCAGCAGACTCTTCTGCCAAGAATCCACAACTGGCTGTTGAGCCTCAGACACTGTCTGTGCACTACAGGTCAGGACACATCATACTTGAAACAGTTATCATAAATCCTTTCTCTGAGACTCTGTACATTGTGACTTGTTGTAGCTTCTAAAGTTAAGAGTTTACGATAAAAGTGCACTAAGTGGAAACAAGTAAAACATTTTGTCCTAAGCCAAGCATACACCCGAGACCTGAAGAAATTGCAATTTGGACCTGATGATGAGAGAGTGTGTGCCAAATTTGGTCACAAACCTTCCCATTGCTGTGGAGACATTTCACCCAAAAGTAGTGTCAAGAACCACTGGGTGGCGCTATATCGGTGCGAAAGCCCACTCGACGCACTGTCAGTAGCATTGGTGGTTCAGTGGTAGAATTCTCGCCTGCCACGCGGGAGGCCCGGGTTCGATTCCCGGCCAATGCAGAGAGAGTTTTAACTTTGTCATACGACAGTGGAAACTGGGCAGCAGACTCTTCTGCCAAGAATCCACAACTGGCTGTTGAGCCTCAGACACTGTCTGTGCACTACAGGTCAGGACACATCATACTTGAAACAGTTATTATAAATCCTTTCTCTGAGACTCTGTACATTGTGACTTGTTGTAGCTTCTAAAGTTAAGAGTTTCTGATAAAAGTGCGCTAAGTGGAAACAAGTAAAACATTTTGTCCTAAGCCAAGCATACACCCGAGACCTGAAGAAATTGCAATTTGGACCTGATGATGAGAGAGTGTGTGCCAAATTTGGTCACAAACCTTCCCATTGCTGTGGAGACATTTCACCCAAAAGCAGTGTCAAGAACCACTGGGTGGCGCTATATCGGTGCGAAAGCCCACTCGAAGCACTGTCACTAGCATTGGTGGTTCAGTGGTAGAATTCTCGCCTGCCACGCGGGAGGCCCGGGTTCGATTCCCGGCCAATGCAGAGAGAGTTTTAACTTTGTCATACGACAGTGGAAACTGGGCAGCAGACTCTTCTGCCAAGAATCCACAACTGGCTGTTGAGCCTCAGACACTGTCTGTGCACTACAGGTCAGGACACATCATACTTGAAACAGTTATCATAAATCCTTTCTCTGAGACTCTGTACATTGTGACTTGTTGTAGCTTCTAAAGTTAAGAGTTTACGATAAAAGTGCACTAAGTGGAAACAAGTAAAACATTTTGTCCTAAGCCAAGCATACACCCGAGACCTGAAGAAATTGCAATTTGGACCTGATGATGAGAGAGTGTGTGCCAAATTTGGTCACAAACCTTCCCATTGCTGTGGAGACATTTCACCCAAAAGTAGTGTCAAGAACCACTGGGTGGCGCTATATCGCTGCGAAAGCCCACTCCAAGCACTGTCACTAGCATTGGTGGTTCAGTGGTAGAATTCTCGCCTGCCACGCGGGAGGCCCGGGTTCGATTCCCGGCCAATGCAGAGAGAGTTTTAACTTTGTCATACGACAGTGGAAACTGGGCAGCAGACTCTTCTGCCAAGAATCCACAACTGGCTGTTGAGCCTCAGACACTGACATACTTGGTCTGTGCATTACATGTCAGGACAAATCATGCTTGAAACAGTTATCATAAATCCTTTCTCTGAGACTCTGTACATTGTGACAACAAGAATCTTCTAAAGTTAAGAGTTTACGATAAAAGTGCACTAATTGGAAACAAGTAAAACATTTTGTCCTAAGCCAAGCATACACCCGAGACCTGAAGAAATTGCAATT
This sequence comes from Semicossyphus pulcher, assembly GCF_022749685.1. Lineage (NCBI taxonomy): Eukaryota > Metazoa > Chordata > Actinopteri > Labriformes > Labridae > Semicossyphus > Semicossyphus pulcher. The sequence goes on along the minus strand of NW_027211615.1, from coordinate 23,123,259 downwards.
TGGACCTGATGATGAGAGAGTGTGTGCCAAATTTGGTCACAAACCTTCCGATTGCTGTGGAGACATTTCACCCAAAAGTAGTGTCAAGAACCACTGGGTGGCGCTATATCGCTGCGAAAGCCCACTCAAAGCACTGTCACTAGCATTGGTGGTTCAGTGGTAGAATTCTCGCCTGCCACGCGGGAGGCCCGGGTTCGATTCCCGGCCAATGCAGAGAGAGTTTTAACTTTGTCATACGACAGTGGAAACTGGGCAGCAGACTCTTCTGCCAAGAATCCACAACTGGCTGTTGAGCCTCAGACACTGCAGGTCAGGACACATCATACTTGAAACAGTTATCATAAATCCTTTCTCTGAGACTCTGTACATTGTGACTTGTTGTAGCTTCTAAAGTTAAGAGTTTACGATAAAAGTGCACTAAGTGGAAACAAGTAAAACATTTTGTCCTAAGCCAAGCATACACCCGAGACTTGAAGAAATTGCAATTTGGACCTGATGATGAGAGAGTGTGTGCCAAATTTGGTCACAAACCTTCCCATTGCTGTGGAGACATTTCACCCAAAAGTAGTGTCAAGAACCACTGGGTGGCGCTATATCGCTGCGAAAGCCCACTCGAAGCACTGTCACTAACATTGGTGGTTCAGTGGGAGAATTCTCGCCTGCCACGCGGGAGGCCCGGGTTCGATTCCCGGCCAATGCAGAGAGAGTTTTAACTTTGTCATACGACAGTGGAAACTGGGCAGCAGACTCTTCTGCCAAGAATCCACAACTGGCTGTTGAGCCTCAGACACTGTCTGTGCACTACAGGTCAGGACACATCATACTTGAAACAGTTATCATAAATCCTTTCTCTGAGACTCTGTACATTGTGACTTGTTGTAGCTTCTAAAGTTAAGAGTTTACGATAAAAGTGCACTAAGTGGAAACAAGTAAAACATTTTGTCCTAAGCCAAGCATACACCCGAGACCTGAAGAAATTGCAATTTGGACCTGATGATGAGAGAGTGTGTGCCAAATTTGGTCACAAACCTTCCGATTGCTGTGGAGACATTTCACCCAAAAGTAGTGTCAAGAACCACTGGGTGGCGCTATATCGCTGCGAAAGCCCACTCCAAGCACTGTCACTAGCATTGGTGGTTCAGTGGTAGAATTCTCGCCTGCCACGCGGGAGGCCCGGGTTCGATTCCCGGCCAATGCAGAGAGAGTTTTAACTTTGTCATACGACAGTGGAAACTGGGCAGCAGACTCTTCTGCCAAGAATCCACAACTGGCTGTTGAGCCTCAGACACTGTCTGTGCACTACAGGTCAGGACACATCATACTTGAAACAGTTATCATAAATCCTTTCTCTGAGACTCTGTACATTGTGACTTGTTGTAGCTTCTAAAGTTAAGAGTTTACGATAAAAGTGCACTAAGTGGAAACAAGTAAAACATTTTGTCCTAAGCCAAGCATACACCCGAGACCTGAAGAAATTGCAATTTGGACCTGATGATGAGAGAGTGTGTGCCAAATTTGGTCACAAACCTTCCCATTGCTGTGGAGACATTTCACCCAAAAGTAGTGTCAAGAACCACTGGGTGGCGCTATATCGCTGCGAAAGCCCACTCGAAGCACTGTCACTAACATTGGTGGTTCAGTGGTAGAATTCTCGCCTGCCACGCGGGAGGCCCGGGTTCGATTCCCGGCCAATGCAGAGAGAGTTTTAACTTTGTCATACGACAGTGGAAACTGGGCAGCAGACTCTTCTGCCAAGAATCCACAACTGGCTGTTGAGCCTCAGACACTGTCTGTGCACTACAGGTCAGGACACATCATACTTGAAACAGTTATCATAAATCCTTTCTCTGAGACTCTGTACATTGTGACTTGTTGTAGCTTCTAAAGTTAAGAGTTTACGATAAAAGTGCACTAAGTGGAAACAAGTAAAACATTTTGTCCTAAGCCAAGCATACACCCGAGACCTGAAGAAATTGCAATTTGGACCTGATGATGAGAGAGTGTGTGCCAAATTTGGTCACAAACCTTCCGATTGCTGTGGAGACATTTCACCCAAAAGTAGTGTCAAGAACCACTGGGTGGCGCTATATCGCTGCGAAAGCCCACTCCAAGCACTGTCACTAGCATTGGTGGTTCAGTGGTAGAATTCTCACCTGCCACGCGGGAGGCCCGGGTTCGATTCCCGGCCAATGCAGAGAGAGTTTTAACTTTGTCATACGACAGTGGAAACTGGGCAGCAGACTCTTCTGCCAAGAATCCACAACTGGCTGTTGAGCCTCAGACACTGACATACTTGGTCTGTGCACTACAGGTCAGGACACATCATACTTGAAACAGTTATCATAAATCCTTTCTCTGAGACTCTGTACATTGTGACTTGTTGTAGCTTCTAAAGTTAAGAGTTTATGATAAAAGTGCGCTAAGTGGAAACAAGTAAAACATTTTGTCCTAAGCCAAGCATACACCCGAGACCTGAAGAAATTGCAATTTGGACCTGATGATGAGAGAGTGTGTGCCAAATTTGGTCACAAACCTTCCCATTGCTGTGGAGACATTTCACCCAAAAGTAGTGTCAAGAACCACTGGGTGGCGCTATATCGGTGCGAAAGCCCATTCCAAGCACTGTCACTAGCATTGGTGGTTCAGTGGTAGAATTCTCGCCTGCCACGCGGGAGGCCCGGGTTCGATTCCCGGCCAATGCAGAGAGAGTTTTAACTTTGTCATACGACAGTGGAAACTGGGCAGCAGACTCTTCTGCCAAGAATCCACAACTGGCTGTTGAGCCTCAGACACTGTCTGTGCACTACAGGTCAGGACACATCATACTTGAAACAGTTATCATAAATCCTTTCTCTGAGACTCTGTACATTGTGACTTGTTGTAGCTTCTAAAGTTAAGAGTTTATGATAAAAGTGCGCTAAGTGGAAACAAGTAAAACATTTTGTCCTAAGCCAAGCATACACCCGAGACCTGAAGAAATTGCAATTTGGACCTGATGATGAGAGAGTGTGTGCCAAATTTGGTCACAAACCTTCCCATTGCTGTGGAGACATTTCACCCAAAAGTAGTGTCAAGAACCACTGGGTGGCGCTATATCGGTGCGAAAGCCCACTCGAAGCACTGTCACTAGCATTGGTGGTTCAGTGGTAGAATTCTCGCCTGCCACGCGGGAGGCCCGGGTTCGATTCCCGGCCAATGCAGAGAGAGTTTTAACTTTGTCATACGACAGTGGAAACTGGGCAGCAGACTCTTCTGCCAAGAATCCACAACTGGCTGTTGAGCCTCAGACACTGACATACTTGGTCTGTGCACTACAGGTCAGGACACATCATACTTGAAACAGTTATCATAAATCCTTTCTCTGAGACTCTGTACATTGTGACTTGTTGTAGCTTCTAAAGTTAAGAGTTTATGATAAAAGTGCGCTAAGTGGAAACAAGTAAAACATTTTGTCCTAAGCCAAGCATACACCCGAGACCTGAAGAAATTGCAATTTGGACCTGATGATGAGAGAGTGTGTGCCAAATTTGGTCACAAACCTTCCCATTGCTGTGGAGACATTTCACCCAAAAGTAGTGTCAAGAACCACTGGGTGGCGCTATATCGGTGCGAAAGCCCACTCGCAGCACTGTCACTAGCATTGGTGGTTCAGTGGTAGAATTCTCGCCTGCCACGCGAGAGGCCCGGGTTCGATTCCCGGCCAATGCAGAGAGAGTTTTAACTTTGTCATACGACAGTGGAAACTGGGCAGCAGACTCTTCTGCCAAGAATCCACAACTGGCTGTTGAGCCTCAGACACTGACATACTTGGTCTGTGCACTACAGGTCAGGACACATCATACTTGAAACAGTTATCATAAATCCTTTCTCTGAGACTCTGTACATTGTGACTTGTTGTAGCTTCTAAAGTTAAGAGTTTATGATAAAAGTGCGCTAAGTGGAAACAAGTAAAACATTTTGTCCTAAGCCAAGCATACACCCGAGACCTGAAGAAATTGCAATTTGGACCTGATGATGAGAGAGTGTGTGCCAAATTTGGTCACAAACCTTCCCATTGCTGTGGAGACATTTCACCCAAAAGTAGTGTCAAGAACCACTGGGTGGCGCTATATCGCTGCGAAAGCCCACTCCAAGCACTGTCACTAGCATTGGTGGTTCAGTGGTAGAATTCTCGCCTGCCACGCGGGAGGCCCGGGTTCGATTCCCGGCCAATGCAGAGAGAGTTTTAACTTTGTCATACGACAGTGGAAACTGGGCAGCAGACTCTTCTGCCAAGAATCCACAACTGGCTGTTGAGCCTCAGACACTGACATACTTGGTCTGTGCACTACAGGTCAGGACACATCATACTTGAAACAGTTATCATAAATCCTTTCTCTGAGACTCTGTACATTGTGACTTGTTGTAGCTTCTAAAGTTAAGAGTTTACGATAAAAGTGCACTAAGTGGAAACAAGTAAAACATTTTGTCCTAAGCCAAGCATACACCCGAGACCTGAAGAAATTGCAATTTGGACCTGATGATGAGAGAGTGTGTGCCAAATTTGGTCACAAACCTTCCCATTGCTGTGGAGACATTTCACCCAAAAGTAGTGTCAAGAACCACTGGGTGGCGCTATATCGCTGCGAAAGCCCACTCCAAGCACTGTCACTAGCATTGGTGGTTCAGTGGTAGAATTCTCGCCTGCCACGCGGGAGGCCCGGGTTCGATTCCCGGCCAATGCAGAGAGAGTTTTAACTTTGTCATACGACAGTGGAAACTGGGCAGCAGACTCTTCTGCCAAGAATCCACAACTGGCTGTTGAGCCTCAGACACTGACATACTTGGTCTGTGCATTACATGTCAGGACAAATCATGCTTGAAACAGTTATCATAAATCCTTTCTCTGAGACTCTGTACATTGTGACAACAAGAAGCGTCTAAAGTTAAGAGTTTACGATAAAAGTGCACTAAGTGGAAACAAGTAAAACATTTTGTCCTAAGCCAAGCATACACCCGAGACCTGAAGAAATTGCAATTTGGACCTGATGATGAGAGAGTGTGTGCCAAATTTGGTCACGAACCTTCCGATTGCTGTGGAGACATTTCACCCAAAAGTAGTGTCAAGAACCACTGGGTGGCGCTATATCGGTGCGAAAGCCCACTCGCAGCACTGTCACTAGCATTGGTGGTTCAGTGGTAGAATTCTCGCCTGCCACGCGGGAGGCCCGGGTCCGATTCCCGGCCAATGCAGAGAGAGTTTTAACTTTGTCATACGACAGTGGAAACTGGGCAGCAGACTCTTCTGCCAAGAATCCACAACTGGCTGTTGAGCCTCAGACACTGTCTGTGCACTACAGGTCAGGACACATCATACTTGAAACAGTTATCATAAATCCTTTCTCTGAGACTCTGTACATTGTGACAACAAGAATCTTCTAAAGTTAAGAGTTTACGATAAAAGTGCACTAATTGGAAACAAGTAAAACATTTTGTCCTAAGCCAAGCATACACCCGAGACCTGAAGAAATTGCAATTTGGACCTGATGATGAGAGAGTGTGTGCCAAATTTGGTCACAAACCTTCCCATTGCTGTGGAGACATTTCACCCAAAAGTAGTGTCAAGAACCACTGGGTGGCGCTATATCGCTGCGAAAGCCCACTCAAAGCACTGTCACTAGCATTGGTGGTTCAGTGGTAGAATTCTCGCCTGCCACGCGGGAGGCCCGGGTTCGATTCCCGGCCAATGCAGAGAGAGTTTTAACTTTGTCATACGACAGTGGAAACTGGGCAGCAGACTCTTCTGCCAAGAATCCACAACTGGCTGTTGAGCCTCAGACACTGTCTGTGCACTACAGGTCAGGACACATCATACTTGAAACAGTTATCATAAATCCTTTCTCTGAGACTCTGTACATTGTGACTTGTTGTAGCTTCTAAAGTTAAGAGTTTACGATAAAAGTGCACTAAGTGGAAACAAGTAAAACATTTTGTCCTAAGCCAAGCATACACCCGAGACCTGAAGAAATTGCAATTTGGACCTGATGATGAGAGAGTGTGTGCCAAATTTGGTCACAAACCTTCCGATTGCTGTGGAGACATTTCACCCAAAAGTAGTGTCAAGAACCACTGGGTGGCGCTATATCGGTGCGAAAGCCCACTCCAAGCACTGTCACTAGCATTGGTGGTTCAGTGGTAGAATTCTCGCCTGCCACGCGGGAGGCCCGGGTTCGATTCCCGGCCAATGCAGAGAGAGTTTTAACTTTGTCATACGACAGTGGAAACTGGGCAGCAGACTCTTCTGCCAAGAATCCACAACTGGCTGTTGAGCCTCAGACACTGTCTGTGCACTACATGTCAGGACACATCATACTTGAAACAGTTATCATAAATCCTTTCTCTGAGACTCTGTACATTGTGACTTGTTGTAGCTTCTAAAGTTAAGAGTTTATGATAAAAGTGCGCTAAGTGGAAACAAGTAAAACATTTTGTCCTAAGCCAAGCATACACCCGAGACCTGAAGAAATTGCAATTTGGACCTGATGATGAGAGAGTGTGTGCCAAATTTGGTCACAAACCTTCCGATTGCTGTGGAGACATTTCACCCAAAAGTAGTGTCAAGAACCACTGGGTGGCGCTATATCGCTGCGAAAGCCCACTCGAAGCACTGTCACTAGCATTGGTGGTTCAGTGGTAGAATTCTCGCCTGCCACGCGGGAGGCCCGGGTTCGATTCCCGGCCAATGCAGAGAGAGTTTTAACTTTGTCATACGACAGTGGAAACTGGGCAGCAGACTCTTCTGCCAAGAATCCACAACTGGCTGTTGAGCCTCAGACACTGACATACTTGGTCTGTGCACTACAGGTCAGGACACATCATACTTGAAACAGTTATCATAAATCCTTTCTCTGAGACTCTGTACATTGTGACTTGTTGTAGCTTCTAAAGTTAAGAGTTTATGATAAAAGTGCGCTAAGTGGAAACAAGTAAAACATTTTGTCCTAAGCCAAGCATACACCCGAGACCTGAAGAAATTGCAATTTGGACCTGATGATGAGAGAGTGTGTGCCAAATTTGGTCACAAACCTTCCCATTGCTGTGGAGACATTTCACCCAAAAGTAGTGTCAAGAACCACTGGGTGGCGCTATATCGGTGCGAAAGCCCACTCAAAGCACTGTCAGTAGCATTGGTGGTTCAGTGGTAGAATTCTCGCCTGCCACGCGGGAGGCCCGGGTTCGATTCCCGGCCAATGCAGAGAGAGTTTTAACTTTGTCATACGACAGTGGAAACTGGGCAGCAGACTCTTCTGCCAAGAATCCACAACTGGCTGTTGAGCCTCAGACACTGACATACTTGGTCTGTGCACTACAGGTCAGGACACATCATACTTGAAACAGTTATCATAAATCCTTTCTCTGAGACTCTGTACATTGTGACTTGTTGTAGCTTCTAAAGTTAAGAGTTTACGATAAAAGTGCACTAAGTGGAAACAAGTAAAACATTTTGTCCTAAGCCAAGCATACACCCGAGACCTGAAGAAATTGCAATTTGGACCTGATGATGAGAGAGTGTGTGCCAAATTTGGTCACAAACCTTCCCATTGCTGTGGAGACATTTCACCCAAAAGTAGTGTCAAGAACCACTGGGTGGCGCTATATCGGTGCGAAAGCCCACTCCAAGCACTGTCACTAGCATTGGTGGTTCAGTGGTAGAATTCTCGCCTGCCACGCGGGAGGCCCGGGTTCGATTCCCGGCCAATGCAGAGAGAGTTTTAACTTTGTCATACGACAGTGGAAACTGGGCAGCAGACTCTTCTGCCAAGAATCCACAACTGGCTGTTGAGCCTCAGACACTGTCTGTGCACTACAGGTCAGGACACATCATACTTGAAACAGTTATCATAAATCCTTTCTCTGAGACTCTGTACATTGTGACTTGTTGTAGCTTCTAAAGTTAAGAGTTTACGATAAAAGTGCACTAAGTGGAAACAAGTAAAACATTTTGTCCTAAGCCAAGCATACACCCGAGACCTGAAGAAATTGCAATTTGGACCTGATGATGAGAGAGTGTGTGCCAAATTTGGTCACAAACCTTCCCATTGCTGTGGAGACATTTCACCCAAAAGTAGTGTCAAGAACATCTGGATGGCGCTATATCGGTGCGAAAGCCCACTCGAAGCACTGTCAGTAGCATTGGTGGTTCAGTGGTAGGATTCTCGCCTGCCACGTGGGAGGCCCGCGTTCGATTCCCGGCCAATGCAGAGAGAGTTTTAACTTTGTCATACGACAGTGGAAACTGGGCAGCAGACTCTTCTGCCAAGAATCCACAACTGGCTGTTGAGCCTCAGACACTGTCTGTGCACTACAGGTCAGGACACATCATACTTGAAACAGTTATCATAAATCCTTTCTCTGAGACTCTGTACATTGTGACTTGTTGTAGCTTCTAAAGTTAAGAGTTTACGATAAAAGTGCGCTAAATGGAAACAAGTAAAACATTTTGTCCTAAGCCAAGCATACACCCGAGACCTGAAGAAATTGCAATTTGGACCTGATGATGAGAGAGTGTGTGCCAAATTTGGCAGCAGACTCTTCTGCCAAGAATCCACAACTGGCTGTTGAGCCTCAGACACTGTCTGTGCACTACATGTCAGGACACATCATACTTGAAACAGTTATCATAAATCCTTTCTCTGAGACTCTGTACATTGTGACTTGTTGTAGCTTCTAAAGTTAAGAGTTTATGATAAAAGTGCGCTAAGTGGAAACAAGTAAAACATTTTGTCCTAAGCCAAGCATACACCCGAGACCTGAAGAAATTGCAATTTGGACCTGATGATGAGAGAGTGTGTGCCAAATTTGGTCACAAACCTTCCGATTGCTGTGGAGACATTTCACCCAAAAGTAGTGTCAAGAACCACTGGGTGGCGCTATATCGCTGCGAAAGCCCACTCGAAGCACTGTCACTAGCATTGGTGGTTCAGTGGTAGAATTCTCACCTGCCACGCGGGAGGCCCGGGTTCGATTCCCGGCCAATGCAGAGAGAGTTTTAACTTTGTCATACGACAGTGGAAACTGGGCAGCAGACTCTTCTGCCAAGAATCCACAACTGGCTGTTGAGCCTCAGACACTGACATACTTGGTCTGTGCACTACAGGTCAGGACACATCATACTTGAAACAGTTATCATAAATCCTTTCTCTGAGACTCTGTACATTGTGACTTGTTGTAGCTTCTAAAGTTAAGAGTTTATGATAAAAGTGCGCTAAGTGGAAACAAGTAAAACATTTTGTCCTAAGCCAAGCATACACCCGAGACCTGAAGAAATTGCAATTTGGACCTGATGATGAGAGAGTGTGTGCCAAATTTGGTCACAAACCTTCCCATTGCTGTGGAGACATTTCACCCAAAAGTAGTGTCAAGAACCACTGGGTGGCGCTATATCGGTGCGAAAGCCCACTCAAAGCACTGTCAGTAGCATTGGTGGTTCAGTGGTAGAATTCTCGCCTGCCACGCGGGAGGCCCGGGTTCGATTCCCGGCCAATGCAGAGAGAGTTTTAACTTTGTCATACGACAGTGGAAACTGGGCAGCAGACTCTTCTGCCAAGAATCCACAACTGGCTGTTGAGCCTCAGACACTGACATACTTGGTCTGTGCACTACAGGTCAGGACACATCATACTTGAAACAGTTATCATAAATCCTTTCTCTGAGACTCTGTACATTGTGACTTGTTGTAGCTTCTAAAGTTAAGAGTTTACGATAAAAGTGCACTAAGTGGAAACAAGTAAAACATTTTGTCCTAAGCCAAGCATACACCCGAGACCTGAAGAAATTGCAATTTGGACCTGATGATGAGAGAGTGTGTGCCAAATTTGGTCACAAACCTTCCCATTGCTGTGGAGACATTTCACCCAAAAGTAGTGTCAAGAACCACTGGGTGGCGCTATATCGGTGCGAAAGCCCACTCCAAGCACTGTCACTAGCATTGGTGGTTCAGTGGTAGAATTCTCGCCTGCCACGCGGGAGGCCCGGGTTCGATTCCCGGCCAATGCAGAGAGAGTTTTAACTTTGTCATACGACAGTGGAAACTGGGCAGCAGACTCTTCTGCCAAGAATCCACAACTGGCTGTTGAGCCTCAGACACTGACATACTTGGTCTGTGCACTACAGGTCAGGACACATCATACTTGAAACAGTTATCATAAATCCTTTCTCTGAGACTCTGTACATTGTGACTTGTTGTAGCTTCTAAAGTTAAGAGTTTACGATAAAAGTGCACTAAGTGGAAACAAGTAAAACATTTTGTCCTAAGCCAAGCATACACCCGAGACCTGAAGAAATTGCAATTTGGACCTGATGATGAGAGAGTGTGTGCCAAATTTGGTCACAAACCTTCCCATTGCTGTGGAGACATTTCACCCAAAAGTAGTGTCAAGAACCACTGGGTGGCGCTATATCGGTGCGAAAGCCCACTCCAAGCACTGTCACTAGCATTGGTGGTTCAGTGGTAGAATTCTCGCCTGCCACGCGGGAGGCCCGGGTTCGATTCCCGGCCAATGCAGAGAGAGTTTTAACTTTGTCATACGACAGTGGAAACTGGGCAGCAGACTCTTCTGCCAAGAATCCACAACTGGCTGTTGAGCCTCAGACACTGTCTGTGCACTACAGGTCAGGACACATCATACTTGAAACAGTTATCATAAATCCTTTCTCTGAGACTCTGTACATTGTGACAACAAGAATCTTCTAAAGTTAAGAGTTTACGATAAAAGTGCACTAATTGGAAACAAGTAAAACATTTTGTCCTAAGCCAAGCATACACCCGAGACCTGAAGAAATTGCAATTTGGACCTGATGATGAGAGAGTGTGTGCCAAATTTGGTCACAAACCTTCCCATTGCTGTGGAGACATTTCACCCAAAAGTAGTGTCAAGAACCACTGGGTGGCGCTATATCGCTGCGAAAGCCCACTCAAAGCACTGTCACTAGCATTGGTGGTTCAGTGGTAGAATTCTCGCCTGCCACGCGGGAGGCCCGGGTTCGATTCCCGGCCAATGCAGAGAGAGTTTTAACTTTGTCATACGACAGTGGAAACTGGGCAGCAGACTCTTCTGCCAAGAATCCACAACTGGCTGTTGAGCCTCAGACACTGTCTGTGCACTACAGGTCAGGACACATCATACTTGAAACAGTTATCATAAATCCTTTCTCTGAGACTCTGTACATTGTGACTTGTTGTAGCTTCTAAAGTTAAGAGTTTACGATAAAAGTGCACTAAGTGGAAACAAGTAAAACATTTTGTCCTAAGCCAAGCATACACCCGAGACCTGAAGAAATTGCAATTTGGACCTGATGATGAGAGAGTGTGTGCCAAATTTAGTCACAAACCTTCCGATTGCTGTGGAGACATTTCACCCAAAAGTAGTGTCAAGAACCACTGGGTGGCGCTATATCGCTGCGAAAGCCCACTCCAAGCACTGTCACTAGCATTGGTGGTTCAGTGGTAGAATTCTCGCCTGCCACGCGGGAGGCCCGGGTTCGATTCCCGGCCAATGCAGAGAGAGTTTTAACTTTGTCATACGACAGTGGAAACTGGGCAGCAGACTCTTCTGCCAAGAATCCACAACTGGCTGTTGAGCCTCAGACACTGACATACTTGGTCTGTGCACTACAGGTCAGGACACATCATACTTGAAACAGTTATCATAAATCCTTTCTCTGAGACTCTGTACATTGTGACTTGTTGTAGCTTCTAAAGTTAAGAGTTTACGATAAAAGTGCACTAAGTGGAAACAAGTAAAACATTTTGTCCTAAGCCAAGCATACACCCGAGACCTGAAGAAATTGCAATTTGGACCTGATGATGAGAGAGTGTGTGCCAAATTTGGTCACAAACCTTCCCATTGCTGTGGAGACATTTCACCCAAAAGTAGTGTCAAGAACCACTGGGTGGCGCTATATCGGTGCGAAAGCCCACTCGAAGCACTGTCACTAGCATTGGTGGTTCAGTGGTAGAATTCTCGCCTGCCACGCGGGAGGCCCGGGTTCGATTCCCGGCCAATGCAGAGAGAGTTTTAACTTTGTCATACGACAGTGGAAACTGGGCAGCAGACTCTTCTGCCAAGAATCCACAACTGGCTGTTGAGCCTCAGACACTGTCTGTGCACTACAGGTCAGGACACATCATACTTGAAACAGTTATCATAAATCCTTTCTCTGAGACTCTGTACATTGTGACTTGTTGTAGCTTCTAAAGTTAAGAGTTTACGATAAAAGTGCACTAAGTGGAAACAAGTAAAACATTTTGTCCTAAGCCAAGCATACACCCGAGACCTGAAGAAATTGCAATTTGGACCTGATGATGAGAGAGTGTGTGCCAAATTTGGTCACAAACCTTCCCATTGCTGTGGAGACATTTCACCCAAAAGTAGTGTCAAGAACATCTGGATGGCGCTATATCGGTGCGAAAGCCCACTCGAAGCACTGTCAGTAGCATTGGTGGTTCAGTGGTAGAATTCTCGCCTGCCACGCGGGAGGCCCGGGTTCGATTCCCGGCCAATGCAGAGAGAGTTTTAACTTTGTCATACGACAGTGGAAACTGGGCAGCAGACTCTTCTGCCAAGAATCCACAACTGGCTGTTGAGCCTCAGACACTGTCTGTGCACTACAGGTCAGGACACATCATACTTGAAACAGTTATCATAAATCCTTTCTCTGAGACTCTGTACATTGTGACTTGTTGTAGCTTCTAAAGTTAAGAGTTTACGATAAAAGTGCACTAAGTGGAAACAAGTAAAACATTTTGTCCTAAGCCAAGCATACACCCGAGACCTGAAGAAATTGCAATTTGGACCTGATGATGAGAGAGTGTGTGCCAAATTTGGTCACAAACCTTCCCATTGCTGTGGAGACATTTCACCCAAAAGTAGTGTCAAGAACCACTGGGTGGCGCTATATCGGTGCGAAAGCCCACTCCAAGCACTGTCACTAGCATTGGTGGTTCAGTGGTAGAATTCTCGCCTGCCACGCGGGAGGCCCGGGTTCGATTCCCGGCCAATGCAGAGAGAGTTTTAACTTTGTCATACGACAGTGGAAACTGGGCAGCAGACTCTTCTGCCAAGAATCCACAACTGGCTGTTGAGCCTCAGACACTGTCTGTGCACTACAGGTCAGGACACATCATACTTGAAACAGTTATCATAAATCCTTTCTCTGAGACTCTGTACATTGTGACTTGTTGTAGCTTCTAAAGTTAAGAGTTTACGATAAAAGTGCACTAAGTGGAAACAAGTAAAACATTTTGTCCTAAGCCAAGCATACACCCGAGACCTGAAGAAATTGCAATTTGGACCTGATGATGAGAGAGTGTGTGCCAAATTTGGTCACAAACCTTCCCATTGCTGTGGAGACATTTCACCCAAAAGTAGTGTCAAGAACCACTGGGTGGCGCTATATCAGTGCGAAAGCCCACTCAAAGCTCTGTCACTAGCATTGGTGGTTCAGTGGTAGAATTCTCGCCTGCCACGCGGGAGGCCCGGGTTCGATTCCCGGCCAATAGAGAGAGTTTTAACTTTGTCATACGACAGTGGAAACTGGGCAGCAGACTCTTCTGCCAAGAATCCACAACTGGCTGTTGAGCCTCAGACACTGTCTGTGCACTACAGGTCAGGACACATCATACTTGAAACAGTTATCATAAATCCTTTCTCTGAGACTCTGTACATTGTGACTTGTTGTAGCTTCTAAAGTTAAGAGTTTACGATAAAAGTGCACTAAGTGGAAACAAGTAAAACATTTTGTCCTAAGCCAAGCATACACCCGAGACCTGAAGAAATTGCAATTTGGACCTGATGATGAGAGAGTGTGTGCCAAATTTGGTCACAAACCTTCCCATTGCTGTGGAGACATTTCACCCAAAAGTAGTGTCAAGAACCACTGGGTGGCGCTATATCGGTGCGAAAGCCCACTCGACGCACTGTCAGTAGCATTGGTGGTTCAGTGGTAGAATTCTCGCCTGCCACGCGGGAGGCCCGGGTTCGATTCCCGGCCAATGCAGAGAGAGTTTTAACTTTGTCATACGACAGTGGAAACTGGGCAGCAGACTCTTCTGCCAAGAATCCACAACTGGCTGTTGAGCCTCAGACACTGACATACTTGGTCTGTGCACTACAGGTCAGGACACATCATACTTGAAACAGTTATCATAAATCCTTTCTCTGAGACTCTGTACATTGTGACTTGTTGTAGCTTCTAAAGTTAAGAGTTTACGATAAAAGTGCACTAAGTGGAAACAAGTAAAACATTTTGTCCTAAGCCAAGCATACACCCGAGACCTGAAGAAATTGCAATTTGGACCTGATGATGAGAGAGTGTGTGCCAAATTTGGTCACAAACCTTCCCATTGCTGTGGAGACATTTCACCCAAAAGTAGTGTCAAGAACCACTGGGTGGCGCTATATCGGTGCGAAAGCCCACTCCAAGCACTGTCACTAGCATTGGTGGTTCAGTGGTAGAATTCTCGCCTGCCACGCGGGAGGCCCGGGTTCGATTCCCGGCCAATGCAGAGAGAGTTTTAACTTTGTCATACGACAGTGGAAACTGGGCAGCAGACTCTTCTGCCAAGAATCCACAACTGGCTGTTGAGCCTCAGACACTGACATACTTGGTCTGTGCACTACAGGTCAGGACACATCATACTTGAAACAGTTATCATAAATCCTTTCTCTGAGACTCTGTACATTGTGACTTGTTGTAGCTTCTAAAGTTAAGAGTTTACGATAAAAGTGCACTAAGTGGAAACAAGTAAAACATTTTGTCCTAAGCCAAGCATACACCCGAGACCTGAAGAAATTGCAATTTGGACCTGATGATGAGAGAGTGTGTGCCAAATTTGGTCACAAACCTTCCCATTGCTGTGGAGACATTTCACCCAAAAGTAGTGTCAAGAACCACTGGGTGGCGCTATATCGGTGCGAAAGCCCACTCAAAGCTCTGTCACTAGCATTGGTGGTTCAGTGGTAGAATTCTCGCCTGCCACGTGGGAGGCCCGGGTTCGATTCCCGGCCAATAGAGAGAGTTTTAACTTTGTCATACGACAGTGGAAACTGGGCAGCAGACTCTTCTGCCAAGAATCCACAACTGGCTGTTGAGCCTCAGACACTGTCTGTGCACTACAGGTCAGGACACATCATACTTGAAACAGTTATCATAAATCCTTTCTCTGAGACTCTGTACATTGTGACAACAAGAATCTTCTAAAGTTAAGAGTTTACGATAAAAGTGCACTAATTTTTAAACAAGTAAAACATTTTGTTCTAAGCCAAGCATACACCCGAGACCTGAAGAAATTGCAATTTGGACCTGATGATGAGAGAGTGTGTGCCAAATTTGGTCACAAACCTTCCGATTGCTGTGGAGACATTTCACCCAAAAGTAGTGTCAAGAACCACTGGGTGGCGCTATATCACTGCGAAAGCCCACTCGAAGCACTGTCACTAGCATTGGTGGTTCAGTGGTAGAATTCTCGCCTGCCACGCGGGAGGCCCGGGTTCGATTCCCGGCCAATGCAGAGAGAGTTTTAACTTTGTCATACGACAGTGGAAACTGGGCAGCAGACTCTTCTGCCAAGAATCCACAACTGGCTGTTGAGCCTCAGACACTGACATACTTGGTCTGTGCACTACAGGTCAGGACACATCATACTTGAAACAGTTATCATAAATCCTTTCTCTGAGACTCTGTACATTGTGACTTGTTGTAGCTTCTAAAGTTAAGAGTTTACGATAAAAGTGCACTAAGTGGAAACAAGTAAAACATTTTGTCCTAAGCCAAGCATACACCCGAGACCTGAAGAAATTGCAATTTGGACCTGATGATGAGAGAGTGTGTGCCAAATTTGGTCACAAACCTTCCCATTGCTGTGGAGACATTTCACCCAAAAGTAGTGTCAAGAACCACTGGGTGGCGCTATATCGGTGCGAAAGCCCACTCCAAGCACTGTCACTAGCATTGGTGGTTCAGTGGTAGAATTCTCGCCTGCCACGCGGGAGGCCCGGGTTCGATTCCCGGCCAATGCAGAGAGAGTTTTAACTTTGTCATACGACAGTGGAAACTGGGCAGCAGACTCTTCTGCCAAGAATCCACAACTGGCTGTTGAGCCTCAGACACTGTCTGTGCACTACAGGTCAGGACACATCATACTTGAAACAGTTATCATAAATCCTTTCTCTGAGACTCTGTACATTGTGACTTGTTGTAGCTTCTAAAGTTAAGAGTTTATGATAAAAGTGCGCTAAGTGGAAACAAGTAAAACATTTTGTCCTAAGCCAAGCATACACCCGAGACCTGAAGAAATTGCAATTTGGACCTGATGATGAGAGAGTGTGTGCCAAATTTGGTCACAAACCTTCCGATTGCTGTGGAGACATTTCACCCAAAAGTAGTGTCAAGAACATCTGGATGGCGCTATAGTGGTGCGAAAGCCCACTCGAAGCACTGTCACTAGCATTGGTGGTTCAGTGGTAGAATTCTCGCCTGCCACGCGGGCGGCTCCTGTGAATTCTTTAGCTAAAACTCCCTAAAGCGTTTCCCATTCATTTCCTATGGTAGTGCTAAACCACTACGGATGTAATATACTTTTGCCCTGTACTATGCGCTGTTGTGAATTTCACCTCCGGCCGGCGTCCATCTTTCAGGGTTACATTGGTCTGTGTGGAGCGACTGCTGACATCTTCTCGAGCTGCGGCTGTGTCGGACGTTGCAAAAAGGTAAGTTAGGTTTCGATTAATGAAAGAAATAAACAATAATCAAACGTATAATGACATTTTATCGTGGAGTTGTCTGAAGTTCACCTGTTTACCTAAATGTTATAAAGTTAGTAGTAGTTTATTCTGTCGAGCGGGTGAGATTGTGGAACAAGTTGAGTTCCCATGTAAGTTCGGTGTGTGAATCCCCACCAGGCTGGGCTCCCTTCACCTTCAGGTTCTTTCCCAGGGGAAATTTAAAGGGTCCATTGTCGAAGTTTAAATAGCTCTCAAGCCCTTAATCAGTGTACACAAAGATAGATATTAAGATGTAACATAGAATTATTAGGTATTACGCTTCTAACTAATGTACTAATACAATGAGAATATGCAGACAGGAAAAAAAGGTGTAAACTTATTTTGAGCCCCTACCTATATCATCTGTTATAAAAACAATGTCTGTAAATAATGTGTTAATAGACTAAATCTTTTTCTTCATGACATGAAAAATGTGCAAACTGTTTTATTTCGCAAGGGTCCACTTGGATATCTCCGCCGGGATCCGAGTGATGCAGTAAGAGTTATTAAAGACAACCCGTCTCTACAGGACAGGTCTGCACCTGTGAAGGAGGAGCTGGTCAGACAAAATGCCATTATTGTGGTCCGTTAGAGGGGAGGGGATGCTTCGGACAAAACTGAATTGCTTGGAGACTACATCCTGCAGTTTGGGAAGTACAAGGGGAAGTCCTTCCGATGGCTCCTCGAGAATGACATTGGGTATACAATCTACCTAATCAGAAACCAGCAAAAGGAAGAGGCTGCAGGAGTCTTCATGGCAGAAGGGCACAGCAAGGACAGCCTACTGTCATTTGTGAGTTATGCCCTCAGCTTTAAAGAAGTCCAGTCTCTTCTTGACTATGAGTCAGCAAAGCCAGTTGCAACAGCAGCAGCAGCATCATCAGAGGATGACCGGCTGGTTGGCTTTGGCTCTCGCGCCAACGACACCTGGCAACAGATTTGGGACAGCATGGATGATGGCTATGCAGCCTTCATACTGAAGAAAAGCTGTGTTCCAGGGACAAAGATGCACAAGCTTCAACAGTAGCTGATAAAGAAGCTGCACTTAGCCTCTGACTCCTCTCTGACGATGACACATACCACACCTGCACCTGCTGAGGCCATCGGTGGGTCATGTTTTCCATTTGTTTTTTCAAAAAGATGTACATGTTGTCATGGTAGCCCAAGTATTTTAGTACACCATGATGTTAGCCAGTGGAACTGTTCACAGCAGCAGAGGATCTGGATGAAGACAGAGCTGGAGTCCATGGGTCTCTGGCCAGGCTCCATTCCTGTGCGCAACCTCATGAAGATGGTGTCATTATGGCGTTTCCCTCCCCAGCCAGAATTTATTGAGAGCATCTCTGATCTTCCATCCCCAAAGTACTTTCAACTCCATCCCTTTTTCATATGGAAGCCAGAGAACGACAATTTAATGGGAAGGCTGAGGAACAACTTCACTCTGCCTTGTATTGAAGGTTGTGCTAAGCCTCAAGTTGCGTCTGCAGGTGTTGGTAGGCCTCGGGTCATCATTGGCATCACTGGACAGTACTATCTGTTGTCATCCAGGCTGTGCTGCAAAGTTTGCCGGAGGAGTTGGTATGCTGACAGCCCACTGTGGCTGGAAAAACTTCCAAAGCGGTTCACCAACCTGTTGCCTGCAATACTGACCTACAAGAAAGCAATCTGTAAATCAGTCCTGGATGAGCTCAGGCGTACAGGTAACTCACCTACAGACATGGCAAAACAGATCATGGAGATGATGAACCTGAAATATGAACGTGCTCACTTGGCTGTCATGAGTTTCTAGTTTAGTTCTGGTTTTGTCTTGTATTTCGGTGTTCAGTTATTATTTCTTGTTTTACCTTGTCATGAGTTTTCATAGTTTAGTTTTGTATTTAGTTTATTCTGTGTTCTTGTCAGTATTAAGTCTTGTTCAGTTAAGTATTTCACTTGTGTGTCTTTGGTTAGATCATTTCCTGTTTTACTTTGTCACCTTGTCTCTTGTGTTGATCCACTTTCTGCCTTTGTGTTTCCCGCTTGTTTGATTGTGTGCCCTGCCCTGATTGTTTTCACCTGCCCTTGATTGTCTCACCTGTGTCTGATTAGCCTCACCTCCTAAGTTTATTTAGTCTTTGTGCTCCCCTGTCTCTGTGCTGGTACATTGTCTTTGTCTCTATCTGTGATAACCTAATGCATGTCTTCCTGTGATTGCTGATGTCTCGTTTTGGATTTTTGGATTTTGGATTTTGGATTACCCGGCTCCTTGTGGTTTTGCCTGTTTTTGTTGACTCTTCAGTTGGATTTTTGTTTTATTAAATCATTTAAATCTGCATCTGGGTCCTCACCTTTTTGGGAACATTGAACCGTGACATTGGTCTACCCCCTCGGCTGCCAAAACGTCATGGATGGTAAAGCAGGGAAGTTTGGCCAAAGAACCATCACCCAGTTCATAAGACAGGAAACCCAGCCAGCTCCCTTCGGAGAGTATGGTGATTCAGATGGCTGGAATGGGATCTCTGTGCCTGCACACTACCTGACTGACTGCCTTCTGCATGAGTACCAACAACAGGAGGGTGCCATCAAAAACCTTCTGCAGGGTACCTTTGGACAGGCTTTCCGCTCAGACCACACCCGTAAAATTGCTCGAAAGGTCACCTTTTCATCTGGGACCATGTCATCGTATGCAATCATGAACGAGAACTGGACGATCCTTTCATGGGTGATGGTGCAGTCTGAGACCGAGAACTCACTGAAGTCCGTGTACGAGGGACTAGCAAACCGCTACAGCTCTGCAGGAGTAGAGAAGGCACAATACCAGTGGGTAGACGGGTAAGAAATGATCTGTTTTGTTTGCTATCACTGGAGACATGAACAGCCCATAATCACAACTTACATTGCTGTTCATATTTCACATGTATAGTTGAGGATGGGAAATCCCTTTGCTTTCAGTTGGCAATTAAGAATAATTTTATTGTCATGGCTGAATGCACTGGAGTACATGTAGTTATTGATATGTCTGCTTTAACATTCATGAGTACACTTTGTTCTCTATTGTTTCTTTCAGGGATTGCTGTGCAGGTTTTAAGGTGGCAGAATCTCATGCAGGAGAGCATCTGAACTGGGACCCGTGGGCAACAACTGAAGCCATTGCTGCTCAGGCCACTTCTGGTAACCTGCTGAATACCTGTGCATCAAGATCCTGCTACAACACAAACATTACCATCAAGCTAGACTTGTTCCATTGTATGAGGCGATTCTTCCGTGAGTGTGTATCAGAGCATCATCCCCTGTACAGTTCCTTTGCTCAGTTCCTGTCTGCAGCCTTCTCTGTGGTGGATCAGGAAGACCTGCAGAGCCTTAAAGACACCTATACATTTTGTGGAATTCAGCCAGCCAACCCCACAAAGCAACACATTCGTGACCACTGCAGGACCAAGATTCCACAGCCTGAGGAGCTTATCAAGAGAGTGGAGGGAGTTTTCCAGCACTTTTATCTTGCTAAAGATCCCAATGGTGTTCCTCTCTTTAAGCCCTCTATGCTTAAGACCTGGCGGATTCAGCGAGTGCACATCTTGCGAGGTTGCCTGAGTGATCCTGAGGTGGAAGGTGGGATCTTGTACAGGCATGGAGGAACGGTGCAACTGAACCATGTGCAGGGTGAAGGGGCTAAAGTTCCTGTTTGGATCCCAATCAGAGGCACATCTCAGCAGGAGGGTTACCACTTCCACCAGGCTCAGTGGGTCACCGGAACACGCGTTTCCCCAGAGCTGTTCCAAGCTCAGGGAATGACGAGTGTGGCGCGGTGGAACTACCAACGTCTGCTAGACTTGAAGCAGCCAGGTGTTCGCCTTCCTGCTGTCTTTGATCCAGCTTTGATTGCAGAGCTCAATGCAGTCTCTGAACGGGTGTCAGGGCATGAGAAGTATCCTGCTTTTCATCCCTCTAGCAGAGACACTGGAGAGAAGTTTGGCCTGGACTATGTTTAACCTGGTTGCTGCCCAGCTCCTCTAGACTGGGATAAGCACAGGAGCAAGGCAGACCCTCCCCATGCCCTAAATCCCAACTCCTCAAAGCAGCCTGCCCACTGCCCAGTCTGAACTTCCTCAGTCACCCTCCATGGTTCCACTCAAGCTGTTTCAGTTTCTTGCATGTCCTCCGGCTGATGATGTGACTCGAAGTACAGCTCCCGAGCCTGAGACAAAGCCAGGTAAACATTTCACGGACAAATAAGGTTGTGGACAAAACTTAAGCATCAGTAGCAGTGTCTGGATTCATTATTGTTTAGTTAATCAATGTGTTGTATCTTTCTCTTCTTAGAGATGTGACAATATGGGGACGTTATTAAATTTGTTAATTAATATACTTACATAAATATAGCCATGTAGATTTTATCTAAAGGTTTTCAACCTTAAATGTGTGTATATGTGAATTGTTTTTTTTTCCTTCTCCAGGCCAGAATGACTTATTGTACTCTATACTGTCTTTTGTTGTCATAGAAACAACATGCCCGCCGCCTCTGCCCCTGTTGTCCTCACCTACTGGCGCTCGCACTGGACCTGTGAAGACTGGTGGGAGGGTGTTTGTGTTGGACCACAAGCGCTGGCCAGGCCCTATGAGGACAGCCATCGACAACCTGCTCAATAAACACCGTGGGCAGAAGGACATGCTGAAGCTTGTGGACCAGGACTATGCTGCTTTAGTTCACAACTCCTGTAGAGACCCAAATAGCATGCTCCACCCAACAACCAAACTTCACATTGCACAGTATCTAAAGCACCTAAGCAAGCTACTAAACACCAGCTCCTCCTTAAACACAAGTCCAGAAAAACTCCAAGAGAGAAAGCAACTCTGGCACTCTCTGACAGAGGGAAGTGAGACTGCAAGTGTGCCAGTTGTTACCATGCCAATGGCAGTAGTTAACCCACCTTCACCTGTTCAGACCCAGGCCACAGCTTTAACTCAAGACTCTATTGAGAAAATAGTTCAAAGCATCATAGAGAAGCAGCAGCAACCACAGCAGCCAGAACAAAAGAGGACTGGCACAAAAACGTGTCTGTCCTGTGGCCAGCCGAAGTCGAGATATGAGAATGATGGTTCTTTCATCCACTTCTTCTACCAACAGGGCCCCGTCAGATATTTCTACTGCTCCACCAAGGTTTTTAAAGCTTATAGTGCTGAAGGCCTGACAAACCCAAAAATGCCCTTCAAAGACTTTTCAGGGACCCAATTCTTCCAACGGGAACTGGATGCCACAAGGAAAAGGGTGGAGGAGAGAGGGCGGCAAAAAAGGAAAAGGCCTGACTCCCCGCAGACAGGTTGCAAGTGCAGAGTCTGTAAAATGGAACTGAAGCAGGGCTCAAACAGTCCTCACGTCCACACAGGCTTCCCTGGAGTAGCAGGGAAGTACATTTACTGCCCAGCTAGGCTTTGTACAAAGATCAGGGCATGGAGAAGGAGATGACCTGGAAAGAGTTCCAGGATTCTGCCTTTTATGGGATGGAAAAACAGAGATGGAAGGCTGAAATGGGAAAATGAGGGACATGAAGAGGGGGTATCTTGTCATGTATATATCTTTTGCTCATTTTGATATGACTTTAAAGCATTAACATTTTCAATAATTCTCCATACGTCATTGGTCTGATTTGTATAATTTTCCCGGGACTTTAGAAATGCAGACAACGAGTCTGAGACAACAGTGATTGGGTAACTCGATGCAAGACAAGGAAGTCAGATCATAAAGGGAAAAGTGTTGATTCAGAGCCGACGCATTAGCTTTTAACCCGTCTTTGAGCTGTTGTTTTGGATTGTAGACCCATCAAAGTAATTGATTATATTGTATAACTTACACATTACTATATATTTAAACATAAATAAGCCTTAGTTATCCCCTTCTCACTCCTGTTAATTTCACCTAAAATGCCCAGAAAGCATTTAAAAAGTAAATAAAGGTCTGTTTTTGAACCATTTGGAGTGTATGCATGCTTTAGAGCTTATTTGAAAGGCAAGACTCTGAATTTCAGAATCACTGTCAATGCTACTGGCATTGAGATATTTAATTTGGAAATCCACAGAAATTTGATATTTTCATTCTTGCCTGAATTTTTCCATGCAAAAAAGCCTGCAGAGGATTAAACTGTGAGCTATGAGCTAGAAAACACAATGGGACCCTAGCAAAAGTTATAAACTTGTCCAAAGTAGATAAGAATAACTAAAAAAAAGTTTTCATACCTATTTTTCTAAAGGTATGTCCATGATCTTTCTTGATGTATTAAGTATATTAAGTATATCTTAATACTGAGGCTTCTGGTGGCTACCGAATGGCATTGTGGGTGTTTTCTGTGGACTTTGAGCATATAACTACTTTGGCTAAATTACCAGAAATACACTTGACTTACAAAGGGCTGAAGCGTACTGACTGTCAAACTGAGTCTACGATCTGGCAGTGTGGTAGTAGAGAAGCCAAGTATTTGTAGCAGAGTTGATGAGATGATCAGCAGCTGGCCACTGGCTCCCACACACCTGAACCCACTCCTGTCATTAAGCACAGACAGACACACAGAAACAGGGAAGGAGAGAGAGACCATCTTATAGGTACATACATTCATATTAAATCATTTAAGAGCAGTTGCAAGCGTTAGATATAAAAATCAACTTTCAGCAACAGCGTCTCACATAGAACAATTTCATATACAACTTTTATTGACATCTATTGTTGTCCTAAACTGAGTGAACATAACATCTAAACCAGCTGCCGAACAATCTGGACACAAACTTATGAAGTTGTGCACAATGTCTTGATTCCGCAGGGCGTCTTGCTGACCCAACTGGTGCTACAACTTGCGGCTTGGAAACAGGAGATACCATGTGTATTTCAACTGATAGTTGAACATAAA
The DNA here is from genome assembly GCF_022749685.1 of Semicossyphus pulcher. Taxonomy (NCBI): domain Eukaryota; kingdom Metazoa; phylum Chordata; class Actinopteri; order Labriformes; family Labridae; genus Semicossyphus; species Semicossyphus pulcher. Next base: position 23,099,582 of record NW_027211615.1, on the reverse strand, counting down.
TAGTATGGTCAACATCTTTAAGAAAACTGCCTGACATAAAAAAATATTCTGGACTTGAAACACACTATTAAAACATTTCTTTCTCCTCCAGGTGAGAACTACTTCGTCTCTGTTCTGCCCTTCCTGTCTGCTGCACACCTCGGATTCATGAGAGATGGAGTTCAGGTACATGAGCAAATGCAGCTTAAACTTAAGGTGACAGTTGAAAATAAGCCAAAGAGTCTACCCTAGCCATCACAAACAGTATTTTTCACTAGCTCAAAGTGCTCTGAGATTACAATCTCCAGTGGTCCATGTTTGTGTGAATGGGCAAGTCCAGGCGATGTCCTGACCTGATTATCCACACCCTGTCTGGAGTTTATTTGTGAAACCGGTGAAATAACCAGTGAAAAACTCCTTTCATATCCAGTGAAAAACTCCTCACAGGAGCTTTAAATCTTTATTGCTTTTATTCATAGTTCTAACGATCCAATTACGTGCTGTCTGTAATAGTATTCTGACAGGGTCCCTTCTGTGTAAGTTGTATAGTTTGTTGAGCCATTTGCCTGCATTACATGAAACGGAGCTGAAAGAGTTGATCAGGAAGTTCCTGATGTCGTTCACGCGTCCCGGTAGGGTAGTATAGGCTCTAGTACCCTAGTGAGCTGTTTAAGCAATATTATGTTTTTCTTTTGTGGTTTGCTTGTGTGCCTGTTGGTGATTGGTATTGTTTCGTGGATCCCTTTGGGGCCCCCGTCTTGAGGGGGGTGTTTGATGCCCCTGTGTCATGTGTTTTCTGTGTCATCCTGGAGGTGTGCCTTTGCAGGTAACTAATCAGTGTAACTCAGCTCACCTGGGGTCCGTTTCACAAAGCAGGTTTATTGAAAACTCTGAGTCTGTTAACCCTGAAATGAGGGAAACTCTGAGTTTTCCGTTTCACAACAGCAGGTAACTCAAACCAGAGAAAGAGGGGTAACTCTAGCCTGTTTCACAGAGAGAGGTAACTTAAGCTCTCGGTCAGTTACCGTAGTAACAGACTCTATGAACCTAACCTGGTCGGGAGCAGGTTTTCTTCAGGAAACTCAGAGTTTCACTGTCTCCTCCCTCTAGAATACAAAAAACCCTCATTCGACTTCCTCATTCATTCAGCCCGTCTCACGCGTTTGAGCGGTTACAAATTTTAAAAAAAACGTTGCGTCTCTGTGCTGCTCTGACCGCTTTGCAAAAGTCTTTTATAATTATGATAAAAAAAATCAAAAGACAAATCTGTGTCAAAGTCATCATTTTTAGATTTTCCACCACCACTGCCGAGAGCACTCAAATAAGACACTGTAAGTTATTGGATTTTTTTTTTAAACTAACACAATTCAGTTTAATCAACATGAATTATAATGTATGTGAAGTCAGCATCCTGTTATAAATCAGGATAAAGCTAATGCACATTAAAACAGCCACTGAATGATATTTCATTAGTTTAATATTTAAAATATGATTGAAGTGAGGTTCAGCCATGAGCCTGTTCTGCCTGAGCCGCACCTTTGAATGATGTTCTGGTATTTTATTTTTAACTGCTTCCATGTACGTTTTTTTCTCCCGCTAGATTGCTCCTAAATTAATATACATTTTAGCTTCTGGTCGTGATTAAGTATTAAATAAATAGACCAGTTCAAACGTACGCGTTTCTTCCCATGCCGATTCTCTCTCTTTTGCAGCTGCAGCCGTGTTACTTTATTTTTCTAAAAACATGCTCATATTCGCTGAACGTCCGCGTGAGGATTTTGAGCTCCACTGGTGTGACGTAGGAGGACCTCTTTTTGTGAACCGTTGCCATGTTGAATCGTGGTATCAGGGCTCCATTAATGCTGGCTTTTTACAGTCAGCACGCACGCACTTAACTCCGGCTGAACCTACTCAGAGTTGATTGAACTAACTCTGATCAGCTGTTCTGAAACCAAAAAGCCAGCAAATTTTAACTCAGAGTAGATCAACTCAGAGTTCAGGGTTAGACTCAGAGTTTGTTGAACCTGCTTTGTGAAACGGACCCCTGGGCCCAGTGTGCTGAGCTTACTTAAGCTCCAGCAGGAAGCCATTCTTTCTCTTCTCTGGCTCTCTCCACAGGCACATACGTTTGGTGATGTTGGTTTGAGTTTACCTTTTGCTGTGTTTGCATTATACAACACTTGTCCGCATACACATTCTCCACTCATGCACATCACACAGTATTGATTACTGATTTCCACACCTCATATTGTAAATATCTAACTTGGCCTTATTTGATTTAACCTGTTAAATAAAGCTCCATCTTTTATGTTGGATATTTAATTTGGTCTAATTTGGTTTGATTTTAATTAATAAAGACTTCTTTAAACGTTTGGCATGGTGTGGTCTCCCTTCTTTGTTGTGACTTCATCGCTCCTACCTGGGACTGGATATGAATTATTGTGTCACTGAAACTATCGAGTTCAAATATGCAAGTGTGTATCCCATTTAAGTAATACAATGAATGTACAAATCAGATATAAGTCGCACAAAATACAAATACACCTACACTTTACAGGTAACGAACAAAACATATACCCCGGTGCCTTAAGACGCCACCCCCAACCATTTTGAACCTTTGCAAACCCTCATTTGCACATTCCCTGCATTAAGAAAATCACATGTAAAAACAATAATGAACCTCTATCCCAACATGGCAGCAGACTTTCCCTATTACCCGATGTTTGCTCATTGTCTGTGATATTTAGTTAGCAAGGAAAATAATAATAATAATAATTCTATGACCTTTTATGTCTGCTCAGTCATTAATGATATTTAGTATATATAAATAAAGCTTTGATCAAACATCTGCTTAGTCTTTAGCAAAATGCTATAAACAATTACAAAAATAAGACTGTGATCACCCATCAGCAGACTTCTAAAAACTAAACGAGATGGGTGGAAAAATAAATAAATAATAATGTGATCACCCATCAGCGATCTGATTACTGATACTTAATCTTAGGAACTTCACTGGCATTTCAGTGATAACTTTAGTGTCTCCGTAAGTGGGTCATGAGTCATATTACCTTACACATCATCTTCTTCAGCAGATGGAGAAACATTGTTCTTAATGTATTCAAGTGCTTCTGCTGGGTCGGTGAACCTCATGCGTTTGTTGTTGCGGGTGAACTGTAGCGTGGCCGGATAGTACAAACCGAATCTGATATTTGCAGCGTGAAGCTTCTGTTTGGATTCCAAGAAGGCGGCACCACGAAACTCTGAGTTTCCTGAAGAAAACCTGCTCGCGACCAGGTTAGGTTCACAGACACAGTTACCATAGTAACCAACTCGGAGTGAAAGTTACCTCTCTTTCTGAAACGGCAAACCCGAGGTTTCCCTTATTTCAGGGTTAACAAACTCAGGGTTTTCACTAAACCCGCTTTCTGAAACGGACCCCTGGTCACAGATGCTCAAAACCCCCAGACATGAACGGAGAGGCTTCTGGAGTGGGGACTGCTGTAGTTCTGCCTCTCAGCAGAGATTTTGTGCTGTTGTGTTTTGTTTGACTTTCATCTTCAGTTAATGATTTGGGTGTTAGTATTGTCTTTTATAAATCCCTTGGTTTTTGACTTTTTTAAGGTGTTTCCTGTGAGTTTGTTGGGTCAATTGTGTTTAGTTGTTAGCCTCATAGGGCCGCCTTAGGGTGGGATGTAACGGAAGCTTGAGTAGACACGCGGCTCAAAATTCATTAGAATCTTGCAGGAGTCGTGGTAGACGCATCTACACTGTGAGCATGCTCAACAGCACAAAATACTTTTCTTAATGTTGTTTTTTCAGATGGTTACAATATTTCATTGAGTGCATCAATGATGATAATAGCAGGAAGCTCTGCTCAGTCAGAATAACAACTAGCGGTCACACTTAGTAACCTTCATGAAGGTTCAATTTGCAGTGAAAAGTAACATCAAAGACCATGCTGGATATTTGAGAAGATAAACAAAGCATTATTATAAAAGTTGTATTTCTTGAATGTACTGCTCATAAAAACAATTACAAAAACATTTATTAGTATTCCCGGCATACAGTCTATTACACTATAATGTTTCTTGGATGTATAGTCTTACCTGTATTGTAGAAACTGCTTTAACCATTTTTTTTTTATCCCTATTAAACTGTTTATTTTTGAAGATTCCACTGAAACTACAAAAGATGGGGATGAAAGAGAAAAGGGGGATGAGCAAAGGGCCGGGGCTGGCATCGGACCTGGGCTGCTGATGGGCTGATTTTGATTTTTAAAAGTCCTCACCATGGCGTTGTCTTTTCAGGCAACAAAATGTTCTCAAAGTAAATGCAAAATTGCGCTTATTTACTTTGTTTAGCAAATCAGTTAGATAAGCCTTGGCTGCCTTACACAGATCAGTGAACTTGTTTACTCAAAGGGTAGCATCAAAGTGACCAAAACGGCTACCAGTCAAAACAATTTAAAACATGGATATTACCTACAGAAAATATAAGAAGCTTTTTTTTTTGTTGTTGTTGTTGTTTTTTACAATAAGGAACATCTGCTGTTATAGTATAGAAGTAACAGCTCACAAACCTGAGACACCCTCAACTAATTGTAATATCTAACTTCATTTATGCTTGCATTAGTAAAATGTTACCGCCATGAGGCAATGTCTCTCTGTGTGTGTGTGTGTGTGTGTGTGCGCACGTTTGTGCATCTAAAACAACAAATGCTATTAATGTTTCGTGTTTATTTTATCAGGTACTCCATCAAAGGGATCCTTGAAAAGTCTTTTTCTAAAGCTGAATGCCAGAATGTCTCACGAAAAAAAAAGTCCACGACAAAGCACCTCCAGCTAAAGGATTTGAAGGCACTTTTTAAATATTAAATTTATTGTTTAAGTTTGAAATGTTATTTAAGAAGTTTTTATAAACAGGCAAAACAAAAGATGACGAGTACTCATGTTCAATGAGTCGTTTAGTTGTTATCTATGTGGAGCACACGCTTTCTGTAAGAGCCAGCTGTGGCCAAACAGCCGACAAGTCACTTAATCCTACCTATTGAGTGCAGCAGAGCAGACTTCAGTGTTCGATAGACCCACCCACATCGTTTCAGAGCAGAGAATACTTTTTTAAGTGTAACTTTAATATTTAAAACGATCAATCAGCATAACTGATTACTGGGCACTACCCTCCATCACCCAAAAGTGGTTGGCCTGCCAGAGAGGGTAGGCGAAGCTAAGCGGCTGCCTTTCCGGTCTCTGCAAAATCCAAAGAAAAAGAAACAAATTCGACGCTCAGATGAAGGCAAACAGTCTAAAAAGGAAAGCGACCGTCAGCGAGGAAAATCAAGAGTTACTACCGGAGCCAACCGTGGACGTCTGTTTAAATTGGGAAGTGTGCTCCCATAATTGCTGTGTACTGCCAAAGGTACCGCCAAAGAGAGCAAAGACTAGATCTTTAAATGTACTTACAATGTAAACTTCATAATACAGCCCGCTCCCCTCATCTTATACTTATACACTTATACTTATACAGGGTAAGTACAGTGTAGGTACAGGGGAACAGGGTAGATACATAAAGTAACTAATTTCTAATTTTTCTCTAAAGTAACCCGTGAGTTCCTAGTACTTATACAATAATGAGTATAAGTCATTTTTCATTTCATTAAATTATAGTCATAGAATAATGGCCTTAGCCACAGTGACGTCAGCCATTTGTCATAACGTTGGTGTTATGAAGCCAGAAGTGATCATATTTGGACCTCAGGGTGCTGGGGAGTAGCATTTTTTATATTTGAAATTAGGAATAGTCACAGTGCAAGTATTTTTTGAACATTTCCTTGTAAAAAATATATGCCACTATTGTTCCATTGTACAGTTTACAACAGAAAGAACCAGAGATGTGGACTTGGGACTTGGACTCGAGTCGACTCGAGTCACTATTTTGATGACTTGCGACTTAATAAAAAATAAATGACTTGAGACTCGACTTGGACTTGAAGCATGATGACGTTAGCTATTATATATAAAATGATAAAATTAAATTATGTCAACTTTCTGTCTAACTATCAAGCATATATGCAGCGTAAACTGGGAATCATGATTGGACGACTCAAAAAGCTCCCCGGTATGTGATTGTCATGGCTGGATGGCTGGCTGTCAGTCAAACTCCTCGCTATGGCAACACGCAACATCAAAGCCCCAAATAGAAGCCTCATCAGTCGTACTCGTTACTACTCACTACAGTCTCAGACCAGACCATCATCATGGCTGCGTCTGTGCCAAGATAAAACAGATACATTCATTGTCATACTTTTTGAACAGGTTGTGACTTGACTTGACTTGATTTCCCCAAGAAAAAATGACTCGAGACTTGATTGAGACTTGGACCAAATGACTTGAGACTTACTTGGCACTTGATGACTTGGTCACCACACTGAAAGGAACCATAAAAAAGTACTGGCCTATCTGCAGACACAGCTGCTTGTAGCAGAGCTCAAAGTCTACAATGGTGACCTACATCAATTTAGCATGCAAATATCCAACATTTGATAGTTTACCAACCTGTGTGACTGTAAGATCATTTACAAAGTACAAACAAACCTTTGCTGATTACTCTCTTTGCTCTTGACATAGAAGATAAGGAGCCTATTCAAGGGCTTAGATACAGTTAACACTTTCCCTGCCCTGTCCTGGTCTGGCCCTGACGTAATGTGTTGCCTGATTTAAATGTGAAACAATGAAAAAAAGCCAAGACGCAGTTTGCAAAGGATTTTTTTTTTACATACATAGTTAAAAATATTTAGATTCCATAGCTTACTTATCGTAGTGAGGTAACGTTTAAGTCCTGCTTAGTTTGTGATGGTGTATTAATATTCTGGTTGTGTTGCAGTCTTATACTTTTGCTAATGCAATAACCCCAAAGTGGTCAATACTTTCTTTGTTCTTGTCTTTTCATAAAACATGGTGAATAAAGTATTCAGAAACTATCCCTAGTTAAAGGTACATGATAATATGGAATGTAAAATATATGTTTCAGTATAGTAATAATAATATTAGTAATATTCAATAATAAATATGTGTCTAAATAATATTAATATGTATAAGTAAAACTAACCATAAATAATCAAGAATTAGAAAGGATAAGAACACAATGTGAGCTGAGAAATTTGCAAAGCAGCTGTCATGTAGTAAGTGATGGTGTTACAGAGAAGTAATGTCGTTGTATTGCGATGCTGGTGTTAAAGAGTCTGACAGCAGTTGGGCGTGGGTGCAGGAGTCTGCTCCTTCATGAGCTGCTCATGACCCCCACATGCAGGGGATGAGAGGGCTGTCCATGATGGATGTTAGCTTGACTAACATCCCCCTCTCAACCACCGTCTCTTCTGTCAAGTCCTTGACAGGCCTTGACCGAACTGGCCTTCTTGTACAGGACTACAGTTTTGTCTGACCAGTCCAGTCAGTTGTTGAGTTGAAGGCCCGGTCATTTGTATTTTTTCACCTAACTGCAGAAGTCAATGACCATCTTTTCATCTTTTTCTTGCAGGCATTCAGGTGACCTCCCCGGCAGTGGCGGAAAAAGTACACAAATTCATAAACCTCAAGTCCCGTGTGCGCCGCAAGCTCCGGAGTCGATCGCGCCCATTCAAGTCAAGGCTTGTGATTCCACAGCATGCGCCACGGTCCGTCTCCGGCGCGTCCCAGAAGCATGATCATCAATTTCACATGTAGGTTGAAACACAGTCATTAACTGGAACAGAAACAGCTGTGTAGGAGGCTTAAAACTGGGTGAGGAACAGCCAAACTCTGATACCAAGGTGAGGCTGTGGAAGACAGTTTCATGGCACAGGTCATACACCATGACAAGACTGAGCACAGCAACAAGACACAAGGTAGTTACATCTTGGGGTTTCAAGATGTGCTGTTCAAGCTCTTTTGAAGAAGCACAAAGAAACGGGCAACGTTGAGGATCGTAGACGCAGCGGTCGGCCAATTCTGTTTGGGATTACATGAAGACACAGAAGGATTTGAGGAAGCCTACATCCACAGAAGACCTGTGGTTAGTTCTCCAAGATGTTTGGAACATCTACCAGCCGAGTCCCTTTAAAAACTGTGTGCAAGTGTACCTAGAAGACATTGTCTAACATTACCTACAAGTTCTAATGACGTTTGAAAGAAAATGTTGTAATCTAATATTCAAAGAACGTTTTAAGGATGTTTATTGTTTCAAATAAAGTTCTTGTAACGTTAAAACTCACGTCAAAAGTTTTACTGCAACATTGTGAAGATATTTTTAGGATGTTACTAAGGCCTGGGATGTCAGAACGCCTTTTATAAAACATTTGCTCAATGTTACATAAAAACAAAGGTAGAACATGCTCACTGCAACGTTCTGAGAAACTTTTCAGGATGTTAGTACGGCCGCAACTATCAAAATGTTATTTATAAAACGTTCCTGAAATGTGATTTGAACGTTCTCACTGCAACTTTTTTTTTTTTTTCTTTTGCAACTATTTTCATTGGAGGACGTAGGACGGGTACATCATTTACATATATTTACTTATCACCATATTTTTACCTTTTACTTACAACATAGATCACACTAAGAAAAAAGACCAATCACCAACAAAACAAAGAGAGAGAAAAAGGAAAAGCAAAGCAAAACCATAGAAGAACATAGCAGAAAGAAAACATTAAAAAAATCAAATTAAATCAGATATGTAAATAAAAACAGACATGTCAGGTAATGATACATTTGTATTGGGTGAGTAAATTAGATAAACTGGCAGGCTACGGATTATGGAGGCACCAGCGTACTTAATAGAACAGAGTTACAAACGGCAGATTATACAAGCAGTAAACAGACCAGAGATTTCCCTCCTAGTCTGGAGATATGGCTGCAACTTTCAGAGAATGTTTCAAGAGAACGTTCTCCTGCTATTAAAAGGAACATTCTGGGAACCAAATAAAAACGTCCCGCTCAAAACATTATCAGAACATCGCACGTAACATTCTCAGAACAAAAAACAAACCAGCTGGCTTCCCTTCACTTCTATCCGGGTACTTGGGGTTCATTGGTGACTCTAAAATTGTGTGCAGGTGTGAATGTGAGCATGACAGGTTGTCTATACGCCCTGTATATGAATGCCAATCAGTCCAGGATGTACCCCACCTCCCACCAAATGACCACTGGGATTGGCTCCAGCCCCCTCAGACCCTGAACAGGATGAGCAAAATTTGCATATATTTAAAATACTTGTATTTGTGTACTATGTAATTTTACTTAAATGGAACAGCTGAGGTACTCAACTGCATGTTTCTGACATATGATTAGCTGTTGGTTGGTGACCATAGTTCTATCTAGTGGTAGTGCTTATTGTAAAAAAAAAACTTCAGCTAGAAAATAAGCCTTTTCGTAAATATGTTTTTTTTTTCTTTTAATTAAGCAGCTTTTTAAGGATCTTAAGTATGATGTTTTATAAGGGCAGCTGATTAAATGAGAGCTCAAAGTGTCCTTGTTTCATGGGACAGGCAGTAGCTTTATGACCTCCTGAAGTAGAATGCCTGATTTGGTAGACAAATATCCATGGAAAGCGGGAAAGCTCTCTGTGTATGGTGACCAGTCTAGCTGGCATGCAGACCATGCAAATGGCCTTTCTGAACAAAGCCAGAACACTAGTGTGTCCCAACCCCCTACCTACACTCTCCAGCCTTGTTATAACAGATGTCTTCGAGTACTTTAACATATCACAATGAACATGACAGATGGTGGATAGTCAAACTTTTCTGTGTGACTGGTTAATCATCGGCCTCCTTGATGATGCTAATGGCAAAGCCAAGGTAAGAACTTGTATTAAATGAATTTTTATCTTCGTGAGAGATCAAGAACAAGCTATCAATGTTTGCTTCTTAACTGGCCTTTACATAGTATTTGTAATGATGTCAGTCATAGTCTTTTGTTGTAAGTCTATGCTTTGAAATATTTGTCAAATTTGCTGAGTTAAATATGCTTAATAACCCCCCTTACTTCCAATACATATATGTATTTGTATATACATATTATGTCTATACATTATATAATCATACAAGTCTAGACTGACTGTCTTCTTTAAATATATGATCGCTCCTTGCTATTGCAATAGATGAATCAGCTTTTTAAGTCAAAATTAAATGCTCATTCATTCCTCGTTAAAAAATGTATTCTGCTCCTGCCATAAACAACAGTCCAACAAGTATATTGTTCAGAGGAACTGTACTCTTCCAAGAGGGACACAGAGCTAACACTATTTTGTGATATCATCAAGGTGGACTGCATGGAGATTTCTCTACTAACATAATTAAGTGTCTGGCAGCAACAAAATAAGAGTAAGTTAAGATGCGATTTACTCCGACTTAAATCTGGGAATGTTTTCAGTCGGGACAGTTTTACCCCCCTGGAAACCCCCCTCTGAATGGAAGCATATTGACTGAATCTACATTGATCTAAGTTGAATGCTGCTCAAATAAACAATTACATTCAACTTTAATTGTGCTCATATCTGCACGTCTGTAAGTCTGCATGATTTTACAGAACACACACGTCTTTTATGGGTTGGTAGATGAAAAGGCTGGCTGTACTGTAGCCCCAGTGCTATACAACCACAGTGTAACAGAGTGAAGCCGTGCCCTAACCTCGATAAGAAAATGAGGTGGGTTTGAACTGTACCACATGAACAGGCCTTTAACTATAATGTGTCTGAAATGCTAATATACAAGCCGTCAATACCTTGGAAAATGAAATAGATAGCTGCTGATATTTACAGGTTATTTAAATCCTGATATATATTTAAATCCAGGTTATTTTAAACTGTATGCAAAATATATATGCATACTACCTGATGCTGAGACAGCGAACACACAAATATAAGCAAAAACATTGGCAGAAAGATTTTTGAAATGAAAATGTGTGAACGTGTGAATCTTTTTTCGATTAAGTGTATGACTTTTTAAAACAACATTACAAATGACTGATTACTATGTGTTTTTCCTAACTGATGATAATTAAAGGCATTGAAGGAAAAGCCAGGATTACACCAAAGATAGTAGTAATTATTAATGAACAATTTTGATGTGTGTGTGTGTGTGTGTAGTTGTGTTTCCATAATGTAAATTGTCATTGTTTTCTGCCGTCCACAACCTTTGTCCAAGCCTCAGAATCCACAACATAAAAGGCTTTTGTTAACAGAAGCTAAAGACCCAGCTCTTTGTGAACACCTCTGACCTTAATGATATTGATGCTATTGATAATGACATTGAGGATGTAGTTTATGCTGACTAGGATTTTCATGATGATGATGCCAACAGGCCCTTTACAGCGCCTGTTGGCACCAATGTCCGTTCGCACTTGTAGCTGTTTGTTGGCTCTTTCTGACTTCGTTCCCTCCTGCCTTGATCGTTGCTTGTGCTGTATTAACTCTCAGATGTGGCTTTGATCTATTTGGAAAAAAATTGCTTTTATTGTGTATTTTACAGTCAATTCTTTTAAAAAGAACACTGGATACAATCTGGTTATAACAAAGGATTTGGACTGAAAACTGTGTATGCATTCTGGTTAGTCGGTATTAACGTTCTCTTTTTTTTCCCGACAGAGTAACAATGTGTGCCAGGGGATTTGTGTTTCTGCTTGGATCGGTGTTTATCCTCTGTCAGGTGCACCTCAGTTTAAAGTGTTTATATTTTTGGAAAGGACTATAACAAAGTGATTCCTGTTTCTGTGTATACTTACATTTTTATTTATTATGTAATATCGTATTTTAATGCACACAAGTCAGAGCATCACACACATAAACTGTTTCATTAACAGAGCATTTGTCCATATATATTTGGCACACTAAAAAGTTATATCCTTGCATATATGTTTATTTGATAAAAGGCTGAATTAACCCGACAGAGGGACTAATTCTGTTTATTTGTTTTTATCATTCAAGGTTCTTAAAGCAGGTGAGTTGCTTGGCTAAATGTTTTATAGGTCTCATCAGTATGCCTAAGAAAACTTCCGTAAATAAAGGACTGTAGAATAGAACTGTCACAAAGGAGCTTTTGTAGTTTATTAACTGTGTAATACTATTAACTAGTTTTGTTTTTTAAATCTCCTCTGTGTGAGTAAAAGTTTTCTACAACATAGCTATAGTTTCCTGACAGTAGTTAATACAAATGTGTCTTTTCAATGAACTCTGAACATTTTGTCCCGTTAGCCGGTTACAGAGATAAGCTGAGCAGCTAAAGCTATTTTCTTCTCTTACTTTTATATGGAACAAAATGGCTTACAACGTTTAACAAATCCTTTGATAACCAAATATTTTAGACTTTCAGATTGATTTGCAGTATCACAGCATGTTGCAAACACACCCTACACACATGGGTGATAAATGTAATTCAAAAGAAAAAACAGTGTGTTTTAGTAAGGCGTTGCGACACCAGGAATATGTCAGTAGAAACCGATGACTGTATAGGTGGACAATGTGTCTCCATCTGCACCCATTGTATGAAAGTGAAGCCAAAATAGCCCCCGTGATAGGCGCTGGTGACGTCATTTGGAGCCAGAGTCTGCGCCGTAGAGATCGGCGGGTGACACCACCGTAGCCACTTCCGCTAACCAAAACACACATTTAACTTTATAACAGCAAAGTTCCCGGATGGCGGGCGTGTTTAACAGCAGAAAAGCTTCTTTGTGTTGGTCTGAGGTTAACGTTCACAGATATGGAAACTTCAGTGACTGTAGTTAATGTTTACGTTACGTCTCCTCTCACCGTTCCTCCTCTACCCTGCTAATCAGGAACAGATCGGCTGCAGGAGCCGTATTTGTCAGCAGAGCTGTCAATCATCATTTTTACAGCATCAAATAACAATTAAAAATAAACTTGTCAGAAAAATGAACACTTGGACGTAAATCATGATAATAACTAACTATAATGACAGAAACCATGTTTGAGAAACATGAATTTGTTGTGTATTTTGATTTTATAGTTTGACTCATGTCCCATCTGTTAACATGGAGGAGGCGGGCTTTATGACCTATACTGCAGCCAGTCAGCAGGGGGCGATAGAGAGGGTTTGGCTTCACTTTTAGGGAGCTGTCATGTTGTTCATCTTTAGACAGTCTGTGGTAGAAACTGATTTGAATTATTCATTTTTTTTATTTAAATTGCTCAACCTAAATAATTGAATAAAAAACTTGATTTAAATCACAGAATTCAAATTAGAATTTAGAAAACTGAATCAGAAATAACCTCTTGGAAGAACCGTTTGAAACAGAATTCCTATATACTCTGAAAATTCAAATTCCACATTCAGTTCCCGCAATTCAAATTAATTTCTCACAGTTTAAATTCAGTTCTTGAAATTTAAATTTCTGTTTGCTGAGACACACATTACGCAGTTGATGAGGAAGAGCAAGATTCACAGCACTGCCTGCCGTTTGTGTGATGTGTTACGGGAGCTGAACGTGTTAGAAAATTCGCCCCCATTCATCCTGAATTTAAAGAAATCAGTAATCTGTTTAATAAATAAACTTTAAGGGTTGTTGGTTTGATTAAAAAGACCCCTCAATTTATGACAATAGGTGATCAGCCAGGCCAATAAAAATGTTTAATTCAATTATTCAAGTGGAACAATTCAAATTCAAATATAAATACCTATAATTGAGTTTCTGACACGTTACTGCCCAAAGTGCTTTAACTTTCTTAATTTTTAGAGGTTTCTTGCATTTTTGTTTATCGAGCATCATTAATAATTTTTCTGAAAATGAATCTACACCTTGCTAATTTATACTCACAGAAATGCCTCATGTTGTTATAGAGGATGTCTACGTTGCTGAGTTGATGCTGGAGACCAATATCACAGTGGAAGCCCAGAGGATGCTTTCAGCTTTGGATAATAACAGGCAATTCCAAGTGCTGGATAATAAGGGAGACTCCCACAACGTGACCATGACACACAATGTATTGGTTGCAGGTATTTTCCTAGTACCCTTTCATTTTTGATAGACCCTTCAAATCCCACAACCAGGTGTGGCTCCTCTCCAGAAGGTAGGTGAGGTTAAACATAAACATGCAAAAGTTCCCAGCATCGACCGACCATCACTTCTCAACCTTACAGTGTCGTTCGCCCGCCACTCTCTCTGCTACTTCTTGCGTCTGATAAATAAACAACTGCAGCAAGTCACCACCACAAAAATAATTTTCTCTGTGGGAAACACGGATTTAAAATTGCTCACTCACGAGATAATGGGTCAGCAAACCCATCGCTCCTCTCCAGCTCCACCTTCTCATCCAAATATGGTCGCTTCTGGCTCCAGAAAATCCAACATGGCAATCCTGAACTCGAGGCTTCATTTACACGGTCGAGAAACCGATGGGTGGCGTCAAGGTGGCTACGTTCATTACTCCAGTCTATGGTGTGAATGTGTGTTTAGGCAATGCGTTCAAATAGTGGGGAATTTCACTTTTGAAGCAGTTTAACGGAAAAATGCGGATTGGGAATCTTTTACCGCTGCAGACGGGGTCACGAGTACTGCGTACGTCAGACACTTAAGAGTCCAACATATAAAAAACATTTCAGTTAGTATATGTTCATACGTATTTTTATTTTTCCCCATAACTTAAACTACTCTAGGTTAGGTACATACAAAGATCACGGCTCCTTCCACCGTGATGTCCTCCCAATGTAGACTCTCTCGTTCTTATACTATGGATCCTGACATCTCAAAAGTGGGAATGGCATCAAATTGTGTTGTATGAATATCATTTCACTTCATTGTCCTTCAAAGTCTGATCAAACCACACCCATGGAATTGATGATTGTGCTTCCCTTTAAAGAGTGCCTGCTTGTTGGCAAGGATATAGCTTGCAACTGCTCTGACGATTACATTTGGAGCAACGAAATTTGCAGCACTTACAACTGCTGCCATGGCAGTACTTGCAAACAGAATATGTCTCACATTACACCACTCTGCATCGCCAAAGTCAAAGGTAACAGTTCTTACACATTTTCACATGGACAGAAATGCTTGTTGATATCTGAAGTGAAACAAATGATAATGTTTGCTATCAAATCACAGTTCAAATCAATGGATCAGTTATACTGAATGAACAGATCTGGGACGCCGGCAAAACTACAAAGGTAAGTCTTGATCTCAAAACAAAATATAGATATACTCATATACAAATATTATAATTGATCTGTTTCTTTTTAAAGCTCACGGAGGAATTTCAAGGCCTGCATGGCTTTGAATACCTGAATGTAACCGGTCAGAGGTAATGCAATTTGTTTATGGATCTATTTTTCTTTGTAGTTTATCAAAGAAAACGTTAAATTAGAGCGTGCTGTACTCTCATAAGCAGACAGCCCGAGCAGAACTCCAGAGTTGTGCTGAATTCACTTGGCAGAGTCTCAAAGCGCAAAGAATCAAAAGAAACCACGCGGAACAAGCTCATCTTGATTTACAACATATCTAAAAGGTCATTCTACGGCGTCTCTATTTACTTAACTCTAATTCATAGATGTGCAAAGGGAAGAGAAATAATATCAGAAAGTGGGGAAATTCCTGGTGAGTTTTTCAGCAACACATCAGAATCTAACGGCTGATTTCACACTGGAAGCGTGGCGTGTGCGTGACGTGTTCATTTTCATTTGAAATGCATGAAAACAGATGAGAGTCCTCACGGTGCTGGCGTAAAGCTGGAGAACAGGAGGCTCGCCTATCTCGTTCTCGGCCAAGATACACGGTGAAAATGAATTGTGATCAGTCCTATTGGTCTCTGACAGCAATATTAACATCTCTTCCTGTAGTAAAAGTCACAGGCATGGAGAGTAAAGTAGGGTATGTTTTTTCAAAGTAAAAGCCCGATCTGGAAGTCTGACTCCCCTCGTTTGTTCACAATGCTTTTATTTTGAAGTGTTTCCCGGGCCGTTGTTGTTTTTTTAACTTTATTTGTAACTTTTCCAGTAAGTTATTTGATCGATAAAGTCACTCACAGGCTCCTTATTCCTGTTTAATTTTCTTTGAAATAAAAAAGTAGTCATAAGTCTCCCGCAGGCCATAAGTATATATGTCGGTTACATTCTGTCCCTCTCTCCCCCTCGCTTGCTCTCCGTCTCGGCTCATGCGGTTATTCTCGCTGGGTGTAATTAAGGTCCCGTTTCTTATGTAAATAAGATCGTTTTCTGTTAAGACCAACCCACAGAAACATTTAAACGCTTCTAGTCTGAATCGACTGTAAGCCGTCACATGCACTCTTCAAAAACAACAGTCACTGCGTGTGGTGCCGACAAGCTTAATCATACATTCTATCCAGCTTCACACGGGCTGTTGGGGGCAAACGACACAGACCACAAAAAGAAAAACAGCTGTCAAATTTGCAAAAGCGAGCGGTCTTACACGACTAGTTCTCTCCTCAAACATATCCGTTCAAACACTGATAAAATCACATTGGACAGTTTAATCAGGAGAGACATGTAAATTAAGTATTGATAATTATTTATTATAAAAAAATGATTTTGGCACAGGCTGCACGGTGGTGCAGTGGTTAGCACTGTTGCCTCACAGCTAGAGGCAACAGCACTGGTTTGGGCAAGGTGGGCCTTTATGTACGGAGTTTGCATGTTCTCCTCGTGCATGCATGGGTTCCCTCCGGGGTCTTCGGCTTCCTCCCACAGTCCAAAGACATGCTTGTAAGGTTAATTGGTGACTCTAAATTGCCCGTAGGTGTGGGTGTGAGTGCGAAAGGTTGTCGACCAGTCCAGGGTGTACCCCGCCCTTCGCCCAATGTCAGCTGGGATAGGCTCCAGCCCCCCCGCGACCCTGAACAGGATAAGCGGTATAGATAATGGATGGATTTTGGCGCTTGGACTCTACAGACTTTTTATCCCTCATAGTTTCTGTCATATAACATTAATCACAACACACTGATCTTGTCTATCACACTAACCATGGTCTTCCATTGATCCTCTCCTAATCTTAAAGGCTAAGCAACAGCATTGCTGATTTCGAGGTAGCCCTGAGTGTAAAATTTTCTACTGCTAAACTCCAAGCCATATTGACTGAGCTGGAAACCCAATTTCAAGCTGTCCTTTGGGTCGACACTATGGGTAAGTAAAAAAAATGTGGCTGTTATTGTCATTCAATTAGATCATAATGATATTTAATTTAAATGATAATTAAAAATACAGAAGACACTATTCTATTAAGTACAGCAGTTTCTGTTCAAAGGATGTCCTGCTGCTCAATGTAATGTGATAATCATGTGTCGGCATTTCTCGTTAAAACCCGTGGGCACAGAACATGCGATTGTTTCCAACAGGCTTCCAGACAAAGAACTTCTCGCGGCTTGAAAAACTAAAACCATGTATTTACCGAACTCAAAAAGACTCACAAAATAAGGAAACAAGAAATTCCAAACTTCCCAACAAAAAGTTCGGGCTCCACATCTGCGCTGCCACCTCGACAGTCAGCCAGAGTGGAAACAGGAACTATCTACCTCATTACGTTTTAAAACTGCACCTGAGAAGTCAAATCTTTTGAGTGTCCATTCACAACGCTGCAGCTTTCTCTGCAACATCCTGAAACTGTTTTTGATCTTTGATCTGATCAGGCCGACTCTATTCTTTGATTTTGAAACAATATGTTGTTTTTGAAAGCTTTACATGTTAAGTTAATTCATATATTTGAGTAGAGTCAGCCTATTTAAAAATATGTTAACAATGTTTATACTGTCAATTATTTACATATTAAAGTTAACAAAGTTATTATTTACATATTTACATCTTTGAATATTTCCTGCAGTATCTTTAGAAGTGTAACGTGTTGAATCTGTCTCTGTGGTTTCCCTTACATTTACTTCGAGTCATCCTATCCTTTGTTTGGTTAGTTTAGTAACATAATAATAACCAGGAAGTGTTGTTGTTGTGAAGCCTGACTAGGGCCCAATCCCAATTTCCACCCTAAAGCCGAAGCGCTGAACACACACGGTTTTTATTGGCGTCAGGCGTGCAGTGCGTGAGTCCGTGAGGGTCTGAGAACTGCATAAAAATGAGGAATGGGACACACTCTCATGGCATCACACGTTGCCTGGAAACCAGACGGACCATTAAATCTAATAAGAAAAAAGCCGACCTGCAGTATGTATGTGTGTGTCTTACAGTGTTTACATGTTTTAAGATAAGAAAAGCTTTATTCAACAAACTATCAGAAGTCAGAAAGGCATTAATGTTTAATTAATGCCGATATTTAATTGTTGTCACTTACAGATAAACGTATTTGCGGTTCCCGTCACCGTCCACGCTCGCATTGTATATATTATTGTTTTTGTTCAAACATTATTGAATACTACAATGTACGAACATTAGTTTACATTGAGTGGGAGGCTGGACAATCACGTTTGTATACATCACCAAGTTCGCTATGAACTCTGGGTAAGTCCCACAGGAAAGTCTGCGTGAAGTCTGCAGACATGCGGACTCACGGAACGTCCGTTATTGTCGTTGAAAAGTCCGCATCAGAGCCCTCACGCACTCGGTGATCTGACAGTGGGACAGCACGAAGCGCTCACCAGGAACGCGCCTCAAAGTCTGTGAGTCCGTGCGCGCGGCGATTAGGATTGGGCCGAAGTGTGGAGGAAAATAAAGGGTCGCTTAAGAAAGTTATCCTTCTCCATCTGGCTGCTTTTTCTTATGAGAGTTGTCCATCCACCTCACATCGAACCCTCACGTTACATTATTTAGCCTCTCTGAAATGTTATCGACAGTATAAACTGTAGTAGTAACAGTTTTGCGCATTCCTGCAAGTATCCACACAGCATGTACGTGCACTTCCGTGTATGCACGTGCATGCGACATGGTTAGAAGCAGTGCACCCTGGAAAATGAAGGGCTCCCCTGAAAGCCACTGTGTATTTCAAACACTGTGAATATGTAAAATGGCGGTGAGAGGTCAGATTTTCAAGTATAGCTAAAAGCAGAACCGCATTTAAATGAGATGCAAATATTTGCAAAAAAAAAGGAAATACTATGTAAATATTCGTCATCTGAGAGATGGAGGGGATATGGGATAGATGTTGAAAAAACATAAGAATGAAATCTCTGGTAACTACGGATATATACAGCAGAATTAAAGACATTTCATTGTTATCCATGTTAAGATTGTAATGGGTCGAAGTAGTCACCAAAGAATAAAACTATTAGCAATGATCAGCTGGTTTGTGAAATGCTACACCCCTTACTCCCAGCCTTATGTATTAGTATTTATGTTGCCTTCTTCACACAGGACTGGTCACCATGGAATCTCCACAGAGTCAAGTGTGCTATGAGTCCGCTCCATTCCTGGAATGCACATTTGACGAGGAGACAGATAGTACTGGCTGGAACATGAGCACGACGCACCAACGCTTTGAGCTCTACCAGGGAAGCGTCGTGAAACTGAACTTCAGCTGTAGCACAAAGGAACACAAGTCTTGTGTTAGAGTCACACTTGAGAAAGTGACAGGCATCTGGGCAGGCAAGTACAGACAGATGTTTATATAGACTATTAAAGCTCCTGCTTGTGTCATTCACGGCATGCAATAAGAAGATGTAGTTTATACTTTATGGTAACTGTGCACGAAAATAGGGGACAGGTTGCGACTGCTGTTAAGCCAGGAGCAGAGCATGAAACACACACAGATCTGTCTCCTCCTCACTGCGCTGCAGGATTAAAATCTCTTATAAAGTTCATGTGGTTCAATTGATTTTTAAACTGTGATAAACTGCTCCTGTATCATATCCGTGCACCCTCACGTGCATCCATCAGCATACACTTGGCACCACATCCCTCACTTGGGTAGATTAACAATAGGATTTTCACTAGTAAGGACCACACCATCAACAGGACGCTTCACTGGGGCGTAGGTAATTAAAGTTGAGGTAACAATAAAAGACAACACATGGTTTACTAGTTGTGAGAGCGGTGGAAACTTTACCAAGCACACCCGTACGATGAAAGGGTTGAAGGCAATAAGCTGTTGATGATGTAATTCTGTGATTGGATGATCAGGGATACTAATGCAGGGTTTACAGGTTTAACATCAGATTTGAATGTGAAGAAACAGGTGTCAGATGCATTCGTGCAAGCGCCCGAACTTCTGGAATGAGAAACGAGAGAGAGTCAGCGATGGTGTTAGAGTGACTGGGAAGATGAGCTGCGTGGAGAATATTTGTGTCAGAGTTCCAAGTTGGACTAAGCATAAAGGGCGTAACGGATGGGGCAGTGGATTGTCCTTAGTTGATTATGTTCACGACTGGGAGCTTGTCTGAGCATAAGGACGGATTTGTGAGACTATTTAAGGCCCTATAGAATGGCTGTGGATACTATGGGGTATATTTCGTAGGCAGCGGAGGAACCATTTTGCCATTCACTTGTAAGGTCTTGGGCCACTTCACTGTGAACCATTTTTGTTGAAGAACCCCCAAAACCAACAGAGGGGGCGTTGGTGTTTAGTACAGCCAGGGGCAAGGAAGTAAACAGTGATTAGAAGGCTGATTTGGTTGAAAAAACTGAAGTCTCTGTATCCAAATCAGAAGCAGAGGGCGTTGAAGAGTTTCGGGCTGCAGCCAAAATTAGCCTAAAAGTTATATGTGCCTGATCAGTTTGACGAAGGGTATGGCACGGTTAATGGTGACATAGTGGAGGGATAATTCTTCCCTTGGAATTACGGCCATTAGGTGCTGAAAGATTGATAATGATCTGCTTACTTTCCAGAATGTTTTCTGATTGCAATACCAAGGGGGATGATGCAGAAGTTAGGGAAATGGAGGATGACAAAATGGGCAAATCATTTGACCTCATTGGTGAGCGGGCGGTCAAGGGATATACTCTGGATCGTATATGACTGTAGACTTCTACATTCAGGAGTTGTTGGTTGGGTTTAATGAGGTTGAGTGCAGGCAGGAATGGTGTAGTAAGAGGCTGGGTGAGACAGGGCATGGTAGGACTGCATGGGTGACGATGTTTCAGATAGTCTCGGGCACAGAAGCAGCGTAAGGGATTTCTGCTTGTCGGCGTCGGCTGAGAATTTTGGACATAATCATACTAATTCCGTACGAATAAGTCATTATCTATTGGGAAAAGTTCTTAAAGTTGAGTGAGGCCATTTTGCTTGAAGAACGTTGTACTATGTTAGCTCTTCTGATAATGCTGGTGTGATTTGCTTGCTTCCCGTTCTGTGCAGAATGCGAGAACGAAAGAGGGGGGAGAGGGGAAGGTTGGAAGTTTCGGAGAATGGCGGACGAGGCGCGGTTGAGGTGTGGTCCTGCTCTTGAAATTTTGCTATACAGCCTCAATTAATCCTCAAATGGTCCCTGCTGTAAAAAAAAAAAAACACTTGGTGTTTTCATTCACAAAAAGTGAGGGTAAAAAAAGGTGTTGAATTCCAAGACACGTCTACTGTTTACATTTATAAACCCAATGACCTGTGACAGAAATGTTTCCTGCAGGCACATACGAGTGTGGATTCACCACTGGGTCAGTCAGGCACATAGCCAAGTCAAAACTAAGTGTTGCACTCCTGCCTGAGGACATCCTCCTGAAGATCAAACCGCTTACTGTGGTGTGTTCAGATGAGCAGACCCGTGAGAAAGTTGAAATCACTGCTTCTATCTCAAAAAGCATAGAGAACTATAAAGTTCAGTGTCGCTACATAGATGGATGTACAATGCAATCTAACACAAGTAAGACAAACCTACATTCTTAAATCTATCAATCCCCTTTCCTTCTCTCTGTTGGCTACAACATTAACACTACTTTCATTTTAATAATTCACTTAAATAATTCATAGTATTCCTGCATATGTCTGTAAATTTGACAAACCTAACTCTATCACAAAAATTGATCTTTCTTTACAGCTGACGGAAATCACCAGATCTATACTTTCACTGCTTCTATCAGCTGCAAGGAAGTCAGCAATGCGCAATCTGTTACTGTCACTTTTAAAAACTCGAAGGGACAAGAAAGAAATTCAGAAGTGGACATCCCAGTAATTTATGGTATCTGATTGTTCTTTTAATTCTATTTAACCTGCCTTATTGTCAACTTTAATATGGTATCCTAACTTTTAGAGATTATCTTTATACATTCATTTGATAACCTCTTGAATAAACAAATGATTCTCTTTTTTTTTTTTCTCAGTGGGTAAAAAATTTTGCAGCGAGGAGGTGTATGATGGACAGACTTGGCCAAAAACCCCACAAGGTGACACGGCCATTAACCGAACATGCCCAGTAGGAAGGGTAGGCTATAAGTCACGCACTTGTGAGGGCACTACCTGGCAGCCAGTGTTCTCCAACTGCGTCAACCAAGAGTTGAACAACATCCTGTCGTCTGCAGATGTGAGTGTGGCTTCATTTTTTAAATATTTCATTACAAAATGTGTTTTCGCCAATTGCCCTTAAATTTGACAAGAGAGAAGAATGGGCTGAAATATGTAAGTCAACACTGAATTTGATTGTTAAAGTCGAGCTGAAACGGAATTTCGAGAGTATCTAGCTTCCGTACCGTGACGTATTTCCGAGTGAAACAGGACGTGCAGGCGGGACATATCATTAGAGGGATTTGATCGTTGATAAGTGGGTGTAGACAGATGTTCTCCACAGTGCAGTAGCTAGCTAACTGACCGAGCGTTCTTGGTGCTCTGCGGCTAAATGTTGCAGATTGATTGGTTGAAATTTGTTGGTTCTAGCTTACGTAAGCAGATGGGATTTTTTTTTTTTTTTACAGGAAGAAAAAATTATCGAATTTTGATATGAGAATATGAAGAAATGGATTTTCTGTATTTTTTTGGCCTATATTGTCAAATAGATGCACAATATTACCGGGGATGTGATCTAAAAGGATTAAAATGACATTTTTCATTTCACCTCGACTTTAAGCTTCTAAATCTGAAATAGCATCATTTGAAATTGAATTTCAGTCCGACAAGTCACGTTTGTAACATCTGAAACGTTTAACGCAGCAGCAGAACATAGCTTGTGTTTGGCATCTCGGCTCCGACTTCACAACTCCGTAGATTTATTTTACATGCAGGAATTGAAGGAGGGCTGAGATAATACCTTCACAGGCGTCGCTCCATGTATTAGTTTAAAACTGAATTCCAATAAACTTGAAACTGAACGTGAAATTTAACTAAATTACTCTGATAATTCAAATTCCACATTAAGTTGTCGTAATTCAAATTCCGTTCTCATAATTCAAGTTCAGTTATTGAAATTCAATTTCAGTTTACTGGGACCCAATTAGGTTGGTGAGGAAGAGCCATTGAGGGCAAATTCACAGCCTGTCAGCACCTAGGTCTCTGACCATTTCCTTCACTGCATGTGATAACAGTTTATGAACTGATAGTGAAAGCTTTGATGTGACCTAATGCATCCTTGTATTGATATGTTTAAAAGCAAACTCAAGACCTACTTTTTTAGTCAGGCCTTTAATTGAGCCTTATTTACTAATTCATTTATCTGTCTATTTGTATTTTACCTTTTATTTATATTCATTTATTTATTTTATTTATTTTTAACTGAGCTTTCTTTTTTATCTGTTTATTTATTAAATTTTACCTTCTTAGTCTGGTTTTTAATTGAGCTTTCTTTCTTTATCTATTTATTTATGTATTTTAGTCAGTTTTACTTCTTGATATATGTTTATTTTTATTCTATTTTATTTTTTATTTTATTTATTGTCTATTTTCAATCCTGCCTCTGTTGTTTCCTCACAGTTACTTAACGTGAATTATGATAGCGCTTCCTCGGTTCCTGTTTTCATTATTATCCTGATGCACAAGGGGGGAAGGGGGGGGTTTGCCTTCGGGGCCTTCCACTACCCCTACCCCAAACCCTGACCCTGCTGGGGGACATGGGTTTCTGTTGGGGGGCTTTCTGGCGGGGGGCCCTGGGGGCAAACTCCTCCCACTAGCTATTACAATTTTAATGTTTTTCCATATTGTTGTATTATGTGAAGCACTTTGTATTACAGTTTATTTGTATGAAAAGTGCTATATAAATAAAGTCTGATTGATTGATTGACAAAAATTAGATTAAACTGTAACTTTAGACGAAATTTACAGACAAAAACATTGATTTGTGTTTATCATTATGAAAAAAAACCCCTCATCATTCCAAGAGAAAAAAGCTCTCAGTGTCTTTAAAAAAGGAAAACCCATATCATGGACAAAACCTTTCGGTACCAACGGTTTGGACGCCTGTAACAATTTATGTGGCGATGAAATTTGTTGTTGAGTACACTGTTACACGCTGGTTTTGTTTGTTGTTGTATTTAGAGCTTCATTCAAGGACTCGGGGCTAACAAGGAGTTCGCCCAGACTATATTCGGACAACTAAAGAACAGCTCGACAAAATTTGACTCAGACACCGACGACACTACGGCGGACATTAGCACTTCCATCAACATTCTTGACAAGATGGCCGGAGCATCACAGAACGTCGAGTTGCCTGAGGAAGTCTACGATGTAAGCCCTCGCTCTTTATTACCTTGACTGTAAAACGTGGAGCTTTGAGCTTGAAGAGTCATGCTTGACCTTTTAAACAGCAACCTGAAACACATTTTGGTGATGTGATAACTGTTATATGGGTCTAATTCATTTTAGTTCATATATGGGAGGCTACTCTCGGCTGCTATAGTAAGCCAGGAGAGGCAGGTCTTAAGATTAAATAACACTCTCATATCTGCCCTGCTTTAGAGCGTCTCCACAAGTTGTTTCCCTAAATGCTAGGGTTAAGCTCCTGCGCCAATGTAACCCTCTGATTATTACAACAATGTGAAAATATTTACAGACTCTATATATTTTGGTCACACAAAGGTGGAAATGTTATCATGATCACTTCAAAGTCTCAGGGAAGCACATTGCTGCCGCAAAAGCTGTGCAATCCTTTAGTGTGTTCGCCCTCGAGGTGAGTTCTTAGAGTCATCAGAGCTGAGGTGTATCTGCATTGCTTTTTGAGTCCCCATGAAACAGCTGGCAGAATGTTTCTGGTTCCACATGATTATGTTAAAACGAACACTGAGGAAGGAGTTTTTGTGAATCTTGAAGTGCCTCACCAACCCTCCACCCTGCCTCCCCCCTAAAACTGCAATAGTGCAAACCGCAGAGTGGTGCTAATGGTGCCTGGCTGCCCATTCGCTCCCATTTATTGGCTTTGAAAAGTGGCTGCAAAATGTTCATTCAGCTGTCGTTAGCAGATGATTCTAGAGCAGGAGCGGCAGTGTTTTATCCAGAATCCCCTTCTTCAGCAGCATACTGTGTACCATAGTGGAACCACAGATGATTGGACTCAAAATCACAACTCTCCAGCAAGGGCGTGCTCAATTGTGGTTAGACTGCTGCAGATTTTTGCCCGACAGGGCCAGTCGAGGCAGATGGCTGTTCAACATGAGTCTGGTTCTGAGTGTGGTTCTGCTCAAGGTTTCTGCCTGTTATAAGGAAGTTTTTCCGCCAATGTTGCCGAATATTGCTTAGTCCTACTCATGGTGATTCATGTTGGGCCTCTCTTTAAATAACATAACAAAGAGTCGGTCTAGACCTGCTCTTTTTGTCTCGAGATAACTCTGGTTATGATTTGGCGCTATACAAATAAAATTTGATTGATTGATTGATTTGATGTGAGCCTTCGCCCCAACCCGGCATTTATGCCCAAAGTTCCATCAGAGTTGCACCTGTCCCGGCCAGTGGAGCTACGTTCACTCTCCTCTCCTGAAGAAGAGCAGGAGGTCGAGCAGCTCCGGTCCACGTTATGCCCTGTCAGGGCCTTGGCAGACATCAGGCACACACAGGCCCACAGAGAGACCGATCAGCTCTTTATCCCAATTCTATAGGGCTTTCTACATGACATTTTTTTTATGGCACAGATCCCTATCAAAGTCCTTTAACTTGTTGCATATGTATCAAATTGATTTAACAGCTTTGGCTAATTGATCTGTCATGAATTCTTTTAAATTGACATGTTTAAAACATCATAAACACGCCACACTACAGGAACAATCAGTCCCTTGTGGTGTTATGAAGTAAATCAGTCTTTCTGTTATTAAAATGAATTTGCAACTGTTACGTCCACAACAAAGGAAATGTTTGGCTCACCATGTGGCCAGTAACACATGAAGAAGGACACCATAACCGAGTACAAGTTTCAAAAAGATCATTAATTTTTATTTACAAAGAAACAATGCTATGATAATTACCAAAACTATGGGAGTCTGGAGGTCCGGCCAAAAAGGACAAAAGGAGTGAGGAAGTCTGGGCCAACTACACAATGGGCTGTAGGACCCAGCTCTTCCCCCCCCTAACCTAGTAAAAGTTCTTAGTAAACTAAAGTGGAAATGAAGCCGTGAAAACTAGAATACCAGACCTCCAGCATCAAAAGGAAAAGAAAAACCAAAGTAACTTAAGTTAGTAACTAGTAACTAGCATGGTGTGCAGGGAAGGGGCAGAGCCAACAGCGAAAAGCCACCTGAGGGAAAAGAAAGCAGAAGGGGGAGCCCGTAACAGCAACCAATAATTAATGCTGCCAGAGATGTTTGATCACCCAATAACAATGAGAAGCTGCTAGCAAAATGTTTTCTACACCGCTCTTTGCTCATCATAAATATCTTTGGAGTTTAGCAGATTTGTGCATTTCATAAGTCAGTGTCAGAATTCTCTAAATGTAATTTGCAACAAGAGGCTCTCACCGTAGTTTGTGGTAAAGCAGAGCAGCACTTACAGGCTGCAGTTTGATCTGCTTCTTTCGTAGCTGAAGCCCATAAATAAAATGTCCCTTACTAACGATTTCTTTGATTCTTCTATTTCAGGATTTTATTAACGCAGCAAGCAATATGTTGAACAGCAGCTGGGGTGGGGTCAACAAATCTATCGTCTACGACATGTCATCAAATTACCTTCAGTCTGTGGAAGTTCTGGTGAAGAATATCAAAGTCAACAGGAGTGTTGGAATCGCGAGTGAAAACTTAGAGCTCAAATTCTGCTCGGATAGTGACTGCCAAATCTCCGTGTTTGATGTCAATCTGAATCTGAACAAGACAGACAGTGGGATAATGAAGACTATTGGTGTGAAAAATCTAATGGATAAATTAAAAAACAACTTTGGCAATAGGGAGCGTAACAGCCTCTTAGTATCGGCCACACTTGTGGACAGCAATGATTCGTCTGTAGAAATAACACTGGACTTCCCTAAAGAGCAGCACGCATTCAATAATCGTTTCTGTGTCTTCTGGAACACCACCGAAAGAGAGTGGTCAGAGGCCGGATGCACTGTTAAAAGTGACGCAGGTAACCGAACACTCTGCGAGTGCAATCACCTGACTTCCTTCTCAATCCTCATGGCCAAGAGCGATATATCTACGGAAGTTCTTGATATCATTACCTTCGTGGGCCTGGGTGTATCCATCTGCTCTCTGCTAATCTTTCTCATCGTTGAGTTTGTCGTGTGGTCAGGCGTTGTCAAGACTAACCTTTCACATTTCCGACACACAGCCATGGTGAACATCGCCACGTTCCTGTTGCTTGCTGACTCCTGTTTTCTGGCTTCCACCTTCCCCGAGAGTCTCAGTGACACCGTGTGTCTAGTTTTGACCATATGCAAACATCTGTTTTTTTTGGCCATGTTCAGCTGGATGCTGTGTTTGAGTGTCATGCTTGTCCACCAGCTCATCTTTGTCTTCAGCCCATTGAGGAAAAGACTCTTCATGTTCCTTTCCGGCGTTGTTGGGTATTTTTGCCCGGTACTTATAGTGGGTTCCAGCTATGTCTTTTACAAATACACCCAGAAGCCCTACTACAATCGAAAAACTTGCTGGCTAGTTTTTGTTAAACTCTTGGACGGCTCCTTACATGCTTTTCTGATACCTGTGGGAACTGTTATTTTGACAAATCTCTTTGCCATGGTGGTCGTCATTAGTACTCTGGTGAAGTCCTCCACCCCTGAAGGCAGCAAGGCAAATGACAAGGAGACGGTCAAAAGCATCCTTAAAGTGGTGATTTTTCTAACACCTATCTTTGGAGTGACATGGATCATTGGCTTCGCACTGCTCATGTTGGAAAGTGATAGTCCCATGTTTCATGTCGCAAACTACAGTTTCACCATCCTCAACTCCTTTCAGGTAATTTAAAAGTGACTCTGTTTCAAAATGTGAAGATTTAGTTGGTTTGGAGGTCCTCCAGTTCAAGACTGCGTTATTCATCAGCATAAACCAGTTGCATCATATTCATCATTTTGATGGCAAATACTTATTTAAATATTTTTTTATTTATCTTTTATTTTAACAGCAGGATACAAAAAAGTTTTACATAAAAAAAAAACCCAATAACAAAATTGCTAAAATAGAAATTACATCAAAAGAATAATTTAGCACTGTTCATAAATAGCAAAAACCTTCACTAACGACAGAGAAGGTCTTCTGATGTAACTAAAGGGTAGCATAATTAATGAATAAATATAAAGCAGAAACGCATATTATGGCTAATCAACCCACTAAGTACGATATAGCAGCATCGGATATATGCATCCCAGGCTGGGATTAAACAAATCGTCTTTGTGCTTACATTATTACCTTTGAGTCGCCACCGATAACCTTTGTAGGGTTTTTGAGTCGAGCATGGCAGCTTTTTTCTTTGTTTGTACAAATGTCACTTTGTGCATAACAACCATTATTTATTCTTACAGTAAAGGACAAATCAGAGAACCTTTAAACAAATGTTTTTAAAATACGTTAACTATTGTTGTCAAAGGCACATATTTAGACACCAACCTCGACTTCCACACCTTTACTTGAGGTTTTTTTTCGTAACCGTCTCTTAAAAAAATATTTTTATAAATTCCTTGTAAGGGACATGTTATGTTGACCAAATTATTTTATGTATTTACATAATCAGAAAATGTTGGTATTTAAAGTCGAGGTGTCATTTTAATCCTTTCAGATCACATCCCCGGTAATATTGTGCATCTATTTGACAATATAGGCCAAAAAACCCCAGAAAATCCATTTCTTCGTATTCTTATATCAAAATCTGATCATTTTTTCTTCCGGTAAAACTAAATTTCACGCGTGCTTACGTAAGTTAGCACCAAACAATTTCAACCAATCAATCTGCAACATTTAGCCGCAGAGCACCAAGAACGCTCGGACAGTTAGCTAGCTACTGCGCTGTGGAGAACGTCTGTCTACGCCCACTTCTCAACGATCAAATCAAATCCCTCTAATGATACGTCCCGCCTGCACGTCCTGTTTCACTCGGAAATACGTCACGATACAGAAGCTAGATACTCTCGAAATGCCGTTTCAGCTCGACTTTAATCTTTCTGGTGAGTCGGAAAAATGTTAATTGTCCTCGATCTGTAAAAAAACAACAATATGTAATCTAATTTGTTATCCGTAATAAATACAGTATCCACTTATAACTACAGCCTTATTCAACATTTTATGATTATTTGGAATACTTAAAAAGTCAGCATTGACTATTGAATGTCTGTTGGCTTAACCAATGTAGTGTTTTTTCATGTCAACATAATACAGGCAGCATGTCCCAACAATATTAAGAGAAATTTTTTTCTTCTTACACTGTATAATGTCAAAACAATGTCACTGGACCCAAACGTGTTAATGCAGTTTAAAGTTAAATGGAACCCAGAAGAGAAATGCTTTACACAAACCTATAAACTTAAAATATAATATAAAATCTGGTAACATTTGTTCTCTTGCAGGGCTTCTTCCTTTTGGTAACGGGCTGTTTTGCAGAGCCGAAGGTAGGTTTGACATTTTATCTATAGGTAGATATCCATAATGCTCTATGACTAAGTATTGAAAATACCTCTAGTTGCCATCAGCAGGGAAAGCTGTGAAACTACTCAAGTGGCTGAATTAATAATACACCAATTCTACGTTACAGCGTAAATGCCTTAGTAATGGACTTTGTAAATGTGCTATGGGAGGCATAGGTCTGGCCCAAAAATTGCAGGACTTAAAACGTCCCCAACAATTCCGACTGTATGTTTTCATCATCTGTCCAATATATTAAGCAAGCTATGTCTGTTATCATTTTCAGGTCAGAGAGGAGCTGTACAGGCTCATAATGGTAAGTTAACAAGGCTTAATTAGAATTACATTATAAACTGACACATTCATCATCACTCGTTTTGCTTCTACCCTCAGGCAAAATCAAAAGGAAAAAGTGAGAGCATGAAGAATTTGACTTCGACCACATACACAAAGGACAAATAAACACTGAGGTCAGTCTTACTTATGTCTGTTCTTTACTGCGTGATCTGCATGGATTGCTGCGACAGCATCTGTAGAGAGCAAGCCTGATTTGCTCATGTAAAACCACAGACGCAGTGTTGCCAACTGTTCCAGTGAAAGTAGCTAGCACTCGCTCCAAAAGTCGCTAGAAGTCACCAGATGACATTACACTCTAATTTGCATATTGGTGATGTCATCCCATATTCATTTGCATAACGCTAAGTCACAGACAGAATACCTCATGGGTAAAGTGGGCACATGCCCAGGGCCCTGAGCCAGTGGGGGGCCCTTGGCCTTAAGAATGAATATCTTTTTTATGCGTAAAGTATTTTTGTTTTGAAAAAAAGTGCTATTTTGATAATGTTGTTTGAATAAAAATGTTAATTTAGCAATTAAATTCCAATCATGTAATGACGTAATGACGCAGGTTGCGAAGTACGTTAACTTTCTATTTTGAGATCAAAATAAAAAAGTGTTTGCTCGACGGCTCGGCAAAACGCAAACTAATATTGATACATCAAATATCGTCGATTTCAACATTTTTGAACAAAAAGCAAGTGGGTGATACTTTTAGTAGGGGTGCAGGTGCTACAGTGCTGCCTCCTGCTGGGACCTGGATGCTAATGCAGCGCTGGTTGTGGGTTGCCCCATGCTATTGTGCGACCACATTTTTGTGCTTGGTGAGGGTACATGCAGTGCGCGTGTGCTAGGCCTATTTGCGTTTGTATAGGGGCCCGTGGTCATGATAATCCGTCCATGCGCATGATTCAGGATTAGTATCATACTCATCACAGCTGTAGGAGAGTTTTAAATCTGAGTCATGTGAGACTGTTAATGGGACAAATTAATTGAATTTTTAGTCGCAGAATGCTAACAACTCCAGTTTCACAGACGTGGTTGTAGAAACACGTCTCTCTAAACAACAAATGCAAACCTGCAGTGGTGCTGAAGGAAAAGAGATCTTTGTCATGAACCGGGGACCAAGGATGAAAGACTCAAATGCAAACTCAGACCAGCGGACAGATTTTCAGAGTTTTAATGCCGGGCAAGGTTCGGTACACAAAAAAGGCAGTCAAAAAATCAGGCTACGGTATCCAACAGGCGTGAGGCAAAAGGCAAGGTAAAAAGGCAAACAGGGTCAGAATCAGAGGTCATACGCGAGAGCTAGGAACAAAATGCTGGAACGCGACACAAGGGTACAAACGAACTGGCAACGAGACAGGGGAAGACGGGGTAAAATACATGAGGTAATGAGGGTGATGAGACACAGCTGGGGAGAGCACAATCAGGAGCAGGTGAGCACACGACGGGGGGAGCGGCAGGACACAGACCTGAAACAGAGACGGGTGAGTGATTTCAAAATAAAACAGGAAGTACCAGACAAGACACATGAGGGAAAAATAAAAGCAAACTTAACCTAACGGGCAGGCATGACAATCTTGAGATCACCAAAACCACGATACATTTTCTGGGAACCATAAATATCTGCAGCAAATCCAATTCGTCCAATATTTGTAGGAATATTTCAAACTGGACCTGTTTAAGCTGTAGACCTACACTGCCGTCCCTGGAGCAACACTGCTTGCAAGACTGAAATCCGAAGTCATGTAACATTATTATCATAGCAGGAGGACTTTGATGATAAAAAGGAACTTTTTACTATTAGGAGTTCTTAATTTTGTTGTCCTAGTGTTCAGTTTGGAAACTTTAAACTGTTTAAAATGGAGATAAAAGATGCCTATTTTTTCTGTATTTTATAACACAACTTCTATCAGTTTGTAACACAGCGATGTACACTGACAGTTTCTGCTGCAGTAACCATAGCGAACTAGCATCTATGCCGAGGTGTACACACAATGGGTTTGTTAATGGTTCATTGATTAAACAGCAAAACATCTGTTTAGCATGTAAGCAGAAAATATTTGTAAGTTTTGTGAAACCAGTCAATGCATATTCTGAACTCCATGTTTTGTCTATATTTCAGATTGTGGAGACGGACACACCCGCTGACACGTTTGCAGCACCGTTTTTTTTTAGATTATAGTTTCCAGACGATTATAAAGTTGATGGTTTTAGTAAACACAGTTGAATTGTTATCTAAACCTTATTAGATAGAACAGTCATGTTTTGATCATATTTATTAATTTGATAGATGTGACCATTATTGTTATTAACAGTGGTTGCAGCAATAAATGTGTCTTAAAAAATGAAATGCTGCTCCACAGTTATATGTTAATGTGGTTTATGTGAACATTTGAATGCATTGTTTATTTTGTAAAGGATAAGCAGATGCAATTTTTTTAAAGAAGTGAAACATAATTCTGGGTTGTCACCGTATTGCTTTTAGGGATAGTTCAGGTGTTTTGACTTAATAATTGATTAATAATCCTGAGATCGATCTTTAAAAATATGTAAAAACGTGTCTGATCACTCACGTTTCTGAGCGCCCCTGAACGCAGCACTACTCAGCGCATGCCCCCAAAACACGGCAGTGAGGGAGACATGCCCGTACTTGTTTACTGCACCTACTACGGAGACATCAGTGATCGCAGACGGACTCTTTTTATCGTGTGTGCGTCTATGAATATGTAAGTTAGTTTCGCACTGATGTTTATGTTACACTCTGTTTGCGTCGGCTTTGGCCGCGAGTGAATTTTCAGCGTGTTGTACAGTATGTCTTTCCCCATAACTCTGAGTCTCGTGTGGTTTTGTTCTTCGCGCTATGAGATCTCGTTTAATCAAGTTTGTTTAATCAAAACCATGATGTTCGGATGTTCAGACTAAAAATCTGAAACTTGAAAAAAAGTTTATAAGCTGTCTGATTCATATAATAGTTAATGTTGTGTTGACTGCTGTGTTTGTCATGTTAGATAAAAAGTACAGGTTGTAACTGAAGTACCCCTAACCAAATCAATCGGAAATCAAATCGAATTGAAAAATCCTTATCGATACCCAGCCCTTAAAAGTAAGTGTATTTTGTACAGTAGATAGTCAGCATGGCACCTGTTAGGAGAAGCTGGCAAGAGTTCATACATGGAAGCTGAGCTAAGCACTGCTGCAGACAGGGTCTCTGCACCGCCCTGTATACCTACGCATGCAGCAAACTGTATCAGAACAGCTCTTCAGGTCAGCAGTAAGTGATGAGACAGCAAATATAAGAAAACAGATTATTGTGAAAGCGACAAACTGACGTTCACAATGGAGATGAGAGGATATTGTATTCCTACGAATGGCATGCCCTGTATTATGCCATATGTTGGCTGTTTTGAATATACCTGCATATATCACAGTTGCTGTTTGCCTGTTTTTTTCCGGACGGTTCAAACAAAGTGTGTCCTGGTTGCTATGCTGACAACAGAGTTTTATTGACTGATAATGGCCTTAGATAGCGGTTGCTAGCTCCGCTAAATGTAAACATCAACACTGAGACAGCTCCACGTCTGCATGGATTATTTTCCTGAAGAGGATTATGCAAAACCAACACCAAATAATCCGGTTAGACTCTTGCTAAAGAGCGCTGCTGTGCCCAGGCATCAGGAAAGCTAGCGCTAAACAAATAAATGCATGAAACAGCTCACCAAGCTACCGCTGAAGTTTTCCACTGTCTCTGTGCTGACTGTTATCTACTATACCTGGTACACTGACTATTGATGAGTACCGTGTACAATCCCACTTCAAAGAGAGGCTTAAGGTCAATACAGACTTACTTCATATGGCCTGATTGTATGTCCTGACTTTATATGAAGCTAATCAGATTTCTCAATAAGTTTGTCTTTGTTTCATCATTTTAAATGAAAGTGACATGAACTATAACCTATGTACTATGTGTGTGACTATGTATCTAAACAATATTCATATGACATACCATGTAATGAAATAAAATGGAATGCCGACGTAGTCTGGGTAGGCAGTCTCGTTTCCATTTGGATAAAAGCTGATACCGAATGAGTAGCCTTCAGAGTTGTTGAAGCATTTGCTTTTAATGGGACTGCCAAGAGGGGTGCCGCCTAAAACGCCGGTGAAGTTGTGGATTTGCCACACGGCACTGGGGCAAGCAGTCTCAGTAAGAGTGATGTCGTCAATAAGGATGGCGCCAGAGGAGTCGGACGCTCCTCTGATGCCTTGAAAGATGTAGCGGAACTTTTCTGTCTCCTTTAGAGTCACATGGGCAACTTTCCAGGCAGCTGCTCCATCACCTTTAAGACAAAAGGCAGGTAACTTAGAGACGACTGTGAATTGACTGTAAACTACTTATTCATTAAATGATGTATGCTATTTAATACTAAAGGATGGGATTTAAATTAGTCTAACAATCATGGATTAAGCTGATCATCTGCATAGATAGTAAAACTTGAACCACAGTTAGGACAGTGTATCATGGGCGTACATATGAATGACAAAATAAAATACCTGAAATGGTGTGGATCTTCTTGACACTGCTGACAGTCCCAAATCACAAGTTTGTCTGAAGCTGCCCCAGTCATCTTGTAGAAGAACTGCAGGCACTGCTCATCCCTCTTTGGGTAGAGGAACTATAACCTATGTACTATGTGTGTGACTATGTATCTAAACAATATTCATATGACATACCATGTAATGAAATAAAATGGAAGTATATAATGGCTTTTATTGTATAGTATATATAACACTGCATGCAATCTCAATCCAAACTGTACGTTTTTATTTTTAATACAGTGTACAGATTAAAAACAATCATAGGACACACACAGCAACTGATGCTATACTACGGCAACATGGACTAAAACATCCCTGTGGATGTTGAGAATCACTTCTGTGATAGTGCCAGTCTTTAAGTAAATTTACTACTGCTTCTGCTAAAAGTGTTTTTATTCAAAGTGAACCCTGGATTAACTTGCGCATCGACGGGAAGGTAAAGGTATTTGAGAAGCCTCGTCTCTAGATTCAGTGTAAAGAAGAAAGAAACTAGCGCATATGGTGTCAAAAATGAACCTGCTGACACTTTATTCTCCAGAACAGGCACCGTGTTGCTAATGAAGGCAGGGGGGCATATTGTTCATTTGAAATAGGCTTCACTGAGCTCTCCTAATGACAGTGAAGACAGCAAGGGTCAGCACAATGGTCCCTGATGCGCCGCCGATCAGAGCTCCCAAAACGCTTCCATGGACGTTTACCTCCTCACAACTCGTACCGCTGTAGTAGGTGGTCTGGCTTGATGCACACCTGAGAAGCAGAGAACAGAAGGTTTAACGATGATAAATTCTTACGTGAAGTTATTGCTTTGAACTTTAGTTTACACACAAGTACACGTACCCGCCTTTGGTTTGTTAGGCCAGATTTACTTAATGTCCTGAGTGCTGTGTCACCAGGCAAGAAAGAAGAACCAAATGCCTTCTAACAATGTAATTCAGGGTCTTATGTACATAATAGTGAGCCTCTAAAAGTATTAAAAGTCCAACTTCAAGTCATTTCTGTAAGCCTTTCAGATATTGGGTTTATATTTTGTAATTTTTCAGGTGGCAAGGTTTATACTTCCCTCACTGATTTTAACTAAGATAACTGAAACAAGAGCTGCAAAACCCCGACCGTCACATGCGCCATTGTTTTGCGTGATCTTCCAGACCCACACACGTCCTAACGACCTGTCCAAATAGCAAAATTATACATTTTTAGAAGTTATGAACGTTTATTTTCTCTCAGGTTTTTGTTGATACTTGAAGAGACTCACATTCAAATATGCATTTAACAAATTTACAGCCAAATTTTTGAGGATTTCCGCAGTGGGCAGAGATCTTTATACCAAACACCAGTATTAAATGAGGCTAAACAGGGTGAATTTATTAGAGCATCAACATGTCTGCTGCAGATCGGATCAAAACTTTGCCTTGTTACACTGAATGTAATTGTTTTTTTATTGTAGGAAATGTGCATACTTTCTGGCTAGTTAAAAAGATTGATACCATTGTCATATCAGGCAATAAGTATAAAACAAAAGACAGTAAATGATTACCTTATCTTAGCATAGCATAAAATAGCAAAGACTTTCACAACTTAATAGGCTCTAAAGTCCGAAAATCTGCTGACCAAACCAGCACACCCATTAACATGTTGCATTTTGCTTGTTTAGATGATACAAAAACTGACAACTGAAACCTCACGGCGACGGCAGGATTCCAAGGAGTCACTTCTTTATTGTAGTTTTTGTCACCAAAAGCTACCCGTAAAACTACAATCTGACATTTAAATGTTTATGTTTGTATCAAAGACTGTATAAAAAGAATGACCACATGAAAACTCCATAAAAGTGAAGTCAAACATTTGGAGCGGCCCCTGCTGACTGGCTGCAGTAAAGATCATAAAGCCCGCCTCCTCCATGTTAACAGATGGGACATGAGTCAAACTATAAAGTCAAAATACACAATGAGATGGTTTTTTGCCGTGAAGTTTGTCAGTGAGCAGATTTGTATCGTTTGAGCTGGTTTAAATTGCGGTCGTACTAGGAGTTGCCCCGTGTCTCATCATGTTGTTTGTTGTTGTTTACGTTGTCTGTTAATGTTGATGCAAAAGTTACCACGCGTATCACCACCTTTACTGTGCATTCACACCGAATATTCTCCTCCCGTTACTCCCACAAGTCTGACCGCTGGATCAAAATTCACGTTTGAATAAGAGGTGAATATTCGTCCTTCGCTTCCGGAGTGGAGGAGATGAAGCGGGGCTCATCACCATGGTTACCAACGGCGTCAGGAGAATCTTGATGTTGATAGGCTTTTGCTACACCAATTGACGCGAATTCGCGGAGGAAGTTCAATTTTCTCAACTCACGCGAATTTGCGTCGCCCGACTCGACTTCGTGTCTACTCGCATCATTGCACTGACTTTGTATGGAACCTCGCTGCAGATTCACACCTTTTCATGTGCGATGTGAACGCACAGTTAGAATTACCACTACCTAGATTGACTGAGAAACTGCACAGATATATTTTTGAAAGAAAAAGAACCACGCTAGCTGTTTGCCTCTGAATATACTCTCGAAACTAAGCTAAGCTAATTGACCCCTACTAGCTCCTTTCCAAAGTACCAAAACCTTACACCTAAGTGTTCGAACATTTATAGACATTTATAATAACGTGCTTTCTCTAGCATAACATCTTCTCAGAGAACTAGCTTTAATATTCCAATTCCTCTTCTAGTTTAAAAGTCCTACAAGTCAAATCATAGCATTTATAGATGTAGATATTCATGTCCTGTACAACACACACCTGCATGAGGCTTCCCCTCGAGTCTTCACACACAAACCTCCATTTAAACAAGGGTCGGGGTGACAGGGGTCGGCAGCCCGCACTTCTCTGTGTTTTGAGGCCTCCGGTTTCATTTCCATCTCGTTAACTGGCTTCTTGTCTGTGACGTCATAACTTGGTGCCACTGGTTTGACAGGCACCTCTGTATTTATCAGGTGGGTCAAATCTAATGAAACAACAGGTGAATGAAAATGTTAAATAGTGACTCATTTGAAGTATATTTGGTGGTTTCATTTGGGGTTCAATCATCACAACCAAAGTTATCTCAAGACATTTTTTTCCAAGTAGAACAGCTGATATTTCTCACCACTGAAGTCAGCGGTAATGATGAGGTCGTCGTTCTTGAGGAAGCTTCTCCTCTGCAGGTGCTTGTGGGACATAAACGTGCTCCAGCCAAAGTCTTTGCTGCGGTAGCACTGGCAGCTGGGATCAAACAACGCTCCTGAAGTAGCTGTTGGTTTGTTCCACCGGGCATCGTCATCTGAGTGGCAATCATCAAGCAAGAAAAATACATATCACATTGGAACACATGTGGGGATGATAAAGTGATCACAGTGCACACAGTGTTGTACCATATGCATTGCACATGACAGTAGGGGAAGAGAGGGCTTGATTGGTTTTGTTGGTTAACAAGTTGCATCACAATATCCTCTAAAGTGCTTTAATCAATATTTTGGGATTTCGTATATTGAACATGGTTCAAATTACTGAGTTTATATCACGTTCACACCTCTAGTGGAGACCCTGCTCTTCACTTAAAATCAGACACTTGATTTTATGTGGTAATTGATGGTACGTTGTCTTATATTACATGTCTAGTCTAGTAAATAACAAGTGTTTTCATAGTGAATAATATTGAAATTTGATGACGATTTTTCAACGCTGTGACCACCACAGATTAAAGTACCCCCACCTTCATCTTATTGATGAATGAATGACTGAAACCCAAACCATCAGCATTGTATAAACAACTAGCTGTAACTAAACCTTACCAACCCTTACATCTGGCTAGTGAAATGCCCACCTGTAGTGAAGCTTCTTGTTGAAGACATCCTAAGTCTCACGTCTGGGTCCTGGTCCATGACAACAATAGTAGCCTGCCTGTTTTTGGCGGGCCACTGCATCACTGCATCATTTTCTCCACTGCAAAGGTGCATGGTCATGCCGACGAAGTCTGGGTAGGCAGTCTCTTTTCCACTTGGATAAAAGCTGATACCGAATGAGTAGCCTTCAGAGTTGTAAAAGCATTTGCTTTTAATGGGACTGCCAAGAGGGGTGCTGCCTAAAACGCCGGTGAAGTTGTGGATTTGCCACACGGCACTGGGGCAAACAGTCTCAGTAAGAGTGATGTCGTCAATAAGGATGGCGCCAGAGGAGTCGGACGCTCCTCTGATGCCTTGAAAGATGTAGCGGAACTTTTCTGTCTCCTTTAGAGTCACATGGGCAATTTTCCAGGCAGCTGCTCCATCACCTTTAAGACAAAAGGCAGGTAACTTAGAGACGACTGTGAATTGACTGTAAACTACTTCTTCATTAAATGATGTATGCTATTTAATACTAAAGGATGGGATTTAAATTAGTCTTACAATCATGGATCTGCATAGATAGTAAAACTTGAACCACAGTTAGGACAGTGTATCATGGGCGTACATATGACTGACAAAATAAAATACCTGAAATGGTGTGGATCTTCTTGACACTGCTGACAGTCCCTGCACCATCATAAGTCCTGATCCAAATCACAAGTTTGTCTGAAGCTGCCCCGGTCATCTTGTAGAAGAACTGCAGGCACTGCTCATCCCTCTTTGGGTAGAGGACACGCGACTCGAGCAGGGCACTGCTTCCAGCTGCTCCAGAAGATAAATCGAACCTCATGAAGTAGCCGGACTCTAGAAGACAAGCAGCCATCAATGCACATTTTGAGTTTAAGTTATAACTTAAAGCTCCTGTCACTGGTTATGAAACAGACTGAAATTAATTCTGATGACTCTATATGAGCTACAAAAGCAAACCAGACCATCAGCGACAACATTGATTATTTCTATATAGTTATTTAAATGCCTGAAGCTACTGGCGGGGAGGTAGGTGTCATACTAAGTGACATAATCAGCATCGGCCGATGTCTGCGCTCACAAGGCCGATTAAACAGAATCTGTCTGCATACACAGGCAGCCTCGTCTGTGGGGCTGGCTTGAAGCATGTGCTTCACGTTGTCTGCAGGTACTTTCTCGACACAGTCTACACTCACTTCAAATAACAAACCTGCCAGACGTCACATGCGTACGGCACACTAAGGCCACCGTTCTTAAAGGGGAAGGCTCCGCAGGTAAACACCTAACTCAATAACAGTAATTACAATAATTTTGTTTATTTACTTTTTATGGAAGTTTACACATTTTCGTAAGTCCACTAAAACTTTATTTTTCATTGACAATAATTACATTTTTTTACAAAGTTGAGTTTTTTTATTTAAAATAAGTGTACTGCAGACAGAATGCAGATCTACTTGCAGATAATAATAATTGCAAAAATAAGCAACAACATGATATCGGCCTCAGATATCGGCTATCGGCCGCCCTGCCCTCTAGATATCGGCATTGGCATACACGTGTGTTTTGATTTTATTAATGAAAAAAAACACCTGCTTCTTTCAACAAGAAAAAATTTGTACGTAGTGTGAATAGTTTGTTAATCATTTTGTTACTGTTATCATTTATATTGTCATATCTTATTATTGCCTACTCTGTGTCTTCTTTATCACTGCAGTGCTTTATTTAATTTGCCTGTTTTATGAGCTGCTGTAACGACTTAATTTCCCCTTTGAGGGATCAATAAAGCTTATCTTATATTATCTTCAATATCGTTACCTTAACTTGTTTTATCACCTACACCCATTCTATGATGGCCATAAAACTATTAAAGTTTATCTTAGCAGTATCAACTTCTTTTTTTTAACTTCTTATTGGCCGTCCAGGCCTGGCCTCCAGACATTCACAATAAACCAGATCAGAACTCAGGCCGCCGTCCTCTAACAGCAAACGTTCTGTCATTCTGCATTCACACAATCTGCTCCGGATAGAGCGTCCTTCACATTGATCAAATGCTAGAAGCCATTCTTGCTTGCTTTCTTCAGTTTCCCCAGATGCGTCGAGTTTGTTTCTTTTTCTTTGGATTTTCACTTATTTTTATTTTTATTTAAGTTGTATCTGTAGTCATCCATTTTTTCTTTGTTTGTTCAGCCATAGTAGATAACTGTTTACTCGCAACACTTGCAGAGACCGGAAAAGCAGCCGCTTAGCTCCGCCTACCCTCTCTGGCAGACCAACCACTGCTGGCTGATGGAAAACACGTCACTAACTGGGCGCTGCTTGTGATTTTTTTCCACGAATGTCGCCACAGACACCCAGTCTGTAATAATGCAAAGGCTTTCATCAGTGGGCCATAGGCTCAGTCACCATTGTGTTACCTAATTCGGTGATAGT
Organism: Semicossyphus pulcher; assembly: GCF_022749685.1. Taxonomy (NCBI): domain Eukaryota; kingdom Metazoa; phylum Chordata; class Actinopteri; order Labriformes; family Labridae; genus Semicossyphus; species Semicossyphus pulcher. The sequence goes on along the minus strand of NW_027211615.1, from coordinate 23,058,551 downwards.
GACTTAACAGACATTTATTTACATGAAAATTCTATACGATCCATGATACAAAAGAAACTGTTGGACGGGCTACAACAGAAAAGTGAATTACACACACCCCCCCCTAAATAAACATAGATCCATCAGCCTTTAAGAGGAGCAGGACTGTGGAAACTTTTTTGGCACAATTTATCAGAGTAAAAGTTTGTTTTCTTGTGGTTAAACTTTCCGTTGTGTTTTTACTGTTTCATCGTCTCTCTTTTACCTCTGCAGCGTCCTGCCAGGGTGTGGTCTGTATCGGGTGCACTGCCAAGTGTTTGGACCCAATCTGCGTTGTCTTCCTCGTTCTGGATCATTCCACAGATATTGGTCAGTTCGAAGGAGCACTGATCGAGGAGAGTGTGTGTGTTGGCTGGAACAGAGCAGTCAAGGCTTTTTAAGCACTACACAGAGGAGGAGAGGCGCATATAGCCACTCCTGCTGCCAGGACACCAGATGTGAACTCATTGTTTTTCTCTAACTTTTAAAGCAGGGCTGAAAGGACACACTCACCACAGTCGTACATGCGATTGAGCCTGGTGATGTCTACAGCACTGAAGTCGAGCCGCTGGCCAATCACCTCATTGAAATATGGTATGGCGGTGGTGATTGTGGGGATGTTGTCGTTCTTGTTAAAGGACAGAGGTCTGTAGTGCATTATGGACTCGTAATCATAGGGTGTGTTCATATCGGTAATGAAGTCATCCTCGTATTTGTTGAAATTGTGCTCCATCCCTGTGATAAGAAAGCAAACATCGTCATGCAGATAGTATATAAGCTCCTTCATGATGACTTTTATGACCTCAATACCACTGAGGACATCGAGGTCATCTGTAATATATCTATGAATTTGCTACAAGATGAGGAGTTTACATGCTTTGATTTTAAACAATTCTTCAGGCACAGCATAAATACAACTGCGTAACTAATGTGTAATATAACCAAAAAGCCTCAAAACGAATGACACTCCTACAAGCCTCTAAAGTGCTAACTAGGAAACGTTTGCATAAAGACACGCTAAGCTAAGATGGCAAGCATTATAGCTAAACTTCTACCTCAAAGAGCTGCTGCTGGCATAGCTTTAGACCTTTAGTGTTGTTCGAATAAATGCCTCTGAAGACTCTTAGAACATTTATATAAAATTAAAAGGGATTTGTTTTTAAAGGGATAGTTCTGTTTGTTTGACGTGGGGTTGTATGAGATACTTATCAGTAAAGGCGGAGATATACTTGCTTTTAACTACACGTATGCATGATGGCTGCTGCTCGATCCCTGCGTCTGTTTGGCGCGTTGCCTGTGCACGTGCATGTGATCAACACAGCAGCAGGAACAACAATGGCAGACAGTTTTGAAGAAGAGCTCATAGAGCAAATCTGTGATTATCCACATCTGTACCATGTGTTATTACCGCTACACAGCCACAAACATGCCTGTCAAAACAGCTGGCGACAGATAAGATCACTTTAGAAGTCGGAAACCTGCAAAACTAAATGGAAACAGAACCGGGACCGTTACGTCCGTGCACTGAGGAACATGTTGGAGAAATGGAGTGTGGATGGTGCAGACGGTGTGCTCTGTTCAATAAACATCATAGTAACCTCCTCGAGTGTCTCTGTGTCTGTTGTTTACATCCCGCACATACGGTGGTTGCATTCGGGCCTGAGCTCTCTGGTGTGCCCTCTAGAGGTATCCTCCAGTAACGCACGTAGTGCAAAGACAAGCATGTGAACAACTACATTCATGAAGCAGCCGGTTGTGTACGCGAACGCAAGGCCAAGCAGCAGGTATATCTCCAGCTTAAGCGTACTACATACAGTTGATGCCGGTCAGCACGGCCCCGGTGTTTAGAAACCGCATGCTAGGCTACATGCCGCTGCAGATAGGGTCACTGTCACATGTAACTTATCCACTTAAAAGGATGTCTCACCTAAAAATCAATAGTGGTATCAATTGTACGCTATATTTGAATAATTTACCTAGAAAAAGGACGGCTCTTTATTTGGTACAACTTTGTGTGGATCGCAACACATACGTGTTACTACGCCTGCAGCGTACGGTGTCAGATCAGCTGTTTGTGTCAGCGGTTTGTAGAAGAGACAACAAACTAAAGAAAAAACAATATAATGGAAACAACAAGGTGCCGTTCATGGCGTGTGTGTAGTAGACTTACTATTGATAAGTATCTCATACAACCCCACTTCAAACAAACCAAACTGTCCCTTTAACTGGGCAGCTCCATGTTAGACTGTCTCTTGTTTCCAAGGTTGAGAATAAACATTCAGGACTCTGGGCAGCTCAGTTGGCAGAGTGTGCTCGTCAAATAGAGAAAAATATAGAAGCTAAGTCAAAGAGTCCAAATTGCATTGACTCTTGTTTCAATAATCCTCGGGGTCATCCCAACAGTCTCCCCAGTGTTTCTTGTCTATCTTCAGCTGGCCCATCGAATAAAGGCAAACATTTTTTGTCAGTGATTTCATGAATTGTAAATGTTATCCAAACAAACAAAAATGGTGGCCAACCTTCTTCAATCTGGTCCCACCAGATTTTGACATAGTCGTCTCTATCAGAGCGAGACTGTTCATGGTAAAAGCCCAAAGCGTGGAGGAGCTCGTGCTGCACAATACTTTTGGTGTCACACCTGGCCCCTATGGAGACATTCTGGCCGTGTTTGTCGTCTCCGACATACGACCAGCATCTGAAGTGACGAGATGGAAAATTGAAAAAGATAAAACAATGGGTGTGTTTCCTACAGCTTCAAGAAGCATTGAATCCGAGCAGCACGATTGCTTTGATGACGAGACAACATTCAGACGGATTTCTGAGTCAGAGAAGCAGCTCACCCAGAAAGCTTTGTGAAGGAGATGTAGCTGGCCTCGCCCTCGTAGGGCTTGAAGTCTACGCAGGATCTCAAACGGTATTCCTCAAAAGCCTGGAGGATCACACCTTTAGCATTCAGTTCTGGAATAAGTGAAACAAATACCCAAATGAGTCCATGTTTAAGCTATTCACTGGATTGTACGTTGGTAGAAATGTATTAATTGTACCGAGAGAATCAGTTAAGATATAAGCGATGGGAAACTTCCATCTTCTTGTTTGATCGAGGATTGCATTTCTGCTGGGCTGTAAAACATATACACAACGTCATGTTCGGTTTTGCTCTTGTTTACATCTCCACACAAGCTCTCTGTGTACTTACACTGCCAGCAATGTCTCCCTCGAGCAGGTATTCTAACCCTGTAAATGTGAACACATCCCAAATCAGTTAAGAGAGCACGTAATCACAGTGCAGGTAATAAAAAGGCCTTAAAAAAAGTGTACCTCTATTGATCTCTGGTATGTCACCCCTCAGTTCACCAGCGTCTGCATCATCACCTGGACATAAATGTATAATTAGAGCAAATACGTAACAAAAGCGCATATTTATTTGTATATGATCAATAACATTAAAAGGACGAGTACCTGTCGGAGCAGCTTGAACCTGCAACACAAACAGATATTTTAATTAAACATCCTTGAGAGGGATTTCTTTACACTGACACATTGAACACATCGTTTCCTTACCTTTAAAACCACAAAGACTCCAATCAAAGCAGCGATCTTCCTTAAACTGTCTCCAGAACCCATGTCTTGATCCTGACAGAAAAGTGTCTCACTTCTGCGTGTGTAAACATGCCCATAAAGATGGCAGCTTGAGGGGAACTTTGATCAGGATTAGGGTGTTTAATAAGTAACGAGCATTCCACACGTGTCCTCTCGTCTTTTCATACTTGTTACATGGCTTCAGGTGTTCTGGTAAGCATAATGAGAGCAATAAACTGTCAACCCTGTACAGAGGCAAACATAATCAACCAGACATTGATATGCTTTGCTCTTAAGTCCAACAAAACAGGCAGTTATGTTGTTCATGAGTTTGACCTCTGACCTCCCAGTGGCTGGCGACAGTTGTCTTTCACCAATTAAAGTGTAGCTGCACACTTAAGCATGTTTTTTGAGCTGTAATCTAAATGATATCGCTGTACTGTGATGAAACACATAAATGCTGCTGTTTATATTAACAATTCTTAGCACATTTATAAAGATCTGATGTGTTGGAAACGGCTCAAAGACACCGTATACTGTTTTAAATCAGCCCTGGACCTTGCCAGCCGATGGTGACGTAGAGGCGACCAAATTACATCATGAAATTTATGTTGAAAAAAAGGAATGTTGCGGTACACCCCCCACGGCCCCGTCTTTGAGAGGGAGTCTGTGAAACCGCGCTCATGTTCAAATATATCCTGATCGAGACACATCATTCACCAGAGTTTACACTATGTTTGCTAGCCCACCGTACATTAGCCTTCTAGCTAACGTTACGTTACCACTCAGAGACTCCGCCCATTCTCTGCTCAGAATCAGAATCAGAATTAACTGTAACAGGCTGCATGCACGGTTGGTCCATGCGCACTTGCATTGCCTCGGCTCTTCAGGCATTAGTGGGGCTGGAGCCAACAGCTGGAACTGACCACCACGGTCCTCCACCACACTAAAGTGCTCCTCAGGGGACTCTGGAGGGGAGAAGTCCTCCACCTCAAAAGAGCCCTCTGTGGCATATGTGCCTTGTGACTCTGTGTCGCTCTCCATTTTTCTCTGGCCAGGGGAGGGGACGTCACTGAGCTGCCAGACACAGCCACCCCCCTCTCAGCCCCTCGCCCACTTTGAGCATTTTTCAAAATTGTGCAGCGTTATGGTCAGACCTGTGGGTGCAGTTACACTTTAATGTAGGATAGTTCTTCAAAAAGCAGCCTTCCAACACCAGACTTTTGTTACTGCCTAACTGTTAAACCACATTTGCAATGTGGTAGGTGAAGAAAATGATTGTAGACTACAGTTAATTAATTCCTCTTGTGTTTAAATAATTAGTCCCTCGTGGTGATCATTTAAGTGTGTCGCTAGTGCATTAAGTTAACAACTAAGGAGAGGACACCGATGAACGTGCCGGGCGGTTAGCGATAATCGACTTCCCATCAAGACTTCCTTTTCCGCGTGCTGCATTGTTACAGAAAGAGAAACCGTTTTCTTGTGATTTACTTGTTATCAACGGGTCTTACCTTTGCCCAAATTTCAACATCATGATGCAGAGCTGTGCGTCACCATGTGAGTGACAAGCAGAGCCTTGCTCTTGTTGTGAACTAGCCTGCTTTTGCTCTCCTCAAGGACTGTTTTTCCTGCATGCGCCTGAAGCCGCTTTACCACTGGTCAAAAAACCCGCTAACATCCAGTTTTTTACAATCGGCATTCACACCCAGGTCAAATGACTGCAGTACACCCGGGTAATTATCGCCTCGGCTCCGATCGGCATTGATGGGAACACAAAACCCGTGTCGACACACTTATCTCTGCCCCCTTTCCGGCGCGATGCTATGCTCCATCGCTAACTTCTGCAACTCCTCGTCATCTCAGCTACAAATTCCGCCCGTCTCCGTCCGAGCAGCGTTCGAACATCGTTCTGTCGGCACCGAGTTTGATAAACAGACTAAATAATAGATATGAAAAGACCTAACCACCGTAACATCTTCACTGTTTACTAACCATGTTTCGGGCACGTTTGTGACGTCAGACGGTGACACAGCAGAAAAGAGACCGACAGGAGTATACTTCACTGGCAATGGGAAAAGAGACAATCATCATCTATAAGCGGGTCTTCCCGGGTCTGAAAAACCTGCATCAACGCGCTAATTTCGGTGGGAAAAGGGTATTAGGGTCTGTAATGAGTGGTTAATGGAAACAAACATGCATTTGATAGTTATAGGCAGAAACCCCAATAAGGTGCTGCAGAGATTCACGCTGTCCCATTCACCTTCTCACTTCACCATCCAATGAAATGTTCAGTTTACGTAGGTTATATCAGCTAAGTAGGTATAATTTTTAAATTACAATATTCAATATTTTGTGTCAAATTATTATTTGTAAGCAGCAGTGTAATAGAGTGATTTTTGTACAGTAAGTGGGTTGTTATAGAGAAGAGTAACCCCTTCAGAGAGAAAGAGAGATCTATAGTTTTTCCTCTCTCTCTCTCTCTGCTTATAACCTTAGGGTCTTAGTAAGCAAATATGGAGCCTTCCTCAAACCAAGACCCAACAATATGGAAAGCATAATAAAGAAGAATTCTTCCCCCTCTTAAACATACATCTTCCTAAACATCATCCTTGAGGAGCTTTGGAGAACTTTAAAAGAGCTCCAAAACCCAAACCATTTGCTGATACACGCACCTCTTATATGCTATAGGGCCCTATTTACAGGGCAGAAGACGCACAGTCTGAAGGGCTTAAGTCCCTGGATTGTTCATAGGTGTGTTTTCGGCATAACGTGAATCAAACCAACCATAGGGTCAGCTCTCATTCCCTTTAAGAGCCAAGTGCGTCTGCAAGCAGGCTTGTTGCTATTTACATGCTGGATTTCAGTCATTCTGATGGCTCGGGCCGGCGTATTATATAACTTTATTATATAACATATTATGTAACATATTGGCTTCCACCGTGCTGAGCTTGTCCACCTCTTCCAGGACTTCTCATCAGATGGGCGCCAAACCAAAAAGCGGTATCATGATTCAAGGAGACGAGGGAAACAAAAGCTCACCCTCCTCTGTCCGGTTACGTCACAGGATCTGCAAACACACTGCTTTTTCCTTATGAGTGGAAGCGCTGCTGTGCGTCTCCGTGTGAGTGACAAGCAGAGCCTCGCGTGTTGTGAACTAGCCTGCCAATAATGCGCCCTTTAAGTACCGGGAACATATTGCGCCATAGACTTTAGACTAGGTTTTTGTTGGTCTATAGCGCAGTTGCGCTCTGCGTCCTCTAAGATAGCAACAAGCCACCCGTTTGCCTGAGCACACCATACAGACCCCGGCGGTCAGCCCTACACAGTTCTTGCCTGTTTGTGGTTCAGGCGTGACACTGACTGGCGCTCAAACAGCAGCAGTTTTTGCTTCACAAAATGAAAGAAACACAGCACAGACTTTTTCTTTAACAGCGTAATCTGTAGCTTTTATTAATAAGAAGGAACCTTTTTATTTTTCGTAAGGCAAATGATTTGACTTTGATGTCATATATGAAATATCACATGACATATTACTTAGTATTGATGATGATTGATATCAAAGCAGATTGCTCTTCTCATGCCAGCTGCATATGGCGCATCTGATCACTGTAAATGAAAAGAAGTAAGTCGTAAGACTATGATCATGTCAAAGTTCGATGGAATTTTTTCAAAGTGAAATGTGTCAAATGTCTTACCTCCAGCTAATCACGACAACAAACATCCCGTATGATCTTAAGCCTTTGGCTTAATGGGGACTTCTGTTTTAATCAGTGATGTTATATCTGTGGACAAAGAAATTATTACACACCTCTGCATTCAGTATCAATTTAATTTCCACATATACAAATAACACCACTTACTGTCAAAGTCAACAAGGATGATGAGGTCATCGTTCTTGAGGTAATCCCGTCGCTTGAGGTCAAAGTGCTTGACAAAGTTTCTCCAGCCCCATGATTGACCTCTGTAGCATTTACAGGAAGGATCATACCACCCGACCTTGGAGGGATTGTCCCAAAAGAACTTTCCATCTGATGCTAGAGGACACAGAAGACAGAGCCGTCACTCTTTTATTTACACAGTCTTCAAACAAATGTAATGGCCGAGTGATTTTTGCCTTGTTGAAATGTGTAGTTTTGGTTAAATGTCTAAACTAATAAAGACATGTATGCCAACCTTATGATAACTTGGATAACTTTGGTGATCATCTTTCATGAAGCTGTCATTATGTCAAAATTTAATTAGGCATTATTCAGTTATAGCATATTTTACTGTGATTGTGTGGACCAAATGTATGAGCAGTTAAAACAGACCGGGAACACCAAAGTAAGGGGGGAGAAACGAACAGGACGGTTAAGGGCCTGTGTCCACTAACAGCGTTTTTCTATGAAAAATGCAGTTCAGCATTTTGAGCATTCAGTGTCCTGAGCGCAAAAAATGTCCACGGTGTCGGCTGTTTTTGTCGCTGCGCTCCAAGAGCTCTAAGTGGAAAATAGTTCATCTTTTGGAACTCTCACCGGCCAATCAAAATCAAGAAGGGGTGGTACTCCAGATATCAACTTTGTCAACAATGATGGCGGAGGAGGTGCGTATCGTTTCACTTTGTTAGAGAGCACAATTTCCAGGTCTGGAGATGCTGTTAACGCCAGGACACGACTACTTTCCATGGTTTCAATGTTTTACATTTCATTGAATTACAGCAAATTATAAGCATACAGAGCAATTTAAAACAGACTGAAGGCTCACTGCCGAGGGAAGCAGAAGTGCCGACAGACAACTTTTGTACCTAACAACAGAAAGCACCGGTAAGAACTGTTCTGAAATTCAGGTTGTGGGGGGTTCCAGCGCAAGTAGTGTTAGTGGACACAGGCCCTAATGGATTCTTGGATCAGGAAAGAGATTTTTTCCCGAAGCGAGGTCCACTGCTTTTCGAATTCTGCAGTTAGCTGATCCATAAAGATGAGCGCAGTGGTTGTGGCTTTTTTCAGGCGTAGTTGAGGTTTGTGCCCATAGCTGAGAAATCTTAGCTGCAAAGGATGCACACTTACCTGCTACACCTGTAGTCGCACGTGAGTTTTAGCGCTGTTAAATTGTTCCCAATTCTTAGAATTGTTTATTTTATAGAAACATCTCTACATGAAATCTAACTTAAGATTTTGTGTCAAAAGTCCCAGAGAAATGTCTGATAAAACACAAAGATAGATAAGAGTAGACTGAGAGCCCTCTCACATATGTCCTATCCCTACATTGCAACCGAAGGTCCCTGTTAATTGTGTCAGAACATTTTGATCTTATTTAATTCAAATGAAAGTTCAAAATTTACCCTGCAAGTTTATTTTTTGTTGTAAACTTACACTTTTATTGTACTTTTAAGTTTTACTGTAGTACCTTGCAGATATGTGTATGATGTCATCGTGCTGCCCTGCTCTTGTATGAAGGTATAATGGATAATAAGGACTTACTCGTTCTCATATCAGTTGTAAGGCTCCGAGCAGTAGACATGCTCAGCTTGATGTCAGGGTTCTGGTCCATCACCACCAATGTGGCCTGTCTGTTTACCGCTGGCCACTGCATCACCACATCGTTATCCCCGCTGGCCAAGTGGAAGTACAGCCCCACATAGTTCCCTGTGTAATCTGTGTAACTCGACAAAGGGAAAACACGGACACCGTAGGCGTAGCCTTCTGGGCTGTAGAAACGAGGGCTGTCAATCACTGTGTTGACGGTAGCAGTTTCCATGATCTTGGAGAAGTTTTGGATCCTCCACACGGCACTAGGGCAACGCGTCTCGGTCAAGCTGATGTCGTCGATGTAGATCCCGCCGGCAGATGCAGAGGGAGCACCGCGCACGGCTTGGAAGGCATAGCGGAACTTTACCCCGACTTCCATTTGGACATGGCCAATTTTCCATGAGTGGTCAGTATCCGCTGGGCACATGGAAAGGGGAAAAAATCAATGGCTCATTTACATGCATGTAAAGTAGTTTGGTTTTGCTAAAGAGGGATAATAATGTTTAATGTGGAATTTCAATCAAATATTTCAAATAATGGCACCCATACCACATACCTAACTTCAATAGATATAGGGTTGATCCGCTGACTGTATGTGAGGTTACTCACTGAATACACAGACAGTAACTGACTAAGTTGTATGTTTTATTAGGTCTCAAAACTGACACTATAGACCATCACATCCTGTGACAGAGACTCAAACATGTAAGTGGCATTACAGGATCCTACGTTGGTTTGAATCCTATTCATCAGATCGATCTCAGAGTTCTACAAGTGCTCTGACCGATTCTTTTCACCGTATATGCTTCTTCTGGGTAATATCATGAGGAAACACTCATTAATATTCATTGTTTTGCAGATGATACTCAATTATACTTATCATTGAAGCCAGATGGAACCAATCAGCTATCTAAAGGGCTTTTTACACTGCCAGTTCAAGGCAGGATTATTACGCCTCTGTTACGATACCTCCTCTATGTAGAACGCACGGAGGCGTAATGGTGGGGAGAAGTGGCTCCGCCTCTGAGCCGACATCGGAGGTAGTAACAGAGACGAAACGGCGTCTGTGTAAACTGTCCTATGTAACAGAGGCGTAATAATCCCGCCTTGAACTGGCAGTGCACAAAAGCCCTCGTGAAACACGAGCCTGGCTCTGCTCGAGGCTTCTGCCTGTTTAAAGGTTTTCCTTGTCACTGTTGCCACATGTTCCTAAGAACTGCTCATGGTGGATTCATGTTGGGTTTCTCTCATAATAATATAAAAAAGAGATAATAATAAATACCATTAAAGGTCTGTATTTTCTTCATTCTACGAACTGCGCCTGTGCCATCATCCATTTTGACCCAAATAACCAATCTGTCACTAGAAGACCCGGTCATCTTGTAGAAGAACTGCAGACACTGAAGCTTCCTCTTGGGGTAGAGGGTTCGAGATTCCAGCAGAGCAGCCTCCTGAGGCTTCCCAGTCATGGTGTTGAAGTACATAAAGTACCCAGCATCTGGAACGTTAGACAAAATAAGACGAGCTGTTATGCAACATAGAGCTTAATATTGTTTTCAATTACCAGTTGGAGACAATATTCAACTCTGACCTCTGCATCTTCCCAGGAGTGTGTGATCCTCCGAACCCGCACTGCTCTTGGTATGGGCCCAGTCAGCGTCATCGGGGGAAACCTGGATCATACCGCAGATGCTGGCAGACTCAAAAGCACACTGGTCAAGCAGGGTGAGAGGACCAGCTAGAGAGGGATGTGGGTTAGGATGGGAAGAGTCATTGTGTGATTACACTCTTTTTCTGTCAATTATCGACTTTTAAGACAGTAAGAAAAAAATATCAACTTTGGAAGTGACTGAAATACATACAACAGTTGTACATCCGATTGAGCCTCAAGGTGTCCATTGCACTGAAATCGAGGTACTGGCCAATAATGTTGATAAACTCTGGGATTTTGGTGGTGACGGTGGGTATGGATGCATTCTTATTGAAGGAGAAGGGCCTGTAGTGCATGAGGGACTCGTAGTCATATGCCGTGTTTTGATCAGTGATGAAATCATCGTTATATTTGTTGAAGTTGTGTTGATATCCTGTGGGAAATTAGATTTTTATTTAGTCATTCCTACCACACAAAATGTTTCAAACAAAAACATTCACAATACTGACTTCTTGTGTTAGTAGAGAAAACACACCTGGTGTAACCTGATCCAGCCAGATGTCGACATAGTCGTCCCTGTCCGTACGGGACTGCTCGTGGTAAAATCCCAGAGCGTGGAGTAGCTCATGTTCAATCACCGCCTTGTGGTCACAACCGGACCCCAAGGACAGAATCTGACCATTTTGCTGGTCACCAACACTGGAGAAACACCTGACAGTGAAAGCAGTATGTTTAAGTTGTGATACAAAAACATGTATAAGTTCAAAGGGGACAATCCAGTCAGTTGGTATTGCCTTTGTGTTAAGTTAAGAGATTCATGAGAGACGGATTTAAAAAGGAAGTGTCAAACTCAAAGCAACAATAGCGCCTGAGTTTAAGCCTTTTAGGAGTTTGACCAATAATCATTTTAAGTTTTGTATTTCATTGTTCTTGTCTTGATTTAGTTTTGTTGAGTTTAGTATTTCATTATTTAGATCTTTTCCTGTTTAACCTTGTCACCTTTGCTGTGTTCAAAATGCCATACTACACTAGCAGTACGTACTGATTTGGCCAAAGTGTAGTCTGCAGCATGCAAACAAAAGCAAAATGCGCAGTGTGCCAAAAATACCCGGATGTCGTACTGATTCCGAGAAAATCTCCAGTATGCATCGGACAAGTCTACCTCACCTACTGTATCCCACAATGCAAAGCGCTGGAACGTCACAGCGGCAGTCAAAATGACGGACAGCAGCAGCATTCCAGCAGAAGGGGGCGCTATAGCTAAAGAAGCGGCGGTTTGCTTTTTGGATACTATATACTACATACTGTGTTCAGCAGTAGTATAGAGGAGCTTTTCAATTTTATTTTGCAGTATGCTACCAGGCGCCAGTTTCCGGTTTTCCACAAACGCAAACCGCCGCTTCTTTCGCTATAGCGCCCCCTTCTGCTGGAATGCTGCTGCTGTCTGCTATTTTAACTGCTGTTGTGACGTTCCAGCGCTTTGCATTACAGCACACTAAAACAGCGTCCTCTGGTCCCCGCCGTGAACGGCACTGTGTCGTTTTCATAAAATTTTATTTTTCTGTCTGTTCTACAAACCGCTGACCCAAACATCTGATCCGACGCCGTGCGCTGAATGTGAAGGAATACAGGGCCGATATGCGGGGAAAGGGCTGTCTGACGTCAATGTGAAGCCATGACAAAAAACTAATATACAACGTACACTTAAACTGACATGTTTGTTTATATGGAGGACTAATTTAGGTGGCTAAAGTGCGTGGTACTTGTGACCCCATCAGCAGCAGTGTTTGCTTCGCTTTCGTGTAGGCTGGTTTCTACTAACAGGGGCCGTGCTGACTGCTATCTACTTTAACTGCTAATAGTAAGTACCTCATACAACCACACTTAAAAAAAATCAACTATCCCTTTAACAATGGTAAAATAGATGATAAAATGGTATCTTTTTACAGTGTCTATCAACAGTAGATTTTTTACAGCCAGTTGAACAAGAGTCATACCCTCCTCTCTTCTCAAACTTGATGTACGTCTTCTCTCCCTCATAAGGCTTAAAGTCGACACAAGACTTCAGACGATACATTTCAAAAGCCTGGTGGACACATCCTTTGGCATTGAGATCTGAGAAATGAAAGAAAAAGTCACAGCAAAAGAGAGTATGTTGTCATCCAGGAGGTAAAAGACAATAGTAGTAGTTTATTTTCATTTTTGCAAACACACAACACAGCGAACCGCCACCTGCACAACTTCTCTGACAACTCTGCCATTGTCAGCCTCGTCACCCAAGGGGACAACGGGGAGTACAGAGAACTGACCCAGGATTTTGCAGTGTGGTGCCAGGGAAACCACCTCCAGCTCAACACAGGGAAAAACCAAGGAGCTGGTGGTGGATTTCCAGAAAACGCAAACCTTCTCCATCCAGGGAACGGGCATTGAGATCGTAAAATCATATAAGTACCTGGGTGTCCTCCTGAACAATAAACGGGACTGGTCAGACAATTGAAACACACTCTACAAAAAGGAACAAAGTAGACTCTATCTGCTCAGGAGACTCAGGTCTTTTGGAGTGGAGGGGGCACTTCTGAAGTCCTCCTTTGACTCTGTGGTGGCATCAGCGAACTTTTGGGGCAGGGACAGGAAGAGACTTAACAAACTGGTGAAGAAGGCCAGCTCTGTCCTGGGTTGCCCTCTTGACCCGCGGTGCCTCACGGAGGGATACCGCGGGTCTGTTCTTCCTGCTGAGGTCAGACTCTGTTGCGTGTTATCTTATTAGCTCTGTACATATTTTTTAGGATACACTTGTTTACTTATTTTATATGCTCTTCAATATAACGTTGCATGATCCATATTTGGTGCTGTGACACTGTAAATTTCGCCGTTGTGGGACGAATAAAGGATTATCTTATCTTATGAATATTGAAGAAACTCACCCAAATCATCACCCAGTATGTAAGGGATCGGGAACTTCCATCGGTATGTTTTGTCAATCAGGGCGTTCCTTCCTTCCTGTAAGATAAAAGAGGTGCTTGACATAACTTTTTAAGCACCATAAAATATAGCACCTAATAAAATAAAGCATCATAAATCCTTGTTATCTGAAATAAATACTGCAGTGTAATTACTCAGGAGGACCAAAGGTTTCAACAGTCAAAATGTGAAATCATTGAGCGAAAGTTTTCAAAAGTAAAAAACAACTCACCGGCATTAAAATGTCCCCTTCAAACAGTTTTCTACCTGAGCCTGCGGCACAGGTAAAAACATGATTTTATATTCACAGCAAAAAGCGATAAACACTACTTGAAAAAACAAGAAATAATCTGTTAATGTGTAAGTTATTACGCAAACCCTCTGAACTGTTACTTACCCAGGTTAAGGATGGGGTTCTCATCCTCTCCATTCTCATACACCTCTGTAACACAAACAGACACGTCTCAGAGCCTTTTCACAGCCTTACCAAAACAATGTTTTCTTTCACAGTAGATAATTTGGTTGACATACCATGCACCTTGGGGGAAACGGATATCTAAACGAGACAAACCAGAGTACAAGTCACCATGCAGTCATCACATAGTGCTTAGAAACACATGAAAGAAATCACTACTTACGGGATTTGAAGTGGCCAGCGCCACCAGTCCAAGCAGTAAGAGTACCTTCTCCATCATCGAGCTGTCATCAACTGCTGCTGCTTTTTTTGTGCTCACGACCTTTAAGCTGTTGATGGAGTTTATGCTGGCTATAACTGCAGGACTTTGCCTCGACAGTGTTACTGATTGTTCAGCTGATTTATCAAGTGTTTGTGCATGTGCAAGTAGCCTTGACTTTTTTTTATACTACCAGACTTTATATTGTTTTTATACAGGCTGTGGTGGAGAGATAGGCAGTGATTTTAATAATGACCAGATCCTGTGACGTTTGAAGCTGCTGGAGCGGAGTGTCTCTGTCGACCGTGTACCACTGACTGCTGTGCAAAACACAACACAACTACAACATGAAGAAATATAAATAGCTTTCTTAAAGTTACCACGGCTGAGTGTAGCTTCTGTTAGCTAGTGATACATTTGGATGACTTGGATGAGTTCGGAGTTATCCGGCTCGATGGGAAAGACACGGCCATGCAGCTACCAATACAACAGAGCTCAGTTTGAGGACAGGGAGGACAGTAGAGCGGCGTTTTCTTGCCGGGTTTAGCTCCTGGAATCCCAGGGATGTGGGGGAACTCACCTACTGCGGAGAAAGGCACAAACTACAATGTTACAATTTTACAATTTCATGTGCTATGCCACCGGGAGCAATTTGGGGTTCAGTGTCTTGCCCAAGGACACTTCAACATGTGACTGTAGCAGTCAGGAATTGAGGCAACCTTCCGATTGAGAGACGACGACTCTACCACTGAGCTACAGCCCCGAATGCTAACTAATGCTTGACCTCCCTCTCACTCGTCTCCCCCCCCAACGTGTCTTAATCACTTAATCACTCCCAGTGTCAGAGTCCAGTTTAGCCTCACTGCCCAGCAAGCAAAAGACGTACTTTAAGCGCCTGTGCTCAATATAGCCCTGATTTAGTCCGGCTATGTGTAGCCCATATTTAATCAAGTAGATTAAAGGTAGTTTCTGCTCAAACAGCTTGCATGATGTGTGATATCAAATCATGTAAGTAAAATCAACAGTGATTACAAGGTTTTTAGTGTAATTTCTTTGACATGTTTTATGTATAGCCACGATTTAGCTCTGAATGAGGCCGGCTACATGTGGCGAAATAGCATTAGCAGATGCTTTGGTGTCTTAATACCCACTGAGCGCTGACTGGGATTTCAGCACTGAAATTTGGTTGAAAACGGAGTGAAATCAGTTCTGAACATCGAAGACCATTTCAACCTTTTTTCAAACCGGCTATAATGCAATTACGACATCGATGTGTTTTTGTTAAATCATTTTGTTAATTTGTTCTTTATATCAATGAAGGGGTAATTTTATTTTACATACAAAAAATTATAAACACGGCGGTTTACGGGCTGTGTGGTGTTAAAAAGAAGGTTCAGAGACATCGTAAAGAGAGCAGCGTTGAACATTCTCCACAGAAGAAGAAAAAAACAGACTGAGCACGCCCAGGTACTTCGGCTGTGCAGCTCTGACTGAGAAGGCTGAACCCCTGGATGCTAACGGACACATGATTGACACGAGAGATCGATAGCTGACAGGGAGAAGAATGAGAGATGTGGGACTGAATCCAGGTTGTCCCATTTTTGTGTTTAATCAAAGTCTACAAATAGATGTCTACTGAATTTTCACTGACAGCCCAGTTTATGCTGTGTTTTAGCTCAGACACCAGGTCTACGTATGAATGACTATTAGCGTTTTATTAGCCGCAAAATTGCTTGTTGGGTGTAAATGTCCTGGTTACTGTAACGTTACTGGTAGGCTACTCCCTGGTCAAACTCCACCACCAATCTCCACTGAGTACCCCCCTGCCCAAGGCCTGACAACTCTGAACTCCCGGCTGGTCAGAAGCTTCTGTGCTAGTTAGAGAAGTGGACACTAACACACCGCTGTATTCAGTCAGCCGATGGTACCGCTAGCTGCATGGCTAACTTAGATCCGTAGCTAATGAAAGCAATATATAGCTCTGGCTCTTAGCTGTTACACATG
Source organism: Semicossyphus pulcher (assembly GCF_022749685.1). Lineage (NCBI taxonomy): Eukaryota > Metazoa > Chordata > Actinopteri > Labriformes > Labridae > Semicossyphus > Semicossyphus pulcher. The sequence goes on along the minus strand of NW_027211615.1, from coordinate 23,042,157 downwards.
TTACACGGAACGCTTCCATTGCGTTGCCTGGATTTGCAGCATTTTTTTTTTCCTGGGCTTGACTTTTTATAATTTCTGTATTTGATGTACGTTTGATGTTAATACGCTTCAGTCGTTTTCAGCTTTTTGCTGCACGTTTTTTTTTTATTAGCTGCAGCATTGCAATGCTCGGTGCTTGCATTTGTTTTTAAATTTTCACCGCAGCCGTTTCCTACTATGGAAATCATTTGGCCATTGCAGGTCAGAGTGCCAAAGTATAATCTGTTGTTTACAGGTGCGCGTCTCATTGACCATGCATGTTAGAAAGGAGCCTCTCTGTCTAACACCTTGCAAATGGAAATGCAAAATTTTTGTTTTGTTTATTTTGCCCTAAAGCAGTTTGCCTTTTTTTTTTACCTGAGAGCATCATAGGTGTCAGACAGAGAGGCTCCTTTCCGACATGCATGGTCAATCAGAAGGGCACCTGTAAACATACAGACAGTTGGAGTCTTTTATACACATGAAAGTCAGTTTACAGGTTTATGGAGTATACATGCAGTGCAGGTAAATCTGGATCTGTGGGATACATAGTTAGAAATATGTTCCTGTCGATCTATAATGTGCATTCGTCCACTGAAACAAGGAAGATGACACATAAGGTGTAATTTTCTATATGGTTGTGTGGTAACAAAGCATATTTGATTGGAATTGATCATGACTATTTTGGGGCATAGACATCCTTCCAGTCAAAAGGTAGGAGCCTTAATCACTTCTTGGCAGCTGAAAATGACATGTTACTGTGTGTTGCCTATTGTTATACACATCTGGAATATATACCTGGGCGTAAAATGAGTCAGTCAAGCCAGATTAAATGATAGAGCACTGTACTTTTAAGTTCAATTGTAAAATGTTGTTTATAGTTATCATTATTTTTCTGTTGTCATGATTATCCTATAACATGTCACTGTTTGTAACCTTCAGGGTGGAGGACGGGGACCTCTGCTGGTGACTTTGAAGATGCTCTATTTGGCTGGACTACGTTAATTAAACACAACATAAAAAGATATCACATAATAAAAGCACAGAGTCTTCAATTGTGAAAAGAAATTTGATAAAAAAGGAAATAACCAAACCAAATTCTGTGATGTAGAGATTTGCAATTTGGCCTAAATTTGTCAGAAAGAAACTAAACAGGAAACAAAAATGACCTAATAAAATTTTAATGTTAGTTTGGAGTTTTGCAGACTTGCAAAATAATGATCTGGACTCTTTGATATAAAAAAATGAAATGATATAAGAACATTGATTTAAGTTAAATTGTAGTTTTAAAACTGTTATTATTATTACTATTAGTAGTATTAGAGTTAATCTTGGTAGTAGTAGTGGAGGTAGTGATCAATGGCAAGGGAATATGTAGATTGCACAATATAAATAAATGCCTCTCAAAACCATCTCAAATCTAGCCATCCAGCTAGCTAGCTAGCCAGCACTCTTACCTGTAGTATCCGGTCTTTATAAAGAGAAAAGTCAAGGTATTAGTAGCTCATCTAATAATGATATTATTGGCCAATTTATATAACCTGTTCAAAAAGTATGACAATGAATTGTATCTGTGTTATCTTGGCACAGACGCAGCCATGATGATGGTCTGCTCTGAGACCGTATTGAGTAGTAACGAGTACGACTGATGAGGCTTCTCTTTGGGTGACATTCTGAATGTTAAGAAAGTTTACATTTGACTTTAAGCACATAAATATTTATGGTTGTGATGATATGTTATACTGACCTGTTTAGAAAGGGGTATGTGTGTACAATGCATAAGATTGACCATTAGATGGCAGTATAACATCAGCTTTACAAGTGGAGACAGCGTGAGTAAACGTGCAGAACAGAGATGCAGAAGTTGAACTACAGCAGCTAGTCTTGCTAGTATGAGGTCTTAAAACATAGTGTTTTAATTCATATAAATGAGAACATGGATGAAACTATATTTCTTGACAGTCCTGGCGCCAGCTAGCCTTTCTGCAAGGAAATCACAAGCTCTTATTCTGTATGCATTTAATTGTCTAATCAGTGAGATCCTCCCAACTAGAATGGCTACTTGCATACAACAACCTAAATAAAGGGATACAAAAAGAAACAGATGGACAGTTAATAATAAGAAACACAATATTCAAAAACAGGGAGAAAATAAATTGCATAAGTACATACTTAACTCAAATAAAATAAAATAAATAGACAAGTAAGACAGATTGACATAGCAGATTCCCATCATCTGTCGTGCCCCTTTAATCTCGCCCCCATGCAAATTCAACCGCGCAGGGCAGACATTCTGCAAGCACTGTAATGAAAGCATGTTAAGCCCAATTATAAAAAGAGTAAACAAAACAAATCATAGCGGTGAGTAAGTGACATAAATAAAAATGGAATAAAATACAAAGTAAAAGATAAAAAATAAAGCTATTCAGAAGTCAATATTGTGTTAACTCCCTGGTAACTCTCGCTGGTTTCAACCCTCCAGTGTTTACACTACATATGCGTGTAATGTGAATTAAACTTGCTGTGTGTGGCAGGTCAGAAAAGTGCTATGTGGTCTTCAAAATCGGATTGTTGTGGAGGTTTGAATTTATTATCTAATTATGAATGGTAATATCAGAAGAGCAGCCAGTCGCCTGCGCTAAAATGATTAAAATCACGAGTTATTTTCAAATAAAATCACTTTTTAGAGTCCTGATAGTTATGACAAAGAGATGCTGATGTTCCGAAAGATTAAGTATTTCGTATTTATGAAACCTATACGAATGTAGCGATGTATACCTGTGAAATGTGCTTGCGCATTACTAGGTAGGAGATCTCGCATGTTCTCGCGAGGTACATGTATGTTATGCCATACCGGGTGTGCGGTGTGCGCAATAATGTTAAGCCTCCTGCGCAATCACTTACAAGTATAACCTCACAGGATGTTCACTGTGAAATTATACTTCACACGTTCCTCATTTTAGTGAAGGCGGCTGGCTTCTCTTCTGATATTTATAATACTTAGGCAAACAATAGTCTAAAATTACGAATTTATTCGAATAAAATAACGATTTTACTCGTAATATTAGGTCTTTTTTTTCCTCGTTATTTTTCTTTTAATGTGGTCCCAATACTCCGTCGTAAAAATGGAGTCAGAACATGTTGCACATCTTTAAAGCACAGGCTGTCAGTCTCCAAGCTTAGGTACAGCTGAGCCCCAGAGGACATTATACAACTTTACCACGGGGTTATTAAGACTAACTATGACCAGTTCAACTTACCTTTAAGTATAACTCTTGTAATTGACGGCGACTGATAGTTGTGCTATACCTTACTTTATTTTGTATAGTGTGGGACAATATGAACAACATCTGTATAGCGGGTGGAGCATTTCTTCGGCAGCAAAACAATTCATTTTAGACATCAATGTTCACTTCCAAAACCCAGAATCTGATTATGCCTGTTCCCCAATAACTGTCTTTAAGGAAGGGGACAACACTTAATTCATGTACAGTACATACATTATGTATCGACAACAATACTATCTCCAGCAGACCTTCTACGGTACGCATCAGTGGGTGTTTCCACTGAAGCATAGAACTGAAAATTAACATTACCAAATACATGTGACTTGAGTTACAAAGAATTGTATACCATCATTGTATGTTTAGTTTTCAACTACAATATCATGACAAAACAATAAAAATAAATTAAGAACTACTACTATCAGGGATATATCAAAGAATCCCTAAGAATGATAAAGAATGATTCAGCCTTACCTACTAATAAAGTTGTTTTTAAATGTAGAGTATAATTGGAAAAAAAACCCAGCTTAATTGTGTAATGTACAAAAAGAACTACAATACATACATCATGTGATATATATCAAATGTTGATTGTAAACTGCTACAGTTAAAACAAACCAAATGCACCAGCGATAGAACATGCAGTCTTAGTATAGTCTTAGGTTTAACTTGACCAGACTTGTGTTGTAAGCAAGTTCTACACAAATCGTCTGAAAGTATTCCGGTATAAGGCTGATTGTGAAAAATCAATTTCCTTGCATCATGTTCTATGACGTGGCAAAAAGCCAACATCAAATTGGTCTTTCATCATTGCAGATTTGACGACTACAGAATGTTTAAAAGAACAGTTTCCATTATATTAGTCACCTCTAATCAGAGCAGAGCACTCATGTGTCAGAGAGGTCTAAAACCAGACACCTCTTTACACTGCAGCCAGTTGCATTAATAGAACTACTCTCCATGAAGTTTATTTATCTTTCAAAATAAAACGGCCTCATTTAAAGTAATCATTTTGGCTGACATGTAATTGTTCACAACAACCCAGGAGAAGCTTCCACCATTATGTTTTCTTTCTGAAAAGCAGCCGAGAGGATGCGACTTGTTTTGGCTTAGATGAAGGATAACTGTTTGAGCGTAAATGTTGAACAGCATGGATTAATATTACTAAAGAAAAAATCCTATGGAGCAAAATATGGATGCCATCATTACAATAGATGGTGCTGAGGCATAAGGCTGAAAAAGGAATCAGTGGGAAGTTTAGGAGACGACGCAGCCTGTGTCCTTCTGAGGCTTCAAATCGGGCTCCTTCACTGGTTTTACCTCCTCCTCCTTGGGTTTGGCCTACAGACAGATGAACAACAACACAAGCATGAAACAACACACTCTCAGAAAAAAAAATTGTTAGTCAAGTGTTCTTTGGAATCAAGAGTTCATGGCCTTTCTCATTTCTCTGTTTTGTGCCTCCTCGCGGAAATTGATCTCAGCACGTCATCTTAAAGGATGTCTTAATTCATAAAATGCATCTCGAGGAGAGAGGATCGAGAGAGGAGCTATGAGCGAGGACACACCGGTGTATCCTTTGCGGAAGTCTTTTCAGCACCCGTGGCGTATAAAGAGGCGTGAAACAGCAGGAATATACAAAACCACGGCGGGAGCAGGACTACACAAATGTAAGTGTTACTTTTGTATTCACAAGTTGTAGGGATGTGCATTCCAACAAGTAAACCATTAACTCTTTTTAATATATATAATAAACAAGCAGTTAAACAATTTAAAAACAAAAACAAAGCTTTGTTGCACATCTCTGCTCCAGGGACACTTGTTCTGTCTGAGCAGGTATATCTCCATGGCGTGTCTCACATGTAAGAGATTGCACACCAGACTAACCCACAGCATGTCCACATGTTGCTATTTCTTCATCAAACCCAACAGACAAACCGTCTCCTACATTATAAGGACGGTTGTAGTTTAAACAGCCTGTTGTTGTTGTAACGTGTTGACTGTTTTTGAGCAGAAACGACGCCGCCGTCAGGATCGGACAAGTTCTGTGTGCTGACCTTCAAAGAAAGGTCGGCAGTAAATGTTTATTTACTTATTGTTGCTGCTCGATCACACGGCTGTATTCTCCATGCGTGCGTTTTTAGACACTGGACATTGTATTAATATCTGTGGGCAGATCGTCAGTGACACATGTTTGAGGATATTTATATATATACCTTTTAGTTGCGTGTGTGAGTGTGTGTTAAATAAAAAAAAGAAACATGTATGACATCCGTACACTCTTGTCACATTATGCCACGTTGTGAGTAGCTTGTCATAAACAGGGTTCTGCTGACAGAGATCATAACAAAACACAGCAGTAGGCTGTAACAAAGCACAGACAGATGATGCAGCTGTGCCACACATCATATTTAATCGACGTCGCTTTTAAATGACGGCTCTGAAGCAGGGACGTCTCATGTTGTTAAATGTCTGTCGCCTCAACTCCTCGTGTCTCTTCCTCGCCTCCTCTGCGCATATCTCTGGTGGGAGGGACTGAGACGCGAGGAGAGGAGTCGAGGAAAGGACTCGAGGAGGTTAAAAAATGGGAAGAGGCATGAGTTGAAATAAAACGTACCTTGTCGTTCTTGGCTCCCTTTGTCAGGTCAAAGGTTGCATAGGTTTCAGCAGTGCACTGCTCACTGAGGGGTGGCAGCTCAAAGAGGATTGGCTCAGCCAGGCCATAGCTGGCCTTCAACTCCAGCTGGGGTGCCTCTGCTGGGACCTTGTGGAAGTATCTAAAGACATATGTCAAAAGTTTAGACTAGAGTAAATGTTTAAGCTTTGATAATGGGGTCATTCTGCCGTTTAGTGCAATGTTTTAGAACTTGTGCACTATTTAGACATTAGGACATTTTATCTTAATGATTCAGTATTTAAAATAATCCACACAACTTTAAATTAAGCCAAATTAGACTGTTGATCTACTGCAAAGCATTTCTGAGAAGACTTAGAGAATTAGAGAATATTTGTTCAACACATTATTGTTAATGTGAATAACAGTTAGGCAGGACTGACAGCAGTGACAGATGCACACAGCTACGGTAGAAATCAGAGGTGTTGACAACAAGACAGTGATAATAAGCTTCCGCTAATCAGACAATATGATGAGCAGATCAGCTGTTTGGGTGTAAACAATAAGTTTCAAATCAGCAAGAAAATAATCAAGTACATCTCTTAATATAAGGCGGCAAAGTCTAATATTGGAAAACACATATTCTGTATGTGAGCATGTCTCTGCCCCAAAGTGACTCACATGAAGCCATTTTCTCTCTGGCACTTCTCCAGAGTGTTCTTAATGAGGCCGCCCAGTTTGAGAAAGAACAGCTGCTCCGATGGTTTCGCTGTGGTGCCCGGGCCTTTCGTCTGACGATACTCTTTGCAAAGCGCTTCAGCACGGGAGTAACCTAAACATTGAAGTCTTTATGTTAACACGAAAATAAATCCAGTCTGTAAGGTAGGAAAAGTGACCACATTCAAAATGATATAAAGCCCTAAAGGTAAACTTCTCCCTCATGGATGAATCTTAATTCATTAATGCAACTATACAGACTACCACACTGTATCTGGAGCATACATTTTTCTAAAGCAAATAAAACACACAGTTCAAAACATGCATTCATTTATATGCGAGGACCTCTATTATTTGTTTCAACTATGCTATGTTATTCCCACTGTCCAGGAGAGGCAGTTGGTCAGCGAATTTCCTGGCGATGCTTTTTGGACGTGGACTTTGTGGCTAGTTGCTGGGATTTGGAGTCAGAGCTGGTAATTCTGATTCATTGTGCTTGCAAAAACAGGAAATTACAGATATTATCTTAGAATTATGAAATAAATTGGCTCTGGGTAAAAGTCTTTGATGGATCAATCAATTCAGTGAATCTATTATTATTTGTATAGCGCCAAATCAGATCCAAAGTTATCTCAGACCGAACATTAATCCACCATGAGAGGCAAGGAAGGAAAACTGCCTTTTAACAGGCAGGAACCTTGAGCAGAACCAGGCTCGTCGTGAGAAGGCAGCTGACTGGACGGGGAGAGAACGTGGGATAGAGGGAGATGCAGAAAGAGAGAGATGGACAGAAACAAACAAACAGCAACAGATAATACAGACTTATGGCTACAACGCCAATGATAATGGTAACAAGACTAGGTGAAAACCTAGTATGTGGCTGACCGCATCAGCACTTTTGTGGGCAATGTGTTACAAGGACTGTCCTTATGAGGCCGATGACAACGTGTTTGAAAGCAGGTGCACGCTGCAGACGTAGGTGAGGACAGCGGAGGAGCACTACTTCCAACAAAGTATCCAGAGCCGTATAGACAGAGAGTCGCGTCAGTGGAGGTCCAATATGCTCCATGATCCGCCATTGCGATGTCGCGACTCTCTCCCTCTACGGCTCTGAAAGTACCATGACTCACTCAGTCAGTCAGTCACATACAGACCCGTGTGTAGGGCTGACCCCAGAGGTCAGTCAAAAATGTGTAATATTAGCAAGAACAGCAGGAATGATAAAATACTGATCATAATAATTGTAACAGTTTCATGTCACATATTCACATTCATTGGAATTATCCTAATTATAGGTGTCTGTCCAATAATGCAGTCCCTCATCTAAGGCTGACAGATCAGGTGGCCTTTGTGCTCTTCCTGTTTCCTTCCAACTTTAAAACCAAACCATTTCTATTTTACCTGAGCCGCAGTCCATACGTCAGGGGACAAAGCATGCAACAACAAATGAAAAAAGTGGTAACTCCAAGAAGTGGATATACATACACTTTTCGGCCTCTTGAAGAGACCGTATAGCTTCTCCACACTTGTCACTCGCCAGCAGTGTCTGTCCATGATAGCAGTATGACTGCAAATGAAAAAAAAAAGAATCATTTAATAAGTAGAATCAGGCGCCAAAGTTCTCATTAGTCATCTATCTTTGTAAAAAAAAAAAACTTTGTTGCAAAGAACATATGTTTAGAGAGATTCCTTTTCATAAATAAGAGTACTGATGCAGTAAATGCATACACTTACATAAGCCATGTAAAAGTGCTGCTTCAGCTGAAGATACTTCTTCCATTTGCTACTGCACTCGGGATCCAAGGTGTTCAGTGTGTGGTCTGCAGACAGAAATACTGGACAGTCACACACTCTTATAAAATTGCTGTGGTTCCTATTATTACCATAGAAAAAAATAATCCATCCCAGTCCAAGTGCAGTCAGACAGTGCTTTCTCTTTGCTTTCTTCTGTGCATTGTATTCCACAGATCAGCTGTTCAGGTCGGACATGCTGTTGGGAGGTCAGAGTTGCAGCTACCCCGATATAATGTGCATACCTTGTCTGCATACAAAGGACTGCTAAAGTGCTGTGGTTGACAATTCAATTCGTGTTTCCTCTAGGATTGTTTTCAGCAGCAGGGGTAGAGGATGTTGTTGTACCACCCAGGTATGTGTGTATGCGCACATCATATCAAAAGTATTGCTGAAATGAATTCATCGCAATTAATTGCATATATCAATGATTTCTGTGAGAAGCACATCACATGTAGACTTACTCAGTCTGGATTACTCTCTTTCTAGATGCTTATTTCTTACTTCCACACTTTTATTGTACTCTCTTCTTCACCTTTTTCAGTTTTAATTCACAATCTACTTTAATCTGATCACTTTGCTTTGCTTCAGTGCAACACCTGCCCCTCTGCTCTCTGCACAGCTGCTGGCCACGCCCCCTCTTTCTGTCTGTCTCTCTGTCTGCTGTGTTGACTGTCTTCATCAGCAGTCTGTTTAATTAAGTCACAGAAGTTAAATATTTTCTCTCGCAAATCAGTTCTCACGGCACGCGAGCCGCGTGTGCACGAGGGATGTTATTAATGACGTAGTTAAAAAAACAAAAAACGATCGATCACTACTGAATGACATCTGCGCCTTTTTATAAGCTTTATAAACTGCGACAATCAATGTACTTATGAGTAGGGACAAACAGAGTTAGATACACAATACCTCCTAGTTTTACTACAGTATTGTGCCAGCTGGTGGGAGGGACATCGCCAGGGAGCTGAAAGTTTGATATTGAGCGCACAGCTGATAGAGGCACGTGATTGTTTACATTTCGTAATAGAACTGCACATGATTGTGTGTGGACAGAGTGGATGACACGCGGCTCACGTGCCGTGAGAACTGAATCGCGAGAGAAAATATTTAATTTTTATGACTTTATTAAACAGACTGCTGATGAAGACAGTCAACACAGCAGACAGAGAGACAGACAGAAAGAGGGGGCGGGGCCAGCAGCTTGGCAGAGAGCAGAGGTGCAGGTGTGTTGGGGGGACTGAAGCAAAACAAAGTGACTTTCTATGGCTGAAAGTGGAAATGGTGAAATTACACTACTAATAAGAATATTGCTATTGTGTGTTCTTATTGAATGTTGTGAATCATTTTGAGGTTTGAATGTAGTCCCACAACAGCTTTGAGTATAACATTATAGTTTACACACAACTAACATAGAACATATAGAAAGGAAAAACAAATGTTATGAGCGCTGTAATTTTTCTTTTCAAAAGGAAGGGGTTCCAAAATACCAACCAGCTTTTTGATAGAAGTTTGCAGTCTCGAATGAAAGTGCTGCGATGAGTGTGGCGTTATGCTTCAGTTCAATAGCTCTCGCAATTGTCACTGTAAAAAAACACAAACAGAGAGATAAAAGTGTTAAAGGAGCTCAGTCTACCATCTCAGTGTCGATCCAGGAGTGTCCTGGCTGACGCACTTCGCCGTTGTTTGCAGTCAGCGTTACACGATGATCGGCAGCCAGACCGGATAAAAACCTTTCATTTATTGATTTGTCCATAAATCCAGGTTAATATAGTCCATTTCCAATGCACAGCAACAAAAACAAATCTTAACGCTTCAGCGGTCAAAAAAGACTTGTAAAAAACAAAAAACACAATTAAATGATTGCATCAGAAACCCCAAATTTGGCTCTTACAATAGGAATAAAATATAGAAGTTAATACAATTTGGTGGTGATCCAGGTTTGGACAGTAGATGCTGTCAATTTACTCTCAACTGGTCAGAAAAAAAATGCTTTTTAAGAGTAAAGTCCTGATCAGTAATCCTTTGCATTGTCAGATGTCAATATAAATTAAAATTCAAAATGAAACCAAACCAATTTTAGAGGCAGTTTGGGGGAAATATTTTGTTACGTCGCACAGCTGTTAATATTCAGATCATATTATTTTAGTTCATAGCCAGAAAGGTAACTTTATTTCACCTTAAGGGGGCGTTTTGCCTCCGATTTAGATGGATAGATAGATTGCCTTGATTGTCATTGTACAAAATACAATGTGACGACAAACACACGAGTAAAACATTTAAAAAAGACAGACAAACAAAGAATGTCTCGTCTGGGAGAATGACCGAGTCAGAGAGCCAAGAGCCGCTATCATCCGCCAACTGGCTCCACCATTTATATCCGTAGAAACATAATTTGCATCATAAAGTCCCGCCCCCAGCCTTGGTTACCGTTGCTATGCCTGTCAAGCTTTCGCACCGGCATGTAGATAGTATTGATGTTGTTAACTATAACAGTGAGAGATGTTAAGGGAAATAATAGCAAATTTCTGGAAAATAGTTCCCAAAAATCAGAGAGAAGTTGACAGAAAGGACGACAGGACACATTTAAAAGCTACATCCACAATACAATGCGTCAGCGAAGCATTGAGAATGAAGAGGACATAAAAATCGAGTCAGGCACCCCACGTCTTGACTATTCATGTTAAGGACAATCATATACAGGAACAACAATATTCTTGCACAGCAGGGTAAGTCAATATATTGTTTTATTTTAAGCTAATGTTTAGTTATGACTCCCTATAACTTTCATTATCTGATATGTTTTAGCCCGTTGCTAGCAAAACCAAATGATCACACTTTTTCATTTTGTTTAAAACGTCAGGATACTGCTTGCATATCGTGGGCTGGATCCACACACTGGATCTGGATGAAGTTTTAATTAATATTCAACTGTCTTTGTTTGCTAACATGCTAACCTAGCCAAGTTAGTTACCGCCTTAACTCGGTGCAAACAAAGGAGATTTTGTTGATCTTTGATGGATTAAGCTGCGATTGAGGTCTTCCACAATTTATAATCCATGTCCGACATCTCTCCTCTCGAGATTTTGGCAAAGGAAAAGCTAAAAATATGACACCCCCCTCTAAACTTTGAGGACATCTGCTGTCAGACTTGCAGATTCCACATGCACACCGTTACGGCATCTGAAAGCTCGACAGGCCTCCCGTGCCTAGTTACAGTTGCTAACGCAGGATTGGACAGTGGCCGTTCAAGGCAGGGGCTTAGCGAAAGGTCAATTCCAGATGCATTTTAGTCAAATAAAGAGATTTAAAAGAACTTAATGGTGGTTAGTGCAGTGTTCGAGCCCGGAGCTACTTTACCTTCTTGCGCCTCTGCTTGGCACTGGATGATATATGCATCAATCACTCTGGGTTCCAGATCTCGACCCTTTTCAGCTGGGGTGATAAGACGAGGGCTGTGGACCTCCTGTAGCAAACATGCAAGGGAATTAGCGGTTTTAAAACTCATCTATTAATTATCTATCTATTACAAATGTTTAATAAAGGAATAAAGCTTTCCTTTGTGTTTGAGATAGTGTACTAATCTGAATGATGACTGTGTGCTGCAGGGGAAGAAAGAGAAGAGTCTGATAAAATCCCTTTGTAAGGGTGTGCCAGTGGTAGACCAGTGGTTTTCATAGAGTGAGTCTGCATAAATAAATTATCTGTACCATAGAGATAATACACATCAGCAAACAGTAGTGTGAGACTGGGGTTGAATTGCAAACACAGACGTTTGTAGGTATCGCTCACCTTGAGGTTTTTGAATATACCAGCAGCAACTTTAAGGCTCCGGTGAACATCTTTCGCTTCAGTCTCCGTAACGCTATAGAACAGGCAAACAAATAAATAATTGTTATACAAACAAAACAATGTGAGATTTAGAAATATATACGTGTTTTCAGAACTAAACAAAAAACACTTACTTTTCTTTTCCTGCTAGTCTCGAGGCAAACTTTGTGTGCCACAAGGCTACATTGAAGGCCATGGAAACCAATTCAAAGATTACATCTTGCTGAGCACTGAGAAGAGAGTATTGAGAATCGGTGGGTTATTTTCACTGTTATAAGCATGAAAGTTTCAATAATGCTAAGAGAAGATACAGCTCACTGTAGCTGAAGGTTTGCATGGGGACAAATGTGATCGCAGAGTTCTTGTTTCTTCTGTAAGCCTTAAAAACTGAATGAGTTTAAGGGTACATTCAGACCTGACAGCTTTGGTCAGGACTTTACTCTGAAAGTCAGATTAATTTGGACAGGTTCCAAATGAAGCACAGTCCAGATTGATCGAGGTGAGGAGATAATCGGACGTAAAGTATGACCAAATATGGGAAGCGAAGCAAAAACTGTGAATTGTGTTTTGTTAACGGATACTGACTCTTGCGGAGACAACCACACAGCCAGGCAGCAAGATGAGTAGTAGAGGACAAACCTGGGGGAGCGACGAGGTGGGAGCTCTATTACAAATAAGGGCTGACCAAACAGTTTCAAAAATTCTTGGCAAAACGCACAAGAATACGGAGGTATTCAAACTGTTCAGCGCTAAACTAAAGGAGAATGCAACGATCGATGAACAGGAGTGTGCTCGCCCTCTACATTTGCTTCAGGGAGATTTCCCACATGGAAGTTCTGTCCTCACACATCTGTCCTCACTGCTGTTTCTGCACATGGGCGTGCACGGATGTGATTGGTTGAAAATTGTAATCTGATTGGCTAGCAATTATTCCCTTAGGGGAAAAAAAGCATTTGCGGATCGAGCCACGACAGGTTAGTCTCAAAATACCCACTAAGTTTTTTGGTTTGCCTTATCCGGAAGTATTCAGTTGTTTTTTTCTTACCTTGGTGTGTTTCCTTGTAAGGTGTCAGTCCACTTGAAGTTCTGGATGAATCTCATCTTGTTCTCCTGTGTGGTTCCATCCAAGGATAACATAAATCCTGTTTTATCATAAACCAATATTTAAACAAGAGTAACAGTTAGTTCAGTGCAAAGCAAAATAAAACTAAAACTCAGGCAATGTTAAAAAGGCAACAGAGAAGCACATTTTCAGTAATCTAAAAAACAATATGAGAAATGTTTTCAATAACTGATTTTTGGCAGTGACAGACGATTCTCATTCAAGTTATTATGTGGAACTTTCAGTTTGTGTCAATTTTTTGAGAGCCTGTAGAGAAAGCCGTACATCTTTTCTCTTTGCAGATCTTGTCCCTTACATGTGTAAGTTGTGCAAAAAGTCGTAGTCATATTATCTGTCAAATCACTCACTGTGAATCTTTAACATGTAAAATGTAAACAAAGGCAGTTCAGTGTATTTGCTGTAAAACGTCAGATATAGGCCACCAGTATAAATTTGTCTGTTTCATAACTTCTCAGTGAAAAACTCGCAGAAGATTTAACTTTACAGATGTAAAGTGTGCATAATTATTTTTGTTTTGTTTTTTAACTATGTAATATCATAATACCGAATATAATTGATCAAAGTACTGTGCAGCTTTATGGATCTAAAGAAAAGCTAGCTATACTTGATGCATAAGTTATTTTTAACACCTGAAGCTGCTGGCGGGGTGTAGGTGTCAGACGAAGCGATTAACTGCACCCTGCCTTTGTTTACATTCTCCAGGGCAAACATTTTAAGTGAGTGATACATATGACTGTTAAAGAAAGCAGGGTCAGATTATGTGTTAAAAACCACCACTTAAGCATATCCAGGACAAAATCAGCAAAGCGATAAGAGGTACGGCTTTGTCCACAGGGGGCACCAAAAACAACACAAACCAAAAGTTCCTCACAGGAGCTTTAAGGATGACAAAAACAAAAATCAGGCTAGCGCCATCCCAATCATTCAATCATTAAAGGTCGGTCAGATTTAATTTTGGACAGTAAAGGGGAGAATTTAGCAGAAGACACAAGGTTAATGATCTGATTTGATTAATAGCCATAATTTCCACAATCTTGGTTGCAATAAATAAATTAAATAAATTCTTTGTCTGAAATGAGCAAAGCATTTAACATCCATAATGCTAAGTACCAGGGTTGGAAGGAGAATAATAGATCCAAAGAAAGAGGGGCATAGTCGGAGATGAGAATAGGTCAATACATCTATATTTCTTAAATCTACACTTCTAAAATCTCTCTTCCAATACATGTCGCAATTGGACAGAACATGGATCTCCGCAAAAATTAAAATAAAATTATTTTAGTTTTAATGATTGAATGAACAGTATTTGTACTGGATGACCCATAGATGGACAATACAAGATTTTAAGAGGTTACAAGTCTAACAAAACACAAAGGAAACAGATAAATTTCAAAAAAGTTGGTGGAATGTAAACATACCTTGAAGGAGAGAGAAGTATGCATCTGTGGCATTTTTCATGATCTCATGGTTGCAGGTGACATCAGTAAACATCTCGAGCAGCCTCGCCCTGGTTGTCCTCAGGTCGCTAAAAGCGTAAGGAAAATATGTTGTTTATTGTAGTAGTCAGAGTGATTATGTCCAACAATGCATTGACATCTTAAAAGCAAAGGGTTGGCAGTGATAAAAAAAAACAACAACAACTGTTAAAGTAGTGAGTAATGAGGCAAGACAATAACATACTATTTTTGTCTGTGATCAAGTCAAAGTCACAGTGCATTATAATGACATTGTTTTCTGTGCATTAACTGTATATATGACATACTTGCATATCTTATTGGCAGCCGGGCTCCCTGCCACTCCATAAAAATTAAAAGACACAGGCGCTGTAGCCTTCAGTGGGTTTCTGTGAAACCAATGTGCCATCCTGTGGATGAGGACACACCTAAAGAGGTGGAAAAATACAGCATGACAAGACGTTAATGAATGATACATATTTCTTTCATTGACAGATCGTGGACGCAGTAGAATTAAGACCTCCGAAATTGCTCATATATTCTATATTCTAATGATGTCTTTATAATTAGGCAGCTTTTGCTAGCATATGTCATCTGCTAACGTCGCATCAACTTGCTTGCCGTGTCAGCATGCTCAAAATGCACACTTTAGCCATACAGTCAGTTGCCTTGCTGATAAATCGATTCATTTTTGGACGTAACTGTAGTCCATAATGCTGTTTGTTATAAGTATTTGTCAATATGTTGTTGGTAAAAGTCTGTTACGTAAGCTAAGGAGAGCAACCGCTAACGGCTACAACTGGCTACAGCTGGACACGTTAACATGATTAATGAAGACATGTGAAAACTGACCCATGATGTGTGTAAATACATTGATCCAAGCACTTGAAACATAACTTATAAAATGAATAACTATTTACCTGTTCCGTTTCGACGCTGTAGATTGTGGTTTTTCCTTATGGAAAGTCTGACACCGAAAACGACTTACTTCCGGAAATAAACAAGGCAGTAGTTGCTGACCAATGACAGCACAAGCTTCAGTCGTATGACGTATGTCCGGAAAATACCTCAGATCTCAGATCAGCCTCTCCTTCGTTCAGAGTTTCGTGACGAGAGAGTCTTTTTAACAATGCCATCATATGCCATGATTTGTATTTGACAGCTGTCAGTTCAGTCGCTGATATTATGATTGTAATAAATGGTTTGTCTCACTATTTATCATGGAGATGCTTTCAGGGGTCCTGTTATTTATTTTTTATTGTTTTTTGTGAATGTTTTTACTTGCAAATAGGCCTATCTCATTTGGTGCTCGTTATAGGTAACAAAAAATAATTTCCAGAGACATATTGATTGATCTGTTTAAGTTAATCAGT
This sequence comes from Semicossyphus pulcher, assembly GCF_022749685.1. Classification (NCBI taxonomy): domain Eukaryota; kingdom Metazoa; phylum Chordata; class Actinopteri; order Labriformes; family Labridae; genus Semicossyphus; species Semicossyphus pulcher. The sequence goes on along the minus strand of NW_027211615.1, from coordinate 23,025,955 downwards.
TAATGACTTTAATACTAACTTACTTGAAAAAATGCTATAATAATGGATGACTGAAAATATCTCAACTCTTTCCTTGTCTGTAGAGAGATTTAACATTTTTTTATGTTCCGTTACCTTGCTGCTTAAAGACCTTAATCCTCCGGGCTGCTACAGAAATTTTTTGGCATTGTACCAACTGAACATTGTATTAGTCAGAAAAGGTTTATACATTTTACAACCTCCTGAAGAATTTACAGTTACTAATAATTTAATGTCTAGAGAAAGTGAAAATGCATACCTGTAACATAACGTGTTACTGTTATTTATTCAGCCATGATTAGACAACAAAAGCTCTGCCTTTTATTTTTTCCCAATTTGGCAAACACTGGCCATATGTGAACAATGACGTGTGATTCAAGTGATTGTCAGAAAGAAACACAAACAAGAGAAAAAATTGGTCTCATTCTCAACAACTGTAGCCTACATTTCACAAAGAATCATCAAACAACACACACACACACACATCAGAGAAAGTAATTTTAACAGGTAATGTATTACGCCATCTTTGCCATGTGCCGTAAGAGTGTACTGTGTGTTTGAACATACAACAGAAAATAACGGATTTCATCATCACATTCATTTGTATTTCTTGATCAGGAATCTCCATGAGGCTCACCGAGGTGCATTCCGATTATCTTTAGCCACTTTCACCTGTTACAAGCAAGATGCCAAAGTGATGCAATCATTTCAACTGACTGAGCAACAAAAATGTTAACATTCACATTCCATTTTCCCTTAATATTTCATGGATATGACCTCTACCGAAAAATATCAGGAGGACCACAAGTCCTGACAGATGCCGAAAAGTACTTTGTCAACAGCATTGGTATCAGTGCACCTTTAAAAATATATTTCAAATTCATTTAGGCACAAAGGAACAATAAAGGGTACTTTTGTTAAGCTTTTACATTTACAAAGTTACTTCAGCCAAAAAATAATCATCTTTCCTTTTTATAAAATCTCAAAGCTACTTTGTAAGTTGTCATTTGGCTGCAATAAAGAATTGCAGATGACCCTGGTGTTTGCAGAGCTAAAGTTCTTGAACAAGACTCCAAAGGGTCACTTTTCCTCTATCAGAAAGCAAATATAAAATCCCAACCAAAAGGAAAAAAATCAATAACATGCCAGCTCTCATGCTTACAACCAGGGATCAATATAATGGAAGTAGGCGACTACTCAAATAAGTTCTCTAACCGCACTATGAAAAAAAGGCCTCTAGTTATTAAAGTCAGAAACTTAAGTTACATTCAGCGTCAGAAATTCCACTTTTTGCCTGAAATTATTTTGACATAAAACAGTACGTTACGAAGAAGCTATCTGTTCACACTACAACTTTGCACATTTAAGATTGTCGGACACATTTTGATTAAACCTGCAAGTCTGTGCATTACCTGTGCTTTCTAGTTGTGGCACATTAAAACATAATAAGCAAACATAAAACATATTGCAACCGAAGGTTTATAAAAGCACTGAAAGACATTTATTCACCATACTATGTTGAACACGGTAATAAAACCCTTGTGCACCATTCTAACTCATGAAACCGTTTAGCAAATAAATTAGCAATTTATCGTGTTAGTATGCCCACTCTGATTCTATGTTATAATTCTAATCTAATGTTTTGGCTTGTAAAACCCAAGAGACATAAACAAACCCTGGGACTTTGAATTGAACAGCATGGCAAAGCTTGCAGCAAAAAATACAGATCTTTGGCAACTGGGCAGCTTTGGTGATTTAAAACAAAACACTTAGAAAACAAATTGAGGTCTAACCGTGTTTATGCATCATTCTTGTACTCAACTTGGCCATGTGTTTTTTGGAAGACCTCACTGGAAGGTAAAATAACAAGTCAACAGTCAAAGTGACCGCAGCCTCTGAAACCCTGAAAAGTTGTGATTTAATGGCACATCAGCGAAATACCCACACACATGTTACCCATATTTCTGAAAGAGAAGTTATAGTTTAAAGACGCTTGGCGTAATCATTGCATAGACTATGGTCGCGAACGTCTCCCCATCCTCCGTTCTTCATATGTGCCTTGTGCTCCACTACTTCTTCGCCGTCGAGAACAAGAGATTGAGGAAAGAGGCCATGCTTGGCTATCTGAAGGCCCTCCTCAACCCTCTGTGAAGCCCATTCTGGCCTACAGTTTTCCTTTTGGTGAAGGCCACAGTCGCCAGTATGTAAAACCCTGGAGCCCTGTGCCACAAGCACTTTGAGGGGCTTTGATACGCAGGTTCCAGAGAGGTGCTGCAGAGTCCAGTCCCAGTTGTAGTCATCGTAAGTGCAGAATTCGTTGTTACAGCCCATTAGTTTGTAGTAAACCTCCTTGGATATGCCCATGCCTATGTTGTGTTTAGTGGACATCCATCCAGTTGTCGACAGCTTAGTGGACAGTCTGGTGAAATCATTGAGGCTATTGTGGTTACCTAAAGCCAACATGTCACACTCTGGGCAGCGGTTACTCCTGAGCTCTGCCATTGATTTATAAAAATGGAATAAGTCAGGTAAGATGTAGTTGTCCTCTTCTAGAAAAATGACAAAGCCGTTGTATCCCTGCATAGCCTGCACTCGCTCCCACACGAAGTGCAACTTCCACCACCAGTGGTGTTTGGTTTGAGTGATAAAGGCCTCCCTGTAGTGTCCATACGAGTCAGGATGTTCTGCATTGAGACATTTTATTTTGAGAGCTTTGTCCTTGGATATGTCCCGAGGGCAGTCTTGTGGATCCTGCCCAGGAAACTCATTTGGATACAGCTGAGTGCTGAAAGGGAAATAAATTTGCAGGACTTTGCAGAAAGTAATCCCCTGCACAATGGCGTTTATTTCCTCTGTAAAATAGTCATGGCTAAAAATGATGAGAAAGCTGTGGACCTCAGCAGCTTTCTCCAGTGACTTGATGAGCAGCCTAAGGTATTCAGGCCTGTTGTGGACCTGCACAACCAGCACCAGTTGTGGCTCTCCGGGAAACTTGTCCGCATTGTAAATACACTGCTTATAATTTGCATTGTAAACAGACTGGGTCATTTCGGCCAGCGACCCAAAATTAAACTTCACCTTGTCACCTGGATGCATGCTCTGACGTGCCTGGGCAAAGTTATTAGGTCCACTTGTATCGTTATCGGAAAATAAAAATAAACGTGTAAAAAACAGGAGGGCCACGACAACGATGGAAACACCCAACAGCACGACCACATTCTTTTTGAGCAGCCGAAACCTCATTTTCTCTAAATGAAAACAGACTTTGGAATACAACAGCAGAGGCTTTCATTCACCTTCTCGCGCGCGTCTTCATTGTAAATTCCTCTGCCACAAAGTTTCCTCGTCCGGCGAAACTCCAGTTCTTGATGTTGAACAGCCAGTTGTCGCGTGACGTGTGCCTTCAACAAAATGTCAAACGTTTCTTGACAGTTACTTTTCCTCTCGCGTGACTGTCTTTCCACTTGAAAACCGTGTCATTTGCCAAACTGTCTCTCTTCCGCTGCCTGTTTTTTGCCACCTGTAGCAAAAACCAGAACAAAGCAAACTGACGTAAATGAGCATTAACAAGTTATGTGTTAATGTGGCCTGAAAAGAACAACCGAATTCGCCGCTGTTAGCTTAATTTGGCTCACCCAAGAGTAGTTGTTATGTGTTAACACGCTCATACCAGGAAGAGGATGATTGGACTATCATACATCTTGGGTACAACTTATTGACTGCTGACGTGTACAACCCAGCCAACGGGGGAGAGACTCAGCTCTTGCTCAACGAATCATTGTCCTACCTATAGTTTTGTAATACGAGAAGGAAAAATGAGGCACCATTTCAATAGTAAAGTAAAGGAAGTGTGTTTCGAAAATAATACACTTTACTGCAATAACACCGGATCACAAGTTTCTTTTGGTATTCAACAGAAGTTTATAATTAATTAGTAACATTATCACAATATGCCTAATATCATGAGTGCATTTAGGTCTACTTTTACAAGTATTCTGATGTGTAACAATTACATTCTATTAATAGGATTTTCAGTTCTGGTTCACTGCTACACTGTTCTGAGGCCATACAAGATTAGCTTTTTGAAAAAGGAAATATCCTGGACTTGATTTAGTACAACAGGAACTGCTTACAACATAGGGGCGGAAAAACCCCACCTGTTCAGGTTTGGCGGGTTAAATTGGAATGCTTTTGTAGTTACTGGAAAGCTTGATACCCCTGAAGGAGATAGCATAAGAGATGCTGGGACTTGTATCAGGTACGAGGATAGTTTCAGGATTAAATGGGACAATTGAACATGCAGTTAATCCGTGTTTCATTTGAGAATCAGGAGAGATGATTTGTAAAATGTCAAATTTGTCAAGATGTTATAACGAGGCAATATCAATACACTTTTTTATCTATATGATATCAGTGCACGTCATGAGTTACTTGTGTAGAAAATCAAATTTGAAAGTGGTAATGGATAATATAACCACACAGCAATACAATCCGATAAATTAAAGTGCTATATCACATTAATGCAAAATTCTTATACTTTTATTTCTTTTTTTAAAAAGGGGCCATGTACAGTTCGAACCATGAGAGGTTCGATCCCCAGCTCCCTCAGGCTACATGTCGAAGTGTCCTTGGGCAAGACACTGAACCCCAAATTGCTCCCGGTGGCATAGCCAAGGGGTATGAATGTGGTATCTGATTGACAGTTGGGCACTTTACGTAGCAGCCTCTGCCATCAGTGTGTGAATAAGTGAATGTGATATGTAGTGTAAAAGCTGCTTTGAGTGGTCGCAAAGACTAGAAAAGCGCTATATAAGTACAGTCCATTTACCATTTACCATTTACAGTTTAAAACATAAATGTCACCATTCGATGCACCGCACCAGATTATAGCTTTAAGCTAATTGGCATCTGTAGTCCCTCGGCAGGTCAACACAAGACAAAAAACAAGCAGTGCAGAGTAAAGCATACGACACAAAAAAGAACAAAGCTGCACACAAAGTAGCACATTATAAGTGTATGCTTGTCAGATGAAAGCAAGCAAGGTCAGCACAGACGTTTTGAGTAAAGATGCTGATAGAGCTGCAGCTCCTCACATCATCAGGCAGGGTGTTCCACTGATTTGTGTCTTTTACAGACAATCCAAAATTGCAATAATATGAATCACGTGACCTGAAGTGTAACAAGATGAGTTTATTTACTTTTCTACTGAATAAAACATGCCATTACACCATAAATACTGGGTTGTAAAAAGCTTCTTACAGCTAAACTACAATAAAATATGAGGCCCTGACATGAAACTCTTTGTCTCATCTTTGATTGTGACAATAAGCCTCTTCTTACACACTGTTTTAATTATGTAAGATTGTTATTTTATGCAACACTATTGTTCCCCATTCTTAAATTATGTAATTAAGGTGCGGTTTGGTATAGTAAATACATACATATACACTATTATATAAACACTCCCAGTTATTCCTCACCTAAGCCACTCATGTTGACTGAAGGGCCAGCTCTGGCCTGTTGCTGCTGAGGCCATTTGACTATTTCCTTCAGATAACACAAACAGACTGGATGAATGACCAGCTAGTGAGAGAACCTGTCACACTGCCTGACATCATTTTACATTTGAATAGCACGTATCAAGTTGAGAAGAGCGTCTCTACCTCAGTGTGATAGTGTATGCCAAATCAAGTCGATCAGGATTTTCCAGTTCTGACCACAGGTCTTTGAATACACGTGCATCGACACACAACACCCGAGGTGTAGATAGAATGTGTTTGGAAAAGTCATAGGACTCATAATATATAACACAGGTAAACTGAATTTGAGAAAATATGAACATACACACTACAAATAGAGATTGGCAATTTTACCATCACTGCAATTTCCAATGCCATTCTACAACTTGTCGAGTCAAAGCTGAAACTGAAGCCTCCCTGTGGCTGAACGGCAGAAAAGCAGTTTAAGTAAACAGTGCTCACCACAAACCAGTAAATATTTTAGCTGAGAGGGGAAAACAGAAAAATAATAATAACCAGAATCACTTTGGCAAACAACTTCACAACATTTGCGAAACCAGGCTAAAAGCAATCTGGGACATTTAAGTATGTGAAAAGTTTTTCTGTGATTTTGTGCTTGGATCGAATTTAACAAATGAAATCACATGTTGATGCTCATATTGTCGCTCTTTTACATTTCAATAGCATCCATTCATCTTTAATATAGACTTGCTTTAAAGGCTCACTGAGGCTGCATCCGGTTTACTTGTTATTCATTGTTTCCTAATAATGTCAGAAAAATGATCTGACGTACAACTTTAAATTCTTCAAAGGTTATTTAAAATAAATTTAAGGGGAAAGAGATGCTATGTTACTTTTGTATCTTCCCAGTTGGCCCCTGTTGTCTAGGGACAGCTGTGGCTCAGAATATAGAGCAGGCTGTCCACTGCATGATTGAATATAGTGTGCGTGTGCCTGTGAATGTGTTTAATGTGGTATTTCAGAGAGGTAGATTTTTAGGATTTTCCATTATTTGAGTTTTATAAAGTTTGCTCTTAAGACGGATGTTTGAAGTTTAACCTTTCAGGTGTAACTAAGTATTCACTACATTCAATAGATTTCTTTGTCTCTGTCTGTAAATGACTATTTAAAAAAACAAAATGAATGTACAGTACATCTGTTCAGGTAAATTCCCAAAAATGTTTAGATTTTAAAAACTAGACTTTACGGCACATTCAGTGGGAAAGTAAAGCCAGAAAAGATTTTAAAAAGCTTTACATGTCTTCTAGAACTGTTTTTGAAAAAGAACTTTAAAGGTGTCACATGACTAATAGTGGTAAAATGTTCAGACATTTTTAATAAGTTTAAAGTTCTTTCATGTTTATATAATAAGGGTTGGCTGCTGCCAGGAAGAAGCTTCCTGGACGAATGAAACAAACTTGATTGTTACACTGTAGCATCCCAGCCAGCAGGGAACGTTCCCATAACATTGTCTAAGATTACCAGCACGTTCTAATTACGTGTGAAAGAAAACGCTTTAATCTAATATTCCAAGAACGTTTTAAGGATGTTTATCATTTCAAATAAAGTTCTTGTGACGTTAAAACTTAAACGTTTTAACTGCAACAGTGTGAAGATATTTTCAGGATGTTATTGAGGCCTGGGATGTCAGAACGCCTTTTATAGAACATTTGCTCAAAGTTACATAAAAACAAAGGTAGAACATGCTCACTGCAACATTCTGAGGATCTTTTCAGGATGTTAGTACGGCCTCAACTATCAGAACGTGATTTAAAAAACATTCCTGAAATGTGATTTGAACGTTCTCACTGCAACTTTCTGAAGATGTTTTCAGAGAAAGTTCTCCTGCTATTAAAAGGAACATTCTGGGAACCAAATAAAAACTTCCCGCTCAAAACATTACCAGAACAGAACACATAACGTTCTTAGAACAACACATTTCTAGCTGGGACAACTCAGGCATAATATTAAGGTTAAGGTTACTTTATTATCCACCAGGGGCAATTTGTTTCACAGCCAGCAGTACAAACAGCAAACACAGCAACAGTGGACAATACAATAAGACAGATAAATAATAATAAATACATATATTACAACACGTGTTTAAAAGACTAATGACAGCAGGGACAAACAGGTTTTGTGTCTGTCTGGCCTGCTTCTTGGTAAAGTGTATCTGCAGCGAGACGGACGCAGTGAGAACGCTCCATGCAGGGGGTGACTAGGATCAGCCAGAACTGACTTGGCCTTATCTAGAGACCTGACCTAATACTAAAGCTGTCTGCCAATAACTCTTTATTGAGATTTGTAGACGTATTGAATAGAAAACAACTTTTATTTAGATTTTGCTTTCTTTTTCTCTCTCAATTTCCCTATATTATATTCCGCTATAACCAGTCTGCCCTGTTGTCGTGGGGGTTTCTGATGTCTTGTTGCAAGCTCAATATGTAGCACCATCCGCCCCCTGAGTCTCAGCAGGAAAACACTTCCCAATCTTCTTTGCCTTCCACTAAGTCAAAAGAAAAATCAGTGAAAGCATTGAATGATGACTTTATACCTCTGAAATATGAATTTACTTCAGAATATAATGTGTCTCATGCTTTGGAGGTATTACTAACTTACTTTGTTTGCTCCTTTTCTTGCAGGATGAAACTGTCAGCCCTTATGTGCACAAGTTGGGCAGAGTGATGTGAATTTGCCACAGTGAAATTGATAAAAGCAGTGTGATGAATTCATTAAATATAAGCCAATCTAGACTTTATAACACAGTCAGTCTGTGTACCACCTGGAAAGGCTTAAGTTAAATTCCTTATGTGGTGAGCATGAGTCAGACATCCAAACCGTGTGAATCATGCACTCAGTGCAGTTTCTTATTGTGGTCGGTAGATGGCAGCAGTCACCCAGCCAGTTTTATCATTAAACTTTCTTATGTGATTCTCTAATGTGGGGATTCTCCTGTGCATGCATGCATTAACTGTATGGACGTGGTAAATCACATGAATACGTTTTTAAATCATTGCTTACACACTTTGAAAAATGCCACTTCAACAGGCCTGCAGGCCCGTCTGTGTGTGTGTGTAATAGTTACCACACAACAGCTTTTTCCAATCTGAATAACGGAGAGTTTAATCTAAAAGGCTCGCCAAAAAATAGCACTCTTTGTAAGTTTAAGACGGCTGTATTTAAAAGAAACCCACAGCATTAGTAAAAGGAGACATTTATACTTAAACGTAAGCTCAGAAAATAAATAAACAGAAGTACTTCATGTTTGAAATGTGCGATCCTGTCGTTTGTCTGCCAAGTGCACGGCTGAAAAGTACACTATGTCCTCATCCTCTAAACAAAAAGAATGTGGAACTAATCAATAGATGGCATCAGCACTAATCCTCTCCAAGGAAGCTCATAAATCTGTGTTCATGATAGACACCCACATGGGATTCACTTCCATTTGATACCATTTTTAATGATTATTTTATATCTAAATACAATTTAAGCTTTCGATCATATTTTCTGCTTTTTGTTGTGAGTTTGTTGCAGCACCTTCCAGTCAGAGAGGCACACAGAGTCGCTGTACTTTTCCAGATGACTCAAACTAAAAAATTCTAGTGTGTACCCACCAATCAGACAAGTTGCAGTTTAAAATCAAAAGTGTTTCCCACAGAGTGATTGGTTTACTGTGGTATGAGGGAGAGAGGGTTCGTTTTCCTAATTAAAACAGTATAAGAACGTCTTCTTTAAACAGAAGAGGTCACGCCACAAGGGTTTGCAGGAAGAACGTCTCTGACTGTGTTTCGCTGCAGCATGGGCTGAAAGCTGTGGCAGCATTTCTTTCTCTTACGGGAAAATACTGAGATTCAGCTGAAGTTTATTAAACTGATATCTCACAATCTCAAAACCATCTGAAAGAGATGCAAACGACTACAAAAACACTGGAGAGAATACAAAAAGACAAAAAAAGAGATGAAAAGGGAGAAAGAAACATCAAAGAGATGCAAAACAAACTACAAATACGTGCTTCAATCAACAAAGTGGATATCTTGCACCAGGGGTTCATTGTACAGATTGTTCGTAGACAGATACAAATGGTTAACCCTCTATGGTACGATGTTGCCTCTTGGCCTTTTACACTCACACAATAAATCCCCAGTTGCGATGCAATACTTTAAAAAAGAGCTAGGACCATAAGGAACCAATCGCACTGTTTGAATTTGTCACATGACTCTCTGGAGGCCAGCCTGAATCCCTTTTTTGCAGACTTTCTCACAAGGATCAGCTCAGCCATTTCTCTCCACAAAAATGGTCTGTAAACGTCTTTTCCTGGCCTTTTTCAGTCTGGAAAAAAATGTATTCACAATAATAGATGAGTAAAGCTTAATTTCTAATAGTTTAATGTACTATATTAGGCTAATTAAGTCATGGAAACTTGTTAAAATGCAAATGTTGCCTTGAGGCAACACCGTACCATTATGGATTCACCATGACCTTTTAGTATTGCGTATTTAGGTATATATACTGTTCAAAAGCATACCAGTCATCATACTTTTCTTTATATCTCTACAATTTAAGCTAGATACATTTGATGTAGTAAAGTAAAGTTTAGGCTATTACTGTACACTGTAGGCTATAGTTTACAATTACAGTGAACTTTTTGAGTCTTTTTTGCAGAGCACAAGCTTATATTTATTATATTTCTTTATACACAGGAGACTGACAGACACTGATGAAATTGAAAACAATCATTCAAATGGCATGCATTGTAACTCTTTTTCATTATTTACCATTATGGTACAGTGTTGCCTCAAGGTAACACACCCCAAAAAGTACCCCCAAAAAATGTTTTCTTGAAAACTTCTTCAGATTATGTTTATTTGGTCTATTTTATGACAAAAAAACATTCCAAAATGTTTTCCCAACTGGCATCATAATGCGCACCATAGAGGGTTAATGGTCAAGATCAAAGCAGCAGAATCCAAGATATCTCGCCTTTAGTCCTTGATTTCGGTCAGGCTCCATAAAACAGTATAGTATCCCGTATTTTAAGATAGAGGTTGTTCACTGGTACAAATACCTGGGTATTTTAACTGATGACTCCCTCAAGTTTAAACCACATGTGCTGCACCTGGTGAGAAAGCTGAGACTAAAACTGGGTTTCTGTTTTCATTACAAGTTTTCCTTTAATGTAAAAAAGCGTGTTGTTGCTGCTACTTTTTTGCCTGTATTGGACTATGGTGATCTTTTGTATATGCACGCCTCTGCTCAGTGTCTTCATATGGTTGATACAGCTTACCATGCATCCCTGAGGTTCATTACCAACTGTACAGCTCTGACTCACCATTGTGAATTACACTCTTGGGTAGGATGGCCTCCTCTGGCGACCCGTAGGCTCACACATTGGCACACTTTTATATATGAGGCAATTCTTGGTCTGCTTCCACACTACTGATGTGTTTTTATCACGCAGAAAAGTGCTGGACAATATTTACTGCGTTCTCAGGACTTCATCTTACTCTCTGTCCCAAATGCCCGGACAGGAATTGGGAAAAGGGCTTTTGGATATTCTGCACCCTCAGCGTGGAATTTGTTGCAGAATGACTTGAAACTGAAGGAACTACTCTCGCTAAACGCTTTCAAATCTAAAATGAAAGACTTAGAGGCAGATTCCATAAGATGTCGATGTCTTTAAATCGCCTGCTTGTACTTTTTCTTTTTTAATTGGTCTCTGTTTGTGCCTCTGTCTGCAACTTTGTGTTTTTTGCTTGAAAAGGAGATTCTTAATCTCAATGGGACTACCTGGTTAAATAAAGGTTAAATAAATAAAATAAAATAAAAATTTCACAATGAAAGTCTAACCCCAGTTTTGCATGGTGACATCTTCTGGGTTATTTCAAAGACTTTACAGCAACATAACGTCTTCTGTGTCTTATACTGGCTGGGTTGTACTCCTAAAAACTTAATTGTACTTTGATGTTTAAAGTCAGTGGAGTTCTACTCAGCACTTGCCTTATAGAAGTCTATGTGTTAAACCATCTTCACGCTGCTAAAACCCTCCATATGTGTCTTTCTTTCAACAATCAAAAAGTGAAATTGAAAGAGAAAAGATAAACATACAAGTTCCACAAGGAAAAATGCTGAACACCGCATGCTTCTCTCTGCTGCTAAGAAAAAGTAATTTCTCAGCTGCCTTAGAAAATAAACTTCAGACTGAGGAAATAACAGGATATGAGTACGGAAATAAGTTTGGATTATATAATGTTGTTGCTCCGCGTGTGAGTGAGACAAATCAAAGCACATTGTCTCAGTCACAGCATGTGGAGTCGGCTGTTTTCTTTATCCTCGGGCTCTATAATGATTAACATTCTTACTTGTTGGGTTTATCTTGTAATTTCTTTTTCTTATTAAGAAACAATTCAATTTATTTTAGTAATATCTTCACAAATAAACACAGATAGCGCCAAACCATAACTAAAGCTATCTCAAGACGCTTCCCAGAAAGAGGTCTAGACCGAACTCTTTATTACATTATTTAGAGACAGACTCAACATGAATGCTGTAATGCCCCACCCTAAGGCGGCCCTGTGGGGCTAACAACCATTAAACAATTGACCCAAAAATAACCATGTGAACACCTTAAGTGCATGGGATTTATTAAATGACAATTAAACAACCAAATCCTTAAAGGGTAACTCAACCGCAGAGTTTCGGCTGAAGTGCGTCTACTCTGGAATTTCAAAAAATGCCATCAACGTCATCAACATATGTGGCGGGAGAGGGTAGTGAGAGTGGGTAAGACACGCCCACTTATGCGCCACACACGCACACATACAAACAAACATCCTAAACAGCACATATACTTATTAGCAGGTTTAGCTAGGTTATTTAGCCATGAGTGACGACTCAAGAAGCAGCGCAGACACTTTTGCGGCAGAAATGTCGGAGGATTTTTCTCCTCCAGAGTCTCCTGTAGGCCACGACCAAAGCGGTCCAGAGCCGTATCAGTTCGAGCCGCTGGCACAGGCAGCGGGTGCCGAGAGTGTCGATGCTGAGGAGGAGGGGCAGGAGAGGATGGGGGACGTCTCTGAATGGTACACGATGCCCCCCGGAGGATTCGAATGTTATGGCTTTAACATTTTTAAACATATAGCCCCATTTTTGCACTTTACAATACGCCTTATTTCATGGAAAGCCAGAAGCCTGAATGCTAACAAAAACAACTAGAACACAACAACACAACATCCCAGTCTGAGAGGAAGAACCACAGCAGTCCCCACTCCAGAAGCCTCTTCCTTTCAGATGTCATGTCTGGGGCTTTTAAGCATTCACGACCAGGTGAACCTCATTCAGTAATCACCTGGGAAGAGCTAGCAAGACACAACAGAAGGGGACTAGGGACAAACAGTGCAAGGAGCACATACAGCTGTAACAAATGCACCCTGAGCAGTACTTAGCAACATTAGCAAGGAAAAACTTCCTTTTAATATCCAGAAACCTCGAGCCGAACCAGGTTTGTGTTGAACAGCCGTCTGCCTCGACTGGATGGGCTGAAAAGTGGGATAGAGGGAGAGGCAGGATGGAGACAGGCAAAGAGAGCAACAATAACAACATATAGCAACAACAGATAATACAGACTGGTTACAATGGAAATAATAATGGTACAAATGTGTAATATTATACACCATAATTACGTCTACTGAGCTGTGGCTCAGTGGTAGAGTCGGTCGCTTTCAATTGGAAGGTTGGGTCCCGTTGTCGACGTGTGGGGCAAGATCCCTAAATTACTCCCGTTGGCATAGCCATCGGGTATCAATGGGCATAGATCTGATTGGAGATTGGCATTTGGGCCTTTGCCATTAGTGTGTGAATGAGTGACTGTGGCATGTAGTGTAAAAGCAGCTTTGAGTGGTCGCAAGACTAGAAGCGCGCTATACAAGCACAGTCCATTTACCATTAGCAACTACAGTATAATAATGTTAACAAAAGTAAGACTGATATAATTGCAGCAGTTTGAGTCAAGCAGCTTTAAGATTAACATTAACAATTGTAATGATAAATAAGTAAGACTGATATTAATAGTTGCAGCAGTTGGAGTCAAGCAGGTTCACGGCAGCAGGTGGTCTGCAGCAACAATCCCCAGGAACCTACGAGACAAGGGAGCGCAAAAACTCCCGGGAAGATATGTGGGTAGTGACGTTAATGTGACAAGAAAATATATCATTAATAAGACGCATTAATAAAACATGAAGGCTTACAGATAGACAGAGACAGGAGCTTTTGTGTCAGATCCCCCGGTAGTCTACATACAAGCATTAACTGAGCAAACAGAACACCATCAAGGCCCTGGAGGACTTGATTGATTAACTATTTAAATATCGCAGGTGTGCTTGCTGCACCATAAGGGAGCCTGTTTACTCGATAGAGACCCTTATGTGTGTTGATGGTCAAGTACTGTTTAGAGGTCTCCTCTCTAATTGTTGATAGGCGTGTGACAAATCAAGCCTGGTAGATTTCTCACCACCTGCTAGCTCTGTGAACAGGTCCTGTGGTTTTGGTATGGGGTACTGATCTACCTACCCTAGTCCCCACACTGTCCCAGCCTTGGGATGTTTACAGTTGGTGCAGCCCATTCATCGTTAACAGATTTAATCATCCCATCTGCTTACATTTTGCTTAGCAGGGCTTCTACTGCCACCCTAAGTGCTTAAGGCACTGAGCGGGATTTGCAAAACTTGGAATGGCCCTGATATAACATGGAGTTTAGATTTCAGATCCCTGTCACCTTTCCAAGGCTGGGCTGACACACCTCTGAGTATCTGTCACATAAATCATCACACTCTTATACCCCTTTCCCACCTACATTTGTTGACGCATGTTTTTCAAACACGGGAAGACCTGCTTTTAGATGCCGATTGTCTCTTTTCCCATTGCCAGTGAAGTATACTCCTGTCTGTCTCTTTACTACTGCGTCACCGTCTGACGTCACAAACGTGCCGGAGACAGGGTTAGTAAACAGTGAAGAAGTTACTGTGGTTAGGTCTTTATTGTATCTATTACTCATTCAGTCTGTTTAGGCGGCGTTTTTAGGACTTGAAAACATCTGGGGCTAACCTCACACCTCGTAGGGGGGTCCGGGGGCAGCCGGGGGTTGTTGATTTTATGGCCATAATTACATTTTTCATCTCATCAGAAACAACAGGAGAAAACTGTAGTCAATGAACAAATAACTTTCTGTCTTGTCAAGGTAAAATAAGGTGGTCCCTTGATCAACTGGGACAGTTGTAACAGTAGTGAGGAGCAGCTGTTTTAAGATCTTACTGTATTGGTCCAAATATAAAACTTTTTTTTTTCTTGATATACATCTGAAAAAGTGGGATCCTCTTATATTCCCGGTCTAAACTTTCAAATGCCAATATACTTTCACACCAGTAAATAGCGCTCCTGACCTGTAAAGTGAATTCACCCATCATAATTGAGGCCAGCCGTCACTCACAACTACAGGGCCAGAGGGATGACGATGGAGAGACACGGTGATCGTCTGGAACAACTGCCTCAAAAGTATGAGTCGGAGTGATGATGCCAATTTTAAGATCATTGTTTTTCAGTGCAGCAGAGTTATTAAACATCCGTCAAGCAGTCAAGAAACATGGTTTCACAGAGTGCACTGTCCGAAGATGGCAAGGCCAAAAAGATCGTCTCAAAAATGCAGCTTTACCTATTAGATGGTAACAGAAAAACATTTTGAAAGGCATTTTATTTCATTTAAATGTGACAATTTAATCTAAAAGATATTAAAACCTGGATTTTATTTAAAAGGTAAAATAAAATAGTTTTCTTGCTACTATGCGGTAATCATTCAGGCACAGGAACAATGGATCTGCTGTTAGTTACCATTAGAGCTTGCCATTTGCTCTGTGTAATGCCATCCTGGTAGTTTTACTTTCCTCCTGCAAACTCATTTCGCCTCCTTTACTTGTTTAAAAAAAAAGAATAATAAATTGAGGTCAAACGTCATGTGAGACAGAAGGTTTCTTGAGTTGTGAAAGTTTTCTCTATCCACATTTCTGTTTCAGCAAATGCAGCTGTTTTCTTCAGTCGGACGGAACAACAACGTCAGCCATCTGTTTTCTAGCTTCTTCTCGCCAGTCCAAAACACAAGAATGTTTCTCTCTCACACACAACATGTACAGGCATTAAAAAAATCTATACCTTGTTATGATGCAGTGATATTTTTATTTACACAGATGAGAAAAACATCCTCAGTACCAAAGTATTCCTATATGCAAAGAATGTAGCGGATTACAGAAACACCTGGTTAATTCAGCAGTAGTTTCAATATAGAAACAGAGCAGCAAACACATACAACACATAATATATGTTAGAGAAGATAACCAAACATATTTGGTTGTTTAAAGCAGAACTGGTGATACAAAAATCACAGGTGGCCATAAATGTTCAAAGTGTATTTACAAATGAAAGAAGGAATAAAGATAGATGCTTCGTACATATGACCAGCTAACCTTTAAAGGTATATTAAGTAGGATTTCTCCTGCATTTTGTCAGCAACACATTCAAACTGGGCCCCTCCTCCAGAAGCTCACTCTCACTCTCTTGTGCGAGAACACGCCCACCCCGCCGAGCTAAGACCGACAGCATCGCGGTTATCTTTGAGCTAGCATGCTAACCGCCGGTTAGCTTGTCCTACACGGTTTGAAGCACCTACCTGTCCAACAGAAAGAAGTCCAACTCTGCATCGCTCTTTCCCCATGTTCGCCGGTCTGAATGGGGCCCAGTTGCTAATTTGAACCACTCCCACACTCACCTGTACGCTGTGATTGGCTCAGGGAACCGCAACAACGCCCCTCCTGAAAAAGTCCCGTGCAAAGCAAAACAACAGAATAGATGCAGAGGGAAGGGTCTCACAAGGGTCTGCACACACACTCACTAACACACGTATAGAGGCCCAAAAGTGATGATTTATACTTGTAAAAGTCTATATTTTATTTTACTAGGGAAATCCTACTTATTATACCTTTAAGCTTCATGTAGCCTCGATTGCTCGGTCATGTCGATTTGCCCTGTACAACATCAGGAAGATCAGACCCTACCTTTCAGAGCATGCAACACAAAGGCTGGTACAGGCTCTCATGATATCACTCAATGACTACTGCAACTCCCTTCCTGCATGCACATTCAAACCTCTGCAGATGAACCAGAATGCAGCAGCGTGACTGGTCTTCAATCAACCCAGACCAGCACATCACTCCACTGTTCATATTATTGCGGCCTTGACCGCAACCTCAGCCTTCCCTGTGTTTTCCTGTGTTTCCCCATTCCCCTTCTGTCTGTCTGTTCCTGTCTGTGTTTGTCTACGTGGCAGGCCAGGCTCATCACTCTCCAGTCCTGCCTCCCTGTTATCTGGTCAAGCCTCTCCTCCTCCTCTTTGCCGCACACCTGCTTCCCATCTACAATCAAGCCTGCAGCTTCAAAACCCTGGTCTTTCTTCCACTCGTTCACCTACAGTGTGTTTTTGCCGGCCAGCCTGCCACCACCTCTTCAGCTAGATTATCCACCTCTTTTTCCTGCTTAGTTTTTGGACAATAAAACCCCTTTAAACCTGTTCGGTGTGTTGCACTTGGACCCAGCCTAAATAAATGTTATCATTAATCAAAAACATTTTTAATATCCAACCAAGTCATTTAGAATAACTTTCCAGTAGGGGTCAAAAGGTCACAATACAGACAGTTTTTGTTCTTGTGTCTAGACAATGAAACAGATGTTTTCATGGCTTAGAGCCAGTCAGCAACGACTAACTCCAAAACTTTGCCTAATTTTTCTGTGGAAATGATAAAGACACAGTCCTTGAGAAAAAAAACATACCATTACTCAACGCGCATGATAAGAGAGTAAACACTGTCACAGCGGAGGGCATCATAGCAGCGAAGACGAAGGCGTTTTCCTGCTCGAACACTGGCTGAGTCTTCCTCTGATTACATCAGGAAGGTATTCACTCTACACAAGCAGTACAGTGCTGAAGAACAAGAAGAGGATTTTCATGCTAAAACCCTGCCAATGAAAATACTGTGAAGAATGCGAGATGCTTTTGCATTTAAAACTGCTCAGGTGGGTTTTCAGACTTGGATTAAGAAGGAGCGAGTGGCTTTTCTGGACAGCTAATGCCCCAGAGGGTAATTCGGGAAAAGTGGGTGTACTTATAAAACAAATCAAGCACACTTGAGAAAGTTGACGGAATTAAAACTTTCTCATAAAAATTGGATTGTGTTTAAACTGACAAACAGATGGACAAATGGTCTATTACTGCCAAGCATCCAACTTTATAAGGTTAACAAGACCAGTTGGGGTTGGTTAGGTGTTGATCGAAGATGTCTTCCTGTTTGTTTCTTTCAGGGGCGGATCCAGAGGGGTGAAATCTGATTGGCCACCCCAGTTGCCACCCCAAAATCCTGAACTATAATAGGCTATTTGCCTTGTCAGAGGCGGGACTTGTGTTAAAATCAACTATTTGGGCTGTGTTGCAATCAGGCTGCTCGTAGCTTTCTTTCCATTTCAATGTGGCACATTTCCTTTAGTACTTCGAATTGTTACTCTGTTTGAGTCCTTAAAGAATTAAGCTTAGAAGGAAGGGTTAATTAAATGCTATTCATGTGCGTGTGTGTGTGTGGACACCCCTGCAGAAGTCAGCGCCCCAGCTGGGCCACTCCCGTCAAAAAAGTCTGGATCCGCCCCCTGGTTTGTTTGTCTGTCTTGTCTGTCCAGCTCAAACTGACATCATAGCTATTTCAATCAGGAGAGACCAGTAAATGAAGTAAGAAAGAACATTTATTTTACAATGATGATGTGGTAATGAATCATGGCCAGAAGTCTCTGGCGCTCTGACTCTGCAGTGATTATCCTGCCCAAAGGGTGTTGGCCCTGAGCGGCTGCAAGAGATATCCCTCCGTGGAGGCCGGACACTGCTGGTGGAGGTGTTGGCTGATTATGTCATCTGACGCTGATTAGAAGACTGGGCGGTGACGGGGAGGTGGAGGGTCGCACATAAGGACGGCATGAATGAACTAGAGCAACAATATGACTGGGCTAACGATGAGGGTGTGCTGCAGTGCTGTTGGACATGTGACCAGCTGATGAGAACATGATGAGTGCAGGAGTTGAATATGAACAATAGAACCAGCACGCACAATGTGTTCTTCCTGACTGAACTTACGCCAGAGCTTCATGTTTATTTTGTGCAGTTATTCTGGACGAAAGGCCATCTTTCAGAAGTATTTGTCAATTTTGGGTGTTTCACTCTAAACGTTACTTCCCACATTTGTCACATTTTGTGGTCGTTGTAATTGTCAACGATGATTAAAAGGATTTTTTCAAGGTCTCAGGATACATCAGTTGACATAGCAACCAGAAGAACACAAAGGAACAGCAGCATAGCTGCAACATGATTTTGACCAGCGCAATTAGTTGAAGCATCCCATCGTAGGATTTATGACAACATCCCTTGCGTGATGGCCTTATGATAAAACAGATGATCTCATCCTGCTAGAAGCCACAACAGTGAAGCTTAGCCCTGCTGGGGTTTAAAGCAGCTGGTTTAACTCAGGGAGAAGTGTGAGCTTAGAGCTTACATCTTGTGCTTGTGTAAAAGTCGGTTTTGTGAGTATGTTTACAATCACTCTGACCAGCTGAGAATAGTTTACCGGTCAGCACACCCAGTTTGAGTGTCAGTATTCAGATCACGGTTTGTCCATCATTGTCTGGATACTTGGGGCTGAATGCTACACCTTCCTTGTGAAACCTTTGCAAAGCCACATTGTTTACAGATCAATTAACCCGTGTATGATTAAAGAATGAAGGATTCTCTTCAATGAAAAACCTTATTTAACTTTTGTGTAATATTGACACAATGTTAAGCTGATTTAGAGCTGCCCCTTTTATTGACTAAATGTGAACTATGTCGGTAATGTTAATGAAACAATGTCATCTCATGCCCTGAGACAACAACTGTGGCCACTCACAACAACTCAGGAATGTTTACAACCACAGTTAAGGAACGTTATCGTCAAAACAAGACGAGGTCAAAACCTAGTATGTGGCTATATGCTCTTTTGTGGGCAATGTGCTACAAGGACTGTCAAGGTCCGCTGCGGACGTAGCTGAGGACAGCACAAGCAGCAAGGGAGCAGCCCCGCATACTCCCCGAACAAAGTATCCAGAACTGAGAGTCGCGTCAGTGGAGGTCCAATATGCTCCATGATCCACCACTGCGATGTCGCAACTCCCTCTCTCTACGGCTCTGAAAGTACCGTCACTCACTCACTCACTCACTCACTCAGTCAGCTTAAAGACACTACTCAAGATGTAGCCCTTAGCTAACTGACTGACACTGGATGTCTATTTTCTCACTTGTGGTTTTTCACAGCTCTTATTTTATGGAAGCACAATACAAAACTGCCAGTGTCATTAAAGCTGCAGTAGGTAAGATGGAGAAGAGAGCGGACTTTGCTTTAAAATTTGAAAGATCACAACCTCCAGGTCCCTAAACCTCTCTCTCTCTCTCCACAGAGCTCAGGCATGCCTCCAAAGCCCTCCCCGCAGAGGAGGCTGTCATGCGCGCGCAGGCTAGTAACCACAGCAACTGAAGAAGCCAGATATACAATGGCGGACACACCGGTAAAAACGTGAAATGAAAACATCCGCAGCCGTTGTATTACACCACCAACACTATTGAAGCAGATACACATCCAACCAGCGGAGATCAGTGTTTTTGCTGTGAAAAAAGCTAAGCAGTAACATACTGATGTTGTGAACATTTAGCCGTGAGAGCACAGGCACACAGAACTATCAGGAGAAAGTCTGAAATGGTAACACTGCCTGGACACTTCACAGAGATATTTTCAGCCACTCTGCCATGAAGCAATGCTGAACAGTAGCCACATTGAGAACAAGCTAACGTTAGCCTGACTGCATCACTTCATAATCCTTTCAGGTTTTTATAAATGTTTACTCTGGTTTTGTTTCCGTCTCGGTCCAGTTCTTTCTTTTTAGCTTGCTTTTCCTCATTTCTCTTCTTCGGTTTAGCGGTCTTGGTTGTATAAGTCCAGTTGGCAGTGGAGGGATGGGCAGTTTTTTTCATTCCTTGTGGTTGTTTTTAAACCTTTGTGGACACAAACCCGCTGACGCTGCACAGACTGAAGAAATTGAGTTTGACCGTGTGAGCATGCGCGGAGGAGTGGTGCAGCACAGCGTGTGATTGACAGCAGCCTGAGAGACTGCTTGGCTCTGATTGGTTGTTGTGTTTTGGGAGCTGCGGATTCTTGCAAATGCCATTAGGAGCAGAAGGAGGAACCACAAAAACTGGACTCCTTTTTAACACAGCTTGGCACACATTGCTGCTGGTTTATGTCACGTAGTGGTTTGAGTCCCGTATGAATTCAGGTTGTCTCACTGTTTTGTTAAGCTATAGCAAAACCGTTACCTAAAAGCTCTTTATTAACCTATTCTTTGCCTTAAACCCCAGATTACAAACCTACAGGAAAGCCCACACATAATTGTATGATTATTTATTTTTGGTGATTGTCAATTATGAAAACAATCCTAGACTTTTGCTCCCGTTGGCAAGGCTGCAACAGCAAATAGACTTTCATGCAGATATCCAAATGTTGATAAATTGTCAAATTGATCATCATCACATTTTACTGGAAAATATTTTTAATTATATTGACGTTAAGATGGACTAAATCTTAAAATAAAGCCTCACACACACACAAAAAAACTATGATGGAGGGGTTTATATTCTGAGAGAGGAGCTTTCTGGCCGAAAGCTGTGAGGGCAAATTCTCCTGCGTTCCAGAGGATCAAAAAGATCAATAAACCAGGCCCATCCGGGCGAAACATTGTGTTTTTAAAGGGTCCCAAGCCCAGACAGTGAGGTGTATCACTTACAACTTAAATGCTCATAGGGTGGATTAATGAGAACGCTACATGAAGAAGACGTATGTCAGATAGAAAGTGGAAAAAGCCAGAAAAAGAAGAAGCCATGAACAGAATTAATTGGACGATTACAGACAGAGGAGATCACAACATGGAAAAATCCACAGCAACCCGCGTGGAGCCAGTTGTGTTGTGTGCCAGGGTCATGACATGGTGAGAAGTAAGTGAAAGCAGATGAGCGAGCCTTGTTCCTGCCAGAACGCAGTGTGTGTGTGGGGGTGTATGTTCAAGGATGATTGGGGGAGCTGGTGGTGTGTGAAATAGGGATCTTTTCTGTTATTGGACAGGCATGTTGTCATTACTCAAATGAATTCTCTTTTAATCCAATAATCAACCTTCTGCATGAAAGGACGTTCCTCCTCTTTGTTGAACATATCCCAAATACCTCACACGTCCTGCTCCAGAGATCCCCACCATCCCTCTTCTCACTCCCATGAGAAATTGTGAAATCAAACAACTGTGGATTTTGGTTCATTTCCAAGCATACTTATTTTTTAATAAAGGAGTTCTATTACTGCCAAGAATATTCTTTGACAATTGTTGACAAATCTGTTAAGTGGGAATCGGTTTTTCCTCAAATGTATCATTATTACGTCCATTAAAAGTATTTTTTATAGGAAGATGGGGCAGTGAATCTTGGCCTCTATCTGGTTCACAAGTCTTGTTGAATGTACAACAGTTCTAGTATGTGTTTTGAAGCAGATTATCTTGGTTGTGAAACAGAAAAGACCTCTGGTCCGAAACGCCTGCCAATTAGAGATAGACCGATATGGTTTTTTCAGGGCCAATACCGATACCGATTATTAGTAGTCAAGGAGGCCGATAACCGATATTTGGAGCCGATATTCATTTGCAGTAAAAGTGAAAATATTGGCTTCAAAATTTTGAATAATACAAACTCCAACACTTAACTTTGTTTAAATGCCTTTAAGCATATGTTTATTAAACAAACAAACAAAAAGCGCAGGGAGTTCCCAGGGTCAGCAGCATCTCTTATCAAGTTAACTGAAAATTTAAATAAATAAATAAATAACTTCCTGAAGTTTTATAAAGTAAATAAAACAAAGTTACATAAAATTTGCAAAGAAATGAACTTTTTCTCCTCTCCGCCGTGTGTGTGAGCACTCTGCATGCACAGCTTTCACTGCTGATTGGCTGTTACCTGTGCCATGGCTCTGCGTGTAACCAATCAGTGCTGTGGGTGGGACAATGCTGGAGACAAAGTAGTGACTGCAGACAGAGAGGCGCGGCTGCATCAGAGCCAAAATAACACAGTTTTAAATTGATCTCTTATCGGCTGTTGGATTTTAAAAAAAGGCCGATGCCGATATGCGTCAAAATGCCGAATATCGGCGCCGATAATCGGTATATCCCTACTGCCAATGCATCATTATCTGAAAAAGTGAAATCAAAAAGTAAGTAAGACACATCCTTTCAGTTCCAGGATTAACGCCTGACTATTATAAACCAAAATTCTTTCTCAAAATGAGATCACCTTGAGACGTACATGATCAGACCTTTTCTATTAGATCTCTGTTATAATTACAATAGGCCTACTTAGCCTCTGTTGATGGGCCCGAGACTCATCGGACTCTCCCACTCCACCACTTGAGTCGCCCCGCTTCGCATGAACTACGCTAAATTCCAAGAAGAGTAATGACAACTACTTTTAATCCTAAATACAAATCATTTGAAGAGGGAACTCTGTAAGTGCTTCCACTTCATTGGCAATGTTTGCTGATTCGCTTTATCTCCACGAGTTCTCCCCGTCCGTCACACTTTTGCATTCAACTCTTCCCACGAAATTTCTCGTCTCTTTCATCTTGTAATGACGTTCGTGTTTTCGTCATGCGCTGTTTGATTTGCAGAGGAAATGTCTTTTCATGTGTGATTGTCCCATCCATTAAGGGTGAAGTTGTTGTTAATGTTGGCGGGGGTGGGGGATTACTTTGTAATTCATACAAAGTACTTTACTTTAGTGACTCCCCTAATCTCTATTTACAGAATCTGTAGGCAGTGACGTAGATTTTAGGGATGGCAAGTTTTCCGTTTGAAATAGACTTGTAGTCCGAGTAGTACTGACCAATCACACATCAGCCAGTAACAGATTACTGCATGGCCAAAGGAGGTATGTGCCCAGGGTCCTGAGCCAATGGGATTTTAATTTTAATTTTAATTAGCTTTATAAAAAATAAAAAATTAATTCGTTTTTTTATAAACATTTTTTAAATTTAAATTAAATTAAATTTTTTAAATAAAATGTTTTTATTTAAAATGTTTTAATTAATTTCCATAGACGTAATGAGTTGTAATAATTGGCGAAGGAGGGGTGATGGGGGTGAAAGGGACATGTATAGTGCGAAATGTCAGTGAGACAGCGAAACAACAATATAACATGACAAAATAACAAATATAATTTCTACTGCTATGTGGTTGTGGATTGCCCCATGCTACTGTGCGACCATATTCTTCGTAAGTGCATAATGAATGAATAGCATTCCAAAGTAAGACGCTGTGTACATTTACACAGTAAAATCTCCAGACACTATTTACTTATTGTTGCTGCTGGATCACATGGCTGTATGCTCCAGTGTTAGGGTCTGTTTATATACAGTCTGTGAGGAGAGCAAAAGCAGGCGGAACGTAATGCGCCTTAATGAAATCCCGGCCCCCATCAGCACGATCTGACGATGATTCACCCTCTAATTAATCTCTATAAACAGACATCTGTAGCAAGTTCAGCTAAAAATCTGTTCTAGATCTAAATTCCCTTGACGCTATGTCACAAAGGCCTTTCAGCGCTGAGATCGATCCGACCTCCGTTCAACAAACGAGCATTTTAAAAGTTTTCTTCTCCTCTTGAGGACAGACCTGACAAAGCTTGAATTTTTACTTCTTACAAATCTGCATCATGATGTTGAAATTTGGGCAAAGGTTAAGAACCGTTAATAACTCGTAAATCACAAGAGAACGGTTTCTCTTTCTGTAACAATGCAGCACGCGGAAAAGGAAGTCTTGACTGAAAGCCGAAATGCTAACCGCCGGCTGCACGCCCAGTATGCTCACAGGTGTCCCAGAGGCTACATCATATTCATACCGATGGTGTCCCAGATTGCTCCCCAATAAGCTTAGATGGAATATAGCCATTCACTTTGTTAACTTTGGTGTTATGTTGATGCCCAGAGAAATATAGGCTATGTAGTTTTCTTTGTCTGATTAACACTGTACTTTCCAAAAAGTACATCCATTTTCCCTACACCTCAAACCACTAGGATCCTTATTGGGACACAGACCTTTTTGGATCACACTGTGGAATACGGCTCCAGTGTCAAGGGAGCCTTTGCTGATTCCTATACTCTACAGCTATAAGTTAAGAACAGACAGCTATAAGGCAGAGAGAGACTGCAACTCAGTGCTGTGAGTCACAGAAGGGAGGAATGTTGGAAAAGACAGTGTAGTGTGATTGATAGCTGTGGAGGAGAAACCAGGAAGTGTATTCAAGTGGTGGTCATGGGCTGGGTGAATTCTTGGACTATCAAGATAAACACTTGTGTAAATAAGTGAGGGAAAGTGTGATCGTTTGTTTTTAGTCAAAGTTACCATAGTGTCCAGTGTGCAACGATCTGTGATGTAATCTTTTTAATAGAATAGAAATCTTTATTGTCCACTCACGTGGAAAATTGCCTTTGGCTTTACAGACTCGCATACAGTTTGAACTTAACAAGACACACATACACATACAGTAAGAAACTTTCTCAGGCATGGGTTGGGATACACAAGATATGAAACAATAAACAGTGTTGTGACCCAAGTCCCATGTAAGTCTCAAGTCATTCAGTCCAAGTCTCAAGCAAGTCTCGAGTCATTTTTTCTCGGGCAAGTCAAGTCAAGTCGAGTCCTTAGTTAAGTCAAGTCAAGTCAAGTCATAGGTTATGTCAAGTCAAGTCCTTAGTTAAGTCAAGTCAAGTCAAGTCAAGTCAAGTCACAGGTTATGTCAAGTCAAGTCGAGTCCTCAGTTAAGTCAAGTCAAGTCGAGTCCTTAGTTAAGTCAAGTCAAGTCAAGTCACAGGTTATGTCAAGTCAAGTCCTTAGTTAAGTCAAGTCAAGTCAAGTCAAGTCACAGGTTATGTCAAGTCAAGTCGAGTCCTCAGTTAAGTCAAGTCAAGTCAAGTCCTAAGCTAAGTCGAGTCAAGTCAAGTCAAGTCACAGGTTATGTCAAGTCAAGTCGAGTCCTTAGTTAAGGCAAGTTAAGTCCTGAGTCAAGTCACTTTTTTTCCACCCAACATACAGCACTCTTACCTGTAGTATCCGGTCTTTATAAAGAGAAAAGACAAGGTGATATCAGCCCGTCTAATAATTATATTATTGTCCAATTTATATAACCTGTTCAAAAAGTATTACAATGAATTGTATCTGTGTTATCTTGGCACAGACGCAGCCATGATGATGGTCTGCTCTGAGACCATATTGATGAGTAACGAGTACGACTGATGAGACTTCTATTTGGGGCTTTGATGTTGCGTGTTGCCATAGCGAGGAGTTTCACTGACAGCCAGTCACCTAGTCATGACGATCACATACCGGGGAGCTTTTTGAGTCATCCAATCATGACTCCTAGTTTGTGCTGTGTACATATTTGATAGTTAGACAGAAACTTGACAACATTGAATTTCATCTTTTTATATTTAATAACATTCAAACTTATGAACACACATAAGATGTCCCAGTCATCGTGCCTCAAGTCAAGTCTCAAGTCATTAACTTGCATGTCCAAGTCAAGTCTCAAGTCAAGTTATTTTTTGTCAAGTCGCAAGTCATCAAACAGTGACTCGAGTCGACTGAAGTCCAAGTCACCAAGTCACCAAGTCCACATCTTTCTGGGACTGGATTGTAGATGGTAACTTAATAACTGATTTTTGTGTCTTTTAAATAAGCGTTGTCGGGCAATATTTAACAGTAGCTATTAAACACATAAGTTCCTTCTTTGCAGACACTATAGCAATATGTGTAAAAAAGCAATATGTGTAAAATAGCTGTTAACCAGAATTAGGTGTTCAGTACATTGGTGGGCCATAAATGAATACATATATTCATTAATATTTTAAGATACTAATACTGTAAAGTCAGTTCTTTCCATCTGTTTTGGCTTGTGATCTCTTACAAAAAGCAGTGTGGTGCCTGTAAAAGTCTCAAATGTTTTTCTTGAACTATTTGAAGACCAACGTTGTAATAATAGTA
Organism: Semicossyphus pulcher; assembly: GCF_022749685.1. NCBI lineage: Eukaryota > Metazoa > Chordata > Actinopteri > Labriformes > Labridae > Semicossyphus > Semicossyphus pulcher. Next base: position 22,999,187 of record NW_027211615.1, on the reverse strand, counting down.
GTTACCCGCATGTGGAGCCATCTAATCAGAAACGCTATTTGTTCATCTTTGCGAAACATTCTTGATGACCTCACCGGCCAATCTGGCAGTAGCACTTTCCTGATATGAAGCCCGACATGAATGAATGTGCGTTGCTTATACCCCTTGAACTCGTCAACGTCACCTTGGAACAGCTGGGCTATGATGTAATTACATCCATAAATTAGATCAGGTAACTTGTACTTATGTGTTGCACTTGCTCCGCCCTCTATTAGGCTTCACTGTGGGTTAAAAACTAGGCAAAGGCCATGGGAAAGAGATGTCCTCCCAGCTGGGATAGAACTATCACTAGGCAAAGCCCTCTGCCATGGGGGCCTCAACTGGACTGCAACAACACCCATAAAGCTGGATGGATAGTCTTTTCTTTGCGTTATTGTCTCATATTTAGGTTGCAGCCTGCACTGATGCACAATAAAATAATCGGTTATTCCGCTTTAAAATGTACAGATATTTTAATGTGTGCTTTAAAAGTTAAAAGTTGTCATAAAACAGACTACTCAAGTAAAGCACAAGTATTTGTGTTCAAATGTAAGAGGTAAAAGTATAACGTTCATACTCCAGTAAAGAACAGATACCTGTAAACTAATTTAAAGTACATATTAGAGTATTTGTACTTGTTTACTTCCTGCCTTTCAAAATCTAATAAAAATCAAATATTATTTGTATAGCGCCAAATCATAACCAGAGTTATCTCAAGACACTTTACAAAAAGAGCAGGTCTAGACCGACTCTTTGTTATGTTATTTAAAGAGAGGCCCAACATGAATCACCATGAGTAGCACTTAGCAATATTCGGCACATTGGCAGAAAAACTTCCTTTTAAGGCAGAAACCTCGAGCAGAACCAGACTCATGTTGAACAGCCATCTGTCTCGACTGGATGGGCCGAAATTGGGTCTTTGCACAAAGGTTGTTGTGGATGACCAGGAGGTAGTAAACAAGTATCCTAATGATCAAGGACATGATGTCTCTATTAGGGAACCCTGACTGTAAGAGCTAAATAAGTTAAAGAGCTTAATCAGTGTCATTGCTGTTCTTGTACGGCTTACAATTCTGTGTATCCACTGGATATCTATCAAACCATCTATCATCCAGACACACACGTAAACAGAGACCTAGAGCAGGTTGCGCTTGATACCATACAGGGTGTTCATATGTGGTGGCTGCTAACAGGAACATACAATTATGAATAATAGTTGTTTTTGGTTAAGCGGGGAAGCAACAGGCCATCGCTAGGTTTATAACTTTGCCTGGGCTTGGCAAGTCACTAAAAATCATTCCTGGTAGTGGAGGCGGAGCCAAAATGAAGGAATGCCAACAGTGATTATAGGCTTTGAATGAGGATTAATTACTGCTTCTCAAATGATTCTACTGAATGCACCGGCAGCAGGCCATGGATAGAGACTGGTGGTTATGGAGATTTGTTTTGCTAACCAATTAAAATCAGGACATTTTGCAAAAATGTAAGATACGATTTTTCCCCTGACATTAAATTGTGATTTGAAATATAAAAAAGGAGCAGAAAACACTGTCAGAAACCAGCCTTATCTTGAACCCTGAGTCTGGTACGCATGCTCCCCCTCTGCCTGAATTATGAAAGCACATTTGCAGCAATGTTAACTATGCGGTGAAGGTATTTTACAAGGCCGCATTTTATGTAAGAATCTAAAATGTGCAAGGCGACTGATGGTTATAACTCTAAACTGTCCTCCGCATGGAGTTATACTTTGGGCTGTAAGTCAGGAAGAGCTTTGGCAAATGTCCAGTACAGTGTATAGTGCTGTTATGTAGCTGAAAATCCTCCTCTGGATTGTGTCCACTGGTCACACCTCATACTCGCTCACACCCCACTTGTTTTGAATAAGGTGCGGTTATAAAGTCAGTAATGCTGAGTCTCAAATTTGAATGCGGTTTATAGCAGCGTCCTGGACCTTCTGTACAACTTGCTGTTCCTTTCTGCCTCTCTTCTCAAGAGTGTCACAGTGAGAGCACAGGCCATAGCTGCTGCGAAGGTCACACTTACTGAAAGGTCACATTAATCATTGTAAACAAATATGGGAAAAGGGCAACAGCAGGACAAGGACCATATTCACATGACGGCCTTGGCCTGGCTGCTGGCCGTACTCCAGTCGTGGTCTTTTCTGGGTTGGGTTGATAACATGAAACTTTGACATCATGAGCTTGGCTGCTGTCTCCTTTAATAAACTAGTAAACAACATGTCCCTGTCCACCCTGCTGTTCTAATTATGTTACGAGCTTATAGCATCTGGGCTCAAGGACGAGTTCATTTTCATTCATTCAAGCTTTATTTAAATCTCGAGGAATCATTGAAGGCATGCCCTCGTTTTCACGGAACAGATCGGCTGCAGGAGCCGTATTTGTCAACAGAGCTGTCAATCATCATTTTGACAGCATCAAATAACTAATTAAAAATAAACTTGTCAGAAAAATGAACACTTGGACGTAAATCAGCATGATAAAAACTAACTATAATGACAGAAACCATGTTTGAGAAAAATGTATCTGGCGTGTATTTTGATTTTCTAGTTTGACTCATGTCCCATCTGTTAACATGGAGGAGGCGGGCTTTATGACCTATACTGCAGCCAGTCAGCAGGGGGCGACAGAGAGGGTTTGGCTTCACTTTTAGGGAGCCGTCATGTCATCCATCTTTTTATACGGTCTATGGTGCAAATACAGTGTTTCAAGGTGTTAATGTGCCATTACAGTGTACAGAGATGTTAATGTGCAAATACACTGATGAAGTGGTATTGAATGTTAAAGATAATTGCAGGAAAATGAATCATGTGCAAATTTGACCAGTTTCAATGTGCACATTTTATCAGCAGCAGAACAAAGTTCAGCTTGAATAATTTGCAGAACAGAGAGCTGTTTAATTTATGAGCTGAATCTGAAATTGTAAATAGCAACTGTATACTACCTTCTCAGTACTAAACAGCAGCAAAGCACAGTAAGCACCCTGTTGGTGGACATAGGAGCAGCCAAAGAGCCTGATATTTTACAATTTCATTAAGCAGGCGCTTTTGTCCAAAGCGGCGTACATCTGAGAGTTGATACAACCTAAGCAACTATCAAGACAGGATCATCATCATCATGAGAATCCTAGTCAGCATAATACATCCTCAATGTCATCATCATCAACAGCATCAATATCATTAAGGTCAGAGGTGTTCATAAAGAGCTGGGTCTTTAGCTTCTTCTTAAAGGTGAAAGGGACTGTGCGGAACGAATGGAGTTTGGTAGCTCGTTCCACCACCGGGGGACGACTGAGGAGGAGAGTCTAGTTAGAGACTTAGGGCCCAGAGCGCAGTGTGCGGGACGGAGTGTAGACCTGGATGAGGGCGTTCAGGTAGGCAGGAGGCGTTTTTGTTGCTGTTTTGTAAGTGAGCGAAAGGGTTTGAATTTGATGCAAGCGGCGACTGGGAGCCAGCGGAGGGATATGCGTTCTGGATCAACTGCAGAGGTTTGAATGTGCATGCAGGAAGGCCTGCCAGTAGGGAGCTGCAGTAATCAATGCGTGATATCACGAGAGCCTGTACCAGCCTTTGTGTTGCATGCTCTGAAAGGTAGGGTCTGATCTTCCTGATGTTGTACAGGGCAAATCGACATGACCGAGCAATCGAGGCTACAGGAACCTTAAAGGTTAGCCGGTCGTCAATTGGGACACCCTTGTTCCGGGCAGACTTAGTGGGTATGAGTTCAGTTTGCCCAAGCTGGATATTGATCTGTGTTTGCATAGAGGGACTGGCTGGGATGACAAGGAGCTCAGTCTTGGATAGGTTGAGCTGAAGGTGGCGTTCTTTCATCCATTTAGAGATGTCGGCAAGGCATGACTAGATACGTGCCGAGACTGTAGTGCCGTTTGATGGGAATGACAGGAAGAGCTGGCGGGGTTTACTGTAGGTTTAAAGTTAGTGTTAAGCTGTAACAACACTGGTGTGTCAAGTGTTGGAGTTTCCCATTGCCCAACTCAACTAATAGGCATCAGTTAGTTCATTTGGTACTTACAGTAATTCCATATTTCATAAGTTGGGCACGGCCCTCACATCTAACGCAAGAGGGTTCATCCCTCACTCATGCTTGCCTATTTACTACCAGGGCCTGACTATGGTCAAAGAAAGCTCGGTATTACCTAAAGATGAAACAGATGTGAAGAAAAATAAAAGAACCACAGGCTGATGTTTTTATTAAAAATGGCTTCTGGATGTGAGAAGAACAAAAAACCAAACTCTGCGAGCACATAGATCAGAGGACAACTGGCTCTGCAGAAAGCAGCTGTCATATTGGATTTATGACTTGGCAAATAAGAGGTGTATTTTATCACATAACTTTGTCGCAGCTAATAAAAGTAGTTGCACAAACAATATTTTTGCCAAACGGGAAGTGTGCACAAAGACACATTTTCCTCTTATATCATCAGCTAACAAAAAACCTGTGTCCATGTACTGCATGTTAGTAAGACGTTACGAACCAGGTACTTATCAAGGAAGGGGTATTTTCCAAAGGCCTTGAATATGTCGACTAACAAGCATTGAAAAATTATTGCCACCTTTTGTTTTAAAAGAGGTGGAACACACACACGAAGGAAGGCTCAAGGACATTGAGAGCGAGAGCCAACGGCTGACATATTGGAACCTTCGTGGCTAAAAATATTCACAAGTCACACTCTCATTTGACGTGCCTCGGAAAGAATGAGAACATTTAGAGTGGCGAAATGTTTGTCATGGCAACATGGATGTGCTTTTTACTGGAAATTCATGATACTGGTGGAGAGAACATTTTAATTCAACAATGTTCTCCAAGCCTCAGTTTTTGGCTTCACAGACACTTGATGATGTTTCATGTGAGAGTGACTTTCTTTCTGTGAGTCAAGAGGAAGTCAACTCAAAAAATCATGTTGTTCATGACGTCTTTAATAATTAATCACTCTTCTTCTTTTGAAACATGACTAGCTACATCCACTTACTCACACTCACTCTTAGTCTCACATCCCTCCACGTGGAGACCAGCGTTCACTTGCACGGTGAGTGATTCTGACCAGACAGAAGCAGCAGGTCACACATGACGGCAAAGGCCTGCCAGTAACTTCTTTACCCCAGGGACTTAAATCTACTAAAGTTTGCTTTGTTTCAACTTTTTCCCCTGCTAGCGTAGAACAGGGGCTGAATGGCTGCCAACTTAAATAATACTCGCTGTCCAGGACATCTCTGGCACAAAACAATTTTCCATTAAAGCTCCTGTGAGAAGTTTTTCACTGGTTATGAAACAGACTAATTTATTCTGATGCCTCTGTATGAGCTACAAAAGCAAACCAGACCATCAGCGACAAGATTGATTATTTCTATATGGTTATTTTTAAGGCCTGAAACTGCTGGCGGGGGGGTAGGTTGTCAGACGAAGAGATTAACTGTACGCTGCCTTTGTTTACATTTTACAGGGCAAACATTTAAAGTGAGTGATACATACGACTGTTAAAGAAAGCAGGATGAGATTTTTTGTTAAAAACCACCACTTACGCCTGGATCCCACAGGATCCGTGTCCGGCGCGTTCCGTCTGTGCCGCGGCTCTGGTCCGTGAGACGGCGCGAGCCCTCGCCCACAGGGAGCGTGTCTGATCTGCCGCAGCGGAGCGTAGGCCCAAGCAGCTGGATGCGGGAGATCACAAGATCGGAGGAGGAGAACTAGATTATCGTGCAAGAATTGCGAAGTCACGTGATGAGATTAATGTTAAACAGAGCAACACACAAACAACAGTTCAGTTTGCACCTCTGAGGTTGATCATCTGCTCATTTGGAGATCATTCTGTGATTTTTGTGCTTCTACCATGGCTGAGTACACTACTTAATTAAAAGTGTTCTTTTTTTCAAGATTTCAGTGTGTTGTTGTTATGAAAACCAGTCTGTACATGGTGTTTTATTTTGTCATGACCGGATGCTGTATGCTGTTTTCGTGTCTGACTAACTGTTTGGAACGATCTGCTCTGTTCAGCTTGACGCGTGCTTGAAGCGGCCTCTGCCAAAAACAGACCCGGCGCGTATCTTTAGCGGAGCAGAGCAGAGCGGAGAGACGCTTCTGGGACGTGGAATCACGATCATTGACCTTAATGGTGAATGTGCGGTGAGACCTCCGGAGTCGATTGCGCCGCACACGGAACGCGCCAGAGACGGAATGCGCCGGAGACGGAATGCGCCGGAGACGAATCCTGTGGAATTTGAGGGTTAAGCATGTACAGGACAAAATCAACAAGAGATAAGAGGTACGAAACTCAGGTGTTACAGTTGCTCTGACAAGAAGCATAGAGAAATACTGTCTAAGGCATAAAATAAGTAAGCAAAATGTCAAATATGTGTGTTATATGTACAATAAATAAGAGATAAAGATACAGATTAAATGCAGAGAAGTGGATCTATGGTTGATTTAAATATATTGCATTATCTTATGTCCAGTAAGAGTTCAGTTCAGTTCAGTGCGTGTGTGTCTGACACTCAGAGGAACGACTTCCTGTGGCATTTTGTGGTGCATCTCAGGGGTGGGTGGGAGACATTGTCCAAGATAACCTGTAACTTGGACAGCATCCTCCTGTCTGACAACACCACAGCACGGCACTAGAGCACAGTACTATAAGTACAGTAATATAATACTTGTATGAATGTGAGAGAAAAAGATTCTGGCTGCCTTCCCTAACATTTCCAGAGTCCCGGAGCCAATGGGCGTTAATAATTTTCATGTCAACTTTATATGATTTAAATATCCTGAAATCTGTAATAATAAGGGGGCCTATGGGGTGCTTGTGTAAACTTACAAAATAATAACAAATGATAAGTTGAAACTAAATGTTTTGTCTGAGGAGGTGAGATTTTAATGAATATATTCAGTGAACAATATGTCTTGACCGCTCTAAAAATGGGAGACTAGTATTAAATGTATTTGTAATGTGTTAATGATTTAACAGAAACTTTTAGAATTAAAGTTACAACACTTTATTTCATCTATAATATAAATGTGGATATTTACAATAATATTTTATACCCTTGAATTTCTATTTTCAACATTTATCCTTAACTTTGAGCTCACTGCGAAGGGTTTATGTTCCACTAGTTACATTCATATTTGACCTTCATTTATTGACCAGATCCAGTTTTTTTTGCATTTTTTCTTTTTTTAGTCGAATAGGAAACAGGAAATGGAGGAACAGAGATGGGGTTATCAGTGTAAGAGCAGCTGACCTTTTGTCTCCTCTAACTCAGTGGGAAGAGTCCTGCACAACCATCAGTCACACACTTAGTCACCTCACAAGTTCAAACCCTTGCGTCAGATGGGCTTAACGGTTGCGTCACAAATCTCCTCGTAATTGTCCTGACACAATCACAGAGGTCTGAGTCCAGTGAAATGTGTTTTCAACATGTGACTACATGGTGATTCTGTCAATATAAAAATGGTGTCATGGGCTTTCCAAATAATACTCACCCAACATCGTCACCCCTTATGCTAACTATAACGTTTTTTAGTTCCGCTGTTTAAGGAGTTGTTAAAGGGTCACAAGTATGAGCTGAGGCCCTCCAATACGGCTACCTTCCACTAGCAAGCACAAAGCATCACCTTTGCCCAGAATCAATCTACAGAGATGAGATGCATTTGACCTCGTTTTTGTTTTAAAAAAAGAAATTAGTACTTCTCAGTAATTCTGTACTTTTCTGTGCAACATATTAAACACCTAAAGTTGATCTGACTGGTGTGTCATATGCTCCTACTTTACTGACAAGAAGTGCCAACTTGTGTGATTTACAGGAGGCTTGTATCTTTTGGACAAACGAATGCAAATCAGTGCAACAATGATTTTGTGAAGTTTAAGAAAAATGACATAAAATAAGACAGTAGAGAAGCAAGAAGCAAGTAGCAAGAAGGTAAGTACAAATAGAAATAAGGGATAGACCGATTATCGGCGCTGATATTCGGCATTTTGACGCATATCGGCATCAGCCTTTTTTTTCTTTTTTTTTTAATCCGACGGCCGATAAGAGATCAATTTAAAACTGGGTTATTTTGGCTCTGATGCAGCCGCGCCTCTCTGTCTGCAGTCACCACTCTGTCTCCAGCATTGTCCCACCCACAGCACTGATTGGTTACACGCAGAGCCATGGCACAGGTAACAGCCAATCAGCAGTGAAAGCTGTGCATGCAGAGTGCTCACACACACGGCGGAGAGGAGAAAAAGTTCATTTCCTTGCAAATTTTATTTAACTTTGTTTTATTTACTTTATAAAACTTCAGGAAGTTATTTATTTATTTATTTAGATTTTCAGTTAACTTTATAAGAGATGCTGCTGACCCTGGGAACTCCCTGCGCTTTTTGTTTGTTTGTTTAATAAACATATGCTTAAAGGCATTTAAACAAAGTTAAGTGTTGGAGTTTGTATTATTCCAAATTTTGATGCCAATATTTTCACTTTTACTGCAAATGAATATCGGCTCCAAATATCGGTTATCGGCCTCCTTGACTACTAATAATCGGTATCGGCCCTGAAAAAATCATATCGGTCTATCTCTAATAGTCGCTGTGGCAGCAGGCTCAGCAAAGTAACCCAGGTGTCCCTCTCCCCAGCAACATTTTCCAGTTCCTCCTGGGGGATCCCGAGGCGTTCCCAGGCCAGACGGGACATATAATCCCTCCAGCGAGCTCTGGGTCTGCCCCGGGGTCTCCTCCCAGTTGGACGTGCTCGGAAAATTCTAACCTGATGCCTGAACCACCTCAACTGATTCCTTTCGATGCGAATGAGAAGCGGCTCTACTCCAAGCTCCTTACCCTATCTCTAAGGCTGAGCCCGGACTAAATTAAATGAGAGATATATACAACTATACAAAAGTGACAATCTAATGTGACATGGCATGGGATAAAGTGACATATATGGGTAAACAGCAACATTTAGCAGTATGAAATGGTGCAGTATAAAGTATGAAATAGTGCAGTATAAATAAGGTGCGTTTATAGAAGTGTCAAATAAATGTGTAGCCCTCAGATAGAATTAATATAGAAGGAAACAAATCCAGGAACTAGTGTTTACTAGATGGGAGCATTTGAAGACAAAGAGCACACAGTCAGTGAGTTTAAACAGGTTTTTCCGCATGTTGTTAACATGTGACCGAACAATAGAAAGGGATCCACAAATAAGGCGTTAGTTTTCTACAATGAAATAGTATGTAGCACTATGTACGTGCATTAAGTGTTTGATGTAGGATCATATAGGTAAATGCATTGGGGGAACTTTTACTTCAACATTTTAAAAACTCAAAATACTTAAAAATTCAATATTTGAAATGTCACATTTAAGTTGAGCCATTTAATGCTCTAAAAACAAAGCGGCAGCATTTCTTTATAATCTTAATGGAATTTTTAAAATTCAGATTTTATTTAGTATATGTAGTGTTATTAAACTATTTTAATACTTTTGTTTTAATAACTATTCAAATTATTTATATCTGCACTGAAGCTTTTACCCTTATTATTATTTTATTTTTTTAAAATATATTTTCGCTTCTATTTTCGCTGTTTTTATTTTATCTTCACTTTGCTTTTTAATGTCTTGTTTTATGATGTGTTTCTTTGCTTTTGTTGTTCTGTGTAAAGCACTTTGAATTGTCTTGTTGCTGAAATGTGCTATATAAATAAACTTGGCTTGCCTTGTTAAAGGTTTCATACCAATTAATTACAAAAAGTTTCTTTAGCAACTGTAAATAAGCTGCAGAAATACAGTGCTCAGGGTTGCCAGGTCTGTGTGACAAAACCAGCCCAACAGCCAATCAAAAGCAGCCCAAAACCAGCCAAATACTAGAACTCAAAATGTACCCCTGTCAAACCATCTACACAGCTTTTGAAGTCTAACAGCATTGCTATCATTGCCAAATGCATTATAAAATACACAGATTAATTAAACTCAGATGGTCATAGAGGTGGGTGAGAGGACGATGCTATCAAAACTGGCATCCATCATGGACAACTTCTGTCACCCCCTGCGATCTCGGTTATACAGTACCGACAAAAAACGTTTGTATTATCTCCAGCCACACGTCCTATCCATTCTTTGATTCCGTTTTCACTTTACCAGTCTGTTGTGTTTTTCTTGCCGGGCGTCAAGTCCCATGTCCATTGTGTGTAGTGCTGAATGATCTGGAGTCCGTTTGGTAGGATTTGGGTATAAATAAATTATTGAATCTAAAATAATACTAAAAATTAAGGATTTCTATTTATAGATAGCCTATTACTCATGTAATTTGCATGCAAAACAGGTCTACCCCACCAGCGGACAAAAATTTCCACCCGCGGCAACACTTAAAAAGTAGCCCAGTTCAGAGGGAAAACCGCGGACCTGGCAACCCCGACAGTGCTGTATAGTTCAAACTGAATGTGGCTTTTAATGCAGCTTAGAGCACTCAAATTAATATGAATCAGCAGAAAATGCAGAACAGAAATACAAAGACTCTCTGTTTGGAGTGTTAAACTGTAGTTAGCAGTCCATAAATGAGAGGTAGCAACAAGGCTGCGGACTCTAACAGCTGTGGCCTCTTTTCCAAATGTGTTCTACTGAGTGGAAAAATATGGGCTGAGAATTCACTCCTGCTGAACCAGAAAGAAACACCACAGAGCCATAATGATATAATGACCGATAACATTAGGATTGTGAGCTGTCAACAAGTCTATGGAAATATTTATGCCAGAAAAAGAGGGAGAATCTACTAAACTTTGCATGAATGCTCATTCTTCTCTGTTTCTCCATTTTTCAAAAAGGTCAGAAACATGCTAACATGTCATTCTCTTTTGTCTCTGGTAGTCCTGCACAATGCCACGTTTGATACGACCTGACCATTCTCCTCACAGGCAGCATCCATTACCAGCATCCCAATCTGGGATCCCATCAGCTATAGTCTGAGACGATACAGCCTCTGGGGACACCGGTGAACGTGCCGGGCGGTTAGCGATAAACGACTTCCCGTCAAGACTTCCTTTTTCCACGTGCTGCATTGTTACAGAAAGAGAAACTTGTGATTTACTTGTTATTAACGGGTCTTACCTTTGCCGAAATTTCAACATCACGATGCAGATTTGTAAGAAGTAAAAATTCAAGCTTTGTTTGTTGAACGGAGGTCGGATCGATCTGATGCATTCGAGGAAGTCGGGAAATCTGAACGGCTTTCGTGACACAGCGTCAAGGGAATTCATCTCAAGTTAAATTTTAGATCTAGAACAGATTGTTAGCTGTTAGCATGCAGGTGTTTGTTTATAGAGATTAATAAGAAGCTAAATCGTCGTCAGATCACGCTGATGGGAGCTGGGATGTCATTACGGCGGATTATGCTCCGCCTGCTTTTGCTCTCCTCACGGACTATTTTTCCTACATACATCGCAGCCTGCTGATACGTGATTGGTCAATATTACTCAGACTACAAGTGTAGTTCAAACAGAACACTTGCCCTCCCGGAAATCCACGTCCCTGCCTACAGTTTCTGTAAATAGAGATTACCAGTAACCGGTTGCAGTTGACAAATAAACCGAGAAGCCCCTCTAACATAAATTCTGGATAACTAAGGTGGGTTTCTTTCCAGGATTTGACTCTTGCACTCTGAGTTTTACTCTGGCGTAACCCCCGCTCAGGCTTTGGGTGCTCACTGATGCCTGTCCTCCCGCTGGCCTTTCCTCTATTATTCCATCCTCAACCGGCCATGTCTTCATGTCCACAATATCATGTTGCTCTTTTGTTAAGCGAGTATGAATTAACATTGCCTCAGGCTTGTAGTACTAGGATTAGGAGCTAACGCAGAGCAGCCAAAGGAAATATCTATAAAATATGATCCAGTACAGTTGCACAAGTTGGAGCATGTTGAATGACCTGCAGCTTCAACAAAGCTGAAGTTTTTTAACTTTATGCTAATATTTTCATATTGACAAAAACGATTTGGCAACCAGTGTGGCTTCTCAGGAAATAACTTACAATATAATATATATGGAAAGTGCACAAATACACTGAAGTGGGGCTTAAAGTCCCTCAGACCATAATGTAAGGCAATAAGTTGCATTACCAACCTCCCTTCGAATGCAGGGTCTGATGCAGCCGCGCCTCTCTGTCTGCAGTCACTACTCTGTCTCCAGCATTGTCCCACCCACAGCACTGATTGGTTACACGCAGAGCCATGGCACAGGTAACAGCCAATCAGCAGTGAAAGCTGTGCATGCAGAGTGCTCACACACACGGCGGAGAGGAGAAAAAGTTCATTTCTTTGCAAATTTTATTTAACTTTGTTTTATTTACTTTATAAAACTTCAGGAAGTTATTTATTTATTTATTTAAATTTTCAGTTAACTTTATAAGAGATGCTGCTGACCCTGGGAACTCCCTGCGCTTTTTGTTTGTTTGTTTAATAAACATATGCTTAAAGGCATTTAAACAAAGTTAAGTGTTGGAGTTTGTATTATTCAAAATTTTGACGCCAATATTTTCACTTTTACTGCAAATGAATATCGGCTCCAAATATCTGTTATCGGCCTCCTTGACTACTAATAATCGGTATCAGTATCGGCCCTGAAAAACCATATCGGTCTATCTCTAGTTTACACCAGAGTTGCGTGGTCCAATGTAGAATGACAAAGGTGGCATGAGGACGGAGCTTGGTTACGGCGCTGAGGCGGAACCGCAGTGTAAAAAAACAGTTTTTCAGCCTCTGGAAGTTAAGATAAGATGAGCTTTAATGATCCCCCACAGCAGCTCACAAAAAGAGGGAATTTAAATATATTAAGTGATAAAAATAGAGAAAAATATGAGAAGCAACAAAAGGTTAAAAAAAGTATGACAGTATAAAGTAGTCATTAACATATGTGCGCTTATTGCACAGCTTCCAAACAGGTACTGTCTCCATGTTGCAGGTCACTTCCTGGCTGCTAATATTTGATTGAAATCTGCGCCCCGAAGAAATGATACTACTAAACATGGCTGAGAATGACGTGCAGCTTTCCCGATGTGCTCCCTAACCACATTCAGGTCAGAGCATTGGGGAGAAGGTTGTTTTACAGAAGGGGGTTTCATGAGGAGGCCTTGCAGTGTGGGAAAAACCACAAATACTATATATAAGCTAAGGCTGACAGGACATATATTCTGACCGCACCAAGAGCACTTAGTCCCAACATGAATGTGGAGAGGATGTGTGTGAATTGCCTTGCATGGGGACCCAACCGATTGCTTTAAAACAAATCACTGCCTTAAGATTCTTTCGTGCAGAAATTGAACACGGGGTTCTTCTTGTGTGTTCACTTTTGTTTCCCTTTTCTAATAACTCTCTTAGATTATGTGGTTACACAGCAGATTTGTTTGAAACGCATCTAGCTCTGCATGCTTGTGTTGTCCTTGTGCAATAGTGCATGTGTGTGTGTGTGTGTTTGAGAATCCATATTATGAGGGTGTTTTTTCTTGTTACTTGGGTCACAGGAAGTTCAGAATATGTTTGTCAGCGTGCCAAGACTGCTTTCTCTGGAGGGCAGTCTTATTTTACAGAGAGGCAGAGAAAACAGAGAAGGGGTGTTCCTGTCTATCGCTCCATGCATCCATCTGTCACCGGGCAGTAGTGTTCCAGGTTCGACTGAGGAAGAGCAAGAAGGAAAGCTGAGAGGAAACGCCGGTGTTGCTGCAAGGAGGCACAAGGGAAGCAGAGTTTGTAGCGCTGTAAGAACACAATGAGATTGAACAATGACATTTTCCTTGCAATTAATCTGTCAAATGTAATTTCTGGGGGGAATCAGCCCTCTCTCGCCTACATCTGGTCCAGAATGCAGCAGCTAGGCCTCTTCACATCACTCCTATCCTTGCCTCCCTGACTCCCCGTCCGTTTTAGAATTAAATTTCACTGATCACTTTTAAAGCTCGTTTGGGTCTTGCCCCGATTTACATTTTTAGAAATGCTGACACCTCGTGAGCCATCTCGCGCCCCTTAGATCCTCAGGTGGCGGCCTTCTGGTCGTACCAGTCCAGGCTCAAATCGTGCTTTTGCCGTCAGGGCCCCCTCGGCTCTGGATCGAGCTGCCTGAGCAGATAAGGCGTGCAGGGTCGGTGACTTCTTTTAAAGCCCTTCTTAAAACTCACTTCTACAGACTTACTTTTATGTGATGTCACCTTTTTAAATGCATTTTGAAAATGCTTTTTAGCCATTCATCTGTTCCTATTCCTACCATCATTTACTGCTTTTGTTTTGTTCAAATTATTTTACTTATTTATTATTATTATTATTTATTTATTTATTTCAGTCAGTATTAACAATAGCTCTCTATTATGCCTTCCCTTTTTAAACAACCATTCAATTATTTTACTTTAGTTATGTCAAACCAAAGCAGAAAAAAACAAAGTTCATAACATTTCTTACAAAAGAGGAAAGAAAACTGAACTTCCTAAAAAGTTCATACTGAACAAGTAATAAGCAAAAGCAAGAGAAAAAAAAGGGGAAAACTTTAAGTATTAAAAACACAACTAAAACTATTTTTGAACATTTCTAACAATTCTATATCAAAGCTGTTCCACAGGTTTATCCCTTTTACACAAATCAGCTTTGAATTTGTCCTTGCCTTTATTATTTTGAGAATACCTGTTCCCCTTCGTTCAGACCGGCTATCTCTAATTTTAAACAACCTCTGACTACAGTTTGGAAAAGTTGTGCTTTGTAAATTATCTGTGCGGTTTTTAGTTCAACTAATTCATAACATTTTAGAGCCTGTAAATTAATAAATAAAAAAATAAATAAAAAAATAGATGTCTCTCTCCATTTTTATAGATGTGAATTATTTCTGCAGTTTTTTATTTTTGTGGGAAATAAACCAGTTTGGAGGGATTGGTTGCAAATGTATGTTAATGGTTTATGTATTCTATAATATTTTTTACTAACGATATATCAATATCAAAACAATCAGTGGACTTTTTATTCTTAAATGTTTTACTATATCAAGTATTTCCTTTTCATAAGCAGCACTAATATACTTTGAGGAGGGGTTTTTGGTAACAATATATTTATCTATTTCCTCCTTATTTCTTGGTTCTGCTATCCCCTTGGCTAGACTGTATCATCATTTACAAAATAATCATTAAATTCATCAATTTCTTTTGTTCTATCAATAATAATATTCTTATCTTTTGTATCTCTCTTCCTCTGATGTGATGTCGTCGTCCCTTTATAACCTTTCATTGCTTTTATTTCTTTATTTATCTCTTGATTTGCATTGCTTATTGCTCCAACCGCCTCCGTTTCTGTTTATTCTTTTCACTTGCGTGGCCTCATTGTTGAAAGTTCTTACATCTGTTTAGTGTGGGTGAGTTCCTGCCTTTGCTTTTTCTGTCAAAGCACATTCTGTTTTTAAAGGTGCTATATAAATGGAGTTATTATTATTATTATAAGAACTAAAGATCGTTTTATATCGCCTATATAACATTGTAACATTTTTAATGAAGCCCCGATGTTAAATCGAAGCCTACTGCCAGATTGACTCCTCCACTCCCAACCTTTCTCTCTGCTCTGCTCGCATGTACCGTCACTCTGCCACTCTCGCTCTCTTACTTTCTCCACCGCTCGTTCAGCGCGCACTTCCAGAGATGCGTTCAGGTCCAGTTGGAAAAACTCAAACTCGATCTTTTAATAGAGGGGAGGGTAAGAGGTGTTCTTTATGTCGTACATTATTTAATGAGCTCGCCCTACTCGTCTAATCCCACATGTGATACAGACAGCGAACAGCGATAGAAAGGGAGATGAAGAGAGACAGCAGCATGTGACGGAAAGAGAGAGCGAGGAAAGAGACAAATAAATCTTAAAGAGTTTATTGTGTCTATAAATAAAGAAAGACCCTTAAAATATCAAAGTAAACTACTTGTGAATTTCCCCTTTTTTCCAAGTCTAGTCAATAAATGTTAAAAGATAGCAGCTGACATTTTTACATTTTCAATGATTACTATGAATGTAAATAAAGAGTGCATAAAATTGCATAAAAATAGAGCTTTTTATTTAAAAAATACCACAACTGGGGTCTAAGGCCCCACAATGTCCTCATATCCTAAGTTTGATCGGTCTTTATCGCAATATCAACTCTAAAAACCAGGTGTCTTCTGGGTAACTATGCTTCACACTGGCATGCAAAATAAAAAATCACATTGTGTGGCAGAAAAAAATAATAATTTACCATTTGCAGTAGAGATAGACCGATATGGTTTTTTCAGGGCCGATACCGATACCGATTATTAGTAGTCAAGGAGGCCGATAGCCGATATTTGGAGCCGATATTCATTTGCAGTAAAAGTGAAAATATTGGCGTCAAAATTTTGAATAATACAAACTCCAACACTTAACTTTGTTTAAATGCCTTTAAGCATATGCATCGGAGCCAAAATAACCCAGTTTTAAATTGACCTCTTATCGGCCGTCGGATTTTAAAAATAAATTAATTAATTAATTAATTAAAAAAAGGCCGACGCCGATATGCGTCAAAATGCCGAATACCGGCGCCGATAATCCGCCCGGCCGATAATCATTCTATCCCTAATTTGCAGTGAGGGGTGCCAAATTCTAAACTCGCCTCAGAATGGCCCTGTTTGCACGGATAATTTAAACAAAGATCAATAAATACAGCAATAAATAAACCAAATCTCTTGTAGGCCTGCAATAACTTTGTCCAATCAATCAATGCTGACTGAATGAAATGATAGATGTCTAACCTGCCTGTGGATGGCCCAATCCTAAGGCCGACCTCCACTCAGTAGCTGTGTGTCTGACATTACAGTGTTTATATATTTCCACAAACTATTAAAAGTCAGAAAGGCTCTAAAGTTAATCCTTTGTGAATATTTAACAGAGAAACATAAACGTCTCCAAAATTGTGCTATAAATAGCCCCAGAAGGGATTAAGCACATGTTATCACTTACAGATAAACACTCACTGCTCATGAGTGGTGCTTTCCACATGCTCAAGATAGCGTGTTAGTTCCACTGAAATGGCAGTGAGAGGTAGTTTAAAATTGGTTATCCAAGACAGTGACGTGCCTGTTCCTCTTTCCATTGCTCTCTCGTGGACTCGTCCTGCGCTGTAAGTGAGGCAGAGCAGAGTCATGTGTTTGGGGGGAATCGAAACACATGAATCTCCACGAGTCTCCAAAGTCGCGTACCTCGGCCTTTTCTCCAAAGAAAATAAATTAATACTGAAAATAAAAAGAAAGAACTGAATAACTGTTGAAAGTATTTGTACAAAATAAAAGTCAAGTCATCGGAGGAGAGGCTAGAACTCGTGTTTTTGAATCCATAGCTAATTGTTTTGTGTGTGAGTAGTTTATAAGATGTGCAGACATGGCTGACCGCCGGGGTCAGCCCTGCTCACGGGTCTGTATGTGACTGACTGACAGTACTTTCAGAGCCGTAGAAAGACAGAGTTACGATATCACAATGGCGAATCATGGAGCACATTGGACCTCCACTGACGCGACTCTATATGTCTATATGGCTCTGGATCAATGACTGTATATATAGATGGACAACGCGTCTCCATCTGCTCCCATTGTACGGAATTGATGCCAAAATAGCCCCTGTGATAGGCGCTGCCATCTTGCGATTGTGACGTAATTTGGAGCCAGTAGAGATCGGAGGGGGTAAGCGGCCGTAGCCACCCTCGCTAACTAAACACACACTTAACTTACTGAAAAAACAGCAAGGATCCCGCACGCCGGCGTGTGCGGAGATGTAACTAAAACAATCACTACAGTCATTGAAGTTTCCATAGCTGTGAACGTTAACCTCAGACCAACACAGAGGAGCTGTTCTGCTGTTGGACTCCAAACACACAGCAGCTGTTATTGTTGTGTAGATATTTGTTTTAAAGCTAAATAATTAATAGACAGTTATCCACAGCTAAATTTACACCAAAAGTATTAAAGGCAAACATATCAGGAAGCAAAAACTTTGATGATTTCCTAATGTTGTTTGGAGCTGTAAGAGAGAGAAGGAGGGATGGCATAGCGTTAAAGAAGAGCAAACCTGCTTTCAGTCACTTCATGTCAAAAAAACATGGATGCAAGCCAACTTCCTCCAACTCAACTGGGACAAATCAGATATAATAATCATCGGCCCCAAACCACCCATGACTTCCACCTGACAATTGACAATTCAACATTATCTCTATCGTCGGACATCCGCAACCTTGGAGTCATTCTGGACAGCAACCTCTGTTTTGAACAACAGCCAATCAAATCACCAGGACTGCCCTTTCCCACCTCAAAAACATTGCTCATCTCCTTCCCTGCTGCCAAAACTCTGATTCATGCTTTCATGCTTCATGCTTTAATCACAATCGACTACTGTAATAGCATTCTATACAGTTCATCCTCCAAAGTCCTCAATAAACTCTTAATACATCCAGAACTCTGCTGCCCGCCTCCTCACTCACTCCCGCTCCCATGAACGCCCCTGTCCTCCAGAACCTCCACTGGCTCCCTGTTCCACAACGCGTCCAGTTCAAAGTCCTTCTTCTCACCCACAAAGCCCTCCATACCTCACAGACGTGCTCCCTCCCGCAGCCTCCGCTCCTCTGATGCAAACCTCCTCTCCGCCACTCAGAACCAAGCACCGAACCTGGGGCGACAGAGCTTCCTCCATAGCTGCCCCCTCCCTCTGGAACTCTCTACCCCAACACATCCGAGACCGTACCGACCTGACCTCCTTCAAATCACTGATCAAGTCCCACCTTTTGAGAACTGCTTTTAATTGTGTTTATTTTGTTCTTTGTGTTTCTTTTGTTGTGATCATGTAAAGCGCAATATATTTAAAATGTATTATGATTTTTATATTTTCCCCTGAGGAAACTTTTTCCCTATACAATAGTACGACGGAGTATTAGAGCCACATTAAAGAAAAAAAAAAAGATTACGAGAAAATAGACGTAATATTACGAGAATAAAGTCGTTATTTTGTTAGAATAAAGTCCTCACTTTAGACTGTTGTTAGCCTAAATATTATAAATATGAGAAGAGCAGCCGCCTTCACTAAAATGAGGAACGTGTGAAGTATAACTTGGTATAACTGTGAAGTTATACTTGTAAATGATTGCACAGGAGGCTTAACATTATTAAACACACCCGGTAGCATGGAAGTCATAATGTTACGACTTTATTCTCGAAATATTACGACTTTACTCTCAAAATTTTTTTCCTCAATGTGGCCCTAATACTCCGTCGTACAATAGAGCCTGTGAATTTGAACTCAATTGAATACTAGACCTGGATCTCTGCTTGTGGAGCTATAGTAGAATTGTTGTTTTCTGCTCCGTCCGTTTTACACCATTTGCACTCGTCCAAGTATTAATAACAGTAAAAAGGGGGCTTTTAAAGACTTGGCTGAATACAGTGTATGAACAATGAAACCAAAAAAATCTTGATAAGCTTCTGGCACACTAACTGCCCCGCTGACTTGCTAAGTTAGCCATTCCCCCCAAGAGTTGTTTAGGACTATTATTATTGGTAGTCAGAAACAAAATGCCAAATGCTTGCTAATGTTGTTCTGTGTCTGCTGGGTGAATATGTTAACAAGTTTTCATTACCCAAGTTATAAGATGCTACTATATTAATATGTGCCATCAAAATATTAAAAGTCAATAATGCGTCTTTATTTCAAACTTTTTCGTTTAAATAAATGTCTGTTAAGTCTCTATCTATCACCGAATGAGGTAACACAATGGTGACTGAGCCTACCGCCCACTGATGAAAGCCTTTGCTTTTGCAGTATTTAGTATTATTACAGACTGGGTGTCTGTGGCGACATGTGTGGAAAAAATCACAAGCGGCGCCCGGTTAGTGAGACGTTGTCCATCAGCCAGCAGTGGTTGGTCTGCCAGAGAGGGTAGGCTAAGCTAAGCGGCTGCACTTCCAGTTTCTGTAAGCATTGTGAGGAAACAGTAATCTACTATGGCTGAACAAACAAAGACAAGATGGATGACGACAGATACAACTTCAACAATAAGTGATAATCCAAAGAAAAAGAAACAAATTGGACGCTCAGATGAAGCAAACAGTCTAATAAGGAAAGTGACCATCAGCGAGGAAAATCAAGAGTTACAACCGTGACAAAGGGAGCCAACTGTAGACATCTGGATAAATTGGGAAGTGTGCTCACATATTTACCGATTATGGCTAGTGGGTGGCACTCAAGAGCACAAAACTGAAATATATGAGATTGTATCTTCAGCTTAAGGCAAGGTAAACTAATAAAAACTGGTTTACAGAATGGAACTCTGGCACACATGATTAAAACACAAGAGTCACAGAAACAATCATGTTTTTTGGTCATTATCAGGTAACTTATTACAAACTTGGCTTCACAAACCAATCAATTTACTGAGGAACCAGAGGCAGATATTTTCATACAATCATTTCCCGTCTAACATAACATCTGCTAGAACTTCTGCTACAAAGCTGGTCAAATCTTTTTTCTGCTGTCGTCTGTTACATTGCTGTTCCTGTTTGAAACAGAGTTAATCAGGAAACAGAAAATTGGAAAGGACAAAGAAGTTCTTAAATATTTTGCTTGTTTAACCTAATGAAACTTGATAACACTCAGGGGCTTTGAAACCTCATTTCCTGCCATTGAGGCAGTGGGCCTACCTTTCCCCTACTGTGCCTCAACACAAGACGTGGTTTCCAATATTCATCTGTGTCTCATGTGATGAAACACAATATCCTCACAGCAAGTTCCTCATGGGTCAGAGAGGGTCGGAGCGGGAATGCGGGACACTTGCCAGAAATCATGACTGAACGAGATTGTCGGTATTGAGAATGGCCAAAATATTTTTCACAGGATTATGAACTATTACTTTGTAATATTATGTTGCTCCACCACGTTGTGGGTGTTGCTATGATCACATCTGGTTTCAGTCACGTAGAACCAGAGGTGGAAGTAACAAATACTACAAGTACTCATGTTACTGTAACGAAGTGCTTTTTCATGGATTTTCTTAGAAAAATAAAATATAGACTTTTACAAAGATATCATCACTTATGGGCCTCTATACATGTGTGTTGGTGAGTGTGTGTGTAGACCCTTGTGAGACCCTTCCCTCTGCATCTATTCTGTTGTTTAGCTTTATATGGGACGTTTTCAGGAGGGGTGCTGTTGTGGTTCCCTGAGCCAATCACAGCGTACAGGTGAGTGTGGGAGTGGTTCAAATTAGCAACTGGGCCCCATTCAGACCGGCGAACATGGCGAAAGAGTGGACAGGTGGGTGCCTCAAACCGGGTAGGACAAGCTAACCGACGGTTAGCATGCTAGCGCAAAGGTAACCGGCGGTTAGCATGCTGTGTCGGTGTTAGCTCAGCGGGGCTGGCGTGTTCTCATGTGAGAGAGATAGCTTCTGGTGACGAAGAGCCCAGGAGCAGGGGCCCAGTTTGAATGTGTTGTTGACAAAATGCAAAGAAAAAATCCTACTTATTATACCTTTAAGTATGTTTTAAATGAAGTAAAATATTTATCTATGGATATTGCAAGCTAGAAAGAAAACGGACTTGGACCAGACCCCCAAACAAATACATCGCATCAAAACAGGCCAGTCAGATCAAAGTGTCACGCATCGCGACAAAACAGCGTAGTCGTTTGATTGAGTCCGAAGCAAAGAATTCTATTATGGACATTCTCACTGACACATGCTGCTGTTTCTCCACCTTAAACAATAATCAACTATTGTCTGTCTGTTTGCTGCTTAAAATTGTCCTGTGCATATTCTTGTCTTGCCGGTTTGTCATATTGCTTGTGTATGCTTCGCTTTGTCTTGTTGTATTGCCTGTCACTGTTTGCCTGCTAGCTACCTGCCCAATGCCTGTGTGCTAGACTGCATGCCATGTATATACTACATGTTGTAAATGTTTGGATGTGTGCTGCTGCCCTTTCAACTTTTGACATTTCCTTTTAAGCCCCTGCCCCCATTCCCTCAAGAAACTCAGGGCAGTTTGTTGTTGAATTTGTTCTTAAAGCTGCAGTAGGTAAGATGGAGAAGAACCACCAGCACTTAGTTTGCTAACAGAGACTGTGGGGGAAAAAACAGCGCCAACTAAGCGGCAACACACTGATGTTGAGAACATTTAGCCGTAAGAGCACAGAGGCACAGAACTATCAGGAGAAAGTCTGAAACAGTAACACTGCCTGGACACTTCACAAAGATATTTTCAGCCACTCCTCGATGAACCAACGCTGAACAGTAGCCACATTGAGAACAAGCTAACGTTAGCCCGACTGCAACACCAACACAACACAACGTCACAGTAACCGCAGACATCTCAGCAATATGAAACAAACACAGCAGAAATGAAGCTGGGGTAATTACCTGTCGAGCAGAACTGTCTAACTCAGCGTCGCTTTTTAATCCTTTCAGGTCCCGCAGCTCTCTCCACCATAAATGCCACTCCAATGTTTACTCTCATTTCATTTCTGTCTCGGTCCAACTCTTTCTTTTTAGCTTGCTTTTCCTCATTTATCTTCGGTTTAACCGTCTTTCTAGTGTAAGTCGTTGTTGGCAGTGGAGGGGTGGGTAGTTTTTTCATTCCTGGTGGTTGTTTTTAAGCCTTTGTGGACACAAACCGGCTGACGCTGCGCACACTGAAGAAATTGAGCTCGACCGTGTGAGCATGCGCGGAGGAATGGTGCTGCGCAGCATGTGATTGACAGCAGCCTGAGAGACTGCTCGGCTCTGATTGGTTGCTGTGTTTCTGGCGCGTTGGATTCTTAAAAAATGCCGTTAGGAGCAGTAGGAGGAGCCAGAGGAACATATTTTTTTTTACAGGTTATCTCTCTTATCTTATCTTGGTATACAGCATGTTGACAGTGACAGTTTGGGCAAATATGCCAAAAAGTTAGTTTTAATAATGTTGCCAACTACAGCTTTTGACTTGCCTGGTTGAATAAGAAGAAGAAGAAGAAGGAGACCTGGGCTGCAACTACCCGGGCCTGATGCATAACGTGAGTGAACCATGAATGGGACAGGAGTTCGGAGGAAACACCACCTTTTACACAGATTGAGGGAAGACAATCCCCTATTGACAAAGTGAAAAAGTAATCAAGCTGTGCAAATCTAGACTGTTAAGGTGAAACATTTGTCAGGATTGAGGCACTGCTCACCCAATGTTGGCTTTTTTTACAGAACAGAATTTGAAAGACTGACATTTGGAAACTATGCAGACAGAAAAAAAAGATAATTGCTTCTTTCAGCTCCTCCTTTTTTTTTAATGGTGAATTAACATGATAAACAAGATAGTGACATTGGAAAGAAAAAAAAGACAAATACAAAAAATGTGTGTGTGTGTGTGGTTGGATGCTTGTATGACAGGTGACATGTATATCAAGATAATGAGCATTATGATAATTAATGATAATTTAATATAGCAGTGAGGGATGAGGCCAGACCGCGGCATCGGAGAGGCGAGCAGGAGACCCCCCCTCCCGGAAATTTCAACTGGAACGCCCTCTGAGTTCAGCTTTTTGACTCGGAAAGTCGGAGGAACCTCACCAACTCTGACCTCATAATCTCCATGCATCAACAGTAAATGAAAGCTGTAGTATTGGACCTCATATTTGTTCTGTAGTCGTCCAACTTGGTTTTCCGACTTGTTGAACTGGATCAACTCGAGTGTGGCGTCATTCCCGGTTCCGAATTCCGACTTCTGAGGTAAATGGAACGCACCCTGTTCCCTTCCTCTTTTAACCCCCTTTAAGTTTAGTTTACATTTTAAATTTTTGGGGGCAATCTAACTTTGAGCCGCACCCGGGCCCAGAGGTGGTTGCTGGCCAAAATATTCTAATCTTGAATCTTAATTTATAACCTATTTGTGCTTATCTGCTTTTCAATCCACCATTTCCTGCAGGGAGGAAAAATCCTGTTGAAAATTCTTCAGGATGTGTCATGATTGCAAATATGTACTTTGAGAGAAAGGGCCAGGATACAACTGTAATATGTTATATTTAAGACTGCTCTCCCTTATAGTTTTAATTATATTCTTATGGTTAATGTAGTTTATTAGGCAGAGTACGACGCTTCCTGGGTCACCTTTAACTGAAGAGAAAACAAATGTAGTAAATGATCAAAGGAGTTTAGTAGGAGTAAGTATTACTTACCAGGTGTACTCATATCTGCTCACAAGTTCACTATAGAAACTGGATTTCCTCGCCAGTTGTTTCCACTGACCCTATTGGGTAAAAAAGTCTGTTACTGCAAGTTTAAAAACAAGCTATCTGTATAGGAGGCCCACAAAAACACTGCAGTATTGCCAACGCAACATGGTGAAAAATATGAGTCCCTAATAAATGGCAGAAGTGGAAGTCAATCGATCACACACTTGGCAACCGCCTTTGGTGTCGTCTCAAACTGTCTGAAAGATGGAGGTCTGCATGACTCAAGTTTGACTTCTACAAGTATCTTAATACCTTTTCAATGTCTGTGTGTGTGCGTGTGTGTGTGTGTGTGTGTGTGTGTGTGTGTGTTTATATGAAGACCAGCTCCTCCCTGGAGAGGATGTGTGGCACAGGAATAATCTTCTGGGTGGCCATGTGCTCGGTGGAGCCACCCATGGCAACAGAGATTAGTCAATTCCTAAGGGTGTGGGTTGTCTACGGCGAGTCACAAAATAAAGGGTTATGCCTGTGTGTGAAATCACTGGAACATTGACCTCAGTTCTGCTTCCCTTTCCACATCCAGGACGTGGAAACAGCTCCCTTTTCCCTTTTCTTCTCACAGTTAACTCACTAATATTTTATTGCACATCATTGCTCCGCGCGGGAACATCAGGGCTGGGAAAACATGAACCCAGGCTCGCCAAAAACTGTTGTTGTTCCTTGTGCGGCCATGTGGCTGGCTCCAAAAGCACTTCAGTCCCCATTAGGCCCCGCAGTAGTGCCAAACCTGAATTAAACACGTTTACAGCCTTTTTACCAAAATATGTGCATAGCCACTCAAAGCTGCTTTTGCACCACATTCACACGCTGATGGCAGAGGCTGCTACCTAAAGTGCCCAACAGTTAACACATTCATACCCTTGCCCAAGGACACTTCGACACGTAGACTGAGGGAGCTGGGGACTGAACCTCCGACCGTCCGATCCAAAGACGACTTACTCTACCACTGAGCCACAGTCTTCTCACATCGTCTTTTTTACTGCACCCTGATGTCTCTGTCAGTTGCTACGTCCAGGCTAAGCTAGTTTAATGTGTTTATGTCCCGCACAACACAAGACGATTCAGTTTACAACATAAAACAAAAGAATACACGTCACAGATATAGTTCTGACGCTGTAATTTGAGTGTCAAAGACACTAGTCTAGGTTCATATGGACATGGTCAAGCCACTAGTCACAGAAGGATTTGTGTCACAGAAGATAATAGTCATTATTTTTAATATTTATTTAGCCTTTATTTAACCAGATTTGTCCCACTGACATCAAAGATCTCTTTTACAAGGGAGAACTGGCCAAGTACAGCAGCAGCCAGATTTCAACGATTAAAACACAACAACATAAAAGCACACTGATTTACTGACATTACAAATGATCAGAGAAAACATTTACACACAGACTGGACTATGTTTTGCAGTCACGCTATCCAGCATGTGAACACATTGAGCAGAGGCATTCATGTACAATACACCACCATAATCAATGACAGGTAAAAAAGGTAGACTCCACCAGTTTCCACACGGAAAGAAAAACAAGACCAAGTAAGAGCTTCAGCTTCTTTGTAACATACTGATCATGCTCCTCGCTCTCAAATGCACGCCAAAGGTACTCTAAAGCTTTAGCAGGAGTCGGTGCAAAGCAATAAATAACTGTATCATGAGCACGGAAATTAAAGGCTGCATTTGGTATGTTAAAATTAATAATAATAATTATAAATACATTTCATATATTCAGCTGCATTCTATGGAAAAATCAGGCTCCCCAGGTGGGTGCTGGTGTGTGCGCGTGCACGTGTTTGCTGAAAGCAGGGTCCATGATTACTGACAGATGTGTTGATGACATTTGAATGTTAGACCTGCGCCTGCTTTGTGCTGCACTTCATCAACAGGATAAAGCAGCTGACCTGAACATTTGGCCCTTACCTGGGCTGTTATGTTACCCTGAATGGGCTTGGGGAAGAGGGGAGTAACAGCAAATTTAAAACCCAGGAAAAAGAAAAGAGGAATAAAGTGTAAACTAAAACAAAGCGAGCTTCTGTCCAAAACCAAACAAAAGAGAAGCTGGTTTAGAAGACTATAAACCAAAAACTGCAACTAACGAACAAACACTAAGGCCTCGAGGGGAAGCACACCCTCCTTCCACACAAGGAGTAAAACTAGTTGACGTCCAACACACGTAGCCGAATTATCCATTCTCTCTCCTGCTCTTTAGACTGCTGCCTGACTGCTGAAGTGGTAACAGGTGAGCCTGATCGCCTGCTGCAGCGAAGGGGAAAGCGGCACTACGGCACGTAACACTTCCCCCCATAAGAACAAACTTATTAGAAAAAGTTTGTTTGCAAAACCAGAAAAGTTTGATTCATTAAACACCAGTTCACCCACCACCATGAAATGTTTCAGCGACATCACTCACCAAAAAGTAGCGGAAGCAACAAACCCACTACCAACCTGGATCGCAACATTATACCACAGGGCTTACTGACTTTAAATACGGCTGTGCAAAGGTGATGCCCCACTTGACAGACACCAAGAGCCGAACAACTTGCCGTCCTTCCTTTGATTCGGGGTTGAACATATGGTTGGTAGGAGAAACACTTTTCAGGCCGCTGACCTCCCCTTGTGCCAGTGGAGGAGACACTTGTAGGAGCAGCCTCTTGCAGCTCCATCAGGCTCACCTGAAGTGCAGTTCACGAGGTCACCTGCAGGGGATGACCTTTCCGCTACAGTTCCTGTAGGGAGACACTTGATTAAAGATGACTTGGCACAATCAGGCCCTTTTGGAGTTGTAGACTCACCACCTGGAGATACAGTCTTTATGCGGGCGGTTTGGCTCTTGTCACCTTTGCTACGGTCAAAATTGCAAGACAAAGAATCACCCTTTGCAAAGACATTTCTATGAGTTGGTGCAAACTCATCTGCTAGAGTGCTGGTGTGTGCGTGTGTTTGCTGAAAGCAGGGTCCATCATTACCGATAGATGTGTTGATCATGTACTGCACCGCTGCGGGTCGGCCTGTGCCTGCTTTGTGCTGCACTTTATCAACAGGATAAAGAAGCTGACCTTATTTGGCCCTTACCTGGGTGTATACAGTCTTTTACAGACAGCAGGAAACGGGCAAGGCTTTCACAGGTCAGTCAGTGTGGAGCTGCTATAATGAGCGATGTCACAAACACCGACGATGTTGTTAGTGGCACTGGCACCAAACCTTGTCAGAGTAACTAAATCACATGAGTTTACTGTGAAAACACAGCGAGGACTTGAAAGCGCCGGCTTTGATTTAGGAGAAACAAAACAGTCTCGAGGCGCGTCTTGAACGCTTCCCTGGGTAAACTCAATGTGGGCATTAAAGATAGTTATAAGGGAAAATATTATTGGAGGCCGACAAGCCAAGCTCTCGCCGCCATCCTTTGTTTTAAGAACACCCAGAAGTATGTGTCACTGTGTTGGATCGAATCCACGCTTCCCGCCGCGCAGCATCCTGGCAAAAGTCAGATTCTTGAAATTGAACTAATCACATAAAACAAACGGGACTGATTATTTTGTTTCAGCAGCATGAACAAAGGTTTCCCTTCCTTGTATGCCTAGGTCACATCCCCTCCACCCCATTCCATCCGAACCACACCTCTTTCATGAGCGGAGTAAGGAGGCACTGCTGTAAGGTGGCTTGCTCTTCGCTGTGTAAATATCTGTTATCGATATATGATTCGATACTTTCTGTGCTGACATATTGTTCATCTCCCATCACATCCACTGAGACATATAGCTCTTGTAACGTTGTGTCACGTTTATGTTCCCTCTTCCTCTTCAAACCGAACAGCAGAATGCGATTGTGATAGAAAACAATAAATCTTATGTATGTGGAGACAACAGGGGACTTTTATTAACCGGAGAAAACAGAAGAATCACTTTTGCAGTTATTATTATTATTGAACCTTTTAAAAATCTAAATCCCACTGATTTTAAAAGATGATTTAATGAGGTTAGAAGTCTAATCATTTAGCTGCATGACATGAGGCTTTAACTTTAAAAGAAGGAAGCTTCTTCAGTAAGAAAAGACTCATGGGGCAGGGTAGTGATCCTTATGATTCTATCAACTCTTACAAACATTAAATGCCCGTGTGTGTGTGTGTGTGTGTGTGTGTGTGCTCTGTCTGTGTGTGTTTTGATGGGCCATGTTTTTAAGATAAGGAT
Source organism: Semicossyphus pulcher (assembly GCF_022749685.1). Classification (NCBI taxonomy): domain Eukaryota; kingdom Metazoa; phylum Chordata; class Actinopteri; order Labriformes; family Labridae; genus Semicossyphus; species Semicossyphus pulcher. The sequence goes on along the minus strand of NW_027211615.1, from coordinate 22,970,733 downwards.
TTTGGACAGCGTGGGGGTTGAGCAAACAGTCCAGGGCTTGAGCCACTGGCCAGGACACAGCTTCCTTCCTTTCCTGGTCCGACAGGAAAATTAAAAAAAACCGAGTGGAGGCTTTTATAAATGGGGACTGCGTTGAGCTTCCAGTCGCTTGATCAGCTTCAGATCGTCGAACTAAAAGGTTAACAGCACCATCGCCTGCTCTTCTAACACCGACATAATGGATCACACAGCACGCGCACTTATTATCTGCGTGTTTTCCCTCTTCGGGCTGATGGACATGGTTTTCTCACAGCGCGGACATTGCGCCGGCGATACGTGTTTTGCGCTTTTCCAGAAGCCCGAGGACTTCCCAGGCGCGAAGAAAAGCTGCTCGGGAGGACGCTTTTACGCGTACAGTCCGACACACAAAGCGATACTGAGCAGTGTGGTCGGTGGGCTCGGCGGTAGTTACTGGCTGGAAGTGCCCAGCACCAACGAGACAACAGGAGCAGCAGGTCCCCAAAACTGCACCTCCATCTCTCGGAACCTCGAGGTGCTGTCGGAGCCGTGCCGGAAAAAGCTTGACGGGTTTCTGTGCCAATATGTATTCGAGAATAATTGCACAGGCTTGCAGACAGGCGGAGGTGTACAGGAGGTCACGTACACCGTGCAGCCTATGGGCTTTGAGGTAAAAGATTCGGAAACATTTCCTCATGGAACAGTCGCTGTAGCCAAAAAAGTTGGCGGTAAATATCCGGAATCCAAGTCTGTGTGTTTCTCGGGTTCCTGGATCCAAGCTCCCTGGAGCTGTGACGAAGAGCTGAAAGGCGGGTGTGAGCACCGATGCAACAAACACTCTGAAACACACACCTGCACCTGTCCCCCAGGGCACAGTCTCCATCCCAACAATATCAGCTGCGTGGAAGTGGACGAGTGTAAAGGGGAGAACCTATGCACAGGTGAGGGTGAAGAGTGTCGGAACACTCCGGGTGGGTTCGAGTGCATCTGCAAAGACGGATTCGATAAGCACGATAGAGTGTGTATGGACGTTTCTATCTGCAACAAGTGTGAGCATATGAAGTGTGAGCTATACAGTGGGGCTTTTCAGTGCATGTGCAGGCAGGGGTTCAGGGTGTCAGCCAAAGACCCTACTAAGTGTGAGTTGCACTGCGGTGAGAGGGAGTGTCTAGCCTTTTGCATCACAACCACAAACGATAAGGGGGAGAAAAAACATGATTGTAACTGCCCAGATGGTTACATTAAGGACATGATAAACAACACAGCCTATTGCTCTGACATCAATGAATGTGAGATTGAGGGAAAAGACAGATGTGGTGATCACAAGTGTGAAAACTCACACGGTGACTACAGATGTTTGTGTAACCAGGGGTTTGAGTTGCTCAATGACAAGTGTGTTCCCACTGAATTTGAGGACAAGTTTGACGAGAAGGACGGATCAGGCTCGACCTCCCTGTACCCCACTCCAGCCAGCGCTCGCCCAGCCTCAGTGCCCTCTTACATCAAGACCGGCAGCATCCTCGGAATCACAGTGTTCATGGCGTTGTTTGCCGCGCTGCTGTTTTTCCTGGTCCGAAACACGGTGAGACGTTGTGGCAAATTTCAGCTGTCCTCCTTAAAACATCATGAAATCGATATTTTCTATCTGCAGCAGGTGACCACAGAGACGTATAAGAGGCTGACGTTGGACTGTTGAAAAAACGACTCGGAGACACTTTAAAGCTGCTGTGAGGAACTTTTTGTTCGGATTGAATTTGGCGCCCCCTGTGGACAAAGCCGTACCTCTCATCTCTTTGCTGATTTTGTCCTGGACATGCTCAAGTGTTTTATCCTGCTTTCTCTAACGGTCATATGTATCAGTGACTTTAAATGTTTGCCCTGGAAAATGTAAACAAAGGCAGCGTGCAGGTAATCGCTCCGGCTGACACCTACCCCCCGCCAGCAGTTTAAGCAGGCATGAAAAATAACTACATAGAAATAATCAATCATGTCGCTGATGGGCTGGTTTGCTTTTATAGCTCATATAAAGTCATCAGACTTAACTTCAGTCTGTTTCATAACCGGTGACAAACTCCTCACAGGAGCTTTAACGTGACCTGTGAGGGATTGCGCTGCCTTCTTTTGACCTCCGTGAGATGTCGCTTCTCCGTCTTTCCTCAGAGAACAGCTGTGATGAATTGAACTGTTCATCTTTTACATATGTAATCAATCACATGCTGTAATCTCATAATAGTGATTTTTTTTTAAATTTAGAGTAGATTTCCGATTCACTTTGTTTATAAGTTCAGTTATCAACTATTATTTTTATGAGAATTAAAAAAAGCTTTCAGTGGTACTTAAAGTAAAATGTAGTTAACACTGTAATTATAGCTCATTTCTTTAAATGTGTTAAAAATCCAGGAATAGGAACCCTGTTTGTGTTCTCTCTTAACAGAGTTTTATGTTTGATTTAAAGTTGTCCCTGTCTAATTACACTGTTGTCACACTGCTGTACTTCTTTAATGTTAAAAGGAAAGTTTGCCGCGGTCTGCCCTGAACATTTTCATTATGTAAGAAGTGATACTTCATCAATCCCAGAGGTGAAATTACATTTTTTCACTCTGGGTTTTTCAAATGTGCTACACACACATAGGCCCGAAATACACACATGCACAAACAGGACTCCATGCACACGCACTAATGGAGAGCTGTCAGAGTGAGGGGGCTGCACATGGACATGCGCCCCGAGCAGTGGGGGGTTCGTTGCCTTGCTCAAGGACACTCATCGGAGCCCAGGGAAGGAGCTGGCACCTCTCCAGCTACCAGTCCCAATTCCACGCTAGGTCCTTACCGGGACATAAACCGGTCCAGACTGAGCTGCCGTTTATAATGTGGCATTTCACACGTCGGTTATATTTGAGAACTGTTTATAAATCTTTGTTGTGTTCATTTGCTCGTGCTCTCGTGTTACACGGGCACACTGGCTCGCTGTAATGGATGTTTGCTTGTAAAACATGTGACATTGTTTTGCATTAGGATGACAGTTTATAGGGATGCACAATGTCTAGTTTGGAGGCACACTGGTGTTTGTTTTGGGGTGTGTTGGTTGCCATAGGACCTACTTCTGATGCATGCTGATAACTTGTGGCAGCAGATATTTAAGCTTTATGGACATAATCAGGCTTTCAAATGCAAAGACGACAGCGTTCTCTCCTGCATGACAAATCCATATTTTGAAATGTCCCACGTGGGGTTTCTTTGTAAACACATGAGTGATGCTGGGTGCATACTGAAAAGTCCTGCAGGGCTTGATTCGAGTGTACAGGAATTACACGTTAGTTAATCACTAGTAATCCTAAAGTGCTGCTGACAGTATACCGACATCTCACAGATGCTGCACACTTTGAGTTAAACATGACAGGAAAACGGTGTGGCTGTGGTCGGCATATATGAGAACACATCTGCACCATACTCTGATGTGCTCTGCTGCTACAAGTCTGTATAAAAGGCTGAATGATACATGGAAAATGTACTCAGCTGGCTCCTTAACTTTATGTAACTCAGATATTTACATTCAAACAACTGTATTAATGCTGCTTCATACATTTAGCCCACTCTCCACAGAAATGTGTAGTAAGTGCAACACTGGACAAAGTATTACCTGGATTAAAGAGGCAATGAGTTGATGCCACCGTGCCTCATCAGTCTGTAAAACAATAATAATGGATCAAATTGATGTAAATGAAAAGGAGGTCTGGCGATGACAAAATGAACACTAGCTAATAAATAGGTAACTTTCTGATGCACTGTGCATGTGTCATTTGTCAGCATGTCATATCACATACTGTACACTGTACTGTACTCATGTTATTATTCTCCTCATCTTTACGTCTGTGTTTCACATCTGAGCCCTTTTCTCAGATGGAAATTAACTTCCATTGTCTCATTTTTTGGCATATGACGTCCAAAACGAGAGAAAAAGAAAGGGGGAAAGTGTTACCACGTCCTCTTCATGGCTTTAATAAAAAACTGGACAGAAAGTCTGATCAACAGACTGCACGACTTGTTTGGACTGACATTTTGTGTTGACTGGACCTGGGAGGGGTTACTGCACAAGGGGGGCGTCGGTTAGATGCTCCTCTGCGTGCGCGTGGCCTCTGTGCGTACGTGCGCAAAGCCCGTGCGTAATTGGGAATTTGGTCCGCAAGTTTGTGAAGGGACAGTGAACAGTAGGCATATTAAGACCGACTTCCTTCCTCCGCCGGGACACTAACATGGATTGTGGGGGTTATAAATGCGAGCAAAATATTTTCTCAAACAAACAAGCCTACAGACTGCTTGAAGGCGACAGAACTTAAGCGGACACAACCGAGGTTCAAACATGGAGGCTGTAACGGGACTTTTTGTTATCGTGTTGACTTTCCTGACGGGAAGAGCCGGCGCGATAGAGCCGAATAACGGGTACTGCATCGGGAACCAGTGTTTCACTGTGTTTCGAGATCCCAGCGATTACTGGCACGCGGAGAAACATTGCAGAGATCTTAGTGGCCATTTAATGACAGTACGCTCGTCTGAGTCCCATGACATTCTTTTTATCCTGTTGGGAAACTTTACGGGGCGGTTCTGGATCGGTTTACATCTACCCACCAACTGCCCAGACGTTGCTGCTGAGCTTAAAGGTTACCAGTGGGTGACCAAAGACAGCGAAAGTGACTTCTTCAACTGGCTGCCGAGTTTTGACAGCAGCTGCTCTTCTAATCAGTGCGTCTCAGTTTCCAGGGAGGACGACTTCAAATGGATCCAAGAGCCATGCGGTGAGCAGAGAGCTGGATTTCTCTGTGAACACAGCTTCAAAGAGCCATGCACAAGTCTGGAGGTTGCAGGGGGCGAGTCTGTCACCTACAGCACCCCCTTAGGGTTTCAGGGTGAGGATTTGCCGTCTTTGCCCCCAGGAACCACCGCTATTCGAATGCCAGCGGAGACCAAATACGTCTGTTTCTCCGAACAGTGGATGCAAGCCCCCTGGAGCTGCGAGATAGATGAAGGAGGGTGTGAGTACAAATGCGCAGACCTCAGCAATGTTCCCTCCTGCTACTGCCCACAGGGACAAGCCGTCAACCCTGTAAATAAAGTCACCTGCGAATTGGACACAGAAGACCCGTGCCTGACCCTGGGCTGCATGCACGTCTGCCACAAGCAGGGAGACACCTACGCGTGCGCGTGTGACCACGGCTTTAAGCTGGCAAAGGACGGCAGGTCGTGCGTGGACTTTAACGACTGCACGGACCAGCGGCAGTGTCCCGGGGAGAACTTCATGTGCGTCAACACCCTCGGCGGGTTTCAGTGCGTCTGCAAGGATGGATACAAGATGACTGGCGACATGTGTCTCGACGTGGACGAGTGCGTGTCTGCTCCATGTGAGCACATGTGCGCCAACACTCCTGGTAGCTACGAGTGCTCTTGTTATGATGGATATAAGGAGGACCAAAAGGCACCGAATAAGTGTAAACTTCACTGTGGTGAGGAGGAGTGCCTCGCCGAGTGCGACCCGAATAACAGTTTCCAGTGTAACTGCCCCGTAGGTTATATACTTGAGGAAAGGAGAGGCCATTCAGTGTGCATAGACATGGATGAGTGTGGCTCCTATGCTTGCGCACAACATTGTAAAAATACTTTCGGCGGCTATGTTTGCTCATGCTCTCGAGGATATACATTAGTTGACCAACACAGGTGCGTAAAAACCGACGATGATACGGACACTGATGGAGGGTCTGAGGGCTCCGGAGATACCACGAAACTCCCCACAAGACCACCTGCGACACAACCAAGTCCGACAAGGCAACCCTCCGCGGTGACAGTGGGGGGTCTTGTGGGGATAATAGTGTGCACTGTCTTTTTTATAGTGTTGGTGGTGTTCCTCGCTCATCACATCCTCAGTCGCAGAGATAAAATGGAGCACGCCGGTGGGCTCAAAGCTCAGGACGGCGAAACACACGGTTTACGGTCGGTGACGAGTGACGTGTAAAAGAGAATTAAAAGAATCGGATAGAAGTTTTAAGCACGACATGTGAATGTACAGGTCTCGGAAACCGAGCAACAGAGACAGTTTTGGACAGTTTCTGAAGGATGCAGCAGAACATTGACGACAGAAATGTGGTAATGCCACAGAACATAATGCCACTGAACGACAACAGATTCATATTAAAGCTGTAATAACGTTGCCTGCCTTTGATCTCATCTGCCATTCAACTCACATACAACAAATGTAATGTAATAACTGAAGACGAAAAGATTGTTCTGGAACATTATTGAATTATAAAAAATATGAATGAAGAAGATGTCTGTTTTTATTGTCATAGCTCTTGGCCCTTTTTTGCCTCAGACACAGGCCGACAGCGCCACCCTGTGGGGGGGAATATGAACTACTTTTTCTGGAAGTGGCTAACCCAATTTGATCAATGCTCCCCCATGAGGCCATAAAGCTCATTAAGCAGCACTCATACGCATAGATAGCAATATGTTAAATTAATTTACATATTTTTAAAGGTTATTGGAGAGTAAAGCCTTAATAGAGTATTTAAAAAAATAAAAGGTAGGCCTTTCTAAGGGGAAATTATCCAAAACTATAATTTAATTTATACAATTAATATTATTCTTGATTCCATGTATCCACTTTGAGAAAATATTAGCCCTACAGTAAAACTAGCTCTCTTTTTAATTTCCTATTATAACTTATTATGCAGGTAGTACAATAGTGATAGTTGCAGCAGTATAGTTGCCTACTATAGGCTGAAGCAGTGGCAGCAGTTACATCAATGTATAGCAGCGGCAATGTTAGTAGCCTAACGGTAGACGTCGTCATAGTAGCAGTTTGAAAAGCTTACTCTCCACAGGACATAAGCTAACTGCCCTTATGGGACCACTGCTAAGAATAGAGATAAACAATCAGGAAAGACGTCTTCGAAAGAGGAAGATGTTATTGTTCAACTGAGGGATTTGCGACATCTCTCAGTTATGTCAAACGTGAAAAAAAAATCATTACTTGAACGTTAGGGCTATCGGGGCAGATTTCCAAACCGACACAGCGGGTGCGATGTTGTGATAGTGGGGAAGATCTGCACGAGCGAGGTAAGAACTCTGCCCACGGGAGAACAACTGAATGTTTTCTCTTCAAAGGTAAGATGGTCGCTTTACATTTACAGGACAATACCGATTATGAAGATTATTTTGGGTTTACTCGCTTGATTTGACAGTTTCTTACACTCTCGTAACAGTTGTTTTAACTATCAATGTTGTTAGCATACGCCCCTCTTGTTTCCGAAAGGATTAATCCTGACACATGGTGTTAAAACTGGGCCAGTTTGAAATAAACCCTGTAAAGCTGTTGTAATAGTCAGCTATTGGGGGCTAGTTCGATAAGAACCCCCAAAGCTACAGGCTACTTAAAAAGTTAGGCAGCCTACAGCTCGATGATAATTCTTTCTCTCCTTTTGTTTGTTTTTACATATTTTAAAGGTAGTGGGTAATAGTACCCAGTTGGAGCCTCCATTTTCCAAAGTAGGCTCCAACCTGATTGGATGTATCCGAGGTACTTTGGGACGACTTGAGGAAGCTCTTCCAGAAGACACCCTGCTGTTGTCGCAAGCTGTATAGTGCTCCTCCTGGAGTATCTGCTGACCATCATAGGTAAAAAAAAAATAGATGTGGACTAATAAATCTAACCTCTCATAATATCTTACTGCACAAATAAAATATGATAGTATAGCAGGTGCGACAAATTCCAGTTATTAGCTCAAAGAAAACATGTCTACAATTTGAATGACGCTTTATTTTTCTATGTCCGCATCAGGCATGAACGGTTGTTTACCGAGCAGTGCGACTCTACAGCAGTGAACCATGACCCTACTAAAGCAAACAGTCTGTAACTGTAGCTCCTCTTTCTCTCTTCATAGGGCGAGGACAATATGTGGGCGCTGGCTCTTAAGTTGGGTATCATTGGTTACCTGCAGGTATGTGCACAACATCAGGCTCAGAACTCATCACTTATATTTGTGTTAAGGGAAACTGAACATTAAAAAGCCTAATGCTACAATTTTTTAAAACAACTTTTTAACAATCATTACCATTTTTATTATCATAATTATTAGTAGTAGCAGCAGTAGTAGCAGTAGTCAAGAATGCTTACATTTTCTGCTTCATAGCCCGCCTCTTGCGAAACAAAGGTTTACCCTATTTATTGCAGATGTAATATTATAACGCATATTATCCTCATGTTTTAAGAGAGGGAAGAAAAGCTTGTGTGTGCATCAAATGACCTTTTCAGCCTTAATGAGTGCAGAAACTAGTTTATAAATGTGTGTTCATAACTTTGAGAGGTCACAGGTGAGGTCACGATGAGGTCAAATGTCTATGCCCATGCTTAGTGCTGCACTTATGGCCTCATCTTTTTTTTCCAGTTGAGCTGAGGTTCGCATATAAACAACATAAGTGATAATTGGATTGCATCATTAAATTAGCCCATCACTGTTAGCATAAATAATCTGACACAATGTTTAGCAATATAAGAATGTGTACCAATGAATGAATTAAGATAACTAACAACATACCATAACTGAATTATTATTATTATTATTGATCCCAACGCTTTGCTGTGTTGCTTCGATGTGTGCCTTTGTTGTCTGTTTTTCTCTTTCTCTTTCTTTCGCATTGTTTTAACTTGTTTTAACTTGTTTTAACTTGTTTTAACTTATTTTAACTGTCAGCTAGCATTACCTAAAAGTTCTAATGACGTTTGAAAGAAAAGTGTAGGATCTTTTCAGGATGTTAGTACGGCCTCAACTATCAGAATGTGATTTATAAAACGTTCCTGAAATGTGATTTGAACGTTCTCACTGCAACGTTCTGAAGATGTTTTCAGAGAACGTTCTCCTGCTATTAAAAGGAACTTTCTGGGAACCAAATAAAAACTTCCCACCCAGAACATTACCAGAACATTTCACGTAACGTTCTCAGAACGTTCCTAGAACAAAACGTTCCCAGCTGGGGAACCTTTAAAGCTTCATAAGTTTTTAAAACATTTAAAACATTTTCAAAAGAGTTTAAGAGGTTCTTCGTAACGGTTTCAAATTGAAGAACTAAAGTTTTGTATTCTAAGAACGTTCAGAGAATATCACGTTAATGTTACGCGTGTTCTGGTAATGTTTTGATGGGGAAGTTTTTATTTGGTTCCCAGAATGTTCCTCTTAATAGCAGGAGAACGTTCTCTGAAAACATCTTCAGAAAGTTGCAGTGAGAACGTTCAAATCACATTTCAGGAACATTTTATGAATCACGTTCTGATAGTTGAGGCCGTACTAACGTCTTGAAAAGATCCTCAGAATTTTGCAGTGAGCATGTTCTACCTCTGTTATTATGGAACTTTGAGCAAATGTTCTATAAAAGGCGTTCTGACATCCCACGCCTCAATAACATCCTGAAAATATCTTCACAATGTTGCCATTAAAACGTTCAAGTTTTAACGTTTAACTTTATTAGAAATGATAAACATCCTTAAACGTTCTTTGAATATTAGAGTAAAACGTTTCCTTTCAAACGTCATTAGAACTTGTAGGTGATGTTAGCCGATGTTACGGGAACGTTCCCTGCTGGCTGGGTTGTTTAACAGTGATGGAGTTCAGTCATTTTTCAGAAATAATACCACATTTCTACCTGCAGGTATCCACATGCGACCCATCATGCACTTTGTACGGCCTTGTGGCTGCTTGCTCCTCAAAGCACCATTATTGGGTTCCTGCCTTGCCTCTCAACATCACCCACCTCTACTTGGAGATGAACTACATCAGTGAGATCAACAGCACTTCACTCAGAGCCTATGAGCAGCTGCAGCAGTTAGATCTCGGCTCGCAAAATGTGCAGCTCATCATAAGGAACAATGCTTTCCTCAGGCAGAGGAAATTGACACGGTTGGTCCTAGGCGACAATAAGGGCCTCCAGCTTGAGCCAAGGGCATTTGCAGGACTGTACAAGTTACAGCACCTCTTTTTGGACCATTGCAATTTGTCAGACTCCATACTGTCGGAAAACTTTCTGCAGCCCCTTTTGTCCTTAGAAATGCTTGACCTCTTTGGTAACAACATAGTGAGAGTGCGACCTGGGCTGTTCTTTTCAAGACTCAACAAGTTCACACAGCTAAACCTCAAACTGAATCGGATTGAAGAATTATGTGAGGAAGATCTTGTTGGTTTCCGGGGGATACACTTCACATTCCTGAACTTGGCCTCCACTTACTTAACCCGACAGCAGCGTGGAGATTTTGACTGGGAAAGATGCGGGAACCCTTTCAGAGGGGTGGCCTTTAAAACACTAGACTTATCCTCCATTGGGTTCAGCCTGAACACATTAAGAGAATTTTTCAAAGCAATAATGGGGACACAAATTGCTCATCTTATACTCTCTGGACACAGTGGCAAAGGTTTCTCCCATGACAACCTCCCTGACCCTGACGAAAGCACATTCGAAGGCCTCCTAAACAGTGCAGTTGAGATTTTAGATCTTTCTAAAAGCTATATATTTGCTTTACAGGAAGCTGTTTTTAGACCTTTAAAGGATGCAATAATAATTGACGTTTCAAAAAACAAAATTAATAAGATAAACAGGAACGCCTTTAATGGTCTTCAAGGACATTTACGAATGCTCAATCTGTCATCCAACCTCTTAGGAGAAATCTATTCTCACACCTTCCTCAGTCTGACGGATCTAAGGGTGTTGGATTTGTCCTACAACCACATTGGTGCTTTGGGATACAAAGCATTCAGTGGTCTTCCCAGATTGCGAGCGTTATATCTTACAGGAAACTCCCTGAAGAACCTGGGTTACCCTGCGTCGTTACCAAACTTAGATTTTCTCCTTTTGAGCGACAATAAGTTAAACTCACTTTACAGTATCGCTGACTTTGGCATGAGCAGCATGCATGTGGACGTGACAGAAAACAGGTTAACACGCTTAGACGACGTTTATGACATTTTAACTCGTTTCAGTCGTCTCCAGAATTTATTCTTTGGTGGCAACTTAATCAAGTGGTGCACACTTAGTCCAAACGTTACACTTCGTTATAGTAGTTTGCAAGTGCTCGATCTTCATGACAGTTCCCTGCAGGTAATTTGGGCACAGGGCACATGCCTTGACCTGTTTGACCCTTTTGAGAGTCTGCTTGGTCTAAACTTAAGCTTCAACTCACTAGCCTCTCTCCCGAATGGGATTTTCAGTGGTCTCAGCTCGATCGTAGAAATTGACCTCTCGTCTAATGCCTTAACATACCTTCAGTCAGATGTCTTTCCAGTCAGCCTAAAACGTCTTTACCTTGCGAACAACTTCCTAGCCTCCCCAGACCCTACGACGTTCCAGTCTCTCAGCTTCCTTAGCCTGTCTGCAAATCGGTTCTACTGCGATTGCAATCTGGAGAGTTTCCTCAAGTGGCTGAACGTGACGAATGTAACCTTCTTGAGCCCAATTGAGGAGTACAGATGTGAGTTTCCGGCTGATCTCCACAAGCTTCCACTGCTGGATTATTCCACCGAGCCGTGTGAGGAAGACGACGAAAAGCGCGTCCAAGATCTTAGGTTTGCTCTCTTCGTCATCTCTGCTCTCCTAATCGCCACGGTCACGATAAGCGGGCTTGTTTACGCCCGCCTCCGAGGGGCTTTATTCATCATCTACAAAAAGATTACAGTCAGGGTCCTTCAGGGCCCAAAACCCATACGTCCTGTGGGTGACGTGAAGTATGACGCTTTCCTCTGCTTCAGCGACAGCGACTACGGGTGGGTGGAAGCTGCTTTGCTGAAAAAGCTGGATAATCAGTTTTCAGAGAACAACATCTTCAACTGTTGCTTTGAGGCCAGAGACTTCCTGCCAGGTGAGGATCACCTGTCTATCATCAGAGATGCCATCTGGGGTAGCAGGAAGACTGTCTGCGTCGTTTCAAATGAGTTCCTTAAAGGTACAGTGTTTCTGAAGTTGATCTCTAGTGACAGTTTTGATACTTTATACTTTCATGTGTTTACACAGTAACAGTGCATACTAATAGAAGAAACATTAGAAAAATAAAATATATGCAGGGGCGGATCCAGAGGGGTGGCCAGGGGTGGCCTTGGCCCCCCTTGAAATCTGATTGGCCACCCCAAAATCCTAAACTATGATTGGCTTTTTGCCTTGCCAGAGACTTATATGTTAAAATCAACTATTTGGCCTGTGTTGCAACAGGCTGCTAGTAGCATTCTTTCCATATCACATTTCCTTTAGTACTTTAAAGTGTTACCCTGTACATACATCGTAATTTTGAGTCCATAAAGGGTTAAGCTTAGAAGATTTGTATGTTGCCACTCTGCTGTTACTCCTTAAAGTTGAAAAATGTACACAGGGCTTTGATAAAGTCAAAGTAGATGTGATTAGTGGAGATAGAAAGGGTAATTTCCTGCTTAAGTCAGTACCCCAACTGGGCCACCCCAGTCCAAAGAGTCTGGATCCGCCCCTGTATATACACACATATACACATATCAAGAATATGCATATTGCTAATGACAGACTGAATTATTGCCAACCAGTCTGTAACATTAAACAGTAAGCTTGACTTAGCATAAAGACTTGAAACTAGACTACAGCTAGCCTGGCTTTGTGTGAAGCTTAAACAAATCTGTTTACTGGCGTCTCTAAGGAACCTGACTATTAAACCTCTTTACAAGACCTGAAGCGTAAAAACCTCTGGACTATTTCCTGGTCAGGCGCAGCAATTTATGTTTCTTTTTGTCTCTGCAGAAGTCACTTTGTTTTTTTAAAAACAAGACACAACCGGCAGTCCTGAGTTTTCTGAAAGTTAGCGTGCAAGCTAGCACCGTGGCCCAGAAAAAGAATCAGAATCAGCTCTGTTGGCCGAGTATGTGGGCACGTACAAGGAATTAGAATCCAGGTTTTCTTTGCTCTCAATGAACAGACACACTAAACTTGACTTGACATAACCTGTGACTTGACTTGACTTGCCCAAGAAAAAATGACACGGGACTCACTTGAGACTTGGACCAAACTAAACACTAAACTAAAACAAGGACAGGTTAGGCAAGGTAACACAAAACTACTATATACAGACCTAGACAGGAGACAATAGTGCAGTGGTGCAATAGAGAGTGCAAATGTGCAGAAAGCCTTTCTTTTTACTTCTGAATAATAAAATGACGTAAATAATGAAAGAAGTGACTCACTGGATCTCGCTCTCTTTCCAGACGGTTGGTGCTTGGAGGCGTTCACTTTGGCGCAGGTTCGGATGCTGGAAGAACTAACAAATGTCCTGATTATGTTGGTGGTAGGGAAGGTGTGTATTAGGCTGCTGAATAACTTTATTTACATAAGGACGTATTTACAAAAGCATATGTGGGAACATATTCACTGAAAACCTCCGTTACTTGAGGTGATAAATTACATGACTCCTGAGGGACAAATACGGCTCTTTAACTGCTTAATGCTCCACAATGTTCCCAACTAGTCTGTACTGCCTTTTCATTTAAGAGCCGTCCCCCTGCTTAAAGAAACGCTGATAAAAGGCTTTGCCCACTTTCACTACCCCTTTTGATTCTCCAAGGGAACAATCACCAAAGGTCAGTGGACAGTGAGCCCTTCAGTTCCCACTTTCCACCAGTAGATGTCAGGCTTCATACAGATTTAACATTACTTTAAACATGGAAGAAATTTGCTGTGCAATTCTTTTCGATTAACATAATTTTATTAACCTTCACTACTGACCTCTATCTTCTATTCTTACACAATGAAACTTCAGGTGGCTCACTACCAGCTGATGAAGTACAACGCCGTCAGAGCTTACGTCCAGAGGAGAGAATATCTCGTCTGGCCAGAGGACCCTCAAGACATGGAGTGGTTCTATGAGCGGCTCATCTCACAGATACTCAAAGACACCGAGGTGAAAAAGTTTGCAGAGGACAACCCTCAGGCAGCACAGCCTAACATTCAACCTCAAAATGAGGAAGCCGTCGAGCTGGAAGAAATCTGAGAAACTGTAACGTGAACTATAATTGTGAAATAACAACTACATAAACAACCTCATCCACCCTGCTGCAGCGACACCAGGCTCCTCAGCGGGAAAAAGACCTTCCTTACAAACGTCTTTTTCAGTTTTCCAAAGAGAATAATAAAATGGGTTTAACATCCTTCCGAGGGAGTAAAAACTATTCTTAAGACTGATCTGGAGTCTGCTCAAACGAATTGTTTCTGCTTTCAACTGTTTTGCAGGTTTTTATATATATTTGTTGTTGTTTTTTCTGTATTTCCTCTTATAATCGTCAGCGTTTACAGCAGGTCAGAACCCAAAGACATGTCCATTTAATGAAATGTAATGTTAACCATGTTTAGTGAACATTTGACATTCAGCTGTTCTCACTACTATCAAAAGATGGTGCACATACAGCACCGTCCATCCTAAGAGCCTGCAGGATAAACCAAGACCCCATGCTTTGATATTTAGACGAGAGAAAGTCCGTTACAAAAACACTCCCAGTTAATTCAGTGTGTTTGCAGCTCCGGGCACACCTGAAGCGTTAAACAGAAGAGCATAGTGCATTAGGCCATTTGTTTCTCCTTACAAGAGCAGGTCTAGACTCTTTGTTATTTAGAGACATGAATCACCATGAGTAATATTTAGCAACATTCGACACACTGGCAGGAAAAGCTTCCTGTTAACAGTCAGAAACCTCGAGCAGAACCGGACTCACGTTGAACAGTCGTCTGCTGAGACTGGATGAGCTGAGAAGGAGATGCAGGACAGAGACAGGCAAAGACAAGATGTGTTGTTACATGTGTGTTCATTACAACAGGTAATGCTTATGGTTACAGAGCCAATAATAATGGTACAAATGTGTGTAAAATTAGCAGCTGTAATGATGACAGGCTGATAATAATAATTGTAACAGTTTGAGCAGGTCAATTATTAGCATTAGCAAATATAAACTAGAAGTGATGAGTATAATGATTTAATTTACTTTCAAAGTAATCATGTATTAGAGAAAAAACTAAATCTCACATTTTTCTGTGTAATGTTTTTTAATAAATAACTGAAGACGCGTTAAAAAAAATGTCCATATATCCATAAGATAAAAATAAAAACATATATTTCACCAATTATGGTGGTACGCTGCCGTCACTGCCGAGGACAAGCGCATCATCATGACTGGCTGCAATCTGCCCTCTCTCTCTCTCTCTCTCTCTCTCTCGAGGACCTCTACACCTCCAGGACCCTCTCACCCCGGGACACCTCCCCTCTGGCAAGAGGCTGCGATCCATCAGGACCAAAACCTCCCGACACAGGAACAGTTTCTCCCCGTCTGCTGCCAGCCTCGTCAACAAGGCCCCCGACATTGCGAAATGATTTTATTAAATAACTGAAGAAGCATTAAAACGTCCATCATTTGAGTTGCACCATTTCAAACAAAGAGAAGAGCTTTAAAATGTTGATCTCTAGATCTTTGCCTTAACCCCAAGATTAAACCGTCAGGAGCACTCGCGCCTGATTGTAACTTTGAACAGAGATGAATTACAGATGAACAGAAGACAACACAAATGTACACGTTGCGCTTGCTTCTTTAAACTTCACAGCTGGAACGGCTTCAATGGCGACCAGAGTTCCCTGCAGATTTGCAAAGAACTTTTACCTGCTGACAAGTTCTTAAAGTAGGACAGTCATAATGCTATACTGTAGATATTGAACCACTTAAAGCTGGGCCTATACATACAAAAAACAACTTTCCCTAAAACTAACCAAGTACTTTTGGTGCCTAACCCTTTACACGACTCTTACAGTTTAGTTTAGTTTCCTGAATTAGTCACAGCTTGCTCAGGTTTCTGCAACAAAAACTTCTTGGGTAAGTATTTGGAAAAGATCACAATAACATGTCAAAACAGTTTTTTAGTTTCAAAGGGGACACAGCGTTCTCGTTTGCTGTGAATGTCACAGGGCCTGCTGAAGCATGCGCCGCTACGTCCTGCAAAACCAAGCCTGTCTGGCTGCTCTACCAGGCTGAGGGAGTCCTGTCACCGTTGAATTATTAGTGAAAACCCCCAATGTTAATTAGTGAGAGTTTAGCGATCGCCACATCAAGACAGTTTATAATTGCACTGGGTGTGTCACATCACGCTATTTAATTATACGAGCAACTGCAAATGATTCCATCTCTTAAGCACTCGGGTTTGTTGGACTGTGAGATGAGAGTGACTCTGAGGTCAGCCAGTTTCCTTTCATTCGAGCTGTGTCTCTGAAAACAGGAAGCCACTGGGCAGAGGAAAGCTTCCGTCCTGTTGGCCTTCATCCTCTCAGTCTTTATGGGCCAGCTGTTCTGGACATTACAGCCCGTCTGCAGGCTCCTGCTGCTTATACACTGGGAACAGTCCATTAATCGGAACACTGCGCAGTTCTTTATATTTTCTGGGATTTCATCAGTGTCGCATGTTTGCTATTGCCCCCAAATTGCAGTAGGTATAATTAAAATGTTTATTGTCCTCATAAAAAAGGGCACAGGAAGTCTTTTTTTACTCTTAAGTGTTTATGTCCAAATGTTTCAGGCCTTTATTTTCAGGCTCCTCTTAATGTGGAGTTCCAGGAGTGACAAAAGGGAGCGAGAGATTGAAAGACGATTCAAAAATGTTGTACGATTTTTCTGTCATTTAAAGGGATAGTTTGGTTTATTTGAAGTTGGGTTGTATGAGGCAAGTGATTACATTACATACCAGTGTTGTGACCACGTCATATTTGCTCAAGTCTCAAGTAATTTGGTCCAAGTCAAGTCAAGTCACAAGTTATGTCAAGTCAAGTCAGGTCGAGTCCTTAGTTAAGTCAAGTCCCGAGTCAAGTCACTTTTTTCCACCCAACATACAGCACTCTTACCTGTAGTATCCGGTCTTTATAAAGAGAAAAGACAAGGTGTTAGCAGCCCGTCTAATAATGATATTATTGGCCAATTTATACAACCTGTTCAAAAAGTATGACAATGAATGTATCTGTGTTATCTTGGCACAGACGCAGCCATGATGACGGTCTGCTCTGAGACCGTATTGCGTAGTAACGAGTACGACTGATGAGGCTTCTCTTTGGGACTTTGATGTTGTGCGTTGCCATAGCGAGGAGCTTGACTGACAGCCAGTCATCCAATCCAACGTATTGCTTTTTATATTTTTATTCTTATTGCCTATTTTTTTTAAATCTTATTCTATTAAGTCTTTTATTGTTTTATTGTAGTTCTGTGTTGATTGTTCTGCACCAAAATCACCAAAACTAATTCCTTGTATGTGTAAACCTACTTGGCAATAAACCCTGATTCTGATCCTGATTCTGATATTTGGCGCCCCCTGTGGACAAAGCCGTACATCTTATCTCTTTGCCGATTTTCTCCTGTTCATGCTTAAGTGGTGTTTTTAACAAAAAATCTCAACCTGCTTTCTTTAACAGTCACATGTATCACTCACTGTTAACAAAGGTATCATGCAGTAAATCCCTTCATCTGACACCTACCCCCCCGCCAGCAGTTTCAGGCATTAAAAATAGCTATATAGAAATAATCAATCTTGTCGCTGATGATCTGGTTTGCTTCTGTAGCTCATATAGAGTCATCAGAATTAATTTCAGTCTGTTTCATAGTGCGTGAAAAACTCCTCACAGGAGCTTTAAGTAACATAAATATGTATGAATGTATAAACTATATATTTAACCTGAAGGATCTATGAAAAAAATGTTTTGCTCATGCACCGGTCAAGTGAGAAAGAAGGGAAACCTGTTTTACATCCAGTCCCGCAGCTCCACTAAAATCTAATTTAAAGAAGTGGAAGCAAATGTTTACCTTGTAAACAAATTCTCCAGCTCTGCTGCCTCTTCACGGTTATTTCAGGCCTGCAGAATATACTTAGAACAGACACACATGCTTCTGAGATTCTCCCTAGCAGGGAAATGTAATAAACCCTTCCCCATAGCCATAGCTAATATTTGACCTCTGTTTAAACAAATATAATTACAGGGATGCTCACGCAAGCCTGAGGAAGGATCCTCTGAGGGAAGTGGACTCATCTTCACTGCAGCGGTCGGGAGGAGGAGGGGAATAAAGGCAACCCTGGGGGATGCAAGGCTGAGGGGGACACAACATGATCTCTGTGAGCCAAAATAGGATGTTTTCTTACACACAGAAGGATCAAGCAAGCACAGTGTGGATGGTTTACTAATGAAATGTGTTTCTTTGGGCTTGTTTGTTTGTTGACGTTTGTTCTGGGGTTAAGCGGTGTGACGGGGGGGTGTTTTAAAGCATTTTTTCCAGCTTCTTTTTGGAAGCAAGCTAGTGGTGGAAAGTAGCATAACATCGAGAGTGACGGCTTGTGATGAGTTAATTGTGTTGTCACAGAAAAACCAATGTGCAGCCGCAACGTGAAAAGTGTGTGTTGCACAAAATAAAACGCGACAAAACGTTGAGATGTCGAAGCAGTCCCTGAAGATACGAAGAAAAAAAACAAAGAATTTACACTGAGTGTTGGCTGTGCTTTGATCCAAAGTATGACAAAGTTAGTGACTTAGTGATCTCCCCTGTGCACAAAGCTCTATCTCACTGTGGAGGTGAGCACTAACTTCCTCAGAGCTGATCAACCTCCACTGTTCTCAGTAGGGGATAGACAGGAAGCAGACAGACAATCATTCAGGACCACAGATTCTTTTCATATCTGACCTCTGTGGACACTGTTTTTTTCTGCACTTGGTTGAAATAGATTTAAGCAGCAGAAGTAAAGAGAGGGAGAGAGCGTAGTTGACGGGTTCATATAACAAAAGAGGGTTGAAACAGAGGAAATCACGTCTACATCCATCAACTGTTTAGACAAACAAGGGTCCGTTTTGACACCCTTTGAAATGTGCACGTCTCTTCCTTGGTTGCTTGTGAAAATGACCAAACCTCCAACTGCAAAAGCGGCGATCCAAATCTGAGGCCTGGTCATACTGGACAGCTGTTAATGAGGGAATCAAGCCAGCAGTAACCGAGTTCTGGCCACGAGGGGGCAGCAGAAACAGGGTATGACCTTGTGAGCTTACAATTACCTTTTAGCATCTAGCAGTCACTAGATTTCTTTGAGTCGTCAGACCGGCCTCCTGGTGAGAGATGAATGATTTAGATCCAATATTGACTTTTCTTTTAGCTTTATTTTTGTCCCTACTCACTCCTCAGAGGTACTGATGGTTCTCTAACTGCTAAACGCCACACTTTCTTCAACAGCCAGCCTGTCTGTCCTTTGGTACTGGGTCTGTCCTTACATCTGAAATCAAGATAGATAGGTAGATCTGCTGGAGAGGCTGCCACTCGCGTCGGCGCCGGAAGTCACCATCTTGCTGCTGCCTGAAATTTTAAGTACCACAGAAATTGTGAAAGATGGAAAAAGGCTCCAAGGCTGAGAAAAAATGCAGTTGGTTTGCCACTACAAACAACTTTCACATACACTCATTTAATCCATGTTATAAATGTATTAATTATAGCTGGATTATTGCTGAAGGCAAAAAGCATCTGTGCTCATTTATATTAACATTAGATTATTATCATCAATAATTTGTAAAAAGCTAACAAACAGTCTTAAACATGTTGTTTTCGAACAGTAGAGCAGTAAAAACCACTTGTGATGGCAGCTGGTTGCTTGCTTAATGCTTCGTGCCAGTAAATGGAATGCACCTATAAAGCACCTTTCTAGTCTTTAGACGACTTAAAGCTCCTGTGTGGAGTTTTTCACTGGTTATGAAATAGACTGAAATTAATTCTGATGACTCTATATGAGCTGCAAAACCAAACCAGACCATCAGCGACAAGATTGATTATTTCTTTATAGTTATTTTTAATGCCTGAAGCTGCTGGTGGGGGGGGGTAGGTGTCAGACGAAGCGATTAACTGCATGCTGCCTTTGTTTATATTTTACAGGGCAACAATTTAAAGTGAGTGATACATATGACTGTTAAAGAAAGCAGAGGGTGAGATTATTTGTTAAAAACCACCACTTAAGCATGCACGGAACAAAATCAGCAAAGAGATAAGATTTACATCTCCACCAAATCCATCACCACAGCAACTCGCTCCACTCTGACTAACTGTGATCTCAACACAAGTTTTATTTGGTTGAGGCACTCGGGATCATGTGAGCTTAACGACCCAAAAACTCTAGTGGGTACTAACGACTCTCAGTGATACTGGGTTCATAGCTCAGGCTAACGACCCGCCCCTAATTACACATCTATTAGCATACTAAAGACATACAGAGGCTTATATTTCTAGCTCTGTCCACCAGTCAGATTAGAACTAAAGAAGGCTTTCGGATGAGAAATGAAACACCTTCAAGAACTTCAACCAAGTCCAGCGGACTTTTGGATTAAGCTTAGAACTGTAATAACCTCCTCTGTCTCATTTATGGTCAAAGCTTGTGTTTAAAAGCGATTGGAAAAAACAGTACGACACAACCAGACAATAGAGTGCTAAAAAAAAAAAGACACTTTAATCGTAAAGAACATCTGAGGCATGTGGCAATTTGAAAACAAGAGCACACTGAATTTAACACTTGCTCCCAAAAACTGTCAGGCAATGACTTGTTACCGGCAGGTAAAATGGGGCACATTTTTTTATACAGACGATGTGATCATATTTGACCACATATATTGATAATTACACACAATATCACAATATAGATACTGCATGATTTCATATTGGTGCAAATGGCTGCTGTACGAGTATGCTCAACACTTAAGTAAGCTAGTGTAGTAACAAGACCATTCATTTCCTATAATGATACAGCAGTAGTGGGTATTTCACTGTTAATCAAACGCATAATCTGGCACAAAAAGACGCATGTAAACGGAATATATCTCATGGGTCTTGCTGTTTTATGAAACACATTGAGGCACTTGGTCAACAAACACGCCACAAACCTAGTATTATTGCACATAAACATCGGATGTGTCATTTTTTGGGGTCTTTGCTTCTGGTGCGGGAATAAAGTTTTTATCAAAATTTCAATGCATCATCAGCATAAGCTTTCAGAAGAGGGGTTAGTGTTTATTGCAATAGGAGGCACACTGGTTTCAGTTTTTGGCACGTTAAAATCTGAAGCGGAATTGCACTTTACTTTTAATGTCCTGCTAAAACAGTAGAGTTTCTTTGGAGAGGCTGAGGATGCCCGCTGTCTGTCGGAGTTACGTTTGCACTTTTTGACACTTTTCTCCCGGGCAGCGGGAGAACTTTGGAGGTTTTCCTGGTTGCATGGGATTTTACAACAAGCATCAATTGGCATTGTATCTGTGGGTGTGGAGGACACATGGTTATCACCACAACAATGGTCAGTCATGAGCGGTGAGCACAGTGAGGGGGAGGGGCACTGAGTCTGAAGTTGTGTTGGTGCTGGAGTGGCTGTATTTTGACTATTGGCATGACTTGAAGTTATCATTTTATGTCTATGATCATCCTCTTGTCCTACAGGCTCTGAGCCAGTCAACGAACCAGGAGCGAGGTCCGTGTCCTGGTTTGAAGCTGTGGTCTTGGATCTCTGTTCTCTGGCTAAGCCACCCTGCTGGCTTGCAGTGTGGACACAGTACTTCCTGAGATGGCAGCTAAGGGCAGTTCCTTGCCTGGAGGCTACAACTCTTCCCTGGGAGCAGTGGTGGAAGTGGGCTGGCGGACAGTTGACATAGTGCATACGGCACTCCATGTGTGCGTAGACTGGGTCGAGGTTGGAAGGCAAAAAGGCTGCATTTTGTTTGCTTAGGGTGTTTCCTGAGAGGGGGACGAGCTGAGGAGTGGGAGGGCAGGAAGGGGAATCATTGGGAGGCTGAGCGCAGGAGCAAGTGGTCCACTGCTGATGTAGGTGAGCAGGAGGAGGAGGGTCCGCACATGTGCAGTTAGTGTTTTGAGAGTACTTGCACATGGTAGGTGTGCTTAGTGTTGCTACAAGCCGATTCTCGGGGCCAGTTCTTCCAGTCTCAGCTTTGCTTTTGTAATGTATGTGGGAATAAGGGGTTGGGTGGTGGTGAGGAGAGATTCCATTGTAAAGTTGAGCACACATCTCCTGCTCCTCTCTAGGTTTATCCTCAGTTTTCTGAATGGAAGCCAACGGCTCTAACTCA
This sequence comes from Semicossyphus pulcher, assembly GCF_022749685.1. Lineage (NCBI taxonomy): Eukaryota > Metazoa > Chordata > Actinopteri > Labriformes > Labridae > Semicossyphus > Semicossyphus pulcher. The sequence continues at coordinate 22,948,583 of NW_027211615.1, read as the reverse complement.
TAATGCTCCACTTCCCGATCCCTGCTGTCCAGCTGGTACTTCCCCAAGCCAGGGACTTTGCCTTGAGGGGAGGGGTTTGTTGATGTCACCTCAGAGAACACTTGACACTGCAGCTTTTTGGGCAGGGGGATCTGGCCACAGGTCCCCTGGGGTCCGAGGCACCGGCACATGCACTGAAAGAAGAAGGTAGCAAATGCCCAGCTGATGCACATGATCAGCATCATAAAGGTGCCGAGCTGGGTGTAGGCCAATACAGTTGAGGGCATCATCATCGCCCCGGCAACAAAGGTAGTCAGTGCCGCCATCGCAATCGCAGAGCCCATGCGGCTGAGGGAGAAAACCACCTTTCCCTCGCGGTCAGACTCAGGGGCGAGGCGGTATGCCACGCCGTAGTGGACGGCGAAGTCCACGGACAACCCCACGGCAACAGAAATGGTAACAGACTCCAAGACGTTAAGCTCCCAGCCCAGAAGCACCAGAGAGCCAACTGTGACAAATATGGTCCCGGCAATTGAAAAGATTGCGTACAGACTGATAATGACATTCCAGGTGGTTAGGAGCATGACGCTGAAAGCAACAGCAACTGACAGGGCCATGGCAACGAGAGTGCCATCCGACAGACTGTCCTGGAGGTCGTAGAACTCAAGGTTGCTAATGAACCAGCCATGGCTGAGGCCTGCTGGGGCGTACCGCAACTCCTCAGCGATCCAGGCGTCCACCTACAATATTACCACAAAATTAATCAGCAGAAATACAACTTATCATGTAGCAAAAAAGTTACCACTTAAAGAGCAGTGGAAAAGAGCGTACAATTAAATGGCAATGTAAAATACGATAGACCCTACCTCGCAGTAGAACTGGAACATCTTCTCATAAGCCAGTGTGAAGAGGTAGGTACTCTGAAACTCTAACACTATGGCTCGGATGGTGTCATTGATGTCAAATCGAGGTCCAGGGGTCTTGCTGTCTAGATGGTAGTTAGTACTCCGATCCAACTCCATGATGGCCCTTTTGATGCACAACTCAAAGACGTCCTGCTTGTAGGGGAAGGTGGATTGGCTGCAGCAAGGATACACAGAAGCCTCCTCGCAGTCTTGGTTCTCCATCCACTGATCAAATAAGAGGGAGGGGGGTTCATTTGTTAAACTTTTACTGCAAGTTTAGGACATGAAAATGAGGGTGTTCATTTTGTATTCCAGTACAGTTTCAGTAAGATGTCTCAGAATGTCTAATATATTTAATACATGATGTAAATATGCAGTACCGACCTGTTTGAATGTCTCGATGAAGCAGCTGGTGAAGTCTTGCTCCTCTGACTGATGCACAAAGCTCTGATTTCTCAGCTTCTGGCAGAAGTTGAGTATCCACAGCTGAGATGCCGGACTGGCGATGTTGAAGCTGCTGTCCAGCACCAACTTTCCCTTGTTTTTTGGGTTCAGGGGGTCCCCGTTATCCACAGGGGTCACACCCCAGATGATGGTTATGGGCATGTGTAGGTCCTCGCCGTGATGAACCCTCTCAAACATGAAAAGCTTCTTGTACTCTGCATCGTAGCGCTCAAACGGATGGGAGGATCGAAACACCTGAAACTCTGCCAGCTCCAGAGACGGGAGCTTCATCTTCGGGTTGACACACACCACATAGGCCCCGCCCACTGTGATGCCGAGGAACCAGAAAAGCCAAAGGTAGCGCAATTTGATGACGATGCAGGGCAGCACCTTCTCAAAGAAAATTCTGGACCCCTCAGAGACAGTAAACAAGCATTTGCTGGCCTTCTGACAGAGACCTGTCCAAAACATTCTGGTGCTGTAACCCGTCTCCTGGTGTGGAGGCTTGGTGCAGGGGAACACATTCGGCAGGTAGCGTTCATGTAGCACCACCACAGCTGGAAGCCATGTCACCATGAGAATATAGTTCACCAATATGGCAGTACCTGCGTACACACCAAAACAACGTATAGCAGTGATGTTGCTGACATAATTGGCATAAAAGGCCGCAGCGGTGGTGAAGCTGGTGACGAACATGGAAAGGGCTGCATGTTGTAGGGTGACACTGACTATCTCTGCCAGCTCGGCATGCGGCTTATCAAACTTGGTGTAGTTCCAAACGTCACAAAGCACAAAGGCGTCATCTGCCCCAATGCCAACAAGGATGATGAGTGCCGTGAGGTTCATGAAGGGGAAGAACTCAAAGTCGAAAACCATCCGGTAGAGAAAGTAAGACACAATCAGCGAGCTGATGATGGCTATTATTGTCATGAGAGTGATAAACACTGAGCGTGTGTACACGCACATGACGAGCAGGACGATCACTATGGCTATGGCAGGATACACCGTGTCTGTGAGGAGGTAGTCCTGAAAGAGGTCATGCTTGATGCCAAACTCGATTCCTGTGACTGTAGTGATGCCGTCTGAGGAGTTCCAGTTCTCAAAGTTGTCTAAGTAAATGTTCATCATAGACTGTCCTTTCTCTGTGGGGGAGAAGAGCATGCTATGTTTGAGCACAGGTGGAGGATACTCCAGGCTTTTGGCACTAAGGAAATCTTTGTCCACTAGGAAGTGAAGGATTTGGTAGACCGCGTTGTACTTAGTGCACTTCCGGGGTACACTCGCACACTTCAGCTGGTCCTTCCGTCGCAGGGCCATGTCCCAGCAGTCGGGTGCCAGAGTGCCATTGTGGTAGTACTTGGCACACGATCGCAGGATCTTGAGCGTGTGCGACACATCGCGCTCTGTGATCTTCTGGCAGGACGATCTGTTGGTGAGGATGGCGACGTAGTTACCAAGTGTCCAGCTGGGGCAACAGGATGCATCATTAGTGCGCTGACAAAGACTCCAGTAGTCACGATGGGAACGCACCTGGGAAGAGAGAAAAAAACATAACTACACAAGACACACGCCATAAAATGAAGCCTTTAAAGGTTTGCCTAAACTAAACATAGAACAAATGTAACATAACCAGTCTTGAGCATGTGCTGTCTGATGTACGTACCCTTGTGTTGTCCAGATTGCACATGGATTTGATGGCCTGTATACTCCACAAGTTCTTCCCCTCAGCTGATGTGAACACAAGCCTAGAGTAACTGTCACCTGCACATACAAGAGTTGAATTATGTTGAAAACATAAAAAAACACCTTTCCTGAATTAATAACAGTTAAAGGTTAACTTTGGGATTTTTCAACCTAGACCCTATTTTCCCATTGTGCTTGTTTTTGCTACTGACAGGCTCAGATCATTATAATAAGTGTCTGACAACCTTATGCTCTCTGTTGTTGTCTGTAACCAAGTCTCGCGCACGGAGAAGTCTTGCGCTGAAATCTCGCACGAGACCGTAGTTGTTGCAGGAAGAAGGAGAGAGGAGTGAGAGAAGACGAAGACGAAGAGGGAGACAGGATCTTCAGCCATGACAATCTTTTAGATAGCAACGAACAATATCGAACAGATCTGTACTCCAACACAACAAACAGCACTTCTCCCTCTTTGTCTTGTCAAACACATATTATGACGATCTGAGCCTGTCAGTAGCAAAAACAAGCGCCTTGAGTGGCTGTATATTGGCGTATGCGCGGTGCCCCGTTTAGTTACATTGTATCTCATTTCGCGGCTGCCGGCCGGTGCTCCCTCACTGAACACTGGATCGATTTCAATAATTGTTGTCTCCACTAGTCACTTACACACATTGGAAAATAGGGTCTAGGCTGAAAAATCCTGAAGTTATCCTATCAGATATATGACACAAAAAAGAATTCTACTATTTGTTCCACAAAGATCTTGTGCTGAGAAAAGCACTTACCAATGCAATGCAGAAGATAACAGCTATATATTGTGCACTATCCTCTGATCGCAATTGGAGTGGTGTACTTTCTGTATTCTCTCTTTATGTATTTAAAATCTTACCTGGAACGTCACAGAAGAAATCTTTGCTGAAGTCCCATTCTGCTTGCCGTTTGTCTCTGTCGAAATGGTCCTCTGGCCACCTGGGCTCTTGGTGGCTGCAAAACAATAAAAGATTAGCACCGTCTGCGTTATTTGCAGGCATGTTTTATTTAATCACACAAACTGGCAACTTTAAAAAATGAAAGTATGCCTTAAGGTGTTTTCAGACAGGGCAGTTGACGCGCCTTTCAGTGAGAGACGAGCAGGCAGGTAGGGAGGCCATCTGACAGGCGGAGCAACAAGCGGGCGCGCTCCCGTGAAATTGTTGCAGCCGTGCTCTTTTACCTGCACACGCCCGCCCGCTGCCAGAGTTGAAGGTTCTTTAACTTTTTTCTACGCGTCACGCTGTAGTAACCGGAAAACCAATGGATGAGAGACTGATCCTTGCTGCGTGTGACTTCACCCGGAGTTTTGTAACCACTTTTCAAACAGCTACAGAGACATTAACAGGACGGCCTTTGCGCGGCAGATCACGGGCGCAAGACTGGATGTTTCAGGTAATGTATCGTAGTTTTAACTTAAGCCAGGCTATGTTACGGCACGGATACAGTCGTGCGGAGAAGCAGTTTCCATGGTTACAGCATGTATAGCGCCGGGGGTTTACTCGCGGAGTGCTTGTGTGCCTGTCTATTCACACGAGGAGCGCAGTGAGACCCCACGATCCGAGCGGGTACGCAGGCGGAGTGTCGCCCCCCGTCTGAAAAGACCTTTAGTTTAAACATCCTTTGAATGATTTGCAAGACAAGTTATTTTTATTATCTATTTATTATAATTTTTTCTAGAGCTTAATCTCTAAAGGAACAGAAACATACGTTCTGTTTACATGAATTACAGTGGACGGACACGTTGCTGTCTCAGAGGCTGCAAAGTCAGCCTGACAAAGTGAAGGAAGCATATCTGATGCTTAGTAAAGAAATAAGCAGCAGTAATTGCTGTTCCTCCCCAAATCAAATCAATCACTTACTATGGTACGAGGATACTGGGGTAATTATTATAATAATTGTATAGTGGCTCTGTTTGAACACGACCTGAGGGGGCGAAGTGCAGACAAGTCTTTGGTGTAGTCTGCATTTGTGTGTATTTATGTGTTCGTTTGCGAGAATGATGCTGCGGCCGTAATTTCCGAGTAATGCGGTGCCTACATGCCGGCGAGCGGATGAGAATGGCAGAGTAATCACGCGGCTGTCAGAGAGAGACTGAAGAGTTGACAGACAGAAGGGGATGAGGCAGGGAAGCTCGCTGACAGCAGCAGAGGCCTCTCGGTACGCCGCAGCACGTAAGTACACAATTACATCTGTAGACAGACGAGGACAGCGGGGCAGAGAGGAAGACAAAGACAGCTACAGACATAGCAGGAGACAGAGAGGTGGAGAGAGAGGAAAAGACGAAGGCTACAGCTTAAGGGATCCATTTTCAGCAGAGTGCGGCTGGGTTTTCTTTTAGAAAGTGTAATCTTAACGACATGGATGCAGGATGTAAAAGTGAAAGGTGCGTGACCTTCCTGCAATCGTTAATGTCATTCATTTAGACCACAGTCATATTTTGGTGCCTGTGTCTTTAGACAAACCAACAATTTAAAATCAAATAGGCGTCTAATTGGCAACGTGCAGCCAGATGAGCAGATCAGATACAAGCCGTGATTTGAAATGGGGAACAAAGGACTGAAGAGTAAACGAGATATACAGACACAAACAAGACCTACTCTTGATTAGCGAGCATACTCCCACTCAGAGGAAACAGTGCACCACATTGTGGATAGTAATTTACTTTAGGTCCCATTTTCTTTCAAGAAGGGATTCAGACTTTTCGGCATGTCTGTCGACAGTGTCCTTCAACTCTTCTGTCCCCCTTTCACTACCTCCGTCTCATATCCTGGCTCTGCCTTGACCCCTCACTGAGAGAAACTATAATTATATTGTGCGCCGATATTGTGAGGCTGCAGGCTTCCCCCTGGCTAAACTGACAGCAGGACATAAGCGGACCGGTCCATGTTCTGTAGGCAGACATCGGGTCACAGGCAAAATAAAATTGATTGTGTGTGATTGTAAGCTGAGTTTTTTTGGAACCCCAGTCTTGAACATTATGGGTAATGTAGTCTTTCAAAGGCAGGATTCAAGCCCCTTCTTGTTTGACGGTTCAAATATTCAATTAATTTGTAATTTAATAAGATTTTAAAAAATTAGGGATGCACAATATTATCGGCACGTTATCGGTATCGGCCAACACGCCGATATCCGCCGATATAATTAACCGATAAAATAATGGGCTGCCGCAGACTTGATTAAATGCCCGACCTCGGCGCAATGTCCCCGGCGCGAAGAAGACCTGCACGGCGCAGCGTGATGACGTCACGTGTGTCTACCTGCAGCATGAGAGAGTTAGAAGCCAAAATGTCCGTGGTGTGGAAGTTTTTCAAAGTGTCCGAAATAGAAAGCAAAGCTGCTATTTGCAATGACTGCTCAGCTTCGGTGATGCGAGGAGGAGCCAAGGCAAAGTCTTTCAACACTACAAACTTGATTAACCATCTCAAGACCCGTCACCCCGACCGTTGTAACGAATGTGATAAGAGTATCACTATTATACTGTACGCTAATTCCAATACAGAAGAGAGTTGATGATCTCAGCAATTAGGTGTGAGGGAAAAAAATATCGGTATCGGTAATCGGCTAAATGAGTTGTAAAATATCGGCATATCGGATATCGGCAAAAAATCTAATATCGTGCATCCCTAAAAAAAATACTATGTTAAACAGTCTTTTGGTATAAATAAGTGGTTTTTAAATACAGTTAAAAAGATGGCTACACATAAGCATGTGTGAATAGTGAAACATCAAGTGCATCAAATTACTTTTTGGCCTGTTCGTCAGCGTATTTGAAGGGGTAGTTGGCGAGCGTGGCTTTGTAGCCTGTGTTCTTCACCATGTTGCTCCATGTGACCAGTCGCTGGCCAATAGCTGTTCCCCGTGGCTCAAAACCCTGTTGGGTAAGAACATAAACAACAATAAGCAAAACAGTTATTGATGATTGAAGCAACACTTCACAACACTAAACGTTTGCTGGTTCCACCCACTACGAGCTAACAGAAGCTAAATTTTCAACATTACTTCTATAAGAGAATCACACCCACTCAGTACTCAAGGAAAGATTCTCTCATGCAGAATAAAGTGAAGCACTATTACTCTTTATATGTGAAGTGGAAAGTCTGTGTCTCATAAATAAACTTCTGGGCTGAAGCCATGTGATTCCTGTTGTTAACTCCTCCGCACATCTTTAGCATCTTGAGTCGTAGTCGTAAGAGACAAGGTCTCTTTGTGTTGCAGGAGGGTTGATGATATCTATCCAGAATGGAAAACACAGCGGGTGTATACTCACTCGCAGTGGGTCGGAGAAATCAGGCAGGTCCGGCACCAGGACGCCGACAAGGGCACACACCACGATGAGCACTGTGCACACCCCCAGCACTACGACAGGCCAGTCAGCTATCAGCTCGGCGTAACTGAAAACCAGGAGGAAACTCTAAGTTAGAGCATAGCGATGACAATGTTGGACCTGTCAGAGCTTCTCCAATATTTTAAGATTGCGAGAATAGTTCATTAAATGTAGAGAGAAACATGACAACTGCTCATGAGAAATTAGTCAAAACATTGCCAATCTCGGATCCCATCAGCTATAGTCTGAGACGATAAAGCCTCTGGGGACACCGGTGAACGTGCCGGTAAACGATAAACGACTTCCTGTCAAGACTTCCTTTAACGCGTGCTGCATTGTTACAGAAAGAGAAACTGTTTTCTTGTGATTTACTTGTTATTAACGGGTCTTACCTTTGCCCAAATTTCAACATTATGATGCAGATTTGTAAGAAGTAAAAATTCAAGCTTTGTCAGGTCTGTCCTCAAGAGGAGAAGAAAACTTTTAAAATGCTCGTTTGTTGAACGGAGGTCAGAGCGATCTGATGCATTAGAGGAAGTCGGGAAATCTGAACGGCTGTCGTGACACAGCGTCAAGGGAATTCATCTCAAGTTAAATGTTAGATCTAGAACAGATTGTTAGCTGTTAGCATGCTGATGTCTGTTTATAGAGATTAATAAGAAGCTAAATCGTCGTCAGATCACGCTGATGGGAGCCGGGATGGCATTACGGCGGATTATGCTCCGCCTGCTTTTGCTCTCCTCATGGACTATTTTTCCCGCGTACGCCGCAGCCTGCTGATACGTGATTGGTCAATATTACTCGGACTAGAAGCGTAGTTCAAACAGAACACTTGCCTTCCTGGAAATCCACGTCCCTGCCTACAGATTCTACATTTCTATGTACATATAATTTAATCAGTCAAATACAACCTGCTCACAAAAAATAATTTGGTAGATGAGTTATTCAAGTAGGTAACGAAAGGAGGTCCAAAATGATAAGGTGAGGAAAAAGTAAATAAAGAAGGAAATGGATCATATTGGATATAGCCTACTCCATCTCAGTCTCCTTAAGGTCTCTGGACTTGCTGTGTATACTAACATTTATTAATTTTAATTTAATTTAATTTAATTAATTTAATTATTTATTACTGACATTATTGACATTAAGACTTTGTAAAAGCTTCTCTATCAAACAGTCTCTATGAGTACGTTTGAGACAGCAGAGTTTACTGCAGTATAATGGAGACATTAGGAGATCCAAGCTGCTGGTAAACAGAGGTCAGGTACAGGGAGAGACGCGCAGCTCTCGTCGATAACTCTCATGACTCACTATTGAGGAATGACGGCTCCGCGGGAGCAATGATCGATGGGTGACATGAATAAAAGGGAGGAAGGGGGGAGAGAGCTGTGCGATTCCAAAGCATCAACACAGGAGAAACCATTTTTGGCAGCGCTTACCTTTTGGGGAATCGAAAGGGCCTTGCAGGGCTGAAAAACAAAAAGGAGGGAGATAAATCAGGTTCAGATTTTGAAGTCATGGCAACAGCCAATCCAAAACAGATTCGCAGTGACTTTTGAGCAAGAGCGGACATCTTTTCTTCACATGCCAATGCCTTTCAGTTTTCCAGCAGCAGCAGCAGCACACCTTCAGCACTGGACCACTGAAAACATTCAAACTGACGTGGCTGTCAAAACCACTTCCCACTGAACGCATCATACGTACTCTTTGCTCCTTTTTCAAATCCTTTTAAGCTGTGACAGACAAGCTTTCATATCTATATGTGCTACACACACAGACGATATATTATCCAGTCTGATTTTAACCCATAACGCTTCATGAGAAAGACAGCGACCTCACAAAAACTTGCTCAATCCAGTCTGACGGAGCAAGATAATAAAGCACCTCCAGCTCTAGGACAGACCGGCTATCAAATTCATTCACACACACCCACGTTAGACGACTTTATTTTACTGTATTGCGTAGTGAGGGCCTCCTGATTCTGGAAGGTCCAAAAGAGATTCAGACCGACACTAACTCAGGATTTATCTGCTCCTCCTGGGAGCGGTGGGAGAGTGTCCAGCACGCTGGGAGCAGCAAACGCCCTGGGTGGAGGGGAAGAGGAGGAAAGTGGGAAACAGCACCCTGATCACAGGAAGGCTGATAAATGTCTCAAAGCGGTCAGGAGAATACGAGAACTAATGAGGAAAAGTTCAAGAGGGTGGAGAGTGACAAAGAGCCAGTAGATACTAGAAATTGTGTCGTCATGTTATCTTGCTTGTGCCCGAATTGTAATTGGATCTCAGTTTGTAAACTAGTTACAGTAAGCTGGGCTGTGTGGCCTTGGTTAAACAATTTCATGGCAGAAATGCATCACTTTGATGCTCATTAAAAGCATTTGAAGTGATGAAGTTTCAAGGTAGAGGAGAGAGTAGAGTCCTAACTTCACTGTGATGGCGTCTCCCTCAGGAGAGGCAGAGAGAGCAGATTGAGCGCTCCTTGGATTAGACTGATATTTATGGCAAGTTCTACAAAATAGACTTTTGCAGTAACAGACAACATTATGTTGAGAGATATAAGAAATACAAGAAAACGTATAATAATCGAGATATATCGGCGTTTTTCTCCAAACTGATTTTAATGACAAGTTACTGGTTACTCTGACGGAGAGGAGAGCTAACGTTAGTTAACTTAGCTGGCTGGCAAGTTCGGTGTCCTGTGATGTGTTTGGCTAACGGAGCTAACAGCTACAGAACTAAACATACTGCAAGAGGAACATGAAGCGGCAAACGGTGAACTGCAGTTTAATGTGACAACACAGTAAATAAATGTGCTGAATAACTGCAGCTGAGCAGTTTAAAGCCGTAACATTACAGAAGCCTTACATCACCGTTAACATGTTACAAATCTTCTCTCAGAAATGAAAATGACAACATTTATTTACTCCTGATTTGTGCTGAAGTACACTGTTAGGTTCTTGTACTGTGGGGCGGCTGTGGCTCTGTAGTAGAGTCGGTCGTCTTTCAATCGGAAGGTCGGAAAGTCTACAGTCTACTGCACAGTCCTTTGGCAAGACCTGACTGAACTGAACATTCAAATACCCCAATGGGTATGAATGTGATGACTGACTGACATCAATGTATGAATGTGTGTGTGAATGTTACATGTAGTGTAAAAGCAGCTTTGAGTGGTCGCAAACACTAGCGCTATTTAAGTACAGTCCATTTACCATTTACTCACATGCTCACTGTATGAAACAAATAGGAGAAACAGAAGAGAGTTTGAAGGCGGCCTCTGCTGTAGCCAAACACACTAAGGGTATGAGTGTTGTGATTTAAGCAATCTGGATGGAGGGCCCAAAGCGGTTGTTGTTGTCTATTTGTCTCTTGTCAAAGTAAAAGACTGTTCTAACTAGTGGTAACGCTACTAGCATAACACACCTGAATCTCTGACCTTACTTTCAGTTGCTGAGTTGCATTGTGGGTAATGTAGGCACTAGGGATCGACCGATTATCGGCCGGGTCGATATTCGGCATTTTGGCGCATATCGGCGTCGGCCTTTTAAAAAACAAAAACAAAACAAAACAATTTTTTTATTTTTTTTTATTTTTTAATCTGACGGCCAATAAGAGTGCAGAGTGCTCACACACACGGCGGAGAGGAGAAAAAGTTCATTTCTTTGCAATTTTTATTTAACTTTGTTTTATTTACTTTATAAAACTTCAGGAAGTTATTTATTTATTATCAGTTAACTTTATAAGAGATGCTGCTGACCCTGGGAACTCCCTGCACTTTTTGTTTGTTTGTTTAATAAACATATGCTTAAAGGCATTTAAACAAAGTTAAGTGTTGGAGTTTGTATTACTCAAAATTTGGACGCCAATATTTTCACTTTTACTGCAAATGAATATCGGCTCCAAATATCGGTTATCGGCCTCCTTGACTACTAATAATCGGTATCGGTATCGGCCCTGAAAAAACCATATTGGTCTATCCCAGTAGGCACCAATTTTGACAGAGTAGGGAATACTTTTGGTGTCAAAAAGACGACAAATTTGGCTTCGCTGTACTGATTTTCACGTTTCTTTAAATCTTTCCAACAAGAAGTTTTGTTTTTATCAACATTTATACTTTAAACAGCTTGTATGAAGATGATAATTCTTCAACTGTTTTTATAATTGTTTTGCGAGCCAGAGCTATTGGCGATGAATTTAACTCCACATGGGGTTGGTTTGAGAAAGGCTGCGTTAAAGTTTCACTGTGACACAGGTTTACAGTCTCCAAACACACACAACCACAAACAGGGAATCTGTTTGTTGTTTTTTCTAGGAATATATATGTGATCAAAATTAAGTTGTTACATTTGAAGTGATAGATTTTTTTAGCTCTTGAAGACTTCTTGATGCTCTCAAATATTAAATTATTCTTTTTTTGTAATACTTTTATCGACTTCGGTAAGGCGGACGTTCCCTTCATCTTAAAAAGTGACCTTTAACCTGGTTTAAACTAACAATCCCTAATAAAAAACACACATCCCTCTTTGAAATTGCTGCCAAGGGAAAAAGTCTGTATTGCTAATGTAATTCTTTTCACTGCGCTCCGTCTCTTGGCTTTCCATGTATGGCCTTGAACTCAGTACAGAGATATGGCCCAAAATTGAGGAGGCCAGTTCCAGGAAATAGTTGGAATGGATTTATATAAACGCTTTCAGGCATATCTATTTGTCTACTGAGGATCTGTTTTGAATTTTTGGCCTGCAGCGCTTCAATCTGAATCGGCCAATTGGAAAGGTGTGGAGCATACCTGCGTCGGCCATTTGGCCGCAGAATTTTAAACTATGAAGATGAGACGGATCAAGATTCCATCAAGCCAATCGTTTTGGTTTGTCCAGTTCTCATAAAACTGAGGCGACCTTTCTGAAACGACTTTAGGTGATGAATTACAGACTTTGGGAACAACAGTCGATGCTGACTGAAGTTTGGCTCCATCTGGCTGCACTCTTTAAAACAAAGGAAAAAACAAGGATGCAACACAAACAGCCCATATGCACATTAAACGAGGGTTGGTTAGCGGTTACGACAGAGAGAGGGTAACAGCCAATCCTGCTGGCTTAAATGATCACTCTCTTTGTGGCAATATGTAGACTCCCACTCGCCCTCTACATCCAACTATTAATCTCTCTCTCTCTCTCTCTCTCTCTCTCTCTCGCTCTCTCCGTGGCCTTTGCCCTCTCTTTTATTTTCAATCCCGCTCCCTCGTCCCCGAGTGACCTTTCAGTGTTATTCTATTTACCAGAAGGAGAGTGTTTCTGGATCACTGGGCTAATTAATAAGGTAAACACAGACCGCCAGCCGCTCACTCAGCACTGTGCTGACAGAAGAGAGAAACAGAGAAGAGAGAAAGAGAGAGTGTGTGTGTGTGTGTGTGTGTGTGTGTGTCTGCTTACTGGCCCTTCACACTGGGCAATTTTGGGCCGCACCAGATTCAGTTTGAACATCTAGAGAGAAATTGTTCAGTCACCAAAACAATGGTCTGACAATGTGTCGGGAGCGATGTACAGGCGATGTGCATGCCAATATTTTGATCAGGTGGAGCCCTGTATACACAGGTCATGCATTTATACCATTTGGCCAATCAGATGAATCCCCAGCTAGCTGTCAGCTACCCTCGGACCAACTGGTGCCAACTGATAGATAGCACGATGGCTAAGAGAAGAGAAGACGAGAGCAAGACAAAGAAGCAGCACCTCTGCAATTTGAAATTATTTTGGATTTTGGAGAGCAGCCCTCCAATTTCAATGTCAGAAAGGTGTGAGTGGAGGCGCTTTAAGGACCTGTGCTGTGACCTGGAAAGCATGTGTGCCGTTGGGCTTGAGTGAGAAGGTTCAAAGGCGAGGCGGCTAAATTGTCAACTGACAGGCAGGTACATATTTCATGCCTTGTAGTTGGAGCGAGAGCAATTAGTGTCAAATGTCAGACTGCCGGCCCGCCTGGCCCTAACTGCTTCCTTGCTGGAACGCTGCACACAATCAGAGGCTCAACCTATCAGTAGGTAAAGGTGACCAGCGAGCAAATCCAAATTACATCATAAGACAAGTCAGGCGTAAAAACACTCCATTGTGCCTGATAAGCAGGCCGGTGTGTGTATATTTATACAGAAGCTGTGTCCCAATACAGGGGCTGCAGCCTTCAGAGGAGGCGGTCCACGGAGGATGCTCCATTCAGAGCCTGCGTAGACCGTTAAAGCCCAACTGACATGAGACGGTCTGGTCTACCCTTGCGTCATCAAACGCCGCTCCTGTTGCCTAGCAACAGGTAGCTAGAGGGCTATAGCATAAGTAACGTCGAGTAAGTTAACCTATTATTTTAAAGATCATATGTTTCAAGGGCCCTGTCATTTTTTAAACATGTGTAACACTGGCTAGTTTAAACAAAAAACTTTTACATTTTAAAGTGTATTTCTCGGCTGCGTAAGAGTCTGCCATTTCGTTTAAATTCGCACGCAAAGCATCTTGGGATACGGTGGGCCGCAAAGGATGCACCTGACGGATCCCACGTGGCCCGGCGTCTGCAGCATCTGAAGGAGCCCTCGAATTGGGACAGCCTTCTGAGACGCAATCGGCCTTCAAAAGGCTGCAGCCCCTGGACTGGGACACAGAGACTCTTATTACAATACCATAATACTAAGATGGATGTAAGCAGTCCCCCACAGTGATCATAACTGTGTGTCAGGATGGCATTAGTAAAACAAATCAGTGTTTGTAAAGTAGAAAGAGCTCAATAAACAATTCTAATGTTTAAGTATGAACTGTTTAAGTTTGCATATGTTCATATGCAGACGACAGTAGAAAGTTCTGTTTAAGCAGCATGTGAGTTAAGTTCAAATCTTAAGTTCATAAGATAAAATCTACAAAGAGTTAAGAGTTAATATTATATTCAAGTAACAGAGATAATAAATTACATTAAAGCTGGATGCTCTGAGGTACATTAGCTTCTGCGGTGACACAGTATGATTCACAGGGCATCATGTTCCTAATAGGCCTCCAATAAACACTGTAACAGGCCTGTGCTGTTTTAACACAAAGTTTAAATGCAGGTCAGCTTGGGACACTCTTCTCTCATTATCACTCTGGGGTAAGCAGAGAGCCAGAGACAGGGGACATGTCCAAGCAACATAAGTGAAGTGACAGCTGTGTTGTGGAAGGTTTTACACAGCAGCCAAGTCTGGGTGTTACATGTTACTATAAAGGCTGCTAAATACTTTATATTAACATGCATAACATTCTGTGTTGCATCACCTATGACAATATTTTCATTAATTGGAAATCTGCTTCAGATTTCTATAACGTGTCCCGAAGTTGCAATTAAACGACTCTGGAGATGTCCGCTCCAAATGAACGGTCGTTCGCCCGAGTCACAGGACGTCAATCACACGTGAAGTCGTGGCAACCAAATGAACAACAGCGGGACCAGTTTACTCCTCAACCAGTGTTCTAAAGAGAACCCGACATCGGACCCTTCTTTTGCCCCTTGCTCGCTGTGAATGCTCCTGACTGTTACCTGCTGGGGTCACACATCGGCCCGCACATTTAACAGACTTTGCACGAGGGGCTGCCAGGGTTAAGCCCGTTTAAGATCAACAGACTCAGACAGTATGCACTCCTTTCTTTTACTAGGTTTACAATCAGCATAGTTCTTACTGTATATATTTAGACAGTAGGAAAATAAACACCAAAAACAACTAATAGATAATTGGGCCGGCGGCTGTGGCTCAGCGGTAGAATCGGTCTTCTCTCAATCGGAAGGTTGGGGGCTCGATCCCTGACTGCTACAGTCACATGTCGAAGTGTTCTTGGGCAAGACACTGAACCCCAAAATGCTCCCGAAAGCAGAGCCATCTGGCACTTAGGCCTTTGCCATCAGTGTGTGAATGGGTGAATGTGACATGTAGTGTAAGGGGGCTTTCACATTTGAGGCCCGAGCCCAGATCCGAGTACACTTGTTCCTAAAGTCCAATTTGTTTGATTAGTGTGAACGCTGTGTAGCGTACTCGAGCACGGTTCGTTGATCCGTACCCGGGTCCATTTGAAAAGGTGGCCTCGAGGACGGTTCATGTGTACTCGGGTACGGTGTGAAAGCTAAACGTACCAAACCACAGAAGTGGAGTGCTTTTTATGTCTCCTCCGAAATCCGCGTATGCGCGCAGCACCGCCGGTCTCATCCTCTGAACTGCACGTTCACGGCTGATACAGAAGGAATGTCGGTGAGAAGGTCGTCCTTGAGATTCTCTCCAAAATATGAACAATAGTAGGCATAGTGCTTTTCTACACTGAAACGACAACATAAACAATGTTCGGTAGTTGATTGTACTCTTCTTTTTCTCCTTGTTTTTGAGGTGCATTACGAAATTATCAATGTGAATCTGACCGGCGGGGGAGAGGAGAGGGGGGGCAACCGTACTCGGGTATGGTACGAAGCAACCTAATGTGAAAACGCCCTTTGAATGGTCACAAGACTAGAAAAGCACTATATAATAGGCCGGGCCGATTATCAGCATCAGCCTTTTTTGTTTTTCAATTTTTTTTTTGCCAATTTTTTTGTTTTTCAATTTTTTTATTTTTTTGTATCCGACGGGCCGATAAGAGTGCAGAGTGCTCACACACACGCTGGGGAGGTGAAAAAGTTAATTTCTTTGCTAATTTTTTTAACTTTGTTTTATTTACTTAATAAAACTTCAGGAAGTTATTTATTTATTTATTTAAATGTTCAGTTAACTTTATAAGAGATGTTGCTGAACCTGGGAACTCCCTGCGCTTTTTGTTTGTTTAAATGCCTTTAAGCATATGTTTATTAAACAAACAAAGTTAAGTGTTGGAGTTTGTATTATTCAAAATTTTGACGCCAATATTTTCACTTTTACTGCAAATGAATATCGGCTCCAAATATCGGTTATAGGCCTCCTTGACTACTAATAATTGGTATCGGCCCTGAAAAAACCATATCGGTCTATCTCTACTATATAAGTAAAGTCCATTTACCATTTTACCATAATTGAACTCTCTTGATAAAATGTCTCTTTTCTGGAGATTTCAACAACAGCATTTAAAGAAGCTATAATCTACTGACTCGTTCTTTGACTTACTTGTGGTAGAGCTGGTTAGCATATTTTAGTCTCGCGTGATGTTTGGGGTGATTATTTCAAAAGAAGAGAACAGTCTTGTTCTTTCTAATCCTCTATTTTACTTGCCTGCAGAAGCCACAATGACAAACAGATCATGTTTTGGAAAGAGTTCAGGGCTTCGCCTCTCTAAAAGGCAGAGCAGACATGAGCTCAGTACTTTAGAAATTATATTTGATTAGTGGCTTGTATTTTTCTGCAGCAGGCACAGTGTTTTATGAGTGATTTAATTTGCTCTAAACAAACAAACACCTGATATTGTTGATAGTTTTCGCACCGACTCAGTGCTAGTCAGTAATACACTAGTTTATTATTAAGTAGAGTACAGCCTTTAATGGTCAAAGAAAAACTAATTACATTTTACACAGTCTCAGTCTCAGTAATTTATCACCTTCAAAGAGTTATGATAATCTTGACCAGCTAGCAGCAGCAAGCCATCTTCCTCTGAGCTGAGGCCCGGCTAGCTGCTCAGCCAGCTTATGACAACGCAGATGTAACAGGCTTTGATCTGGCATTACAAATGGACAGCGTGGGCTTTGATCTGGGATGGCTCTCTTTCATGGGCTTTGCTTCATGCTCACCTATACAGTGTGTTGGTGAGGGGTTACAGGAGGGCAACAGATAGACATGCAAAAATAAAGCAACAAAACAAAGTAAGGTAAGAAAAAGAAAAAAGGAAAAGCTTTAGGTCGAGTTAAGGTAAATAGTCCTTCCGTTTGAAAGACGAGCGACTCTACCACTGAGCCACAGCCGCCCCAAAAAGGAGAGAGAACAAACACGAGCAAAAGTTGATTTGTTTTCCAAGTGTGCGAAAGATCCAAAGATTGAACTGTAACACTCGTCTGCTTAATCCCTCTAGCTTCACGCGGTCACTCTCCCTCCTTTAGTTCTCCTCTTATACTTCTTGTCCTGCCTCAGCTTAAATTCACCACTAGAGGAAAAGTTGAGCTCTAACAGGACTATTACCTGCACAGACAGTTCATTCACCTGTTATCACATTGGATATGCACCAACAGCTGGCGTATTGTCAAAGACTGCAACCAGCAACTGCCAACTTCAGAATGTTGAGGTGAGTTGGGCGTTGTCTGGGCAGTGTGTGGTCACCCTTAGGCCATGTCTACACGTGCACAGGTATTATTGAACATGAAGTTTTTGCCTCCTTCGTTTCCTTAAAAAACCCCGTCCACACAAGCACAGTTATAAAAAAAAATCCCCGTCCAAACGAAAACTCAAAAACACAAAAGAAAAGCGAAAAGAAAAGGTGGCGATATAACACGGTCATGCAAAGAAGAAGAAGAAGAAGAAGAAGAAGAAGAAGAATCGTAGCCAGTAAAAAGTCTGAAAAATGTATCCCGACGCCTTTGTTCCTCAGTGTAGTGGACGCGTAACTGTACATATATGTGTTAACATGTTAAAAGTCCTGTTAAGCATCACTGTTTATGTCTCGTCCGTCATTTTGCAAGGAATGTCGGAGATAACGGCGCACAGCCTGGCGTCACGAGACAAAAACTACACGTCTCCGTGGAAACAGAGTTTTTTAAAGTCTTCACCCTGGGCAGAGTTTCACAAAAGATCTGTTTTCAGTGATCTAAAGCGCCGTTTGTGTGGATGAAAGGCCAAAACGCAGAGAAAAAGCTACCTTTGAAAAATAACCGTGTACGTGCGGACATGGCCTTAGACTAAGTAACTTTCTAACCAAAAGGCTTGACACCAGGTATTCATGCAGTTTTACAGGGGACATTTTGAACAGGGAAAAGCACCAGCAGGCCTTACTTGGTCCAGACGATTAAGAAGAGCGTCCCAAACGCCCTGCAAACAGTTAATATTCTCATACTAATGCTCAAAGCCTTGACAGACTGACACCCTGAAATACAGAACACAGAGATCAGTATCAGACACACCCCAGCTGGTTGAGACTTGCGGCTGTCTGACCGAGACGGAGCGGATAGAGGGAGACAAAAGAAATCATGCAAGAAAGAATACAAGACGAAGAGAAAGCTCGGATTTGATATTTTCACAAAAACAGAAAAGAAATGAGATCAAAGGCGTTCTGATGCTGATGAAGCTCGGAGGGTTTCAACCCTGTGCGGACACACAAAGTCCACTAAAGATGTTCATACCCATCAAACTGATAAAATGTTCTTTAATGGCACATGATAAACTGCTTTGCACTTTGCAGTTGATATGTTTTCATACAGTTTTTGCCATGTGTCATAGCAACCAAACCGCCCGGTGTCTATAAATACTACAGCATTTAAACTTACTCGAGATAGTAAAAGCTGACCTTTGCTGAGACGGCGTCGGAGGGAGTGAGAAACAGGAATTCTTGTTATCTGACAAGGCGTGTATCTAAACCAAACTTGTGGTTGCCATAAACAACAAGGGCAGTCGTGAGAGGCATCTGTGAAGAGGGCAGAAACATTTAGCCCCAGGAGAGCAGAGCGTGAGCAGGGGGAGGTTAAATACACGGCGTGACCCCTGAATGGTTGAGTGTCATTGAAGTGTTCGGTGGCTGTTGCACAGTCATCAGTAAAGGATGGTCAGCTGAACCTCGGGTGCTCTGAAGGTATACATATTCTGTGTCGTGCTTCCCCCTGACCCAGATTTCTTTCATGGCTGCATATACCACATGTGTGCACTCTACGCAGGGTTGCCAGGTCCGCGGTTGTCCCGCTGAATTGGGCGACTTTTTAAGTGTTGCTGGGCTGTTTATAATACACGCAGAGGGTGCGCAAAAGTTCAGCCCTGCTCCCTGCTTTCTCTAAGATCCAAAAACATACGCAATGGCCCAGGAGAGCGGTCTGTAGGAGTGGGGAATGTGTGAGAAAACCCTCTCACGGTCTCATGCTAGAAAATATAGCTTGACTTTTTGTATTCAATGATATAGTCTCTAAAACAAAGCCACGAGTCACGTCTATTCGATAGTACACCAACCCTACTTGTAGCTGTGGTATATGTATGCAGAATTAACTCCCAAATAACACACCTGTTGTTTTACCAAACGCCCCGCATTGAACACACTCAAGTGTAAAACAGAAAAACACCTGAGCTGCATCGAGCGACTAAAGCATTTCACCTGTGATTTGACTTTAAAGGGATAGTTCGGATATTTGGACACCAAGTCGTATGCTAGTAGTGGGTTGGATGCAAAGCTATTAGCTCACTCACAGAGTCCATTTTCAACACAAAATCAGCCTCCTAGGATTTCATATACTGCGCACTTCTCATCACTTTCACAGTCCGACATGTCGAGTCAACGTGAAACAGCTACTAGGTCGGCTTACCTGAGAAACCAGCCTGCAGCAGGCGTAGTGATACTGGGTTTGCAAAGAGAGAAAATAGTGCCAAAAAAAGGGCGCAGTATATGAAATCCTAGGACAATGATTTTGTGTTGAAATAGATCACCATTGCCTGCCTGTTGTTTTTGTAGGGTAAAACTTTTTGGTGTCATGACCCTGACGTCCGGAACTACTTATTCTACGTTCAGAACCGAACAGAACTCCGACCACGGGACTCGCTGAGTGAGCTAACAGCTTTGCATCCACTACACTACTAGCAAGTATTTCATACAACTTGGTGTCCAAAAATCCGAACTATCCCTTTAAAGCTTTCACCCGAAGCCTCAAAACCTGCTGGCAAACACTGAGGTGACCCTGGCCAAACAGTTTCCATGCAATCATGAATAGTACACACAGTGTGGTTTGAGATAATCTTACAGCACATACAGACATCTTCAAACTTTTTACAGAGCCAGAAAGTTAAAAAAACGAAAAGAGATAAAGACGGATGGCTGAATCTGATTTGTGCCTCATCTTATTCCAAGGATTTGGTCATTTCATACATGGATAAAGACAAAAAGGCTTTTTAATCATTCCCAGAATAGAAACACAAAGAAACAAACTATGGGCAGCTCTTGGTAAATGTAATGTGAAGCTGAGAACAGGGGCATACAAATCCCCTGTGCTGAAGCGCACATAAAAAGGTCTCCCCAAAGATGTAATGTTGAAAGTGTGTGTGAGAGACATAAGTGTCTTGTGATCACAGATGTAATCCCTCAGCTAATCTGGCAGATCACAGCCCTGCGGCAGATCAAACTCCTATTTGACAGCTCTTGTCTGACTCCCTACCCTCAGAGGATGGCATTAGGAATATATAGTCCTATCCTAGTTTATGTCCATGTGTTCGTGTGCATGCAAGTTATTTTTGACTGTCACCAGTCCTGCATACTGCCCACTGCAAAAAGGGCGAGGAATGGAGTAAGAGAAAGAAAAGGTTCAGGCCTTGCGTTCGCGTACACAACCGGCTGCGTCATGAACGTGATTATTCACTTACTTGTCTATGCACTACGTGTGTTCCTGGAGGATACCTCTAGAGGGCAGACCAGAGAGCTGAGGCTGTATGAAACTACCGTATGTGCGGGACGTAAACAACAGACATGGAGACACTCGAGGAGGTTACTGTGATGTTAATTCTGAGATCACGGCAGAGTAAGGTTTGGTGTGTTCGGTGGACAGAACACGCCGTCTGCACCATCCACACTCCCTTTCTCCAACATGTTGCTACGTGCACGGACGGTCCAGACTTGTTTCCATTTAGTTTGGCAGGTTTCCACGTCGTCTTCTAACATGATCTGTCTCCAGCTGTTTTGACAGGCGTTTGTCACTAGGGGTGAGCGACATGGCCTAAAAAATTTACCCGATATTTCACAAAATGTTGCGATAACGACATTCATGACGATATGAAAAAATAAAACTGAATAATGTTTTGTTTGTGATTTCAGGCAGCAGCATTTTGGCTATGCTACGAAGTTCAATTAGATGGAAATCTGAAGCGAAACGTAGGTTTTATTAAAAGTAATCAATTGATTTGTTCATTCATTAAGCTCATAAACGTCTGCGTGGCGTATTGGGTAAACTCACTGTGCAGGCGTGACGTCGCTGCCACCGGTGTTTCCTGAAGCAGCACGTAACGACGATGGCCGCTCTCTGTGCAGTAAAATGTTCTTCTTGTCTTTTGCTAATATCTATCAAACACTGAAGTCTGCACTCCGCCAAATGCGCTCTCTGCTCTCAGCTGAGCGGCCCCGCCTACACTCGAATGCTCTGCGCATGCAGGGGCGGGGCTTACACGGACAGACGGGCGTCTCTCACGCTCGTATTGATTTAAAGCGGAGGTGAGTTCAGGTAAAGCAGTACGCAACCTGTTAGCCGTAACAACTGTCTTGCAAATTTACATCTTTGATATCATGATACGACACTTTCTTATCACGTAAAAAAATTATACTGGTATAATGTGAACGATATGATACGGCACAGCCCTAGTAATAACACATTGTACAGATGTGGATAATAGCAGATTTGATCCATCAGCTGTTCTTCAAAACTTTCTGCCTGCTGCTGTGTTGACCCTGTCACATCCCCTCTGCCTCTTCACTGCCCCTACTGGTCATGTGCATACTGCATCTCACGTACGCGTAGCCCTTATTTTTGAGGACGTGCACAGCCGCCGCGCCAAACAGATGCAGGGTACGCACGGCAGCCATCATGCGTACGCGGAGTTAAAAGCAAGTATATCTCTGGCTTTAGTCTAATCACACTCTCTCTCTCTCTCTCTCACTCACTCACACACACACACACACACACACAAAACCTGTACAGGAAAGGGGGGAGTTGGGAATAGAGTTTTGGAGCAAACCCCGGCCCTATAATTCAAACCTGTCATCGCTGAACAAGAGAGACCTGTTTGGTAAATAAGAGAGTGGTTCAACGTTAGAGACGCAAACGTCCAACGACACATCTGCTCTCCATTCGGATGTTGAACCGGAGACAGAGGACGAAGGGACAGAGAGAGAATTACAGAAAAAAAAGGAGCGTTTTAAAAGAGTAAAAGAAAAGCTGAGAATTAAAAAAAAGAGGGAGGAAAAAAAAAACGTTGCTATTTAAAGTATTTACATGAGATGCTTTTATGCCTCCATCGGCCCACCAAGGGTTAAGTTTGTGCACACCAGGTTTGGTGTATGTGCTCCTGCCGGGGTCAAACAAACCTCATCTTTCATGCCACCCACAACGTCTCACTTTAATGAACATTTTGAGGGGAGATCCAACTTCATTTCAGGCAGGAAAATTCCATGTTGTGAAGAAAGAAGGAATATGCTAATCAGATTCCCCATGACAAACTGCTACTGGAAAAATAAGCTGATTCACCTCCTGCCTTCCATCCTCTTTGGAGATCATAAAGAAGTAGGTCTGCAACTACCAAGCATACTAGAGTTGTAGTCGAGTCGCCAAACCTCGAGTCCCTAGTGTTCGAGTCAGAGTCACCAAAGAAGAATACGAGTCCTAGTCCGAGTCCTCAGGGTTTAATTATGATCAAACTAGGCTCATGTGTATACTGCACTCAGGTCGTAGAGGGTGTGATGTTGTTAAAACACGGAGCCAACTGATCAATAAATGATTATAAATGATGTTGAGCAGCTTTCAGGTGATTTATTTACTGTGCTGTGTTGATGTTTGTCTTTTTTAACTGTTTGCTTTAAAAGACAAGCTGTTTACAGCGATTGTAAGTGTTTCCATGTGTGCATGTCACTGCAGCGAATATCGTTCATTTAAGCAGCAAAACTAAAACCTGATTTAAACTGTTATAAATTGACAGGACGGAGGAAACTCCAGAGAGAACTGAAGAGACTTCTAAAACTAACATTTGAAGACAGCTCTGATGGAGCTCAGGATTTATGAGTTTCACTCCAGACTGAACCCTGACTGACTGTGTGGGAGCTTTTATATGCGTAGAAAACACATTGCATTTGTAAGCATCACATTTGGACGGATCCTGTCGGCGTGTGTAGAGATTTAAATTATGCATGAAGTTACAGCGCTGTGTGTTACGCGTAAATACGCACGCCGTTTCTGCTGCGGTGCGATCACTTCAGGTTAAACTCAAAAATACCTGCAATCACACGTGATTAACCAAAATCCTAATTCATTAAGAGCCCGTTAGTCCAGTCCACAGTGATATGACTGCAGTCTGCGCATCACCGCGACACACCCAATGCTGCATACACGTAGCTATAATCGTACAGTGTGACAGTAACATAGCGGTACATGAAAGTAAGCCGATATTGTTTTTGTCCACTTGCACTCAAAAAATATCCCAGGTAGCTTCTTCTTCTTCTTCTTCTTCTTCTTCTTCTAAAGCGCCTCTTTAGGCACCCTGCAGGAACTGTTGCTGAACAAGACGGCGAGTGAACACGTGTCAGCTCTCGCTCGAAACGGAATTAATTACAATTATTATTAAAACCAATAAAACAGTCCTTATCAATAAATAAGTCCGGATCCTCCTCTCCAGCTTCCGAGTCCGAATGCGGTCAACACGCAAGTCAGAGTCCGAGTCCGAGTCATTCAGTGCTCGAGTCCAAGTCGAGTCACAAGTCCTAAAAATCAGGACCCGACTCGAACACTGCAAGGAATCGAGTATTCTACACTCATTGCATTGATTATTCTGATTAGAAATACCTTTGACTCAATAAAGAGAGAAAATAAGGCCGGTCTAGTTACTAACGAACTAATCTGTTTCATTTATTGATTTATTTGCATTCAATAATAATATCTGTCACATTCATCTGCAGCAAGCAGTCGGTAGAACTCTGAGATTTGTTGCAAAAGAAGTGAAAAATAGTTTTTTAATGTATGTATTGTATTTTGTATGTACTATTTGATTGAATGTTCCTGCCTTTGCTAGTCAGCACCAGAAATACAAGTCTGTTATACTCATGTAAAAATCAGTGTTGCGTCTTGCGTTGCATTTTATCAGCCAGCTTCCATCGGAGAGGGCGGGAGACCTTGCAGCCCCATGCTGATTTCTAATAGTTATGTTTAGCAGTATTTTGACTTCTGGGAAAAGAAAATAAGTTTGTATCTCGGCTGTGTGAGAAACAAGTGGCAGAGAACCATTTGAACAGAGCAACACGTAACCCGATCATTCATGTGATACAGACAGACAGATTAGATAGACTGACAGACACACAGACGGCAGCAAATGATGGAAAGAGAAAGAAACCGAAGTATGTGATGGAGAGAAATCCTATCATACAAAGCATTAGATAGTTCCAGTTTCAGATGCAGGGGAAGGCGTGGGGGTTTGGAATAAGGGGAAGGAAACAACTGACTGCATATGGATCACTGGCTAACACTGTGCTTTGACTGGAGAAGGCATGGTCCCCCCTGTGTGTAAACAAACGAGTGTGCTTGATTGTACAGTAGCCTTTCTTTAATTGAACGTAAAACTTTCAAACTTCCTCTCTCATCATCTGAATAAACTTTGCCTTAGCTGTTTGTGTCCTAGGGTCTAGTAAGCCCGCCGCGGCAAAATTCTTGCCGCTGCTGCTTCAGATTTCTATAACGTGCCCCGAAGTTGCGATTAAACGACTTTGCGGAGATGTCCGCTTCAAATGAACGCCCACTCTCCTTGTTGAGGAAGAGCACTCAAAACAGTGACAGGAGTCACAGGACGTCAGTTGTAGTCTTGGTGCAGACAGATATTCACTTTGTGGAACTCAAACATGTCTGGAGTTACTTAAAATCATACTTAGAAACACAAACACAAATATGGTGTCTCTGTTTCTCGACAAAATTAGTTTGGCATTTTGAATCAGGGAACCACCAGTTTGATAAGCGACAGCATCAAACGTCAAACAGATGAGAAAACATCAAAGAGCCCTGCCCCTTCCACTTACCTAATTCCAGGCGCCTGGTTCTGAAGGTGCTCCTGCCAATGCTGGTGATGGTGTTGATGGAGACAGAAAGGGGAAGATGGATGGGGATGGGGGTGAGGAAACGTGCAGGCAGAGTGGCAGCACGGGCAGGATGAAGGCGCCCCATGCTTAAGAACGGCGCCAGGCCCAGGACCTGCCCCTGGATTCTGTAAACGCAGGCACTCCTGCTGTCCACACGGGCAGCACAGGGGGGACTGGAAGTGACACTGCTGGCAGCAGAGAGCTGGGGTCTGAAGAGGAGCGGAGGCTGAGCACGCAGACAGGGTGGAGGGGAGGTGGCGATTGCCCAGGCTCTGGGAGTCTATGACAGCGGGGGAGGAAGAGGCGGCAGAGGATGGGGGAAGGTACGTCAAAGATCCGTTCTGTTTGACCACGCCGCCATTTTGGGTTGATCTGTTTGTTCTTTGGACGACATGAGGTCTTTGCTGCTTTTGCTGAAATTTAGACCCTCCAAACTTCACTATGCCATTTTCCTCTCCGTCTGCTGTAAGGCAATCATCGCTAGAGGCAGCTGTAAGAGGGTCCTGGCATTTTTTAACCAGCGTGCTGGCGCTTAAAGGGGCACTTCCGATAGCACTGAGGGGTTGGTGGTCTCCGTTGCTGAAGGCCAGAGGGTCGGCACTTGCATCGCTCAGGGCCATCGTCCTCTCCCAGTGGGCCTCACAAGGACACTGTCACTCTTCTGAAGGAGAAATCAGAGAAAAAGAAAAAGGTTAGGCTTTGTTTAGTGCACAAAATAGGAAGTTTTAGTCTTGTGAACTGCATGTCTAAAACAGTACTTCTTGAAAGTCCTTTCTTTCTCCAGCAGTGAGTATTGTGCTGTTACCTCAGATTCCAATGGGAACGGCCATTTTCCATTGTTGCATACTTTCTGATTCATAAAGCATAAAGTCCTGAACTCTATAAAAATGACCTTTATAAAAGGAATCCCTTTATATAGAAGTTAGTGTTGCACTAACTGGTGTATGTTGCTCATAATTTCCTCTGCTTTCATAGTAAAGCATGAACATTTCAGAAATCACACTTTTTCAGTTTCTGTATTTATCTTCTGCGTGTCCTTGAAATATGAAGCAGCAGAAGATTATAAGCTTAGCTCTGTATAAAACACCTGAGCCATAGTTAAAACAGCGTCCCTCGCTCAGTCCAAAGGTGAGAGACATTGTTCTTTTTGTTTAATCCAAATAAAACCAAACCGTAACAACATCTACTTGTGTTTTAAAGTAGGGGAGGGCTGAATGATGAATCGTTTAACCATCGCAATGTCGCATCGCATGACGTGCGATGTCAATCAAATGACGTCATGCTGATACTTTTGTGTGGCTTGATGCAAAACGAAAACACACCAGTTTCTCATCTTCCATGACTAAAACAGTTTTCCCACTGGTCAAAAAACCCGCTAACACCCGGCTTATTGCTTAGTGGGAAATGCTACAATCGGCATTCAGACCCGGGTCAAATGACTCTGCAGTAGACCCGGGTAATTATCGCCTAGGTCCCGATCGGCATTGATGGGAACACAAAACCTGTGTTGACACGCTAATCTCCGCCCCCTCTCCGGCGTGATGCTATGCTCTGTCGGTAACTTCTGCGACTCCTCGTCATCTCAGCTACAAATCCCGCCCGAGCAGCGCTCGAACAGCGTTCCAAATTTGTCAGCACCGAGTTTGATGAACAGACTGAATGAGTAATAAATACAATAAAGACATAACCACATCTTCACTGGTTACTAACCCTATTTCGGGCGCGTTTGTGACGTCAGACGGTGACGCAGCAGAAAAGAGACCGACAGGAGGATACTTCACCGGCAATGGGAAAAGAGACAATCGGCATTTATAGATGGGTCTTCCCAGGTCTGAAGAACCTGCGTTAAACGTAGGTGGGAACCTACAGGAAAAGTCTGTCTGATATTACATCAGTGCAGCTCTTCACCAGAGCACAGAGTGAACAGCCCGCTGTGCTGCAGAGCCTGCGTGTCATCTGCTTGTAAACATGTGCGCAACACTGCTGCCGTCACAGGTTGATTGACGCAAGCGTTTCGCCGCGGTTCATTGTGTACTGCGAGTGGACAAGTCGCTGCTCAAAGTTTTGTTTCTTGATTTTTTCAGAAAAGAGAATTAAAGTCCTAAATAACAATAATTAAAAGAATGCATTTTATTGTATACATGTAGGACTCCTTCTTTATATCCCAGAAAGAAAAAGATATAGCAATGTCAGTTATTTCCAACATCGTGCAGCCCTGAAGTGGAGTTATGAGCTTGATTATTTCCTGGCCGGGCAGCGGCTTTCTGTATTGTTGTGACCAGGGGTTTCCAGGCAGAGACTCCAGGAAATCATTGCTCCTGGATCTTATTCATGCTGTGTAAATTGCATTGATCGGAAGATTACCCTGTTTGAGGTCACTGCTGTGACTTTAACAAAGAGAAAATTTGAAAATTGTTCATCGGTACCAAGCACGAGACAGTCCTGCATCAGAAGGCTAAAGAACTGGTTCAACAGCTAGAGGAAACAGATTGGTCGAACTTTACGTTACATGCTGTGTTGCTAAATTAAAAAATACTCACAGGACACGGCAATGTGAACTGTATTTCTGTTGGCTCTCTTAGCAAAGCAGGGAGCCCCCTTGTAAATGCCCTGTGCCCCCTGATAGTCCAGAAGTCAGCTAACTGCAAATGTAAGATTGGTGTATTTTACTTTTTACCGCCCTCCTGGCCTGGCTCAGTTTTGATCAAACTCAGTCCTGAGTACAGATACAATAATTATTATAGGTGACTTTATTCATGCAGATGATGCCTTAGAACTGCCTTCATGTCATTATTGGACTCTATTGGCTTCAAAGCGTAAACAAGCCTACTCGCCGTTTTAACCGCACCCTCGACCTTGTTCTAGCTTAAGGCCTTGAAACCGACAACTTAAGCGTCTTTCCACAAAATCCTCTTTTATCAGATCACTTAGTAACATTTGATTTCCCGCTGACTGACTACACTCAAGTTATAAAACAATGTATTCACTCAAAGTTGTCTGATAGGACTGCTTTTAATTCAAGACCAATCTCTTTGATTCGGAAAAGCTCGCATGCTCATGTCTTCCCTGCTTGATCAGTTTGTTGACAGTACTGCAGGCTCACTGAGAATTACTCTTGATTCTGTTGCCCCCCTGAAGAAGAAGATGATTATTAAATGACGGAGGCTAGCTCCGTGGTACGACTCAGAAATTCACAAACATTTGAAAGAATGTGGTGCTCCAGTCAGGCTGACAGAGAGTCATAGCTCTATTGAGCCATGTATTCCTATAGCCCTCAACAGTAATGAGTCCATGAGCTCCGCCCCCTACTTTGGTATCATTAACCAGTCAGGGTGCGGGAGGCGGACACCTTCTCTAATTTAAAGAGTAAACTTATAACTTCCTTAATGATAAAGCTTATAGTGGAGGCTGGCTCAGGCTTGGACCAGCCCATAGTTATGCTGCTCGAGGCTTAGACTGCCGGGGGATCCGACACGCTGAGCTCCTTTCGGGGCAGATGGCTGTTCAAGGTGAGCCTGGTTCTGCTCGAGGGTTTCTGCCTGTTAAGTTTTTCCTTGCCTTCCCAAATGTTGCTAAGTACTACTCATGGTGAATTCCTGTTGGGTCTCTCTCTAAATAATAAATGTTTTTTAAAAAGTATGGTCTAGACCTGCTCTTTTAGTAAAGTGTTATGATTTGATAATACTGTAAATTCTCAAATAAAAGCGGCTCTCTATAATAATAACTGCTGCTAATACTAGCTGGGGACGTGGTCCTCAAGAACAAATAAATGTTGTTGTGGATTACTCATCTAAGTGTTAGTGTACTGTTTTAGTCACTGCAGGTGCAATCTAACCAGAGCAGTTAGCGATAAACGACTTCCAGTCAAGACTTCCTTTTCCACGCGCTACATTGTTACAGAAAGAGAAACTGTTTGTTGTTTACTTGTAATTAACGGCTCTTACCTCGGCCGAGATTTCAACGTCATGATGCAGATTAGTAAAAAGTAAAAATGAAGCTTTGTCAGGTCTAAGATAACATAATCAGTAAGTCAGTAAATAGAGTATAACAATAAGAATTGATAAAAAAAGTTAAAGTGGCAGTTATGGGATAAAGTGACATGGTATGCAGGATGAGATAATGCAGTATGGTATGAGGTCTAAGGTTTACAATATGGTACAATATAAGGCGCAGTATAAAAGTGCGCAAGTAATATCTTATCTCTTATCTGCATATCGCGCAAAAGAGAGAGAGCATCTGTGGTCCAGCAACATAGATAGGAAGTGAAGAGAGCGAGCGTCGTTAATGAAAATAAATCAGTGAAACAGAAATAATTTACAGTCCTTCCAGGAAAGTAAAGGATCTAGTTTATATAGGCTGAAGTTGTGCTTCATCCTGCCAACTGTGTCCGTCTGCTCCGCCCTCAGATATACCTGGAGCTCCTATACAGCAATGACAACAGGCCTGCTGCAGGCGTAGTGATACTGGATTTGTCAAGAGAGAAAATAGTGCCAAAAGAAAAGCGCAGTATATGAAATCCTAGGACGCTGATTTTTTGTTGAAAGAGATCACCATCGCCTGCGTGTTTTAAAAACGTTTTCGGTTTCATGACCCTGGCATCTCACCGGAGCTACTTATTCTCGGTCAGAACCGGACAGAACTCCGACTACGGGACCCGCTGAGTGAGCTAATAGCGTTGCATCCACTACACTACTAGCAAGTATTTCATACAACTTGGTGTCCAAAAATCCGAACTATCCCTTTAACACTATGTCAAATGAGCCGGTTTGTTTAGTGACTATTTTCTGTACCAGCGATGTGTGAAGGTGGGAAATTTAAAACAAAAAAAATTACCTAATTTTTTGTTCCTAGGACTTTTTGTTGCCATGGTATCGAAACAGGTATCGAGTATCATTTGTTTTTATGAGTATCGTATTGAGGTTTGAAATTCTAGTGTTGTGACGACTCTATTAGAATGGACACCAGTGTTATCAGCTAACTGGTGCTCATTTAATACATCAGAAGAGAAGTGATCGATTACACAGGAATTACGTTCCCAGCACATAAGTTAAAATGATAATGACTTTGAAGTGACAGAGTCATTTGCTCATACACATTCAGAATAGTAATAAAACCACTTTAAAAGTAACCTGCAGATGCAGTGTGTAAGATTTCATGGCATCTAGCGGTGAGGCTGCAGATGTGTCACCCTTCTTTTACAAATTCTCCCTCTCCTCGTTCTCTCTTCAATTTCTATGAGCTCTTCATCCGTATACTCTGTCTCAATATGTATCTGCTTATGCTCATAATGATAACTGACACTGTTGAAAACTCTTTACTTGGCAAACATCCAAGCTTTACACAGACCTGAACAATGCCGTCGCCCGGTCCCGCCACTAAACCCTTCAACCCTGGGAAACGTATATCGCAACATACTCTGGCTCAAATAAATAGGGACGGCCACCGAATTCAAATGCTTCATCTTCATCGTCAAAATCAGGTAAATATTCAGCCATGGCTTTTAAAATATATTCCTGATAGTCCGCTACGTAAACAAATCCTCTCTCCAAACTAAAAGTCACGTTCAGGTAACACCTCACCAGCCGCGGGATTTCAGAGCGAGACTTCTCCTTGAGCGAGACTTCCGTTTTTGGTTACACAAAAAGGATCTTACTCTTCAAAAAAAAGGACGATCTTCGTTGGGATCCTTTCCGTAATGTTGTCGGACACCTGGAGTAACAATCTGTGCCTGTCAGTGGTAAAAACAAGCACTTTTAGTGGACGTACTTTGATGGGGCGCATTTGCCCCAGGGGATTATGTTGCAGCCATTGCGGCCGAGGACATCTACCAGACCGATTCCAAACGTTTTTGTTCGTCATTTTGACCCGCAAATTTGTGAAAATAGGGCCCAGGTTTAAAAGTACAGAACTTCTCCTTTAAGTCCAAAGTAAGAACTTAGTATGAAAATGTGCGAGAGGCCAAATATCTGCCTTGACATCACTGACTGACATGTGCGCAGAAGTGCAACTCGCAGCGAGCGGAGCGGCAGTGAGTTGCTGCGTCTTGAAGCAGTAACAGAATGTGTACAGTATATTTCAGGGTTCACCTCAATCAAACAGTGCTACTTCCACTGTGGAGAACTTTAACGTCGATGTAGCATATTTTAGTTTTTATCAGCAGGAATTATCAAAAAACTGCGATGCTTTAATTATGCAACCATATCCTGTTGCAATGCCCCTGAAGAATCACCGAAGCCACTTGTCAATGACTTTTAATGGCAGGTCTCTTATTAGAAGAAAATACCAGAAAATTTCGTTAAATATCATCATAACTATTAACTTTAGCCTTCCAAGAAACCTCACTCAATTTTATTTCTCCAGACAAATATTTTCCAACAAAATGGAAGTGCTTACATTCGACCACTGAGCAAAACATTAACACTGCCCTGTTTTTCCCGTTTGACACTGAGCCAAAGACGTGAGGCCGATGTGACCGATGCACTCTGCAACACCTCAACATAAGTGAGCGGTGAAACATGAGCATGACAGCCCTCTCGGGTCAAGGGTGGCTGGGAGGACGGGGGCTGAGAAAAAGAGGAGGAAAGAAAGAATGACTCTGGAGCCTGAACAGCTCAGAATAGCAGAGCACTGAGGGAAACCCAGATGAAGTCATTAGTCTGGCTCCCACAGCTGTCAGGAGCCTGTAATGACTTAAGGAGACATGATGAAAGTTTACGGAGACCAAGCATGAAAAAATATACGTAGAGAATAAACTTTAAAGTGCAACCGAGTGTGCTTTCTGCAAAGGATTTCAGCTTCTGCTTTGTGTGTGTGTGTGTTTCCCCAATGCAGAGCGTTGACAGGCAGGTGAGACATCTAGGGCGTCTGTTGCGGACACAAGCAAGGTCTTGTGTCTCTCTGCAAAATAAAAGCTGACAGCTGCACCAGGCTGAATCAAAGACAACTGAAAGTGAGGCTAAAAAGTCTTTTCATGAAGGAAATTTAGCTGATGTACCTGGGTAAATACACCCCAGATAAAATAATTAAATTACACTAGCATTGCAGCAAGAGTACTCTGGTGGTTATTAACCGTAACAAAAAAGGAGAAGGTAATGCCAGCAACTGAATGGGAGATAAAGACGCAGTTCGAATAAGGTGTATGCATGTGTGCGCATCATATTTTTGGTCTAAACTGTATAAAGCAAGCTGTGAGTCTTAAGTTAGCTGAATGTACAGATATTCTGATGGGCCAATAACTTTATTAAAAAACAACAACACTCCTCTACTTCCAGGTCAGACTCTGTCCAGGTTT
Source organism: Semicossyphus pulcher (assembly GCF_022749685.1). Classification (NCBI taxonomy): domain Eukaryota; kingdom Metazoa; phylum Chordata; class Actinopteri; order Labriformes; family Labridae; genus Semicossyphus; species Semicossyphus pulcher. Next base: position 22,915,980 of record NW_027211615.1, on the reverse strand, counting down.
CTAAATCCGTTGAAGTAACATTTCCACCTCATTTTAACAATAAAACCTGAAGCTTCAAGGGATTCCCTATGCCAATGAGGATAGCTATCCCACTCCCCCTCGAGTCCTCGTCAAGAAGAAATATTGAGTGTGTTGAACCTTTAAATATCCGAGCATATCAACCGAAAAACCAACCCTTGTAATGATTCCCAGGGCAAGCGGTTAGGAAAACCACAGGTGATGACAAAGCGCTTCTTCTGCTGTCTTTCATGTTAAGTTTATGATTATAGGGTGTGAGCGAGATGGAGACCTTAGGCGACAGGCAGCTACACAACACAAGGCATGGCATCCTGCATCCCTTTAATTAAAGCTAATAGGCAGTAATTACAAGGAATCAGTCAAGAGATTGTCAATAACCACATCGCTTTTAACAATATTAATATTAACAAAAACAACAGGCAGAGCCGTCTCAGCTCGGTACTCGTATGCTAGACATGGCTGCAGTACAAATTCCCTTTGACATATTTCTGGTTGTCAGGAGAGTTTTTGGACATGTTGACCCCTCCAGGAGACTTTTTTCACAGCCTAGCTATGAAGCATACCAGTTTGACAGTGTTGGCTCAAGGCAAATTAGGCAAACACCTTCTATTTTTATCATTCCATCAACCTAGCTCGATCCAACACAATAATTAGGATGACAAGTGAATCAATGAAGACCATGTTGAAAAGCAAAGTGCGTAGAGGGTAAAGCGTCTGCACCCACCATTTACATCAGTGTCATTCTGTGTTTAGACAAAACAATGAAAACATTCAGTGAATAAATTCAGATTCAGGTAGGTAGTGGATGGTTATCTCACTTAGCTTGCCTTATACTAATGATGCTAACAATGTTAAACTTAAATGAGTTGCTAGTGCTAGTTTTTGCAACAAACAAGCGTGATAAAAAAATAAACTTTTGACGGTAATTATCATTTTTCTAACAGCATTAACCATTTTATTTCCAAACGTGTACTACTTTTCAGTGTGGTTGGACTGTACAGAAAAACGTTGAGGGTAAAAAGAGGTTAACTCGTTTGACATCCGTCTACTCCGCTTCCAGCTAAACCTCTTGGGTAGACACACTGACGCTCTACAACTGAGGCTCATGGACCTAAACTGCACTCAACTTCCCACATCCTGATCTTCTCTCGACTTCTGAATCCATTGAAGCCCACTGCCATTGTAACTCACGGACTTTGTCGTCCTTAAAGGTCACCGAAGTACGTCAAAAAAATTTACGAATAGGGCAGCCTGAAGCGCAGCCAGTGTTCATTATATCCTACCGTGTTTTGTGTCTCCCGGGGCTTTGCGTTCGTTATTGCCGGTGGGATCTGCAGGCACGCGGCGCTTCGTCACAAACACGAAAAGTAAAGAATCCTTCGATTGTAGTCGAAATATCCGCAAGAGCTTTTTCCACCAACAGCACACTCCGAAAAAAGCAACAACAATTGAATAGCGGACTGTTTCTCATGAAAGTGTGTCCTGTGAGAATGACAAACAGCCTCAAACACACACTCACACAAGTCCCAGCTCCCTGCTCTCTCCGGGGGGACGGAGGCTGGAGGAGGTGGGCTGGGACTGCACCGCAGAGCACTGATAGGACGGTCACACTGTCTGCTTTAACCCGCTCACTGCCACATCGGTGGCACGCGCCAAGGCACCACTCATGCGCGTTTCCACATCTTTATTGAAAACTTAAAAAAAAGAGGACGCGGCGAATTAAAACATCAGTAAGTGGCAATGTTAGCTCGTCTCAATAAAGCATTATTTTATTATTAAAACGCATAGCTTATAAAAAATATACTGCAGTGAATGAACTTTAAATTGAAACGACCAAAGTAGGCTTTAAACATTACTTACAGTGCAAGAGACAGCCTTTATTTATCTGAAATCTGAACACATAATAGCTCAATAAGGCCATACCTGGTCTTAACTCAGCACCTAAATTATAGATTACGGTTCAGAGGTGTTGGCTTCTCTTCTAGGTTTAGTTTAATAACTACTTTCAAATCTGCCTCCTCACCTAAGGCAACAAAAGCCCTGAGAAACTGTGGTTTCATTCAGAGCTCAGAGGGGGAGCGGTCCAAATCAATAGATCCTCAACTTAGGAGTTTCTTTTTAGAATAAAAAACTGCCTTCTGTAAGCAGGCTGGAGACGTGGCTGATTTTAAACTTGTGACATTTAAATTGAGCAGGTTTTAAAGGAATAAGTTCAACTTAACTAAGTAAGCATGTGCACATTAATAAGGCCACAATTGAATTTTTTTCTTGTAAGACGCTTCCTTAATTCATTATCAGAAGTGTTTTACGCAGTAAGTTTCTTTAGGCTACTCTATCACCACCAATAAAGACTTCCATATGTCTGATTTTTTTTAAGAGCAGACATACATTGTTCTAATGAAATGAAATCTGATAGACCCCCTGCCTTCAGGAGATGGATACAGGAGTTGTTGTCTTTGCTCCCACTTGAGAAAATTAGACATACATTGTGGGTTAAGTTTACTAAAGTGTGGTCTCTATTTATTCAATATGTAAAAGAACTGAGTCTTTGATGTATCCTTACAGCTGATGTTTACCTATTTGGGTTATTGCTGCTGTTAATATGGTTATGCATCTGATCCTTGTTTTCCTTTTTTTTAAATATATATTATTATATTATTATTATTATTTTAAATTGTGTATTATTACTGTTGTTTATCTCTATCTAACATTTATTTATTATTTATTTTTTATTAGCCTAATTTATTGTTTTCCTTGGTTTCAAGGGAGGTAGGGAGGGACAATGGGCGGGTATAATGTGGGGTATTGTCTGTCCCCTCCAGGCTTAAAGCTGATGAAGAAAACAATGTCCGATTTTGTTTATGTCACAAGTTTGTCATACACAAATTTCCAGCTCATTGTTGGCACAATACATACATCAGTTTTTAGCTAATCAGAGGTCTTTGATTTACTCAAAGAAAAAGCCTATCTAAGCCCGAAGACTCTCCAGGAAATGCATTTCCTGAATAATAACAGTCTTCTCAGCAGGGGAGGAAGTTTTCTCACAGGGAATGCTGGGCAGGCAGAGGGCCATACCTGGCTTTAATTTTAGCTGTCCCCCAGGATTAGGACACAGTTCATATAGCAGGCGGTAGTCATCTTTAGTGGTGAGCCACTTTATCACAGCTGGCCCCGAGGCAAGTCACGCATAAGCCATTTAGTGCTTTGTAGTTGTCTCCTATAATAACAACCTGGTACTTACAAGTAGGGTCGGACATTGTCTGAATTTTAATAGTCAGTTTTGAATTCTCAATTCTGTCAATGGATTCTAAAATCAGTTTCTTTAAAGGAGCGGGGTCAAAATGGGTAACATGCTTATTTCACTTACATGGCAACAAATTTGAAGATTTTCAAAACACACGATTTTGAAAAAATTGTCAATTTTGTCACTTTTGGCTGTGGGAAATTGTGACTGCATTTCATAATATTTCCTGAAATGTTACAAAACAAATGAAAAGAAAATGTTAGGAATATTAATCCATGATGAAAATAGTTAACAAATAGTTCAAAATAAGCTCCACCTCAACCAACAACTGTAAAATCCTGCTGTCACATGAAAGCATCATAATCTAACATCTTTCTGCAGTACCAAACATACTTTATATATATATATATATATATATATACTCACTTTAAATATAGTGAGTATATAGTATGATTTTCCTAGAAAAATAAAATATAGACTTTTACAAATATAATATAAATCATCACTTATGGGCCTCTATACATGTGTGTTGGTGAGTGTGTGTGCAGACCCTTGTGAGACCCTTCCCTCTGCATCTATTCTGTTGTTTTGCTTTGCTCGGGACGTTTTCAGGAGGGGCGCTGTTGTGGATCCCTGAGCCAATCACAGCGTATAGGTGAGTGTGGGAGTGGTTCAAATTAGCAACTGGGCCCCATTCAGAGCGGCGAACATGGCGAAAGAGTGATGCAGAGTTGGCCTTCTTTCTGTTGGACAGGTAGGTGCCTCAAACCGGGTAGGACAAGCTAACCGGCGGTCAGCATGCTAGCACAAAGGTAACCGGCGGTTAGCATGCTAGCGAAACGGTAACCGTGGTGCTGTCGGTGTTAGCTTGGCGGGGTGGGCGTGTTCTCGCACGAGAGAGTGAGAGTGAGCTTCTGGTGACGAAGAGCCCAGGAGGAGGGGCCCAGTTTGAATGTGTTGTTGACAAAATGCAGGAAAAATCCTACTTATTGTACCTTTAAGACACATTTTCAGTACTTTACATGCAGAGTATGTTTTAGTGTGGTATTTGTTCAGGGAATTAAGTCTCACCTGGTGAGTGAGTGAAGTAGCAAAGTAGCACAGAAAAGTGAAAACTATAAGGGGTTGTTTTGTTACTTAAAGCAGGTTAGTGTCGATCTTGGCTTTATTTTAGATAAAGTCAGTCATCTTGCTCTGTTTCTTCTGTATGTCATACAGAGGCATCAGTATTAATGTGTCTGTTTTATAAACAGCTAACAAATCCTCACCGGAGACAGAAAGAGGCCATGGTGAAAGCCCAGCTCTCCTGGGATGATCGCACATGACTCATTAAAGTGACAGGTTTAGTGGACAACAAAAAAGAGGAGTTAAAGACTGAGGGACAGAAGGAGCATGCTCTTCAAAACCATTCAAGGCTGTGGCACGGCATTTCAGAAACTATGTTTAATGCCTCATCATACTTGCCCTTAGAATAACTATTAGTAATTTGTTCACTGAAGCAAATGGGGCAGACGTGTAGCGCAAATAGCAAATATATATTTTAGCTCACAAACTGCAAGCTCATGTTTTATTAGCAGATGCATCCCGTCCCCCTCCTGTTAAGCCTGATCATGTCAGGCTGCAGAGATTCATCCTCTGGTTAGGCATTTTGGGAAACACCCAAGATGGCTGCAGATGAACATTCTGAAACCACTATTCAGACTTATTAAGTTTCAAAATTGTTCTGGCAATTCCAGGTTAGAATACAGGAGACAGGTATGAAACCTCAAACAGCTGTAAAAGAAAATAACACAGGAGAGGGAATGAAAAGTGTCCACAAAAGACTTTGTCCTGTAAGTTTAAACATGACCCAACTCGTGTGATTTGAAAGCAACGCCAGCAGTTATCTAATGGCACCATGCTCAGATGCAGGATCATAATGTGTGTCGACATGAATGCAGGAAGGCAAAAGGTATTCATACAAGCATTCAGAGCATTGCACCTATCCCTGCATGTGGAAATATCTTGCAAACGAGAGGGGGAAAAAAAGTAAGAAATAAAAGAGTGTCTAAAAAAGTCAGACTCAAGAGTGTTTGAGCATTTAGCCGTTTTCCCACTGGTCAAAAAACCTACTAACACCCACTAACACCCAGCTTTTTTGCTTAATGGGAAAGGCTACAATCTGCTTTAGACCCGGGTAATTATCGCATCAACTCCGATCAGCATTCATGGGAACACAAAAACCCGCGTCGACACGTTAATCTCCGCCCCCTTTCCGGCGCGATGCTATGCTCCGTCGGTAACTTCTGCGCCTCCTTGTCATCTCAGCTACAAACTCCGCCCGTCTCCGTCTGAGCAGCGCTCCAACATCGTTCCAAATTTGTCGGCGCCGAGATTAATAAACTAACCTAACTAACTAACCCTGTCTCTGGCGCATTTGTGACGTCAGGCGGTGACGCAGCAGAAAAGAGGCCGACAGGAGTATACTTCACTGGCAATGGGAACAGAGACAATCAGCATCTATAAGCGGGTCTTCCCTGGTCTGAAAAAAACAGCGTCAACACGCTAAATTTAGATGTGAAAGAGGTATATGTGGACAAAAGAGAGAAAATTCACTGAATAAATAAGAGAGGGAAAAAGGGAATGGCTCTCAGGCAGCACTGCTCACATGGCTTCTGTAGGTCCAAGATGAGGAAACCAGGGAAACCCTATCCCTTCAACACCTTGGCAGTGAGGACAGATATCTCCCACCAGATTAGCAGAGCTCCCTGACGTCTGCCTAGAGGCGTCCAGGGGGTCTGCGATACGGCTGGTAACCCTTGCATTCAAATTTAGGAATAGGAGGGCTTATATGTACAAACATGAGCAAGAGGTTCATGTTTTAGTTATTTATTAGGAGATGGTGTTAGCAAATTGACATTTCCAGTCTAAATTTTCTTTGTGATGATTGTACAGTGGCCACTGTGGGCCTATCCGCAGTTCTTCGTGTATGTCTATGTGCCAAAGATAAAGATGTTTACCGTCAGCTTGTTTGTAAATGTCTTCAGGTTAGGACCTCAACCCGTCGTTGTTTGATATGGGGCCTACTGGAACAATGTACAGCCTAGTCGAGTTCCAGCAGATGTCAAAGTCATGTCAATTCATGTCTGAAGATGTTCCCAACAGTCGGTGTTGGGTTTGCCTTTAGAATCAGCAATATTATTTCTGTTCCACGAGCCAAAGAACAAACAGTGCCATCAGGTTTTCAGATTGCACACAGAACAAACACTGGCCAGCTGCAGATACTTGGCAGAGGAACAAGACAACGTTTAACAATTAGAAACAGAGGCCTGTTGTTTCACTTCTGCTTTATCACATTAAAATATGCACAGTTTTGGCCCCAAACTAGGCTCAGCCTTCTGATGATGGCTGCTTTTCCAAAAGATTGCACGTGGTGTCAGGGGCTTCTGAGCGGCCAGATCACCTGTCTTTCTTGCACCTTCACTCAACCTCGCCCTCGTCCCTTTTCTCAAGTGCTTGAACAACTTCCTGGTTTGGGAAAAGACACATCCAAACTCTTCTTTTAGGGAGAGGGGTGGGGAGGGACGGACAGACTGACTGACCAAAAGAAAAGTAAAGAACAGAGAGTGGCGATGCAAACCTAGGGTTCGTATTAGGTAAAAGAGAAGAGGGAAGACAAGTCCAGCAAACATGAAGTGTGCTCAAATCCCAAAGCAGAAAGGGAGCCGAAAGGGAGAAGAGAGATCTTAATTAGTTTGAACAGTTGTGGTTTGATCTGGGATGCAAACAGGGTGACAGGGAAGTTATGCAGAACAGAAAGAGAAGGAGTGGCGGCTAAGAGGCAGACGGACAGACACAGCCACTTCACACAAAGCGCTGTTTAGGAGGAATTTGGTGGACGGATGTTTGTGTGTGTAATTTAGTCGAAGAGAGTTCCTCTTTGAGGGGACCAAAGTTAGCATTTACTCAAAAGGAGAAGAGCCTTTGAGGAACTGCGCAAACATATACCCCTTTCCCACCAAAATGTAGCGTGTCGACGCAGGTTTTTAGACCTGGGAAGACCTGCTTGTAAATGCAGATTGTCTCCGTTCCCACTGCCAGTGAAGTATCCTAAAAAGTAAGTCTCTTTTCTGCTGCGTCACCTTCTGACGTCATAAATGTGCCCGAAACAGGGTTAGTAAACAGTGAAGATGTTACGGTGGTTAGGTGTTTATTACTATTACTCATTCAGTCTGTTTATCAAACTCGACAGCAACAAATTTGGAACGATGTTCGAGCGCTGCTCGGACGGAGACGGGCGGAATTTGTAGCTGAGATGACAAGGAGTCGCAGAAGTTAGCGACGGAGCATAGCATCGCGCCGGAAAGGGGGCGGAGATTAGCGTGTCGACACGGGTTCCCGATCGGAACCGAGGTGATAATTACCTGGGTCTACTGCAGAGTCATTTGACCGGGGTCTGAATGCCGATTGTAACCTTCCCATTAGTGTTAGCGTGTTTTTTGACCAGTGGGAAAGCGGCCATACACAAACTGAGGAGCCTTTTCACACCCCTCCCATCTCACTAAATTCTCTATCGCTGTTACTAAGTCTAATTTAAGTCGGGCTTTTAAATCACCTTTAGCGATTATTAACTAGCATTTATATTTTTTTGTTACACTGAGAGGACAATAATGAACTGTATTGCTTACATAGCTTTGTCCTACTGCCAGTACAGCTGGATTTGAGTAATATTATACAAGGAAAATAGACTGCGTTAATAATGGTTAAAATCTTTGTAGAATTTGACTTTATGCAGAAAATGCCATTTAAGTATTGTTATATTTAATTACTAAACACATTTTATGGTTTCACTCTATATAAACAGATACTCCCACCACACAAAAAGACACCAAAATACATGAAATAAACACTTCATGTGTCCGCCAATGTTGACGTAAAAAGAACACCTTTGAGTGTTGCTTAGAAATATTTGAACCTTGAAATAAAATAATATCAAAGTCACGATAGAGCAGCCAGCAGAGGTCTTATTATGTCTGACAGTAAGAATCTGAAGCAGAAATTGGCGATCACGGCTCTGAAGAGAAACTGTGATAAAACTTGAAAGATCACATCCGTGTGCCAAATTTTTCCCGGGGCCCCTCGGGGCCTCTGAGACGGGGGACGAGATGGCCTTGGGGAGAAAAAACGGGGGAAAAAAAATATTACCTTATTTTGTGTGGTTGAAAATGTTCAAGAGGTGTTAGATCACATCCTGCTGTCATACGCCTTTTGGCAGACAGAAACACTGGAATGGAGGCAGAGGTGTGGGGAAGGACGAAACGAAGGCGAGTTTAGGGAACAAGCTGAGAGAAGGACGGAAAGAGCGCTGCGGTAAAAGGGATGGCGAGGGAGATGGGGGAGTAGAGATAGAACACTCTCCCTTTCTTTCTCCAAATACAAAACCCAGACATGGGGAAAATATTACAGCTTAAGTGTCACTGAAGTGTCACCACAGACAGCGGCTGGAATGCAGACATGGCAAGTTTAGAATGTTCCAGACCACATCAAAGGACTCGATCATCATCTGCTCTTTAAGGATCTCCATGTTGCTGACCTTATCTCGGAGACACGAGCTTAATAAACAAGCTTCATTTTGCACCACAACACTCTTTTATGCGTTTTTTTGTGCAGGACTGTTTTTGATTAAGTGATATCCAGCGCAGTTTTTTTTAACAGTACATTGTTTTTGTGTCTGACCGCAAGAATATCACACAGGGTCAACACAAAACACCAGTTTATATACCTACTGCCTCTTTACTGGCCGCAGCTGCACCAACAAGCTCACACTGTTGCATTGATAAAATAATCATGCAATAATAAAATAAAATAAATCATAGATCTGGCAGCCTTGGGCGCTTCCAATCTGTTCTCAAGCATAACTTGGCCTGCCCGATTCGTCGCCGCCACAGAGAGTGCCATAGATCTCTATCATTCTCTATTAATGAGTAAATCCGCTGATGAATAGAAAGAGTGTGCGGTTACGTTTTAGCGGCAGATTCTGCTCGGAATCAAATTTTAACAGCATAAATTCTGGAAAGCAGTTGATCTTTAAACAAATGTTTTCATACAGAAAATGTAGGAATTTCTGACACGGACACATGATATGTAGAAATGTCCACATTTGGTTTATATCACATACTCCATTTTGATAGAGACATGTCCTTTAGTTTAATTCTGAGAGTTTCTTAATTAACACCATTATTAGATCAGTAACAAGTGGCCTGTCAAGCAGAATGTAAAAGTAACAATAGAAAAAAGGAATTGGATGACATAAAAAAAGCAATTGTATGACAAGAAAAGGAGGAGGTTTTCTAGTTGCACCTTTGTTTTTGTGAATCTAAAAGTCTTGCTTGTAAATATCTTTCTTCTTCTTAAAATCCGGTAGGTAAGTGTGGTCATTAAGAGCTAGAAAAAACAAGACTGTATGTGGCTGACCGCATCAGGTCAATGTGCGCTTTTGTGGGCGATGTGTTACAAGGACTGTCCTTATGAGGCAGATGTGTTTGAAAGCAGGTGCACGCTGCTGACGTAGGTGAGGACAGCCGATGAGCATAGGAGGAGCAGTCCCGCTTCTCCCCGAAAAGTATCTAGAGCCGTATAGACAGAGAGTCGAGTCAGCGGAGGTCCAACATGCCGTGATCCGCCATTAGGATGTTACAACTTTCTCTACGGCTGTGAAAGTACCGTCACTCACTCACTCAGTTACTCAGTCACATACAGACCCGTGTGTAGGGCTGACCCCGGCGGTCAGACAAAAAGAAAGAAGAAATAAAACAAAAAAACACTTGAACTATACTATACACTAAGCATATTAGATCTGAAATATGAATAATAGTATATATTTATTTGTATTTATAAATAATCATCAAAACAATTTCATGATGAGGAGAGTCTCACTCGACCAAGTTTTCATTGGTCCCGTTTGTCAAAGAGGAAAGGGAGAACCCCCACACGCAAACAGGGAGATGCACCTTGTATGAGCGCCTGTTAGACCTATTTGTAGATTTACTGGCAAGGCTTCCCCTGAAAGGAAAGTGGCATTGTGGGTAATATATGCAAAGGATATAGTGTGGCGCGAAATTCCTGCATTTTCACAAATTAGCACTTGATTAACAAAGTCTTCTAAACTCTACAACCAACACCAATCAAACAGTGGAAGATTTAACCCTTTCATTTTTATCTGCCATCACTTGCCAATCACACTCTATACTGCTCAAATGTAAAATCCTGCTGGTGGACTTTGGGTGTGCACTCGCCCCTGTGTATGACCGACAAAAAAACTGGTTTCCTGCCTTGCTTGTCTTTGGCATGCTCTGTCCCACACTGCAATTTGTTGTACTACACAGGGTTGGTTTTATGTCCTTGTCCCTCTCATCGCAGACTGGGCAGAACGCTCTGCTGTGAGAACATAGCCCTTGGCACATCACCACAGTGCCTGAAACAAGGATGCTGGTGCCAAGGCAAATGGAGTGACTTCATCCTGTGTCATCTCACTGAAGGACAAGTGGGCTCTCGGAGGGCCCTTTAAAGGGTTTGGGGGGGGCTGAGAAGGAAGCAGCTGAATTAAGACTCACTGAAAAGGATTTTTGGCTCCGATATCGAGTCTTTGTGCATGTTAGCGAGGGATATATTGTTTCTACCGTATTGTTAAATTGTCCCCTTCAGCCCATACTTGCTGGATGATGTTGTTACACTGTTCATGCCAACAAACAAGGTGGTTAAATTGAATCAAAATGATACAGTGGGCCAAAAATACTAATGTAGAGAAGAGGTAAGGCAAAGACAGGGCCCATGAGTGCATGAGGTATGTATGCATGCAACATACGGTATAAATACGTGTGTATGTGTGTGTGGGTGTGTGTGAGCGGGTTGTCTCTGGTTCTGGGGGCATTAACAACAAGCTAAGGGCACTTGGAGCCCTTCCCACTCCCTGTGGAGAGGTGTGCGCCAGCGAGACGGGAACCAGGGCCTCTGCAGCTGCTCTCCCCTCCACACACGCGCACACACTTAACTGTCTGAAGCAAAAGCTCACGTCACATCTCTCTCATTGCCTCGTTTTCCACAATCTGAGCTAGTGAGATCAAACAAAGCAAAGAGGCTGTGTTAGAGGTTGCATTGCCTGTAAGACAAAAACAGAACAAAATCAACAAGAAGCGGTGACAAACCACCAAATCAACATGACTGAACAAAGCAAACTCCGGTTAGCCAGTTTAATAGTAGGGCTGGGTTTTAAAAAAAAAGATTTTTCCGATTTGAATCGATTCTCATTTAAATGACCCAATATCGATTAATAAATCCAGAGATCGATCTTTAAAAATATGTGTCTGATCACTCACGTTGATCTCACGAGTGCTCCTGAACACAGCACAACTCAGCGCATCCCCTCGAAACATGGCAGTGAGGTTAGACATGCCCTGACTTGTTTACTGCACCTACTACGGAGACATCAGTGATCGCAGACAGACTCTTTTTTATTGCGTGTGCATCCATGAATGTGTAAGTCAGTTTTGTACTGATGTTTATGTTACTCTCTGTTAGCGTCGGCGTTGGCCGCAAGCTTTTTTTCGGCATGTTGTTACACAATAAGCCTTTCCCCATAACTCTAAGTCTCGTGTGGTTTTGTTCTTCGCGCTAAGAGATCTCATGGCCAAATCTCGCACAAGTTGAAGCCCAGTTTGTTTTATAAAAACCTTGAGCCAGTTGTTCAGACTAAAAACCTGAGGGTGGAAAAAAAGTTCATAAGCTGTTTAATTCATAAAATTGTTAATATTGTGTTGACTGCTGTGTGTTGGTCATGTTAAATAAAAAGTACATCATGTAACTTCTTTGGGGTTAATTCTTATTGTAAACATTTTGATAATGCACCAGGTTAGAGGTGCATTGATATTGCAACTGAAAAACCCCTAACAAAAATCGGATCAGAAATCGAATCGAATCAGGACCTTGTCAATCGGAATCGAATCAAACTGAGAAATCCTTATCGATACCCAGCCATATTTAATATGTGAGCCGCCAGCGTCAAAGGCTGGCCTCATTTATAGCTGTATATTTATAGAGCTGATAAGTAAATTCAACAGAAAATCAACAATTTTGAGAATCAATTAATCGTTTAATTATTCTTGATTGGTAGTACCAGCCCCAGAACAGCTCAAGAGGATAACAGGTTAAAGAAAACAAGAATTCAACACAGATTTTTAAAGGGACAACTTGTTGCTCAAGTACAGTTAAGCAAAGCAGAAGCTTGCTGGAGTCTGGTTGAGGAGGAGCTGAGGGATGCTCTCTAGATTCATAGGTCTGGTTCATGGTAATTCAGCTTGGTATCTCAGGATCTGCCTTCAACTGGTTCATGGCCTACCTCTCAGTAGTATCCAAACCTCACAGCTTATCCACAGGGGTGCCTCAAGGGTCAGTGCTCGGTCCCCGTCTCTTTTCAATATACCACACTTGGCGCAATCCTCCGCTCCCATGGTTTCTCATACCATTGCTATGCGGACGATACCCAGCTCTGCCTGTCACTCCCACCAGACGACACTACAGTCTCGGCACGCATCTTGTCATGCCTTGCAGATATCTCTGAATGGATGAAAGAATGCCACCTTCAGCTCAACCTATCCAGGACTGAGCTCCTTAACATACACAAACAAGCCTGTTGTTCATTTAGGGTCTAGAGGCAGCTGCCTCAAGCCTCCAAAGTAAAGCATGGCAAAGAAGAAAGACTTGAGAATGCAGAGAAATCAGCTTGACTTTCAAGTTAGGACTGTGTGTGGGTGACACAGAAAGCTAGGTATAATAAAGGTATGAAACTGTGTGTGCATACTTTGTCTGGGTGCGTGTGTGTGTGTGTGTCTGTGTGCTGTTGGACTGGGTAGGTTTGTGTGTGACGGGTCAGGTGTAGAGTGTCAAAGTGAGTACCAGCAGAGCGTAATAGAGACATGGTGGGAAAGCAGCAGGTCTGACACCAGTGAGCTGAATGATAAATGTGCACTTTGACAAATGGACCCTAGAAATAAACCTATATAAGTAATCCTGTCTCTCCCACACACACGCATATACACTCACAGAGTTGGCACAATACTGTTGATGAAACACAGTAAATGTGTGTTTTATGTGTGTGAAGGAAAAAAGAAAATGAGAAAGGGCTGGTTGCTCTGTCATTCCTTAACCTACTGTTTGAAATCATCATTCATAATAAACAATCTGTGCTGGAACAATAACGGTGCCCCCCTCTCCTCTGTCAGCTCGTCCGCTTCACACAACACCTGATTCCTCTGCAGCATTGAGCCTTGGCAACCAAAAACAACCTCTACATCAAAACGGAAAACTGATACAGTACCACAAGGGAAGTGAGGGTCTACAGGTGTCCTTGTGTGTACAGGTGTGCGTAACACAGCGTGCCCAGGGCTGTGTTAAATGTGCGGGCATGTAAAGATACGTGTATTTGTCTGCGGGACCCAACACTCGCACAAGACGACTTCTGAGGGTATGTTTGTCTGCACACACTTTTTTCGACGAAGTGTCTGTTTGCAATCTTTCTTTTTAATCTCGTGTAAGAAAACAAGTTGTTGTTATAAATCAAAAAGGTGGTTACTGCTTTTTGGCAGCGGTAAGCATGGAGGCAAAGAGGAACAGTAATGCACCAAAAAAAGAAAATGAGTGGAAAGTTGTCGAGTTTCATTTCGCCAAAGTGGACTTTATTAGCCGTCTGTATATGTCCATAAATATTTCTAAACAGTGTATAATTGCCATAAAAACAGACGAGGGGGAAAAAATGCCACACTCTGAAAATACGAGTCTGGTATTTATCTCATAGTCATTAAAAATGCGGGGGAAACTACTAGTGACAGGCTTATGGAATTACATCATGCTTTGGGTCAGTGGGCCTCCCCAAAATGGAATTACAAAGTGAGAACCAGAGGTACACCAGTAATATCCGTAGCTCTAGGACTGTTGCTGATCCGGTACAGCAAAGTCTCAAGCATGTTGTATAGGACACCTGAAATGTGTTTTCACGATAGAAAACACAAAATAGATTTGCATTAGTCATTATTCTGCCGATTATTTTTTTATGATTAATTGATTAATTATTAAGTTCACACAATTTTAAAAAGCAGCATTGTCACGCCAATTTCCCAAAGCCCAAAGCGATGTATTCAAAGCGCTTTTCTTTCAGTTTAAACCCACATTTTTAGCCGTACACACGGGTCCGTATGTGACTGACTGACTGACTGAGTGAGTTAGTGACGGTGCTTTCAGAGCCGTAGAGAGAGAGAGAGTTGCGCCATCGCAATGGCGGATCATGGAGCATATTGGACCTCCACTGACGCGACTCTCTGTCTATAGGGCTCTGGATACTTTGTTCGGGGAGTAGGCGGGGCTGCTCCTCCGCTGCTCCTCCGCTGTCTTCACCATGTCCGCAGCATGCATGCCCGGGGTAGTTTGGGGTTTTTGTTTTAAAGGTTGGTCTTAACAGAAAATAATGTTATCTATATTGGAAACGGGACCTTAATTAACACACAGCGAAAACAACCACATGAGCCGAGACGAAGAGACGGACAGCAAGCTAGGGGGAGAGAGGGAGAGATCGTACCCGAGTTACGTCTGTAATATGATGTTATTTATTTATTTTTACTAACGTATGAAGAGAAATACGTTTTATAAAAATGTATAAAAACGGAGTTATCTGTTTTTTGCAAATGAACTCTTCATATATACTTATGGCCTCCGGGAGACTTATGACTGTGTTTGTATTTCAAAGAAAATTTAAGCCTGTGAGTGACTTTATCGATCAAATAACTTTCTGGAAAAGTTACAAATAAATCGACCCGGGAAACACTAAAAAAAAAAAAAAAAGCATTGTGAACTGTGCGTGGCTCGTGGTACAAATAGCGGAGCCTCTACATTTTCGGCAGGTGAGTCGCGCGTGTCACGCCAGCAGTGTGAAGACTCTCATCTGTTTTCATGCATTTAAATATGAAAATGAACACGTCCCGCGACCGTAACGCACACGCCATGCTTCCAGTGCTGCCCACAAAAGCGCACATTGACCTGATGCGGTCGGCCACATACGAGGTTTTTCAAAATGACCATAAGCAGTAAACCCTTACATTAAAAAGGTGATTTTTTTGCTTGATTGATAGATAAACTATTTGATAACTATTATAAATGGTTTACAGTTTGTCCCCTACTTTCTGCCTGAACCCATGTTAGAGCATTAAAGGACTCTATAGATATCAGGCGTCATCTGCACCCCTGTAAAATGTCTGGTGTAATTGGTAACACCGGTGTTCTCCTGTGTTCGTGAGTGACTGCCAGACTAACATACTCAACACTGCTGCTTATGTGAAAGTAATATTGGTGCACCTCTGCATTTACAGTTACAGGCTTTCCATAAAAGCATAATGTTGCATGTAGCAGAATAATCCCACCTTTGCCAGCAAGTTTAAAAACTCGATTTTGAGTCAAGTGGCTCATAAACGTGCTGTTTTCTGGCAGGCGTCAGCCTCATTCCCGCCAACCCTTAACCCCCTGCTATTTCACACCATATCTGACATATTAGTGTCTTGATTTGGATACTAGCCAAAACTAATCTCACTGGGCCAATTAACAGGCCTGAGAGCCCGAGTGTGCCAACAAGTCCGTGTCCTTGTCTTGATTCGATTGCTGCCTTTGTGTTTTTTCCCACCAGTTGCTTATTAGCTAAAAACAGCGTGTTTACAGAATTGGAGCATCACATATAAGCAGCAGACCAAACAAAGGTAATCAGACATATCTGATGCCAAAGAGAGGTATGACTCTATGGTGCAGCCTTGATCTCCAAGTGTCCACCAGGAGTTATGCACTGCACGGTGACCGCAGTATCTCCTTCTGTTCTTGATTGATGGAACTTCCTGCTCTATAAAGGATTAGCCCCCAGCATTAGATGGCAACACGACCTGAACCTTTGTTGCTGCGGCTGCATCGGACAGTTAGCCAAAGTATCCAAAATATTTAGCTATTGAGCCTATCCAACATTTCTATACATGCACATAAGGAATGTTTAACTGCCTCATTATCCCTCAGAGTGAACATGTGGGGAAGCACCTGCTTGTAATATACTCTGCTTTAGTCATTTAAGCAGGTGTTTCCTTGATCGTATAACGCATGACATTCTGTGCTGAATATATTCGAGGCATTTCTGCTTCATCTCCTTACAGCTGCAAAATGACTGCACAAAATACAGCCGGAAGATACGAGTCGAGATCGAATCTGCTTTCTATTGTAATTCTGACCGTGTCTGCTGGCAGGAAATGTTCTCTCCGCCATGACGGGCTTCACGTTAGTATAACCAATGTCTTTTCATTAAAAATGGCAGAGAAAGATCGTCTGGGCTCATACAAGGCCCTATCAGTTTGCCATCTTTTAGTGCTGCTTACTTGTCAATCTTTGTTTCTGTACACGTACTACAACAACGTGGGGTCCATCTATCTCTCAATTGTTATTTAAGGAAGGAGTGGGGGTAACAATATGTCAAAGGGGAGGGGCCAGAAGTGTTAGAAAGGGGCGGGGTTTCTAAATAATGTCGGGGACGACACAATAGGCTCGCCTCGAGATGACTGCCAGCTCGCCTCGACAACAGGCAAGAGTAGCCGATTGCAGTCAGGGTAAAGCATCTATAATACCAACACCTCACTGTAAACTGATGGGAACAAAGTCCTCATTTGTTGTTGATATTTGTATTTGTATTTGACGTACTTCACATAAGTTCTCATTATATTTTATTCAGGGCTTTTGATAGTTATTTCGATATAAACGCGATTACAGACGTGTTTATTACTCATCATCACTAATTATTACATGCAATTATTGTTGAGCTATGCTTTGAATACAAGCACTATGAGATGGGCCTCCTTACCATAAAGTTTGAATTCTTTAGCCTTACAGTGCTATCAAACATTACCCGTCAAGACTTCTATAATATACTGTAATAAAAAATGACTAAACATGTTAGCATTAAGAAAAGTAATAGTGCACTTCTCCTTAATGAGATGTAAAATTTGACGTTGGAACCAAGTTTCTAGCACAAACCGAACAGAGTTTTTAATTTAAGTTACAATTCACTGTTGGAGGGCTTGAATGTCTGTGTCAAGACAACCCATCAAACAAGAATACATTAGCATTAGCATTAGCTTTCACCAACCCTTCTAGTCCTGTATTTAGCCTTACCTTAACAGGAACATTCTGACTATGCAACATAACCACTTCAGGAGTGTATTTCTCCGCAACATACAGAGATATCTTAATCTTCTTGTAACCCATCTTTAGGCCTGACTAACACCGGCCTCGTCTACAGGCCTTGCATGAGCTCTGGTCAAAGTCTCTTTCTCCTCTAAGCTGGCCATTGTTGTGGGGGCTGATAAATATTTACTTTCCCAGCTTGGCGGGGAAATGAGTGGGAGGGAAGAGGGAGCCATTGTGATAGAGGGGTCAGAGACACTGACAGGCCAGCAGGGTCCTTCCTTCCCCACTGGCACCTAAAACCCCAATACACTATTGGCCCCTGCACTGGGACAAATCCACTGCCTGCAATGGCTTGAGCTGGGACGTTTGTGTATGTGGGCATGTTTGTGATGGTGATGGAGAAACAGAAAGGAACAGGGGACGGGGAAAAGAGACGCAGCCACAGAAGGAGGGGAAAAAAAGATTTTGAAAAGGAGAGTGGGGAAGGCTCTAAGAGGTGTTTACATGACAGACCACCAGCGGAACTCACGAGACAATGGAGCAAAGAGGATCCACAACACCAGACGATGTAGGCGAGGGAAGAAAAGAGGAACTGGTGTTATGAATAAACATCTCTTCGTACAAATCCAATGCAATTTAATGTAATAAGAAGCGGGGTCTATGTCACATCAACAATATTTGTTTGGTTTAAATGAAAAAAAAGGAAAGAATGGGGAATGGTCTGTGAGAAATCCGTCGTCCGAAGCCTAAGCTTTACGGTCAAACCTCCCAACCCTCCCAAAAGTCTGCACCCCCCTCAACATATAGATATAAATAGATTAAAGAAACTCCACGGAGAAAAATGGAGCCACTTTTTGACCATCATCAGTGCTCCTGCACAACTACAGACTGCTCATAAAGATATGGAAAGTTTGGCCATTTACATCAGCTAAATGAAGTGCTTCCACCATAGTTTATCTGGCTGAATTAGCCTATAGTAATAA